>NW_028133320.1:0-727028 GCF_964374135.1 Grampus griseus
CACCAATCCTATGAGCCCCAAGTGTCCAGCCTTATGTGTCACCCAGCTCTGGGTTTAGATGCTGTAAATCCAGGTTGCATCACAAGCCTTGAATGAATTACTTAACTATTGCTCTCTATTTCACTGTCATTGTGTTTTGTTCCAGAAATTAATTTTTATTATGGGATTTAGCTGATTTTCACAGATACGTTAATGCCACTGTACAGACGCTTGAGTCTCTTATGGAGATATATAAATCCATAGGTTTTATGATTCTTACTAGTCAGGTATATTCCTAGGCATTGAATATGGGGTATTGAGTCCATTTCGTTGAGCAAGGACTAGCTCTTGTCTATTACATATTTGGCTTAAGGAACTTTATCTGTGCTCATTTCAATCTCTGGTTTTATGCAGCACCACAACTCACCTTTCCCCTTAAGCAAGCATACGTTGGTTTTCTAAATTTGAGACCCTGTTCTGTTTTGTAATCCAGTTCCTGTGTAGCCAAGATGACATTCCGTGTATTAGTGATATCTTATGATGTTTCTTTTTCTGTGTGACTTATTTCAGGTAGAATCATCATACCTGAAACCACTCATTATGCTGCTACGGGCCTGATGACATAGATGTCACTGCTGAGTGATACTGCATTGTACATAAATACCACAACTTCTTTATCCATTTTTCACTTTCTGCGATATTGAACTTGTCTCGTAAACGAGGTTCTTGTAAACAGAGTCATCCCAAACATTGGTGTGGCTGTGTCTTTTTGATTTTAATTTCCCTAAGCTATAGGACCATAAGTGGAAGTGCCCTAGGCTCTGTTGCTTTGTTTTTTAGATGTTTCAGGAAACACCATACACTTCTCCCGAGTGGCTGTTGGCAATTTACATCCCGCCCATCAGCATAACAAGGCTCCCAGTTCTCCATGGCCTGTCCTGCCTTTCTGGATTTTACACTGTTTTCAGATGGCCCTTTTGACCGGGGGGAAGTGAGACTTCATTGTAGTGCAGATTTCCTTTGCAAGCTTGCTTGGTTGGCCAAAAAGGGTGTATGCGTTTTTTCCTGAATATATTCAGGAAAAAACGCATACGCCCTTTTTGGCCAAGTGCATCATTGTGGACGTTCTGCCTCTTTTCCTCTGCTTTAAATGCAATTCCAGTCTACCTCCTGAAATCGGTTTCCTGCAATTCTGCCCCGCTTTCAAGTCCTCTTGGCAGCCTTACTTCAGTATATTTTTGGACGAGAGCTGTCATTTATAACTCTGCAGGTTTGTGAATTACAGTGCCCCTGAGCTCCTTTCTTCAACTTGCTTTCTTGTGAGCTGGCCGCAACACCGCAGGATTGCTTCAGGCCCTAATCTGGTTCCGGCACGGCACGCTGAGCCTTTGGTTAATTCCTCTTCCTGGTGGGAAATGAGAGTTAAATTTGCCCGTGCAGACACCTCCAGCTAGTCTCTCATTGGTTCTCCCTATTCCTCTTCATCTTCCACAGAAATTGCAAACTGGGCCAAACAGGAGGTTAAAGGCACTGACTCTCCAAGTCGGGAGAGTGTTAGTAAAGCGTCTGGAATGTTGCACCCGAGTACCAGGGGACGAGAACTGAGACATATTGGAACACGTCTCCCGATCACACGGTTGATCATACTCTGGGTTCCACATGCATGTTTTAGCTGAAGGAAGAATCCCTTAAACCTGGAGAGTTGAGACCCGTGGAATGGGTACCATGCAATATGACTTCAAAGGGTCTTCATTTGCTCACCGAACCTCACCAATCCTATGAGCCCCAAGTGTCCAGCCTTATGTGTCACCCAGCTCTGGGTTTAGATGCTGTAAATCCAGGTTGCATCACAAGCCTTGAATGAATTACTTAACTATTGCTCTCTATTTCACTGTCATTGTGTTTTGTTCCAGAAATTAATTTTTATTATGGGATTTAGCTGATTTTCACAGATACGTTAATGCTGCTGTACAGACGCTTGATTCTCTTATGGAGATATATAAATCCATAGGTTTTATGATTCTTACTAGTCAGGTATATTCCTAGGCATTGAATATGGGGTATTGAGTCCATTTCGTTGAGCAAGGACTAGCTCTTGTCTATTACATATTTGGCTTAAGGAACTTTATCTGTGCTCATTTCAATCTCTGGTTTTATGCAGCACCACAACTCACCTTTCCCCTTAAGCAAGCATACGTTGGTTTTCTAAATTTGAGACCCTGTTCTGTTTTGTAATCCAGTTCCTGTGTAGCCAAGATGACATTCCGTGTATTAGTGATATCTTATGATGTTTCTTTTTCTGTGTGACTTATTTCAGGTAGAATCATCATACCTGAAACCACTCATTATGCTGCTACGGGCCTGATGACATAGATGTCACTGCTGAGTGATACTGCATTGTACATAAATACCACAACTTCTTTATCCATTTTTCACTTTCTGCGATATTGAACTTGTCTCGTAAACGAGGTTCTTGTAAACAGAGTCATCCCAAACATTGGTGTGGCTGTGTCTTTTTGATTTTAATTTCCCTAAGCTATAGGACCATAAGTGGAAGTGCCCTAGGCTCTGTTGCTTTGTTTTTTAGATGTTTCAGGAAACACCATACACTTCTCCCGAGTGGCTGTTGGCAATTTACATCCCGCTCATCAGCATAACAAGGCTCCCAGTTCTCCATGGCCTGTCCTGCCTTCTGGATTTTACACTTTTTTCAGATGGCCCTTTTGACCGGGGGGAAGTGAGACTTCATTGTAGTGCAGATTTCCTTTGCAAGCTTGCTTGGTTGGCCAAAAAGGGCATATGCGTTTTTTCCTGAATATATTCAGGAAAAAACGCATATGCTCTTTTTGGCCAAGTGCATCATTGTGGACGTTCTGTCTCTTTTCCTATGCTTTAAATGCAATTCCAGTCTACCTCCTGAAATCGGTTTCCTGCAATTCTGCCCCGCTTTCAAGTCCTCTTGGCAGCCTTACTTCAGTATATTTTTGGACGAGAGCTGTCATTTATA
This sequence comes from Grampus griseus, assembly GCF_964374135.1. Classification (NCBI taxonomy): domain Eukaryota; kingdom Metazoa; phylum Chordata; class Mammalia; order Artiodactyla; family Delphinidae; genus Grampus; species Grampus griseus. Next base: position 2,987 of record NW_028133320.1, read on the forward strand.
ACTCTGCAGGTTTGTGAATTACAGTGCCCCTGAGCTCCTTTCTTCACCTCGCTTTCTTGTGAGCTGGCTGCAACACCGCAGGATTGCTTCAGGCCCTAATCTTGTTCCGGCACGGCACGCTGAGCCTTTGGTTAATTCCTCTTCCTGGTGGGAAATGAGAGTTAAATTTAGCCGTCCAGACACCTCCAGCTAGTCTCTCATTGGTTCTCCCTATTCCTGTTCATCTTCCGCAGAAATTGCAAACTGGGCCAAACAGGAGGTTAAAGGCACTGACTCTCCAAGTCGGGAGAGTGTTAGTAAAGCATCTGGAATGTTGCACCCGAGTACCAGGGGACGAGAACTGAGACATATTGGAACACGTCTCCCGATCACACGGTTGATCATACTCTGGGTTCCACATGCATGTTTCAGCTGAAGGAAGAATCCCTTAAACCTGGAGAGTTGAGACCTGTGGAATGGGTACCATGCAATATGACTTCAAAGGGTCTTCATTTGCTCACCGAACCTCTCCAATCCTATCACTGCTGCGTTTATGTCCCTGTACACACGTTAAATTCTCTTTTGGAGACATAGCGATCCATATGTTTTAAGATACTTACTAGTCAGGTACGTTCTTAGGCGTTTAATATGGGGTGTTGAGTCCATTTCGTTGAGCAAGGAGTAGCTCTTGTCTATTACATATTTGGCTTAAGGAACTTTATCTGTGCTCATTTCAATCTCTGGTTTTATGCAGCACCACAACTCACCTTTCCCCTTAAGCAAGCATACGTTGGTTTTCTAAATTTGAGACCCTGTTCTGTTTTGTAATCCAGTTCCTGTGTAGCCAAGATGACATTCCGTGTATTAGTGATATCTTATGATGTTTCTTTTTCTGTGTGACTTATTTCAGTTAGAATCATCATACCTGAAACCACTCATTATGCTGCTACGGGCCTGATGACATAGATGTCACTGCTGAGTGATACTGCATTGTACATAAATACCACAACTTCTTTATCCATTTTTCACTTTCTGCGATATTGAACTTGTCTCGTAAACGAGGTTCTTGTAAACAGAGTCATCCCAAACATTGGTGTGGCTGTGTCTTTTTGATTTTAATTTCCCTAAGTTATAGGACCATAAGTGGAAGTGCCCTAGGTTCTGTTGCTTTGTTTTTTAGATGTTTCAGGAAACACCATACACTTCTCCCGAGTGGCTGTTGGCAATTTACATCCCGCCCATCAGCATAACAAGGCTCCCAGTTCTCCATGGCCTGTCCTGCCTTTCTGGATTTTACACTGTTTTCAGATGGCCCTTTTGACCGGGGGGAAGTGAGACTTCATTGTAGTGCAGATTTCCTTTGCAAGCTTGCTTGGTTGGCCAAAAAGGGCGTATGCGTTTTTTCCTGAATATATTCAGGAAAAAACGCATACGCCCTTTTTGGCCAAGTGCATCATTGTGGACGTTCTGCCTCTTTTCCTCTGCTTTAAATGCAATTCCAGTCTACCTCCTGCAATCGGTTTCCTGCAATTCTGCCCCGCTTTCAAGTCCTCTTGGCAGCCTTACTTCAGTATATTTTTGGACGAGAGCTGTCATTTATAACTCTGCAGGTTTGTGAATTAAAGTGCCCCTGAGCTCCTTTCTTCAACTCGCTTTCTTGTGAGCTGGCCGCAACACCGCAGGATTGCTTCAGTCCCTAATGTGGTTCCGGCATGGCACGCTGAGCCTTTGGTTAATTCCTCTTCCTGGTGGGAAATGAGAGTTAAATTTGCCCGTGCAGACACCTCCAGCTAGTCTCTCATTGGTTCTCCCTATTCCTCTTCATCTTCCACAGAAATTGCAAACTGGGCCAAACAGGAGGTTAAAGGCACTGACTCTCCAAGTCGGGAGAGTGTTAGTAAAGCGTCTGGAATGTTGCACCCGAGTACCAGGGGACGAGAACTGAGACATATTGGAACACGTCTCCCGATCACACGGTTGATCATACTCTGTGATCCACATGCATGTTTTAGCTGAAGGAAGAATCCCTTAAACCTGGAGAGTTGAGACCCGTGGAATGGGTACCATGCAATATGACTTCAAAGGGTCTTCATTTGCTCACCGAACCTCACCAATCCTATGAGCCCCAAGTGTCCAGCCTTATGTGTCACCCAGCTCTGGGTTTAGATGCTGTAAATCCAGGTTGCATCACAAGCCTTGAATGAATTACTTAACTATTGCTCTCTATTTCACTGTCATTGTGTTTTGTTCCAGAAATTAATTTTTATTATGAGATTTAGCTGATTTTCACAGATACGTTAATGCCGCTGTACAGACGCTTGATTCTCTTATGGAGATATATAAATCCATAGGTTTTATGATTCTTACTAGTCAGGTATATTCCTAGGCATTGAATATGGGGTATTGAGTCCATTTCGTTGAGCAAGGACTAGCTCTTGTCTATTACATATTTGGCTTAAGGAACTTTATCTGTGCTCATTTCAATCTCTGGTTTTATGCAGCACCACAACTCACCTTTCCCCTTAAGCAAGCATACGTTGGTTTTCTAAATTTGAGACCCTGTTCTGTTTTGTAATCCAGTTCCTCTGTAGCCAAGATGACATTCCGTGTATTAGTGATATCTTATGATGTTTCTTTTTCTGTGTGACTTATTTCAGGTAGAATCATCATACCTGAAACCACTCATTATGCTGCTACGGGCCTGATGACATAGATGTCACTGCTGAGTGATACTGCATTGTACATAAATACCACAACTTCTTTATCCATTTTTCACTTTCTGCGATATTGAACTTGTCTCGTAAACGAGGTTCTTGTAAACAGAGTCATCCCAAACATTGGTGTGGCTGAGTCTTTTTGATTTTAATTTCCCTAAGCTATAGGACCATAAGTGGAAGTGCCCTAGGCTCTGTTGCTTTGTTTTTTAGATGTTTCAGGAAACACCATACACTTCTCCCGAGTGGCTGTTGGCAATTTACATCCCGCCCATCAGCATAACAAGGCTCCCAGTTCTCCATGGCCTGTCCTACCTTTCTGGATTTTACACTTTTTTCAGATGGCCCTTTTGACCGGGGGGAAGTGAGACTTCATTGTAGTGCAGATTTCCTTTGCAAGCTTGCTTGGTTGGCCAAAAAGGGCGTATGCGTTTTTTCCTGAATATATTCAGGAAAAAACGCATACGCCCTTTTTGGCCAAGTGCATCATTGTGGACGTTCTGTCTCTTTTCCTCTGCTTTAAATGCAATTCCAGTCTACCTCCTGAAATCGGTTTCCTGCAATTCTGCCCCGCTTTCAAGTCCTCTTGGCAGCCTTACTTCAGTATATTTTTGGACGAGAGCTGTCATTTATAACTCTGCAGGTTTGTGAACTACAGTGCCCCTGAGCTCCTTTCTTCACCTCGCTTTCTTGTGAGCTGGCTGCAATACCGCAGGATTGCTTCAGGCCCTAATCTTGTTCCGGCACGGCACGCTGAGCCTTTGGTTAATTCCTCTTCCTGGTGGGAAATGAGAGTTAAATTTAGCCGTCCAGACACCTCCAGCTAGTCTCTCATTGGTTCTCCCTATTCCTGTTCATCTTCCGCAGAAATTGCAAACTGGGCCAAACAGGAGGTTAAAGGCACTGACTCTCCAAGTCGGGAGAGTGTTAGTAAAGCGTCTGGAATGTTGCACCCGAGTACCAGGGGACAAGAACTGAGACATATTGGAACACGTCTCCTGATCACACGGTTGATCATACTCTGGGTTCCACATGCATGTTTTAGCTGAAGGAAGAATCCCTTAAACCTGGAGAGTTGAGACCCGTGGAATGGGTACCATGCAATATGACTTCAAAGGGTCTTCATTTGCTCACTGAACCTCTCCAATCCTATCACTGCTGCGTTTATGCCCCTGTACACACGCTTGATTCTCTTTCGGAGACATAGCAATGCATAGGTTTTAAGATACTTACTAGTCAGGTACATTCTTAGGCGTTTAATATGAGGTGTTGAGTCCATTTCGTTGAGCAAGGAGTAGCTCTTGTCTATTCCATATTTGGCTTAAGGAACTTTATCTGTGCTCATTTCAATCTCTGGTTTTAGGCAGCACCCCAACTCACCTTTCCCCTTAGCAAGCATAAGTTGGTTTTCTAAATTTGAGACCCTGTTCTGTTTTGTAATTCAGTTCCTGTGTAGCCAAGTTTACATTCCGTGTATTAGTGATATCTTATGATGTTTTTTTTTCTGTGTGACTTATTTCAGTTAGAATCATCATACCTGAATCCACTCATTATGCTGCTACGGGCCTGATGACATAGATTTCATTGCTGAGTGATATTGCATTGTACGTAAGTACCACAACTTCTTTATCCATTACTCACTTTCTGCGATATTGAACTTGTACCGTAAACGAGGTTCTTGTAAACAGAGCCATCCCAAACTTTGGGGTGGCTGTGTCTTTTTGGTTTTAATTTCCCTAAGCTATAGGACCATTAGTGGAAGTGCCCTAGGCTCTGTTGCTTTGTTTTTTAGATGTTTCAGGAAACACCATACACTTCTCCCGAGTGGCTGTTGGCAATTTACATCCCGCTCATCAGCATAACAAGGCTCCCAGTTCTCCATGGCCTGTCCTGCCTTCTGGATTTTACACTTTTTTCAGATGGCCCTTTTGACCGGGGGGAAGTGAGACTTCATTGTAGTGCAGATTTCCTTTGCAAGCTTGCTTGGTTGGCCAAAAAGGGCATATGCGTTTTTTCCTGAATATATTCAGGAAAAAACGCATATGCCCTTTTTGGCCAAGTGCATCATTGTGGACGTTCTGTCTCTTTTCCTCTGCTTTAAATGCAATTCCAGTCTACCTCCTGAAATCGGTTTCCTGCAATTCTGCCCCGCTTTCAAGTCCTCTTGGCAGCCTTACTTCAGTATATTTTTGGACGATAGCTGTCATTTATAACTCTGCAGGTTTGTGAACTACAGTGCCCCTGAGCTCCTTTCTTCACCTCGCTTTCTTGTGAGCTGGCTGCAACACCGCAGGATTGCTTCAGGCCCTAATCTTGTTCCGGCACGGCACGCTGAGCCTTTGGTTAATTCCTCTTCCTGGTGGGAAATGAGAGTTAAATTTAGCCGTCCAGACACCTCCAGCTAGTCTCTCATTGGTTCTCCCTATTCCTGTTCATCTTCCGCAGAAATTGCAAACTGGGCCAAACAGGAGGTTAAAGGCACTGACTCTCCAAGTCGGGAGAGTGTTAGTAAAGCGTCTGGAATGTTGCACCCGAGTACCAGGGGACGAGAACTGAGACATATTGGAACACGTCTCCTGATCACACGGTTGATCATACTCTGGGTTCCACATGCATGTTTTAGCTGAAGAAATAATCCCTTTAACCTGGAGAGTTGAGACCCGTGGAATGGGTACCATGCAATATGACTTCAAAGGGTCTTCATTTGCTCACCGAACCTCTCCAATCCTATCACTGCTGCGTTTATGTCCCTGTACACACGTTAAATTCTCTTTTGGAGACATAGCGATCCATATGTTTTAAGATACTTACTAGTCAGGTACGTTCTTAGGCGTTTAATATGGGGTGTTGAGTCCATTTCGTTGAGCAAGGAGTAGCTCTTGTCTATTACATATTTGGCTTAAGGAACTTTATCTGTGCTCATTTCAATCTCTGGTTTTATGCAGCACCACAACTCACCTTTCCCCTTAAGCAAGCATACGTTGGTTTTCTAAATTTGAGTCCCTGTTCTGTTTTGTAATCCAGTTCCTGTGTAGCCAAGATGACATTCCGTGTATTAGTGATATCTTATGGTGTTTCTTTTTCTGTGTGACTTATTTCAGGTAGAATCATCATACCTGAAACCACTCATTATGCTGCTACGGGCCTGATGACATAGATGTCACTGCTGAGTGATACTGCATTGTACATAAATACCACAACTTCTTTATCCATTTTTCACTTTCTGCGATATTGAACTTGTCTCGTAAACGAGGTTCTTGTAAACAGAGTCATCCCAAACATTGGTGTGGCTGTGTCTTTTTGATTTTAATTTCCCTAAGCTATAGGACCATAAGTGGAAGTGCCCTAGGCTCTGTTGCTTTGTTTTTTAGATGTTTCAGGAAACACCATACACTTCTCCCGAGTGGCTGTTGGCAATTTACATCCCGCCCATCAGCATAACAAGGCTCCCAGTTCTCCATGGCCTGTCCTGCCTTTCTGGATTTTACACTGTTTTCAGATGGCCCTTTTGACCGGGGGGAAGTGAGACTTCATTGTAGTGCAGATTTCCTTTGCAAGCTTGCTTGGTTGGCCAAAAAGGGCGTATGCGTTTTTTCCTGAATATATTCAGGAAAAAACGCATACGCCCTTTTTGGCCAAGTGCATCATTGTGGACGTTCTGCCTCTTTTCCTCTGCTTTAAATGCAATTCCAGTCTACCTCCTGAAATCGGTTTCCTGCAATTCTGCCCCGCTTTCAAGTCCTCTTGGCAGCCTTACTTCAGTATATTTATGGACGAGAGCTGTCATTTATAACTCTGCAGGTTTGTGAATTACAGTGCCCCTGAGCTCCTTTCTTCAACTCGCTTTCTTGTGAGCTGGCCGCAACACCGCAGGATTGCTTCAGGCCCTAATCTTGTTCCGGCACGGCACGCTGAGCCTTTGGTTAATTCCTCTTCCTGGTGGGAAATGAGAGTTAAATTTGCCCGTGCAGACACCTCCAGCTAGTCTCTCATTGGTTCTCCCTATTCCTCTTCATCTTCCACAGAAATTGCAAACTGGGCCAAACAGGAGGTTAAAGGCACTGACTCTCCAAGTCGGGAGAGTGTTAGTAAAGCGTCTGGAATGTTGCACCCGAGTACCAGGGGACGAGAACTGAGACATATTGGAACACGTCTCCCGATCACACGGTTGATCATACTCTGGGTTCCACATGCATGTTTTAGCTGAAGGAAGAATCCCTTAAACCTGGAGAGTTGAGACCCGTGGAATGGGTACCATGCAATATGACTTCAAAGGGTCTTCATTTGCTCACCGAACCTCACCAATCCTATGAGCCCCAAGTGTCCAGCCTTATGTGTCACCCAGCTCTGGGTTTAGATGCTGTAAATCCAGGTTGCATCACAAGCCTTGAATGAATTACTTAACTATTGCTCTCTATTTCACTGTCATTGTGTTTTGTTCCAGAAATTAATTTTTATTATGGGATTTAGCTGATTTTCACAGATACGTTAATGCCGCTGTACAGACGCTTGATTCTCTTATGGAGATATATAAATCCATAGGTTTTATGATTCTTACTAGTCAGGTATATTCCTAGGCATTGAATATGGGGTATTGAGTCCATTTCGTTGAGCAAGGACTAGCTCTTGTCTATTACATATTTGGCTTAAGGAACTTTATCTGTGCTCATTTCAATCTCTGGTTTTATGCAGCACCACAACTCACCTTTCCCCTTAAGCAAGCATACGTTGGTTTTCTAAATTTGAGACCCTGTTCTGTTTTGTAATCCAGTTCCTCTGTAGCCAAGATGACATTCCATGTATTAGTGATATCTTATGATGTTTCTTTTTCTGTGTGACTTATTTCAGGTAGAATCATCATACCTGAAACCACTCATTATGCTGCTACGGGCCTGATGACATAGATGTCACTGCTGAGTGATACTGCATTGTACATAAATACCACAACTTCTTTATCCATTTTTCACTTTCTGCGATATTGCACTTGTCTCGTAAACGAGGTTCTTGTAAACAGAGTCATCCCAAACATTGGTGTGGCTGTGTCTTTTTGATTTTAATTTCCCTAAGCTATAGGACCATAAGTGGAAGTGCCCTAGGCTCTGTTGCTTTGTTTTTTAGATGTTTCAGGAAACACCATACACTTCTCCCGAGTGGCTGTTGGCAATTTACATCCCGCCCATCAGCATAACAAGGCTCCCAGTTCTCCATGGCCTGTCCTGCCTTTCTGGATTTTACACTTTTTTCAGATGGCCCTTTTGACTGGGGGGAAGTGAGACTTCATTGTAGTGCAGATTTCCTTTGCAAGCTTGCTTGGTTGGCCAAAAAGGGCGTATGCGTTTTTTCCTGAATATATTCAGGAAAAAACGCATACGCCCTTTTTGGCCAAGTGCATCATTGTGGACGTTCTGTCTCTTTTCCTCTGCTTTAAATGCAATTCCAGTCTACCTCCTGAAATCGGTTTCCTGCAATTCTGCCCCGCTTTCAAGTCCTCTTGGCAGCCTTACTTCAGTATATTTTTGGACGATAGCTGTCATTTATAACTCTGCAGGTTTGTGAATTACAGTGCCCCTGAGCTCCTTTCTTCACCTCGCTTTCTTGTGAGCTGGCTGCAACACCGCAGGATTGCTTCAGGCCCTAATCTTGTTCCGGCACGGCACGCTGAGCCTTTGGTTAATTCCTCTTCCTGGTGGGAAATGAGAGTTAAATTTAGCCGTCCAGACACCTCCAGCTAGTCTCTCATTGGTTCTCCCTATTCCTGTTCATCTTCCGCAGAAATTGCAAACTGGGCCAAACAGGAGGTTAAAGGCACTGACTCTCCAAGTCGGGAGAGTGTTAGTAAAGCGTCTGGAATGTTGCACCCGAGTACCAGGGGACGAGAACTGAGACATATTGGAACACGTCTCCTGATCACACGGTTGATCATACTCTGGGTTCCACATGCATGTTTTAGCTGAAGGAAGAATCCCTTAAACCTGGAGAGTTGAGACCCGTGGAATGGGTACCATGCAATATGACTTCAAAGGGTCTTCATTTGCTCACCGAACCTCTCCAATCCTATCACTGCTGCGTTTATGCCCCTGTACACACGCTTGATTCTCTTTCGGAGACATAGCAATGCATAGGTTTTAAGATACTTACTAGTCAGGTACATTCTTAGGCGTTTAATATGAGGTGTTGAGTCCATTTCGTTGAGCAAGGAGTAGCTCTTGTCTATTCCATATTTGGCTTAAGGAACTTTATCTGTGCTCATTTCAATCTCTGGTTTTAGGCAGCACCCCAACTCACCTTTCCCCTTAGCAAGCATAAGTTGGTTTTCTAAATTTGAGACCCTGTTCTGTTTTGTAATTCAGTTCCTGTGTAGCCAAGTTTACATTCCGTGTATTAGTGATATCTTATGATGTTTCTTTTTCTGTGTGTCTTATTTCAGTTAGAATCATCATACCTGAATCCACTCATTATGCTGCTACGGGCCTGATGACATAGATTTCATTGCTGAGTGATATTGCATTGTACGTAAGTACCACAACTTCTTTATCCATTACTCACTTTCTGCGATATTGAACTTGTACCGTAAACGAGGTTCTTGTAAACAGAGCCATCCCAAACTTTGGGGTGGCTGTGTCTTTTTGGTTTTAATTTCCCTAAGCTATAGGACCATTAGTGGAAGTGCCCTCGGCTCTGTTGCTTTGTTTTTTAGATGTTTCAGGAAACACCATACACTTCTCCCGAGTGGCTGTTGGCAATTTACATCCCGCCCATCAGCATAACAAGGCTCCCAGTTCTCCATGGCCTGTCCTGCCTTCAGGATTTTACACTTTTTTCAGATGGCCCTTTTGACCGGGGGGAAGTGAGACTTCATTGTAGTGCAGATTTCCTTTGCAAGCTTGCTTGGTTGGCCAAAAAGGGCATATGCGTTTTTTCCTGAATATATTCAGGAAAAAACGCATATGCCCTTTTTGGCCAAGTGCATCATTGTGGACGTTCTGTCTCTTTTCCTATGCTTTAAATGCAATTCCAGTCTACCTCCTGAAATCGGTTTCCTGCAATTCTGCCCCGCTTTCAAGTCCTCTTGGCAGCCTTACTTCAGTATATTTTTGGACGATAGCTGTCATTTATAACTCTGCAGGTTTGTGAACTACAGTGCCCCTGAGCTCCTTTCTTCACCTCGCTTTCTTGTGAGCTGGCTGCAACACCGCAGGATTGCTTCAGGCCCTAATCTTGTTCCGGCACGGCACGCTGAGCCTTTGGTTAATTCCTCTTCCTGGTGGGAAATGAGAGTTAAATTTAGCCGTCCAGACACCTCCAGCTAGTCTCTCATTGGTTCTCCCTATTCCTGTTCATCTTCCGCAGAAATTGCAAACTGGGCCAAACAGGAGGTTAAAGGCACTGACTCTCCAAGTCGGGAGAGTGTTAGTAAAGCGTCTGGAATGTTGCACCCGAGTACCAGGGGACGAGAACTGAGACATATTGGAACACGTCTCCCGATCACACGGTTGATCATACTCTGGGTTCCACATGCATGTTTTAGCTGAAGGAAGAATCCCTTAAACCTGGAGAGTTGAGACCTGTGGAATGGGTACCATGCAATATGACTTCAAAGGGTCTTCATTTGCTCACCGAACCTCTCCAATCCTATCACTGCTGCGTTTATGTCCCTGTACACACGTTAAATTCTCTTTTGGAGACATAGCGATCCATATGTTTTAAGATACTTACTAGTCAGGTACGTTCTTAGGCGTTTCATATGGGGTGTTGAGTCCATTTCGTTGAGCAAGGAGTAGCTCTTGTCTATTACATATTTGGCTTAAGGAACTTTATCTGTGCTCATTTCAATCTCTGGTTTTATGCAGCACCCCAACTCACCTTTCCCCTTAAGCAAGCATACGTTGGTTTTCTAAATTTGAGACCCTGTTCTGTTTTGTAATCCAGTTCCTGTGTAGCCAAGATGACATTCCGTGTATTAGTGATATCTTATGATGTTTCTTTTTCTGTGTGACTTATTTCAGTTAGAATCATCATACCTGAAACCACTCATTATGCTGCTACGGGCCTGATGACATAGATGTCACTGCTGAGTGATACTGCATTGTACATAAATACCACAACTTCTTTATCCATTTTTCACTTTCTGCGATATTGAACTTGTCTCGTAAACGAGGTTCTTGTAAACAGAGTCATCCCAAACATTGGTGTGGCTGTGTCTTTTTTATTTTAATTTCCCTAAGCTATAGGACCATAAGTGGAAGTGTCCTAGGCTCTGTTGCTTTGTTTTTTAGATGTTTCAGGAAACACCATACACTTCTCCCGAGTGGCTGTTGGCAATTTACATCCCGCCCATCAGCATAACAAGGCTCCCAGTTCTCCATGGCCTGTCCTGCCTTTCTGGATTTTACACTGTTTTCAGATGGCCCTTTTGACCGGGGGGAAGTGAGACTTCATTGTAGTGCAGATTTCCTTTGCAAGCTTGCTTGGTTGGCCAAAAAGGGCGTATGCGTTTTTTCCTGAATATATTCAGGAAAAAACGCATACGCCCTTTTTGGCCAAGTGCATCATTGTGGACGTTCTGCCTCTTTTCCTCTGCTTTAAATGCAATTCCAGTCTACCTCCTGAAATCGGTTTCCTGCAATTCTGCCCCGCTTTCAAGTCCTCTTGGCAGCCTTACTTCAGTATATTTTTGGACGAGAGCTGTCATTTATAACTCTGCAGGTTTGTGAATTAAAGTGCCCCTGAGCTCCTTTCTTCAACTCGCTTTCTTGTGAGCTGGCCGCAACACCGCAGGATTGCTTCAGGCCCTAATGTGGTTCCGGCACGGCACGCTGAGCCTTTGGTTAATTCCTCTTCCTGGTGGGAAATGAGAGTTAAATTTGCCCGTGCAGACACCTCCAGCTAGTCTCTCATTGGTTCTCCCTATTCCTCTTCATCTTCCACAGAAATTGCAAACTGGGCCAAACAGGAGGTTAAAGGCACTGACTCTCCAAGTCGGGAGAGTGTTAGTAAAGCGTCTGGAATGTTGCACCCGAGTACCAGGGGACGAGAACTGAGACATATTGGAACACGTCTCCCGATCACACGGTTGATCATACTCTGTGATCCACATGCATGTTTTAGCTGAAGGAAGAATCCCTTAAACCTGGAGAGTTGAGACCCGTGGAATGGGTACCATGCAATATGACTTCAAAGGGTCTTCATTTGCTCACCGAACCTCACCAATTCTATGAGCCCCAAGTGTCCAGCCTTATGTGTCACCCAGCTCTGGGTTTAGATGCTGTAAATCCAGGTTGCATCACAAGCCTTGAATGAATTACTTAACTATTGCTCTCTATTTCACTGTCATTGTGTTTTGTTCCAGAAATTAATTTTTATTATGAGATTTAGCTGATTTTCACAGATACGTTAATGCCGCTGTACAGACGCTTGATTCTCTTATGGAGATATATAAATCCATAGGTTTTATGATTCTTACTAGTCAGGTATATTCCTAGGCATTGAATATGGGGTATTGAGTCCATTTCGTTGAGCAAGGACTAGCTCTTGTCTATTACATATTTGGCTTAAGGAACTTTATCTGTGCTCATTTCAATCTCTGGTTTTATGCAGCACCACAACTCACCTTTCCCCTTAAGCAAGCATACGTTGGTTTTCTAAATTTGAGACCCTGTTCTGTTTTGTAATCCAGTTCCTCTGTAGCCAAGATGACATTCCGTGTATTAGTGATATCTTATGATGTTTCTTTTTCTGTGTGACTTATTTCAGGTAGAATCATCATACCTGAAACCACTCATTATGCTGCTACGGGCCTGATGACATAGATGTCACTGCTGAGTGATACTGCATTGTACATAAATACCACAACTTCTTTATCCATTTTTCACTTTCTGCGATATTGAACTTGTCTCGTAAACGAGGTTCTTGTAAACAGAGTCATCCCAAACATTGGTGTGGCTGAGTCTTTTTGATTTTAATTTCCCTAAGCTATAGGACCATAAGTGGAAGTGCCCTAGGCTCTGTTGCTTTGTTTTTTAGATGTTTCAGGAAACACCATACACTTCTCCCGAGTGGCTGTTGGCAATTTACATCCCGCCCATCAGCATAACAAGGCTCCCAGTTCTCCATGGCCTGTCCTACCTTTCTGGAGTTTACACTTTTTTCAGATGGCCCTTTTGACCGGGGGGAAGTGAGACTTCATTGTAGTGCAGATTTCCTTTGCAAGCTTGCTTGGTTGGCCAAAAAGGGCGTATGCGTTTTTTCCTGAATATATTCAGGAAAAAACGCATACGCCCTTTTTGGCCAAGTGCATCATTGTGGACGTTCTGCCTCTTTTCCTCTGCTTTAAATGCAATTCCAGTCTACCTCCTGAAATCGGTTTCCTGCAATTCTGCCCCGCTTTCAAGTCCTCTTGGCAGCCTTACTTCAGTATATTTATGGACGATAGCTGTCATTTATAACTCTGCAGGTTTGTGAATTACAGTGCCCCTGAGCTCCTTTCTTCAACTCGCTTTCTTGTGAGCTGGCCGCAACACCGCAGGATTGCTTCAGGCCCTAATCTTGTTCCGGCACGGCACGCTGAGCCTTTGGTTAATTCCTCTTCCTGGTGGGAAATGAGAGTTAAATTTGCCCGTGCAGACACCTCCAGCTAGTCTCTCATTGGTTCTCCCTATTCCTCTTCATCTTCCACAGAAATTGCAAACTGGGCCAAACAGGAGGTTAAAGGCACTGACTCTCCAAGTCGGGAGAGTGTTAGTAAAGCGTCTGGAATGTTGCACCCGAGTACCAGGGGACGAGAACTGAGACATATTGGAACACGTCTCCCGATCACACGGTTGATCATACTCTGGGTTCCACATGCATGTTTTAGCTGAAGGAAGAATCCCTTAAACCTGGAGAGTTGAGACCCGTGGAATGGGTACCATGCAATATGACTTCAAAGGGTCTTCATTTGCTCACCGAACCTCTCCAATCCTATCACTGCTGCGTTTATGCCCCTGTACACACGCTTGATTCTCTTTCGGAGACATAGCAATGCATAGGTTTTAAGATACTTACTAGTCAGGTACATTCTTAGGCGTTTAATATGAGGTGTTGAGTCCATTTCGTTGAGCAAGGAGTAGCTCTTGTCTATTCCATATTTGGCTTAAGGAACTTTATCTGTGCTCATTTCAATCTCTGGTTTTAGGCAGCACCCCAACTCACCTTTCCCCTTAGCAAGCATAAGTTGGTTTTCTAAATTTGAGACCCTGTTCTGTTTTGTAATTCAGTTCCTGTGTAGCCAAGTTTACATTCCGTGTATTAGTGATATCTTATGATGTTTCTTTTTCTGTTTGACTTATTTCAGTTAGAATCATCATACCTGAATCCACTCATTATGCTGCTACGGGCCTGATGACATAGATTTCATTGCTGAGTGATATTGCATTGTACGTAAGTACCACAACTTCTTTATCCATTACTCACTTTCTGCGATATTGAACTTGTACCGTAAACGAGGTTCTTGTAAACAGAGCCATCCCAAACTTTGGGGTGGCTGTGTCTTTTTGGTTTTAATTTCCCTAAGCTATAGGACCATTAGTGGAAGTGCCCTCGGCTCTGTTGCTTTGTTTTTTAGATGTTTCAGGAAACACCATACACTTCTCCCGAGTGGCTGTTGGCAATTTACATCCCGCTCATCAGCATAACAAGGCTCCCAGTTCTCCATGGCCTGTCCTGCCTTCAGGATTTTACACTTTTTTCAGATGGCCCTTTTGACCGGGGGGAAGTGAGACTTCATTGTAGTGCAGATTTCCTTTGCAAGCTTGCTTGGTTGGCCAAAAAGGGCATATGCGTTTTTTCCTGAATATATTCAGGAAAAAACGCATATGCCCTTTTTGGCCAAGTGCATCATTGTGGACGTTCTGTCTCTTTTCCTATGCTTTAAATGCAATTCCAGTCTACCTCCTGAAATCGGTTTCCTGCAATTCTGCCCCGCTTTCAAGTCCTCTTGGCAGCCTTACTTCAGTATATTTTTGGACGATAGCTGTCATTTATAACTCTGCAGGTTTGTGAACTACAGTGCCCCTGAGCTCCTTTCTTCACCTCGCTTTCTTGTGAGCTGGCTGCAACACCGCAGGATTGCTTCAGGCCCTAATCTTGTTCCGGCACGGCACGCTGAGCCTTTGGTTAATTCCTCTTCCTGGTGGGAAATGAGAGTTAAATTTAGCCGTCCAGACACCTCCAGCTAGTCTCTCATTGGTTCTCCCTATTCCTGTTCATCTTCCGCAGAAATTGCAAACTGGGCCAAACAGGAGGTTAAAGGCACTGACTCTCCAAGTCGGGAGAGTGTTAGTAAAGCGTCTGGAATGTTGCACCCGAGTACCAGGGGACGAGAACTGAGACATATTGGAACACGTCTCCCGATCACACGGTTGATCATACTCTGGGTTCCACATGCATGTTTTAGCTGAAGGAAGAATCCCTTAAACCTGGAGAGTTGAGACCTGTGGAATGGGTACCATGCAATATGACTTCAAAGGGTCTTCATTTGCTCACCGAACCTCTCCAATCCTATCACTGCTGCGTTTATGTCCCTGTACACACGTTAAATTCTCTTTTGGAGACATAGCGATCCATATGTTTTAAGATACTTACTAGTCAGGTACGTTCTTAGGCGTTTCATATGGGGTGTTGAGTCCATTTCGTTGAGCAAGGAGTAGCTCTTGTCTATTACATATTTGGCTTAAGGAACTTTATCTGTGCTCATTTCAATCTCTGGTTTTATGCAGCACCCCAACTCACCTTTCCCCTTAAGCAAGCATACGTTGGTTTTCTTAATTTGAGACCCTGTTCTGTTTTGTAATCCAGTTCCTGTGTAGCCAAGATGACATTCCGTGTATTAGTGATATCTTATGATGTTTCTTTTTCTGTGTGACTTATTTCAGTTAGAATCATCATACCTGAAACCACTCATTATGCTGCTACGGGCCTGATGACATAGATGTCACTGCTGAGTGATACTGCATTGTACATAAATACCACAACTTCTTTATCCATTTTTCACTTTCTGCGATATTGAACTTGTCTCGTAAACGAGGTTCTTGTAAACAGAGTCATCCCAAACATTGGTGTGGCTGTGTCTTTTTGATTTTAATTTCCCTAAGCTATAGGACCATAAGTGGAAGTGTCCTAGGCTCTGTTGCTTTGTTTTTTAGATGTTTCAGGAAACACCATACACTTCTCCCGAGTGGCTGTTGGCAATTTACATCCCGCCCATCAGCATAACAAGGCTCCCAGTTCTCCATGGCCTGTCCTGCCTTTCTGGATTTTACACTGTTTTCAGATGGCCCTTTTGACCGGGGGGAAGTGAGACTTCATTGTAGTGCAGATTTCCTTTGCAAGCTTGCTTGGTTGGCCAAAAAGGGCGTATGCGTTTTTTCCTGAATATATTCAGGAAAAAACGCATACGCCCTTTTTGGCCAAGTGCATCATTGTGGACGTTCTGCCTCTTTTCCTCTGCTTTAAATGCAATTCCAGTCTACCTCCTGAAATCGGTTTCCTGCAATTCTGCCCCGCTTTCAAGTCCTCTTGGCAGCCTTACTTCAGTATATTTTTGGACGAGAGCTGTCATTTATAACTCTGCAGGTTTGTGAATTAAAGTGCCCCTGAGCTCCTTTCTTCAACTCGCTTTCTTGTGAGCTGGCCGCAACACCGCAGGATTGCTTCAGGCCCTAATGTGGTTCCGGCACGGCACGCTGAGCCTTTGGTTAATTCCTCTTCCTGGTGGGAAATGAGAGTTAAATTTGCCCGTGCAGACACCTCCAGCTAGTCTCTCATTGGTTCTCCCTATTCCTCTTCATCTTCCACAGAAATTGCAAACTGGGCCAAACAGGAGGTTAAAGGCACTGACTCTCCAAGTCGGGAGAGTGTTAGTAAAGCGTCTGGAATGTTGCACCCGAGTACCAGGGGACGAGAACTGAGACATATTGGAACACGTCTCCCGATCACACGGTTGATCATACTCTGTGATCCACATGCATGTTTTAGCTGAAGGAAGAATCCCTTAAACCTGGAGAGTTGAGACCCGTGGAATGGGTACCATGCAATATGACTTCAAAGGGTCTTCATTTGCTCACCGAACCTCACCAATCCTATGAGCCCCAAGTGTCCAGCCTTATGTGTCACCCAGCTCTGGGTTTAGATGCTGTAAATCCAGGTTGCATCACAAGCCTTGAATGAATTACTTAACTATTGCTCTCTATTTCACTGTCATTGTGTTTTGTTCCAGAAATTAATTTTTATTATGAGATTTAGCTGATTTTCACAGATACGTTAATGCCGCTGTACAGACGCTTGATTCTCTTATGGAGATATATAAATCCATAGGTTTTATGATTCTTACTAGTCAGGTATATTCCTAGGCATTGAATATGGGGTATTGAGTCCATTTCGTTGAGCAAGGACTAGCTCTTGTCTATTACATATTTGGCTTAAGGAACTTTATCTGTGCTCATTTCAATCTCTGGTTTTATGCAGCACCACAACTCACCTTTCCCCTTAAGCAAGCATACGTTGGTTTTCTAAATTTGAGACCCTGTTCTGTTTTGTAATCCAGTTCCTCTGTAGCCAAGATGACATTCCGTGTATTAGTGATATCTTATGATGTTTCTTTTTCTGTGTGACTTATTTCAGGTAGAATCATCATACCTGAAACCACTCATTATGCTGCTACGGGCCTGATGACATAGATGTCACTGCTGAGTGATACTGCATTGTACATAAATACCACAACTTCTTTATCCATTTTTCACTTTCTGCGATATTGAACTTGTCTCGTAAACGAGGTTCTTGTAAACAGAGTCATCCCAAACATTGGTGTGGCTGAGTCTTTTTGATTTTAATTTCCCTAAGCTATAGGACCATAAGTGGAAGTGCCCTAGGCTCTGTTGCTTTGTTTTTTAGATGTTTCAGGAAACACCATACACTTCTCCCGAGTGGCTGTTGGCAATTTACATCCCGCCCATCAGCATAACAAGGCTCCCAGTTCTCCATGGCCTGTCCTACCTTTCTGGATTTTACACTTTTTTCAGATGGCCCTTTTGACCGGGGGGAAGTGAGACTTCATTGTAGTGCAGATTTCCTTTGCAAGCTTGCTTGGTTGGCCAAAAAGGGCGTATGCGTTTTTTCCTGAATATATTCAGGAAAAAACGCATACGCCCTTTTTGGCCAAGTGCATCATTGTGGACGTTCTGTCTCTTTTCCTCTGCTTTAAATGCAATTCCAGTCTACCTCCTGAAATCGGTTTCCTGCAATTCTGCCCCGCTTTCAAGTCCTCTTGGCAGCCTTACTTCAGTATATTTTTGGACGAGAGCTGTCATTTATAACTCTGCAGGTTTGTGAACTACAGTGCCCCTGAGCTCCTTTCTTCACCTCGCTTTCTTGTGAGCTGGCTGCAACACCGCAGGATTGCTTCAGGCCCTAATCTTGTTCCGGCACGGCACGCTGAGCCTTTGGTTAATTCCTCTTCCTGGTGGGAAATGAGAGTTAAATTTAGCCGTCCAGACACCTCCAGCTAGTCTCTCATTGGTTCTCCCTATTCCTGTTCATCTTCCGCAGAAATTGCAAACTGGGCCAAACAGGAGGTTAAAGGCACTGACTCTCCAAGTCGGGAGAGTGTTAGTAAAGCGTCTGGAATGTTGCACCCGAGTACCAGGGGACAAGAACTGAGACATATTGGAACACGTCTCCTGATCACACGGTTGATCATACTCTGGGTTCCACATGCATGTTTTAGCTGAAGGAAGAATCCCTTAAACCTGGAGAGTTGAGACCCGTGGAATGGGTACCATGCAATATGACTTCAAAGGGTCTTCATTTGCTCACTGAACCTCTCCAATCCTATCACTGCTGCGTTTATGCCCCTGTACACACGCTTGATTCTCTTTCGGAGACATAGCAATGCATAGGTTTTAAGATACTTACTAGTCAGGTACATTCTTAGGCGTTTAATATGAGGTGTTGAGTCCATTTCGTTGAGCAAGGAGTAGCTCTTGTCTATTCCATATTTGGCTTAAGGAACTTTATCTGTGCTCATTTCAATCTCTGGTTTTAGGCAGCACCCCAACTCACCTTTCCCCTTAGCAAGCATAAGTTGGTTTTCTAAATTTGAGACCCTGTTCTGTTTTGTAATTCAGTTCCTGTGTAGCCAAGTTTACATTCCGTGTATTAGTGATATCTTATGATGTTTCTTTTTCTGTGTGACTTATTTCAGTTAGAATCATCATACCTGAATCCACTCATTATGCTGCTACGGGCCTGATGACATAGATTTCATTGCTGAGTGATATTGCATTGTACGTAAGTACCACAACTTCTTTATCCATTACTCACTTTCTGCGATATTGAACTTGTACCGTAAACGAGGTTCTTGTAAACAGAGCCATCCCAAACTTTGGGGTGGCTGTGTCTTTTTGGTTTTAATTTCCCTAAGCTATAGGACCATTAGTGGAAGTGCCCTAGGCTCTGTTGCTTTGTTTTTTAGATGTTTCAGGAAACACCATACACTTCTCCCGAGTGGCTGTTGGCAATTTACATCCCGCTCATCAGCATAACAAGGCTCCCAGTTCTCCATGGCCTGTCCTGCCTTCTGGATTTTACACTTTTTTCAGATGGCCCTTTTGACCGGGGGGAAGTGAGACTTCATTGTAGTGCAGATTTCCTTTGCAAGCTTGCTTGGTTGGCCAAAAAGGGCATATGCGTTTTTTCCTGAATATATTCAGGAAAAAACGCATATGCCCTTTTTGGCCAAGTGCATCATTGTGGACGTTCTGTCTCTTTTCCTCTGCTTTAAATGCAATTCCAGTCTACCTCCTGAAATCGGTTTCCTGCAATTCTGCCCCGCTTTCAAGTCCTCTTGGCAGCCTTACTTCAGTATATTTTTGGACGATAGCTGTCATTTATAACTCTGCAGGTTTGTGAACTACAGTGCCCCTGAGCTCCTTTCTTCACCTCGCTTTCTTGTGAGCTGGCTGCAACACCGCAGGATTGCTTCAGGCCCTAATCTTGTTCCGGCACGGCACGCTGAGCCTTTGGTTAATTCCTCTTCCTGGTGGGAAATGAGAGTTAAATTTAGCCGTCCAGACACCTCCAGCTAGTCTCTCATTGGTTCTCCCTATTCCTGTTCATCTTCCGCAGAAATTGCAAACTGGGCCAAACAGGAGGTTAAAGGCACTGACTCTCCAAGTCGGGAGAGTGTTAGTAAAGCGTCTGGAATGTTGCACCCGAGTACCAGGGGACGAGAACTGAGACATATTGGAACACGTCTCCTGATCACACGGTTGATCATACTCTGGGTTCCACATGCATGTTTTAGCTGAAGAAATAATCCCTTTAACCTGGAGAGTTGAGACCCGTGGAATGGGTACCATGCAATATGACTTCAAAGGGTCTTCATTTGCTCACCGAACCTCTCCAATCCTATCACTGCTGCGTTTATGTCCCTGTACACACGTTAAATTCTCTTTTGGAGACATAGCGATCCATATGTTTTAAGATACTTACTAGTCAGGTACGTTCTTAGGCGTTTCATATGGGGTGTTGAGTCCATTTCGTTGAGCAAGGAGTAGCTCTTGTCTATTACATATTTGGCTTAAGGAACTTTATCTGTGCTCATTTCAATCTCTGGTTTTATGCAGCACCACAACTCACCTTTCCCCTTAAGCAAGCATACGTTGGTTTTCTAAATTTGAGTCCCTGTTCTGTTTTGTAATCCAGTTCCTGTGTAGCCAAGATGACATTCCGTGTATTAGTGATATCTTATGATGTTTCTTTTTCTGTGTGACTTATTTCAGGTAGAATCATCATACCTGAAACCACTCATTATGCTGCTACGGGCCTGATGACATAGATGTCACTGCTGAGTGATACTGCATTGTACATAAATACCACAACTTCTTTATCCATTTTTCACTTTCTGCGATATTGAACTTGTCTCGTAAACGAGGTTCTTGTAAACAGAGTCATCCCAAACATTGGTGTGGCTGTGTCTTTTTGATTTTAATTTCCCTAAGCTATAGGACCATAAGTGGAAGTGCCCTAGGCTCTGTTGCTTTGTTTTTTAGATGTTTCAGGAAACACCATACACTTCTCCCGAGTGGCTGTTGGCAATTTACATCCCGCCCATCAGCATAACAAGGCTCCCAGTTCTCCATGGCCTGTCCTGCCTTTCTGGATTTTACACTGTTTTCAGATGGCCCTTTTGACCGGGGGGAAGTGAGACTTCATTGTAGTGCAGATTTCCTTTGCAAGCTTGCTTGGTTGGCCAAAAAGGGCGTATGCGTTTTTTCCTGAATATATTCAGGAAAAAACGCATACGCCCTTTTTGGCCAAGTGCATCATTGTGGACGTTCTGCCTCTTTTCCTCTGCTTTAAATGCAATTCCAGTCTACCTCCTGAAATCGGTTTCCTGCAATTCTGCCCCGCTTTCAAGTCCTCTTGGCAGCCTTACTTCAGTATATTTATGGACGAGAGCTGTCATTTATAACTCTGCAGGTTTGTGAATTACAGTGCCCCTGAGCTCCTTTCTTCAACTCGCTTTCTTGTGAGCTGGCCGCAACACCGCAGGATTGCTTCAGGCCCTAATCTGGTTCCGGCACGGCACGCTGAGCCTTTGGTTAATTCCTCTTCCTGGTGGGAAATGAGAGTTAAATTTGCCCGTGCAGACACCTCCAGCTAGTCTCTCATTGGTTCTCCCTATTCCTCTTCATCTTCCACAGAAATTGCAAACTGGGCCAAACAGGAGGTTAAAGGCACTGACTCTCCAAGTCGAGAGAGTGTTAGTAAAGCGTCTGGAATGTTGCACCCGAGTACCAGGGGACGAGAACTGAGACATATTGGAACACGTCTCCCGATCACACGGTTGATCATACTCTGGGTTCCACATGCATGTTTTAGCTGAAGGAAGAATCCCTTAAACCTGGAGAGTTGAGACCCGTGGAATGGGTACCATGCAATATGACTTCAAAGGGTCTTCATTTGCTCACCGAACCTCACCAATCCTATGAGCCCCAAGTGTCCAGCCTTATGTGTCACCCAGCTCTGGGTTTAGATGCTGTAAATCCAGGTTGCATCACAAGCCTTGAATGAATTACTTAACTATTGCTCTCTATTTCACTGTCATTGTGTTTTGTTCCAGAAATTAATTTTTATTATGGGATTTAGCTGATTTTCACAGATACGTTAATGTCGCTGTACAGACGCTTGATTCTCTTATGGAGATATATAAATCCATAGGTTTTATGATTCTTACTAGTCAGGTATATTCCTAGGCATTGAATATGGGGTATTGAGTCCATTTCGTTGAGCAAGGACTAGCTCTTGTCTATTACATATTTGGCTTAAGGAACTTTATCTGTGCTCATTTCAATCTCTGGTTTTATGCAGCACCACAACTCACCTTTCCCCTTAAGCAAGCATACGTTGGTTTTCTAAATTTGAGACCCTGTTCTGTTTTGTAATCCAGTTCCTCTGTAGCCAAGATGACATTCCATGTATTAGTGATATCTTATGATGTTTCTTTTTCTGTGTGACTTATTTCAGGTAGAATCATCATACCTGAAACCACTCATTATGCTGCTACGGGCCTGATGACATAGATGTCACTGCTGAGTGATACTGCATTGTACATAAATACCACAACTTCTTTATCCATTTTTCACTTTCTGCGATATTGCACTTGTCTCGTAAACGAGGTTCTTGTAAACAGAGTCATCCCAAACATTGGTGTGGCTGTGTCTTTTTGATTTTAATTTCCCTAAGCTATAGGACCATAAGTGGAAGTGCCCTAGGCTCTGTTGCTTTGTTTTTTAGATGTTTCAGGAAACACCATACACTTCTCCCGGGTGGCTGTTGGCAATTTACATCCCGCCCATCAGCATAACAAGGCTCCCAGTTCTCCATGGCCTGTCCTGCCTTTCTGGATTTTACACTTTTTTCAGATGGCCCTTTTGACCGGGGGGAAGTGAGACTTCATTGTAGTGCAGATTTCCTTTGCAAGCTTGCTTGGTTGGCCAAAAAGGGCGTATGCGTTTTTTCCTGAATATATTCAGGAAAAAACGCATACGCCCTTTTTGGCCAAGTGCATCATTGTGGACGTTCTGTCTCTTTTCCTCTGCTTTAAATGCAATTCCAGTCTACCTCCTGAAATCGGTTTCCTGCAATTCTGCCCCGCTTTCAAGTCCTCTTGGCAGCCTTACTTCAGTATATTTTTGGACGATAGCTGTCATTTATAACTCTGCAGGTTTGTGAATTACAGTGCCCCTGAGCTCCTTTCTTCACCTCGCTTTCTTGTGAGCTGGCTGCAACACCGCAGGATTGCTTCAGGCCCTAATCTTGTTCCGGCACGGCACGCTGAGCCTTTGGTTAATTCCTCTTCCTGGTGGGAAATGAGAGTTAAATTTAGCCGTCCAGACACCTCCAGCTAGTCTCTCATTGGTTCTCCCTATTCCTGTTCATCTTCCGCAGAAATTGCAAACTGGGCCAAACAGGAGGTTAAAGGCACTGACTCTCCAAGTCGGGAGAGTGTTAGTAAAGCGTCTGGAATGTTGCACCCGAGTACCAGGGGACGAGAACTGAGACATATTGGAACACGTCTCCTGATCACACGGTTGATCATACTCTGGGTTCCACATGCATGTTTTAGCTGAAGGAAGAATCCCTTAAACCTGGAGAGTTGAGACCCGTGGAATGGGTACCATGCAATATGACTTCAAAGGGTCTTCATTTGCTCACCGAACCTCTCCAATCCTATCACTGCTGCGTTTATGCCCCTGTACACACGCTTGATTCTCTTTCGGAGACATAGCAATGCATAGGTTTTAAGATACTTACTAGTCAGGTACATTCTTAGGCGTTTAATATGAGGTGTTGAGTCCATTTCGTTGAGCAAGGAGTAGCTCTTGTCTATTCCATATTTGGCTTAAGGAACTTTATCTGTGCTCATTTCAATCTCTGGTTTTAGGCAGCACCCCAACTCACCTTTCCCCTTAGCAAGCATAAGTTGGTTTTCTAAATTTGAGACCCTGTTCTGTTTTGTAATTCAGTTCCTGTGTAGCCAAGTTTACATTCCGTGTATTAGTGATATCTTATGATGTTTCTTTTTCTGTGTGACTTATTTCAGTTAGAATCATCATACCTGAATCCACTCATTATGCTGCTACGGGCCTGATGACATAGATTTCATTGCTGAGTGATATTGCATTGTACGTAAGTACCACAACTTCTTTATCCATTACTCACTTTCTGCGATATTGAACTTGTACCGTAAACGAGGTTCTTGTAAACAGAGCCATCCCAAACTTTGGGGTGGCTGTGTCTTTTTGGTTTTAATTTCCCTAAGCTATAGGACCATTAGTGGAAGTGCCCTAGGCTCTGTTGCTTTGTTTTTTAGATGTTTCAGGAAACACCATACACTTCTCCCGAGTGGCTGTTGGCAATTTACATCCCGCTCATCAGCATAACAAGGCTCCCAGTTCTCCATGGCCTGTCCTGCCTTCAGGATTTTACACTTTTTTCAGATGGCCCTTTTGACCGGGGGGAAGTGAGACTTCATTGTAGTGCAGATTTCCTTTGCAAGCTTGCTTGGTTGGCCAAAAAGGGCATATGCGTTTTTTCCTGAATATATTCAGGAAAAAACGCGTATGCCCTTTTTGGCCAAGTGCATCATTGTGGACGTTCTGTCTCTTTTCCTATGCTTTAAATGCAATTCCAGTCTACCTCCTGAAATCGGTTTCCTGCAATTCTGCCCCGCTTTCAAGTCCTCTTGGCAGCCTTACTTCAGTATATTTTTGGACGATAGCTGTCATTTATAACTCTGCAGGTTTGTGAACTACAGTGCCCCTGAGCTCCTTTCTTCACCTCGCTTTCTTGTGAGCTGGCTGCAACACCGCAGGATTGCTTCAGGCCCTAATCTTGTTCCGGCACGGCACGCTGAGCCGTTGGTTAATTCCTCTTCCTGGTGGGAAATGAGAGTTAAATTTAGCCGTCCAGACACCTCCAGCTAGTCTCTCATTGGTTCTCCCTATTCCTGTTCATCTTCCGCAGAAATTGCAAACTGGGCCAAACAGGAGGTTAAAGGCACTGACTCTCCAAGTCGGGAGAGTGTTAGTAAAGCGTCTGGAATGTTGCACCCGAGTACCAGGGGACGAGAACTGAGACATATTGGAACACGTCTCCCGATCACACGGTTGATCATACTCTGGGTTCCACATGCATGTTTTAGCTGAAGGAAGAATCCCTTAAACCTGGAGAGTTGAGACCTGTGGAATGGGTACCATGCAATATGACTTCAAAGGGTCTTCATTTGCTCACCGAACCTCTCCAATCCTATCACTGCTGCGTTTATGTCCCTGTACACACGTTAAATTCTCTTTTGGAGACATAGCGATCCATATGTTTTAAGATACTTACTAGTCAGGTACGTTCTTAGGCGTTTCATATGGGGTGTTGAGTCCATTTCGTTGAGCAAGGAGTAGCTCTTGTCTATTACATATTTGGCTTAAGGAACTTTATCTGTGCTCATTTCAATCTCTGGTTTTATGCAGCACCCCAACTCACCTTTCCCCTTAAGCAAGCATACGTTGGTTTTCTAAATTTGAGACCCTGTTCTGTTTTGTAATCCAGTTCCTGTGTAGCCAAGATGACATTCCGTGTATTAGTGATATCTTATGATGTTTCTTTTTCTGTGTGACTTATTTCAGTTAGAATCATCATACCTGAAACCACTCATTATGCTGCTACGGGCCTGATGACATAGATGTCACTGCTGAGTGATACTGCATTGTACATAAATACCACAACTTCTTTATCCATTTTTCACTTTCTGCGATATTGAACTTGTCTCGTAAACGAGGTTCTTGTAAACAGAGTCATCCCAAACATTGGTGTGGCTGTGTCTTTTTGATTTTAATTTCCCTAAGCTATAGGACCATAAGTGGAAGTGTCCTAGGCTCTGTTGCTTTGTTTTTTAGATGTTTCAGGAAACACCATACACTTCTCCCGAGTGGCTGTTGGCAATTTACATCCCGCCCATCAGCATAACAAGGCTCCCAGTTCTCCATGGCCTGTCCTGCCTTTCTGGATTTTACACTGTTTTCAGATGGCCCTTTTGACCGGGGGGAAGTGAGACTTCATTGTAGTGCAGATTTCCTTTGCAAGCTTGCTTGGTTGGCCAAAAAGGGCGTATGCGTTTTTTCCTGAATATATTCAGGAAAAAACGCATACGCCCTTTTTGGCCAAGTGCATCATTGTGGACGTTCTGCCTCTTTTCCTCTGCTTTAACTGCAATTCCAGTCTACCTCCTGAAATCGGTTTCCTGCAATTCTGCCCCGCTTTCAAGTCCTCTTGGCAGCCTTACTTCAGTATATTTTTGGACGAGAGCTGTCATTTATAACTCTGCAGGTTTGTGAATTACAGTGCCCCTGAGCTCCTTTCTTCAACTCGCTTTCTTGTGAGCTGGCCGCAACACCGCAGGATTGCTTCAGGCCCTAATCTTGTTCCGGCACGGCACGCTGAGCCTTTGGTTAATTCCTCTTCCTGGTGGGAAATGAGAGTTAAATTTGCCCGTGCAGACACCTCCAGCTAGTCTCTCATTGGTTCTCCCTATTCCTCTTCATCTTCCACAGAAATTGCAAACTGGGCCAAACAGGAGGTTAAAGGCACTGACTCTCCAAGTCGGGAGAGTGTTAGTAAAGCGTCTGGAATGTTGCACCCGAGTACCACGGGACGAGAACTGAGACATATTGGAACACGTCTCCCGATCACACGGTTGATCATACTCTGTGTTCCACATGCATGTTTTAGCTGAAGGAAGAATCCCTTAAACCTGGAGAGTTGAGACCCGTGGAATGGGTACCATGCAATATGACTTCAAAGGGTCTTCATTTGCTCACCGAACCTCACCAATCCTATGAGCTCCAAGTGTCCAGCCTTATGTGTCACCCAGCTCTGGGTTTAGATGCTGTAAATCCAGGTTGCATCACAAGCCTTGAATGAATTACTTAACTATTGCTCTCTATTTCACTGTCATTGTGTTTTGTTCCAGAAATTAATTTTTATTATGGGATTTAGCTGATTTTCACAGATACGTTAATGCCGCTGTACAGACGCTTGATTCTCTTATGGAGATATATAAATCCATAGGTTTTATGATTCTTACTAGTCAGGTATATTCCTAGGCATTGAATATGGGGTATTGAGTCCATTTCGTTGAGCAAGGACTAGCTCTTGTCTATTACATATTTGGCTTAAGGAACTTTATCTGTGCTCATTTCAATCTCTGGTTTTATGCAGCACCACAACTCACCTTTCCCCTTAAGCAAGCATACGTTGGTTTTCTAAATTTGAGACCCTGTTCTGTTTTGTAATCCAGTTCCTCTGTAGCCAAGATGACATTCCGTGTATTAGTGATATCTTATGATGTTTCTTTTTCTGTGTGACTTATTTCAGGTAGAATCATCATACCTGAAACCACTCATTATGCTGCTACGGGCCTGATGACATAGATGTCACTGCTGAGTGATACTGCTTTGTACATAAATACCACAACTTCTTTATCCATTTTTCACTTTCTGCGATATTGAACTTGTCTCGTAAACGAGGTTCTTGTAAACAGAGTCATCCCAAACATTGGTGTGGCTGAGTCTTTTTGATTTTAATTTCCCTAAGCTATAGGACCATAAGTGGAAGTGCCCTAGGCTCTGTTGCTTTGTTTTTTAGATGTTTCAGGAAACACCATACACTTCTCCCGAGTGGCTGTTGGCAATTTACATCCCGCCCATCAGCATAACAAGGCTCCCAGTTCTCCATGGCCTGTCCTGCCTTTCTGGATTTTACACTTTTTTCAGATGGCCCTTTTGACCGGGGGGAAGTGAGACTTCATTGTAGTGCAGATTTCCTTTGCAAGCTTGCTTGGTTGGCCAAAAAGGGCATATGCGTTTTTTCCTGAATATATTCAGGAAAAAACGCATATGCCCTTTTTGGCCAAGTGCATCATTGTGGACGTTCTGTCTCTTTTCCTCTGCTTTAAATGCAATTCCAGTCTACCTCCTGAAATCGGTTTCCTGCAATTCTGCCCCGCTTTCAAGTCCTCTTGGCAGCCTTACTTCAGTATATTTTTGGACGATAGCTGTCATTTATAACTCTGCAGGTTTGTGAACTACAGTGCCCCTGAGCTCCTTTCTTCACCTCGCTTTCTTGTGAGCTGGCTGCAACACCGCAGGATTGCTTCAGGCCCTAATCTTGTTCCGGCACGGCACGCTGAGCCTTTGGTTAATTCCTCTTCCTGGTGGGAAATGAGAGTTAAATTTAGCCGTCCAGACACCTCCAGCTAGTCTCTCATTGGTTCTCCCTATTCCTGTTCATCTTCCGCAGAAATTGCAAACTGGGCCAAACAGGAGGTTAAAGGCACTGACTCTCCAAGTCGGGAGAGTGTTAGTAAAGCGTCTGGAATGTTGCACCCGAGTACCAGGGGACGAGAACTGAGACATATTGGAACACGTCTCCCGATCACACGGTTGATCATACTCTGGGTTCCACATGCATGTTTTAGCTGAAGGAAGAATCCCTTAAACCTGGAGAGTTGAGACCTGTGGAATGGGTACCATGCAATATGACTTCAAAGGGTCTTCATTTGCTCACCGAACCTCTCCAATCCTATCACTGCTGCGTTTATGTCCCTGTACACACGTTAAATTCTCTTTTGGAGACATAGCGATCCATATGTTTTAAGATACTTACTAGTCAGGTACGTTCTTAGGCGTTTCATATGGGGTGTTGAGTCCATTTCGTTGAGCAAGGAATAGCTCTTGTCTATTACATATTTGGCTTAAGGAACTTTATCTGTGCTCATTTCAATCTCTGGTTTTATGCAGCACCCCAACTCACCTTTCCCCTTAAGCAAGCATACGTTGGTTTTCTAAATTTGAGACCCTGTTCTGTTTTGTAATCCAGTTCCTGTGTAGCCAAGATGACATTCCGTGTATTAGTGATATCTTATGATGTTTCTTTTTCTGTGTGACTTATTTCAGTTAGAATCATCATACCTGAAACCACTCATTATGCTGCTACGGGCCTGATGACATAGATGTCACTGCTGAGTGATACTGCATTGTACATAAATACCACAACTTCTTTATCCATTTTTCACTTTCTGTGATATTGAACTTGTCTCGTAAACGAGGTTCTTGTAAACAGAGTCATCCCAAACATTGGTGTGGCTGTGTCTTTTTGATTTTAATTTCCCTAAGCTATAGGACCATAAGTGGAAGTGTCCTAGGCTCTGTTGCTTTGTTTTTTAGATGTTTCAGGAAACACCATACACTTCTCCCGAGTGGCTGTTGGCAATTTACATCCCGCCCATCAGCATAACAAGGCTCCCAGTTCTCCATGGCCTGTCCTGCCTTTCTGGATTTTACACTGTTTTCAGATGGCCCTTTTGACCGTGGGGAAGTGAGACTTCATTGTAGTGCAGATTTCCTTTGCAAGCTTGCTTGGTTGGCCAAAAAGGGCGTATGCGTTTTTTCCTGAATATATTCAGGAAAAAACGCATACGCCCTTTTTGGCCAAGTGCATCATTGTGGACGTTCTGCCTCTTTTCCTCTGCTTTAAATGCAATTCCAGTCTACCTCCTGAAATCGGTTTCCTGCAATTCTGCCCCGCTTTCAAGTCCTCTTGGCAGCCTTACTTCAGTATATTTTTGGACGAGAGCTGTCATTTATAACTCTGCAGGTTTGTGAATTACAGTGCCCCTGAGCTCCTTTCTTCAACTCGCTTTCTTGTGAGCTGGCCGCAACACCGCAGGATTGCTTCAGGCCCTAATCTGGTTCCGGCACGGCACGCTGAGCCTTTGGTTAATTCCTCTTCCTGGTGGGAAATGAGAGTTAAATTTGCCCGTGCAGACACCTCCAGCTAGTCTCTCATTGGTTCTCCCTATTCCTCTTCATCTTCCACAGAAATTGCAAACTGGGCCAAACAGGAGGTTAAAGGCACTGACTCTCCAAGTCGGGAGAGTGTTAGTAAAGCGTCTGGAATGTTGCACCCGAGTACCAGGGGACGAGAACTGAGACATATTGGAACACGTCTCCCGATCACACGGTTGATCATACTCTGTGATCCACATGCATGTTTTAGCTGAAGGAAGAATCCCTTAAACCTGGAGAGTTGAGACCCGTGGAATGGGTACCATGCAATATGACTTCAAAGGGTCTTCATTTGCTCACCGAACCTCACCAATCCTATGAGCCCCAAGTGTCCAGCCTTATGTGTCACCCAGCTCTGGGTTTAGATGCTGTAAATCCAGGTTGCATCACAAGCCTTGAATGAATTACTTAACTATTGCTCTCTATTTCACTGTCATTGTGTTTTGTTCCAGAAATTAATTTTTATTATGGGATTTAGCTGATTTTCACAGATACGTTAATGCCGCTGTACAGACACTTGATTCTCTTATGGAGATATATAAATCCATAGGTTTTATGATTCTTACTAGTCAGGTATATTCCTAGGCATTGAATATGGGGTATTGAGTCCATTTCGTTGAGCAAGGACTAGCTCTTGTCTATTACATATTTGGCTTAAGGAACTTTATCTGTGCTCATTTCAATCTCTGGTTTTATGCAGCACCACAACTCACCTTTCCCCTTAAGCAAGCATACGTTGGTTTTCTAAATTTGAGACCCTGTTCTGTTTTGTAATCCAGTTCCTCTGTAGCCAAGATGACATTCCATGTATTAGTGATATCTTATGATGTTTCTTTTTCTGTGTGACTTATTTCAGGTAGAATCATCATACCTGAAACCACTCATTATGCTGCTACGGGCCTGATGACATAGATGTCACTGCTGAGTGATACTGCATTGTACATAAATACCACAACTTCTTTATCCATTTTTCACTTTCTGCGATATTGCACTTGTCTCGTAAACGAGGTTCTTGTAAACAGAGTCATCCCAAACATTGGTGTGGCTGTGTCTTTTTGATTTTAATTTCCCTAAGCTATAGGACCATAAGTGGAAGTGCCCTAGGCTCTGTTGCTTTGTTTTTTAGATGTTTCAGGAAACACCATACACTTCTCCCGGGTGGCTGTTGGCAATTTACATCCCGCCCATCAGCATAACAAGGCTCCCAGTTCTCCATGGCCTGTCCTGCCTTTCTGGATTTTACACTTTTTTCAGATGGCCCTTTTGACCGGGGGGAAGTGAGACTTCATTGTAGTGCCGATTTCCTTTGCAAGCTTGCTTGGTTGGCCAAAAAGGGCGTATGCGTTTTTTCCTGAATATATTCAGGAAAAAACGCATACGCCCTTTTTGGCCAAGTGCATCATTGTGGACGTTCTGTCTCTTTTCCTCTGCTTTAAATGCAATTCCAGTCTACCTCCTGAAATCGGTTTCCTGCAATTCTGCCCCGCTTTCAAGTCCTCTTGGCAGCCTTACTTCAGTATATTTTTGGACGATAGCTGTCATTTATAACTCTGCAGGTTTGTGAATTACAGTGCCCCTGAGCTCCTTTCTTCACCTCGCTTTCTTGTGAGCTGGCTGCAACACCGCAGGATTGCTTCAGGCCCTAATCTTGTTCCGGCACGTCACGCTGAGCCTTTGGTTAATTCCTCTTCCTGGTGGGAAATGAGAGTTAAATTTAGCCGTCCAGACACCTCCAGCTAGTCTCTCATTGGTTCTCCCTATTCCTGTTCATCTTCCGCAGAAATTGCAAACTGGGCCAAACAGGAGGTTAAAGGCACTGACTCTCCAAGTCGGGAGAGTGTTAGTAAAGCGTCTGGAATGTTGCACCCGAGTACCAGGGGACGAGAACTGAGACATATTGGAACACGTCTCCTGATCACACGGTTGATCATACTCTGGGTTCCACATGCATGATTTAGCTGAAGGAAGAATCCCTTAAACCTGGAGAGTTGAGACCCGTGGAATGGGTACCATGCAATATGACTTCAAAGGGTCTTCATTTGCTCACCGAACCTCTCCAATCCTATCACTGCTGCGTTTATGCCCCTGTACACACGCTTGATTCTCTTTCGGAGACATAGCAATGCATAGGTTTTAAGATACTTACTAGTCAGGTACATTCTTAGGCGTTTAATATGAGGTGTTGAGTCCATTTCGTTGAGCAAGGAGTAGCTCTTGTCTATTCCATATTTGGCTTAAGGAACTTTATCTGTGCTCATTTCAATCTCTGGTTTTAGGCAGCACCCCAACTCACCTTTCCCCTTAGCAAGCATAAGTTGGTTTTCTAAATTTGAGACCCTGTTCTGTTTTGTAATTCAGTTCCTGTGTAGCCAAGTTTACATTCCGTGTATTAGTGATATCTTATGTTGTTTCTTTTTCTGTGTGACTTATTTCAGTTAGAATCATCATACCTGAATCCACTCATTATGCTGTTACGGGCCTGATGACATATATTTCATTGCTGAGTGATATTGCATTGTACGTAAGTACCACAACTTCTTTATCCATTACTCACTTTCTGCGATATTGAACTTGTACCGTAAATGAGGTTCTTGTAAACAGAGCCATCCCAAACTTTGGGGTGGCTGTGTATTTTTGGTTTTAATTTCCCTAAGCTATAGGACCATTAGTGGAAGTGCCCTAGGCTCTGTTGCTTTGTTTTTTAGATGTTTCAGGAAACACCATACACTTCTCCCGAGTGGCTGTTGGCAATTTACATCCCGCTCATCAGCATAACAAGGCTCCCAGTTCTCCATGGCCTGTCCTGCCTTCTGGATTTTACACTTTTTTCAGATGGCCCTTTTGACCGGGGGGAAGTGAGACTTCATTGTAGTGCAGATTTCCTTTGCAAGCTTGCTTGGTTGGCCAAAAAGGGCATATGCGTTTTTTCCTGAATATATTCAGGAAAAAACGCATATGCCCTTTTTGGCCAAGTGCATCATTGTGGACGTTCTGTCTCTTTTCCTATGCTTTAAATGCAATTCCAGTCTACCTCCTGAAATCGGTTTCCTGCAATTCTGCCCCGCTTTCAAGTCCTCTTGGCAGCCTTACTTCAGTATATTTTTGGAAGATAGCTGTCATTTATAACTCTGCAGGTTTGTGAACTACAGTGCCCCTGAGCTCCTTTCTTCACCTCGCTTTCTTGTGAGCTGGCTGCAACACCGCAGGATTGCTTCAGGCCCTAATCTTGTTCCGGCACGGCACGCTGAGCCTTTGGTTAATTCCTCTTCCTGGTGGGAAATGAGAGTTAAATTTAGCCGTCCAGACACCTCCAGCTAGTCTCTCATTGGTTCTCCCTATTCCTGTTCATCTTCCGCAGAAATTGCAAACTGGGCCAAACAGGAGGTTAAAGGCACTGACTCTCCAAGTCGGGAGAGTGTTAGTAAAGCGTCTGGAATGTTGCACCCGAGTACCAGGGGACGAGAACTGAGACATATTGGAACACGTCTCCCGATCACACGGTTGATCATACTTTGGGTTCCACATGCATGTTTTAGCTGAAGGAAGAATCCCTTAAACCTGGAGAGTTGAGACCTGTGGAATGGGTACCATGCAATATGACTTCAAAGGGTCTTCATTTGCTCACCGAACCTCTCCAATCCTATCACTGCTGCGTTTATGTCCCTGTACACACGTTAAATTCTCTTTTGGAGACATAGCGATCCATATGTTTTAAGATACTTACTAGTCAGGTACGTTCTTAGGCGTTTCATATGGGGTGTTGAGTCCATTTCGTTAAGCAAGGAGTAGCTCTTGTCTATTACATATTTGGCTTAAGGAACTTTATCTGTGCTCATTTCAATCTCTGTTTTTATGCAGCACCACAACTCACCTTTCCCCTTAAGCAAGCATACGTTGGTTTTCTAAATTTGAGACCCTGTTCTGTTTTGTAATCCAGTTCCTGTGTAGCCAAGATGACATTCCGTGTATTAGTGATATCTTATGATGTTTCTTTTTCTGTGTGACTTATTTCAGTTAGAATCATCATACCTGAAACCACTCATTATGCTGCTACGGGCCTGATGACATAGATGTCACTGCTGAGTGATACTGCATTGTACATAAATACCACAACTTCTTTATCCATTTTTCACTTTCTGCGATATTGAACTTGTCTCGTAAACGAGGTTCTTGTAAACAGAGTCATCCCAAACATTGGTGTGGCTGTGTCTTTTTGATTTTAATTTCCCTAAGCTATAGGACCATAAGTGGAAGTGCCCTAGGCTCTGTTGCTTTGTTTTTTAGATGTTTCAGGAAACACCATACACTTCTCCCGAGTGGCTGTTGGCAATTTACATCCCGCCCATCAGCATAACAAGGCTCCCAGTTCTCCATGGCCTGTCCTGCCTTTCTGGATTTTACACTGTTTTCAGATGGCCCTTTTGACCGGGGGGAAGTGAGACTTCATTGTAGTGCAGATTTCCTTTGCAAGCTTGCTTGGTTGGCCAAAAAGGGCGTATGCGTTTTTTCCTGAATATATTCAGGAAAAAACGCATACGCCCTTTTTGGCCAAGTGCATCATTGTGGACGTTCTGCCTCTTTTCCTCTGCTTTAAATGCAATTCCAGTCTACCTCCTGAAATCGGTTTCCTGCAATTCTGCCCCGCTTTCAAGTCCTCTTGGCAGCCTTACTTCAGTATATTTTTGGACGAGAGCTGTCATTTATAACTCTGCAGGTTTGTGAATTACAGTGCCCCTGAGCTCCTTTCTTCAACTCGCTTTCTTGTGAGCTGGCCGCAACACCGCAGGATTGCTTCAGGCCCTAATCTGGTTCCGGCACGGCACGCTGAGCCTTTGGTTAATTCCTCTTCCTGGTGGGAAATGAGAGTTAAATTTGCCCGTGCAGACACCTCCAGCTAGTCTCTCATTGGTTCTCCCTATTCCTCTTCATCTTCCACAGAAATTGCAAACTGGGCCAAACAGGAGGTTAAAGGCACTGACTCTCCAAGTCGGGAGAGTGTTAGTAAAGCGTCTGGAATGTTGCACCCGAGTACCAGGGGACGAGAACTGAGACATATTGGAACACGTCTCCCGATCACACGGTTGATCATACTCTGGGTTCCACATGCATGTTTTAGCTGAAGGAAGAATCCCTTAAACCTGGAGAGTTGAGACCCGTGGAATGGGTACCATGCAATATGACTTCAAAGGGTCTTCATTTGCTCACCGAACCTCACCAATCCTATGAGCCCCAAGTGTCCAGCCTTATGTGTCACCCAGCTCTGGGTTTAGATGCTGTAAATCCAGGTTGCATCACAAGCCTTGAATGAATTACTTAACTATTGCTCTCTATTTCACTGTCATTGTGTTTTGTTCCAGAAATTAATTTTTATTATGGGATTTAGCTGATTTTCACAGATACGTTAATGCCGCTGTACAGACGCTTGATTCTCTTATGGAGATATATAAATCCATAGGTTTTATGATTCTTACTAGTCAGGTATATTCCTAGGCATTGAATATGGGGTATTGAGTCCATTTCGTTGAGCAAGGACTAGCTCTTGTCTATTACATATTTGGCTTAAGGAACTTTATCTGTGCTCATTTCAATCTCTGGTTTTATGCAGCACCACAACTCACCTTTCCCCTTAAACAAGCATACGTTGGTTTTCTAAATTTGAGACCCTGTTCTGTTTTGTAATCCAGTTCCTGTGTAGCCAAGATGACATTCCGTGTATTAGTGATATCTTATGATGTTTCTTTTTCTGTGTGACTTATTTCAGGTAGAATCATCATACCTGAAACCACTCATTATGCTGCTACGGGCCTGATGACATAGATGTCACTGCTGAGTGATACTGCATTGTACATAAATACCACAACTTCTTTATCCATTTTTCACTTTCTGCGATATTGCACTTGTCTCGTAAACGAGGTTCTTGTAAACAGAGTCATCCCAAACATTGGTGTGGCTGAGTCTTTTTGATTTTAATTTCCCTAAGCTATAGGACCATAAGTGGAAGTGCCCTACGCTCTGTTGCTTTGTTTTTTAGATGTTTCAGGAAACACCATACACTTCTCCCGGGTGGCTGTTGGCAATTTACATCCCGCCCATCAGCATAACAAGGCTCCCAGTTCTCCATGGCCTGTCCTGCCTTTCTGGATTTTACACTTTTTTCAGATGGCCCTTTTGACCGGGGGGAAGTGAGACTTCATTGTAGTGCAGATTTCCTTTGCAAGCTTGCTTGGTTGGCCAAAAAGGGCGTATGCGTTTTTTCCTGAATATATTCAGGAAAAAACGCATATGCCCTTTTTGGCCAAGTGCATCATTGTGGACGTTCTGTCTCTTTTCCTCTGCTTTAAATGCAATTCCAGTCTACCTCCTGAAATCGGTTTCCTGCAATTCTGCCCCGCTTTCAAGTCCTCTTGGCAGCCTTACTTCAGTATATTTTTGGACGAGAGCTGTCATTTATAACTCTGAAGGTTTGTGAACTACAGTGCCCCTGAGCTCCTTTCTTCACCTCGCTTTCTTGTGAGCTGGCTGCAACACCGCAGGATTGCTTCAGGCCCTAATCTTGTTCCGGCACGGCACGCTGAGCCTTTGGTTAATTCCTCTTCCTGGTGGGAAATGAGAGTTAAATTTAGCCGTCCAGACACCTCCAGCTAGTCTCTCATTGGTTCTCCCTATTCCTGTTCATCTTCCGCAGAAATTGCAAACTGGGCCAAACAGGAGGTTAAAGGCACTGACTCTCCAAGTCGGGAGAGTGTTAGTAAAGCGTCTGGAATGTTGCACCCGAGTACCAGGGGACGAGAACTGAGACATATTGGAACACGTCTCCTGATCACACGGTTGATCATACTCTGGGTTCCACATGCATGTTTTAGCTGAAGGAAGAATCCCTTAAACCTGGAGAGTTGAGACCCGTGGAATGGGTACCATGCAATATGACTTCAAAGGGTCTTCATTTGCTCACCGAACCTCTCCAATCCTATCACTGCTGCGTTTATGCCCCTGTACACACGCTTGATTCTCTTTCGGAGACATAGCAATGCATAGGTTTTAAGATACTTACTAGTCAGGTACATTCTTAGGCGTTTAATATGAGGTGTTGAGTCCATTTCGTTGAGCAAGGAGTAGCTCTTGTCTATTCCATATTTGGCTTAAGGAACTTTATCTGTGCTCATTTCAATCTCTGGTTTTAGGCAGCACCCCAACTCACCTTTCCCCTTAGCAAGCATAAGTTGGTTTTCTAAATTTGAGACCCTGTTCTGTTTTGTAAATCAGTTCCTGTGTAGCCAAGTTTACATTCCGTGTATTAATGATATCTTATGATGTTTCTTTTTCTGTGTGACTTATTTCAGTTAGAATCATCATACCTGAATCCACTCATTATGCTGCTACGGGCCTGATGACATAGATTTCATTGCTGAGTGATATTGCATTGTACGTAAGTACCACAACTTCTTTATCCATTACTCACTTTCTGCGATATTGAACTTGTACCGTAAACGAGGTTCTTGTAAACAGAGCCATCCCAAACTTTGGGGTGGCTGTGTCTTTTTGGTTTTAATTTCCCTAAGCTATAGGACCATTAGTAGAAGTGCCCTAGGCTCTGTTGCTTTGTTTTTTAGATGTTTCAGGAAACACCATACACTTCTCCCGAGTGGCTGTTGGCAATTTACATCCCGCTCATCAGCATAACAAGGCTCCCAGTTCTCCATGGCCTGTCCTGCCTTCTGGATTTTACACTTTTTTCAGATGGCCCTTTTGACCGGGGGGAAGTGAGACTTCATTGTAGTGCAGATTTCCTTTGCAAGCTTGCTTGGTTGGCCAAAAAGGGCATATGCGTTTTTTCCTGAATATATTCAGGAAAAAACGCATATGCCCTTTTTGGCCAAGTGCATCATTGTGGACGTTCTGTCTCTTTTCCTATGCTTTAAATGCAATTCCAGTCTACCTCCTGAAATCGGTTTCCTGCAATTCTGCCCCGCTTTCAAGTCCTCTTGGCAGCCTTACTTCAGTATATTTTTGGACGATAGCTGTCATTTATAACTCTGCAGGTTTGTGAACTACAGTGCCCCTGAGCTCCTTTCTTCACCTCGCTTTCTTGTGAGCTGGCTGCAACACCGCAGGATTGCTTCAGGCCCTAATCTTGTTCCGGCACGGCACGCTGAGCCTTTGGTTAATTCCTCTTCCTGGTGGGAAATGAGAGTTAAATTTAGCCATCCAGACACCTCCAGCTAGTCTCTCATTGGTTCTCCCTATTCCTGTTCATCTTCCGCAGAAATTGCAAACTGGGCCAAACAGGAGGTTAAAGGCACTGACTCTCCAAGTCGGGTGAGTGTTAGTAAAGCGTCTGGAATGTTGCACCCGAGTACCAGGGGACGAGAACTGAGACATATTGGAACACGTCTCCTGATCACACGGTTGATCATACTCTGGGTTCCACATGCTTGTTTTAGCTGAAGAAATAATCCCTTTAACCTGGAGAGTTGAGACCCGTGGAATGGGTACCATGCAATATGACTTCAAAGGGTCTTCATTTGCTCACCGAACCTCTCCAATCCTATCACTGCTGCGTTTATGTCCCTGTACACACGTTAAATTCTCTTTTGGAGACATAGCGATCCATATGTTTTAAGATACTTACTAGTCAGGTACGTTCTTAGGCGTTTAATATGGGGTGTTGAGTCCATTTCGTTGAGCAAGGAGTAGCTCTTGTCTATTACATATTTGGCTTAAGGAACTTTATCTGTGCTCATTTCAATCTCTGGTTTTATGCAGCACCACAACTCACCTTTCCCCTTAAGCAAGCATACGTTGGTTTTCTAAATTTGAGACCCTGTTCTGTTTTGTAATCCAGTTCCTGTGTAGCCAAGATGACATTCCGTGTATTAGTGATATCTTATGATGTTTCTTTTTCTGTGTGACTTATTTCAGGTAGAATCATCATACCTGAAACCACTCATTATGCTGCTACGGGCCTGATGACATAGATGTCACTGCTGAGTGATACTGCATTGTACATAAATACCACAACTTCTTTATCCATTTTTCACTTTCTGCGATATTGAACTTGTCTCGTAAACGAGGTTCTTGTAAACAGAGTCATCCCAAACATTGGTGTGGCTGTGTCTTTTTGATTTTAATTTCCCTAAGCTATAGGACCATAAGTGGAAGTGCCCTAGGCTCTGTTGCTTTGTTTTTTAGATGTTTCAGGAAACACCATACACTTCTCCCGAGTGGCTGTTGGCAATTTACATCCCGCCCATCAGCATAACAAGGCTCCCAGTTCTCCATGGCCTGTCCTGCCTTTCTGGATTTTACACTGTTTTCAGATGGCCCTTTTGACCGGGGGGAAGTGAGACTTCATTGTAGTGCAGATTTCCTTTGCAAGCTTGCTTGGTTGGCCAAAAAGGGCGTATGCGTTTTTTCCTGAATATATTCAGGAAAAAACGCATACGCCCTTTTTGGCCAAGTGCATCATTGTGGACGTTCTGCCTCTTTTCCTCTGCTTTAAATGCAATTCCAGTCTACCTCCTGAAATCGGTTTCCTGCAATTCTGCCCCGCTTTCAAGTCCTCTTGGCAGCCTTACTTCAGTATATTTTTGGACGAGAGCTGTCATTTATAACTCTGCAGGTTTGTGAATTACAGTGCCCCTGAGCTCCTTTCTTCAACTCGCTTTCTTGTGAGCTGGCCGCAACACCGCAGGATTGCTTCAGGCCCTAATCTGGTTCCGGCACGGCACGCTGAGCCTTTGGTTAATTCCTCTTCCTGGTGGGAAATGAGAGTTAAATTTGCCCGTGCAGACACCTCCAGCTAGTCTCTCATTGGTTCTCCCTATTCCTCTTCATCTTCCACAGAAATTGCAAACTGGGCCAAACAGGAGGTTAAAGGCACTGACTCTCCAAGTCGGGAGAGTGTTAGTAAAGCGTCTGGAATGTTGCACCCGAGTACCAGGGGACGAGAACTGAGACATATTGGAACACGTCTCCCGATCACACGGTTGATCATACTCTGGGTTCCACATGCATGTTTTAGCTGAAGGAAGAATCCCTTAAACCTGGAGAGTTGAGACCCGTGGAATGGGTACCATGCAATATGACTTCAAAGGGTCTTCATTTGCTCACCGAACCTCACCAATCCTATGAGCCCCAAGTGTCCAGCCTTATGTGTCACCCAGCTCTGGGTTTAGATGCTGTAAATCCAGGTTGCATCACAAGCCTTGAATGAATTACTTAACTATTGCTCTCTATTTCACTGTCATTGTGTTTTGTTCCAGAAATTAATTTTTATTATGGGATTTAGCTGATTTTCACAGATACGTTAATGCCGCTGTACAGACGCTTGATTCTCTTATGGAGATATATAAATCCATAGGTTTTATGATTCTTACTAGTCAGGTATATTCCTAGGCATTGAATATGGGGTATTGAGTCCATTTCGTTGAGCAAGGACTAGCTCTTGTCTATTACATATTTGGCTTAAGGAACTTTATCTGTGCTCATTTCAATCTCTGGTTTTATGCAGCACCACAACTCACCTTTCCCCTTAAGCAAGCATACGTTGGTTTTCTAAATTTGAGACCCTGTTCTGTTTTGTAATCCAGTTCCTGTGTAGCCAAGATGACATTCCGTGTATTAGTGATATCTTATGATGTTTCTTTTTCTGTGTGACTTATTTCAGGTAGAATCATCATACCTGAAACCACTCATTATGCTGCTACGGGCCTGATGACATAGATGTCACTGCTGAGTGATACTGCATTGTACATAAATACCACAACTTCTTTATCCATTTTTCACTTTCTGCGATATTGAACTTGTCTCGTAAACGAGGTTCTTGTAAACAGAGTCATCCCAAACATTGGTGTGGCTGTGTCTTTTTGATTTTAATTTCCCTAAGCTATAGGACCATAAGTGGAAGTGCCCTAGGCTCTGTTGCTTTGTTTTTTAGATGTTTCAGGAAACACCATACACTTCTCCCGAGTGGCTGTTGGCAATTTACATCCTGCTCATCAGCATAACAAGGCTCCCAGTTCTCCATGGCCTGTCCTGCCTTCTGGATTTTACACTTTTTTCAGATGGCCCTTTTGACCGGGGGGAAGTGAGACTTCATTGTAGTGCAGATTTCCTTTGCAAGCTTGCTTGGTTGGCCAAAAAGGGCATATGCGTTTTTTCCTGAATATATGCAGGAAAAAACGCATATGCCCTTTTTGGCCAAGTGCATCATTGTGGACGTTCTGTCTCTTTTCCTATGCTTTAAATGCAATTCCAGTCTACCTCCTGAAATCGGTTTCCTGCAATTCTGCCCCGCTTTCAAGTCCTCTTGGCAGCCTTACTTCAGTATATTTTTGGACGAGAGCTGTCATTTATAACTCTGCAGGTTTGTGAATTACAGTGCCCCTGAGCTCCTTTCTTCACCTCGCTTTCTTGTGAGCTGGCTGCAACACCGCAGGATTGCTTCAGGCCCTAATCTTGTTCCGGCACGGCACGCTGAGCCTTTGGTTAATTCCTCTTCCTGGTGGGAAATGAGAGTTAAATTTAGCCGTCCAGACACCTCCAGCTAGTCTCTCATTGGTTCTCCCTATTCCTGTTCATCTTCCGCAGAAATTGCAAACTGGGCCAAACAGGAGGTTAAAGGCACTGACTCTCCAAGTCAGGAGAGTGTTAGTAAAGCGTCTGGAATGTTGCACCCGAGTACCAGGGGACGAGAACTGAGACATATTGGAACACGTCTCCTGATCACACGGTTGATCATACTCTGGGTTCCACATGCATGTTTCAGCTGAAGGAAGAATCCCTTAAACCTGGAGAGTTGAGACCTGTGGAATGGGTACCATGCAATATGACTTCAAAGGGTCTTCATTTGCTCACCGAACCTCTCCAATCCTATCACTGCTGCGTTTATGTCCCTGTACACACGTTAAATTCTCTTTTGGAGACATAGCGATCCATATGTTTTAAGATACTTACTAGTCAGGTACGTTCTTAGGCGTTTAATATGGGGTGTTGAGTCCATTTCGTTGAGCAAGGAGTAGCTCTTGTCTATTACATATTTGGCTTAAGGAACTTTATCTGTGCTCATTTCAATCTCTGGTTTTATGCAGCACCACAACTCACCTTTCCCCTTAAGCAAGCATACGTTGGTTTTCTAAATTTGAGACCCTGTTCTGTTTTGTAATCCAGTTCCTGTGTAGCCAAGATGACATTCCGTGTATTAGTGATATCTTATGATGTTTCTTTTTCTGTGTGACTTATTTCAGGTAGAATCATCATACCTGAAACCACTCATTATGCTGCTACGGGCCTGATGACATAGATGTCACTGCTGAGTGATACTGCATTGTACATAAATACCACAACTTCTTTATCCATTTTTCACTTTCTGCGATATTGAACTTGTCTCGTAAACGAGGTTCTTGTAAACAGAGTCATCCCAAACATTGGTGTGGCTGTGTCTTTTTGATTTTAATTTCCCTAAGCTATAGGACCATAAGTGGAAGTGCCCTAGGCTCTGTTGCTTTGTTTTTTAGATGTTTCAGGAAACACCATACACTTCTCCCGAGTGGCTGTTGGCAATTTACATCCCGCCCATCAGCATAACAAGGCTCCCAGTTCTCCATGGCCTGTCCTGCCTTTCTGGATTTTACACTGTTTTCAGATGGCCCTTTTGACCGGGGGGAAGTGAGACTTCATTGTAGTGCAGATTTCCTTTGCAAGCTTGCTTGGTTGGCCAAAAAGGGCGTATGCGTTTTTTCCTGAATATATTCAGGAAAAAACGCATACGCCCTTTTTGGCCAAGTGCATCATTGTGGACGTTCTGCCTCTTTTCCTCTGCTTTAAATGCAATTCCAGTCTACCTCCTGAAATCGGTTTCCTGCAATTCTGCCCCGCTTTCAAGTCCTCTTGGCAGCCTTACTTCAGTATATTTTTGGACGAGAGCTGTCATTTATAACTCTGCAGGTTTGTGAATTACAGTGCCCCTGAGCTCCTTTCTTCAACTCGCTTTCTTGTGAGCTGGCCGCAACACCGCAGGATTGCTTCAGGCCCTAATCTGGTTCCGGCACGGCACGCTGAGCCTTTGGTTAATTCCTCTTCCTGGTGGGAAATGAGAGTTAAATTTGCCCGTGCAGACACCTCCAGCTAGTCTCTCATTGGTTCTCCCTATTCCTCTTCATCTTCCACAGAAATTGCAAACTGGGCCAAACAGGAGGTTAAAGGCACTGACTCTCCAAGTCGGGAGAGTGTTAGTAAAGCGTCTGGAATGTTGCACCCGAGTACCAGGGGACGAGAACTGAGACATATTGGAACACGTCTCCCGATCACACGGTTGATCATACTCTGTGATCCACATGCATGTTTTAGCTGAAGGAAGAATCCCTTAAACCTGGAGAGTTGAGACCCGTGGAATGGGTACCATGCAATATGACTTCAAAGGGTCTTCATTTGCTCACCGAACCTCACCAATCCTATGAGCCCCAAGTGTCCAGCCTTATGTGTCACCCAGCTCTGGGTTTAGATGCTGTAAATCCAGGTTGCATCACAAGCCTTGAATGAATTACTTAACTATTGCTCTCTATTTCACTGTCATTGTGTTTTGTTCCAGAAATTAATTTTTATTATGAGATTTAGCTGATTTTCACAGATACGTTAATGCCGCTGTACAGACGCTTGATTCTCTTATGGAGATATATAAATCCATAGGTTTTATGATTCTTACTAGTCAGGTATATTCCTAGGCATTGAATATGGGGTATTGAGTCCATTTCGTTGAGCAAGGACTAGCTCTTGTCTATTACATATTTGGCTTAAGGAACTTTATCTGTGCTCATTTCAATCTCTGGTTTTATGCAGCACCACAACTCACCTTTCCCCTTAAGCAAGCATACGTTGGTTTTCTAAATTTGAGACCCTGTTCTGTTTTGTAATCCAGTTCCTCTGTAGCCAAGATGACATTCCGTGTATTAGTGATATCTTATGATGTTTCTTTTTCTGTGTGACTTATTTCAGGTAGAATCATCATACCTGAAACCACTCATTATGCTGCTACGGGCCTGATGACATAGATGTCACTGCTGAGTGATACTTCATTGTACATAAATACCACAACTTCTTTATCCATTTTTCACTTTCTGCGATATTGCACTTGTCTCGTAAACGAGGTTCTTGTAAACAGAGTCATCCCAAACATTGGTGTGGCTGTGTCTTTTTGATTTTAATTTCCCTAAGCTATAGGACCATAAGTGGAAGTGCCCTAGGCTCTGTTGCTTTGTTTTTTAGATGTTTCAGGAAACACCATACACTTCTCCCGAGTGGCTGTTGGCAATTTACATCCCGCCCATCAGCATAACAAGGCTCCCAGTTCTCCATGGCCTGTCCTGCCTTTCTGGATTTTACACTGTTTTCAGATGGCCCTTTTGACCGGGGGAAAGTGAGACTTCATTGTAGTGCAGATTTCCTTTGCAAGCTTGCTTGGTTGGCCAAAAAGGGCGTATGCGTTTTTTCCTGAATATATTCAGGAAAAAACGCATATGCCCTTTTTGGCCAAGTGCATCATTGTGGACGTTCTGTCTCTTTTCCTCTGCTTTAAATGCAATTCCAGTCTACCTCCTGAAATCGGTTTCCTGCAATTCTGCCCCGCTTTCAAGTCCTCTTGGCAGCCTTACTTCAGTATATTTTTGGACGAGAGCTGTCATTTATAACTCTGCAGGTTTGTGAACTACAGTGCCCCTGAGCTCCTTTCTTCACCTCGCTTTCTTGTGAGCTGGCTGCAACACCGCAGGATTGCTTCAGGCCCTAATCTTGTTCCGGCACGGCACGCTGAGCCTTTGGTTAATTCCTCTTCCTGGTGGGAAATGAGAGTTAAATTTAGCCGTCCAGACACCTCCAGCTAGTCTCTCATTGGTTCTCCCTATTCCTGTTCATCTTCCGCAGAAATTGCAAACTGGGCCAAACAGGAGGTTAAAGGCACTGACTCTCCAAGTCGGGAGAGTGTTAGTAAAGCGTCTGGAATGTTGCACCCGAGTACCAGGGGACGAGAACTGAGACATATTGGAACACGTCTCCTGATCACACGGTTGATCATACTCTGGGTTCCACATGCATGTTTTAGCTGAAGGAAGAATCCCTTAAACCTGGAGAGTTGAGACCCGTGGAATGGGTACCATGCAATATGACTTCAAAGGGTCTTCATTTGCTCACCGAACCTCTCCA
This sequence comes from Grampus griseus, assembly GCF_964374135.1. Classification (NCBI taxonomy): domain Eukaryota; kingdom Metazoa; phylum Chordata; class Mammalia; order Artiodactyla; family Delphinidae; genus Grampus; species Grampus griseus. The sequence continues at coordinate 47,814 of NW_028133320.1, forward strand.
ATCCTATCACTGCTGCGTTTATGCCCCTGTACACACGCTTGATTCTCTTTCGGAGACATAGCAATGCATAGGTTTTAAGATACTTACTAGTCAGGTACATTCTTAGGCGTTTAATATGAGGTGTTGAGTCCATTTCGTTGAGCAAGGAGTAGCTCTTGTCTATTCCATATTTGGCTTAAGGAACTTTATCTGTGCTCATTTCAATCTCTGGTTTTAGGCAGCACCCCAACTCACCTTTCCCCTTAGCAAGCATAAGTTGGTTTTCTAAATTTGAGACCCTGTTCTGTTTTGTAATTCAGTTCCTGTGTAGCCAAGTTTACATTCCGTGTATTAGTGATATCTTATGATGTTTCTTTTTCTGTGTGACTTATTTCAGTTAGAATCATCATACCTGAATCCACTCATTATGCTGCTACGGGCCTGATGACATAGATTTCATTGCTGAGTGATATTGCATTGTACGTAAGTACCACAACTTCTTTATCCATTACTCACTTTCTGCGATATTGAACTTGTACCGTAAACGAGGTTCTTGTAAACAGAGCCATCCCAAACTTTGGGGTGGCTGTGTCTTTTTGGTTTTAATTTCCCTAAGCTATAGGACCATTAGTGGAAGTGCCCTAGGCTCTGTTGCTTTGTTTTTTAGATGTTTCAGGAAACACCATACACTTCTCCCGAGTGGCTGTTGGCAATTTACATCCCGCTCATCAGCATAACAAGGCTCCCAGTTCTCCATGGCCTGTCCTGCCTTCTGGATTTTACACTTTTTTCAGATGGCCCTTTTGACCGGGGGGAAGTGAGACTTCATTGTAGTGCAGATTTCCTTTGCAAGCTTGCTTGGTTGGCCAAAAAGGGCATATGCGTTTTTTCCTGAATATATTCAGGAAAAAACGCATATGCCCTTTTTGGCCAAGTGCATCATTGTGGACGTTCTGTCTCTTTTCCTATGCTTTAAATGCAATTCCAGTCTACCTCCTGAAATCGGTTTCCTGCAATTCTGCCCCGCTTTCAAGTCCTCTTGGCAGCCTTACTTCAGTATATTTTTGGACAATAGCTGTCATTTATAACTCTGCAGGTTTGTGAACTACAGTGCCCCTGAGCTCCTTTCTTCACCTCGCTTTCTTGTGAGCTGGCTGCAACACCGCAGGATTGCTTCAGGCCCTAATCTTGTTCCGGCACGGCACGCTGAGCCTTTGGTTAATTCCTCTTCCTGGTGGGAAATGAGAGTTAAATTTAGCCGTCCAGACACCTCCAGCTAGTCTCTCATTGGTTCTCCCTATTCCTGTTCATCTTCCGCAGAAATTGCAAACTGGGCCAAACAGGAGGTTAAAGGCACTGACTCTCCAAGTCGGGAGAGTGTTAGTAAAGCGTCTGGAATGTTGCACCCGAGTACCAGGGGACGAGAACTGAGACATATTGGAACACGTCTCCTGATCACACGGTTGATCATACTCTGGGTTCCACATGCATGTTTTAGCTGAAGAAATAATCCCTTTAACCTGGAGAGTTGAGACCCGTGGAATGGGTACCATGCAATATGACTTCAAAGGGTCTTCATTTGCTCACCGAACCTCTCCAATCCTATCACTGCTGCGTTTATGTCCCTGTACACACGTTAAATTCTCTTTTGGAGACATAGCGATCCATATGTTTTAAGATACTTACTAGTCAGGTACGTTCTTAGGCGTTTAATATGGGGTGTTGAGTCCATTTCGTTGAGCAAGGAGTAGCTCTTGTCTATTACATATTTGGCTTAAGGAACTTTATCTGTGCTCATTTCAATCTCTGGTTTTATGCAGCACCACAACTCACCTTTCCCCTTAAGCAAGCATACGTTGGTTTTCTAAATTTGAGACCCTGTTCTGTTTTGTAATCCAGTTCCTGTGTAGCCAAGATGACATTCCGTGTATTAGTGATATCTTATGATGTTTCTTTTTCTGTGTGACTTATTTCAGGTAGAATCATCATACCTGAAACCACTCATTATGCTGCTACGGGCCTGATGACATAGATGTCACTGCTGAGTGATACTGCATTGTACATAAATACCACAACTTCTTTATCCATTTTTCACTTTCTGCGATATTGCACTTGTCTCGTAAACGAGGTTCTTGTAAACAGAGTCATCCCAAACATTGGTGTGGCTGTGTCTTTTTGATTTTAATTTCCCTAAGCTATAGGACCATAAGTGGAAGTGCCCTAGGCTCTGTTGCTTTGTTTTTTAGATGTTTCAGGAAACACCATACACTTCTCCCGAGTGGCTGTTGGCAATTTACATCCCGCCCATCAGCATAACAAGGCTCCCAGTTCTCCATGGCCTGTCCTGCCTTTCTGGATTTTACACTGTTTTCAGATGGCCCTTTTGACCGGGGGGAAGTGAGACTTCATTGTAGTGCAGATTTCCTTTGCAAGCTTGCTTGGTTGGCCAAAAAGGGCGTATGCGTTTTTTCCTGAATATATTCAGGAAAAAACGCATACGCCCTTTTTGGCCAAGTGCATCATTGTGGACGTTCTGCCTCTTTTCCTCTGCTTTAAATGCAATTCCAGTCTACCTCCTGAAATCGGTTTCCTGCAATTCTGCCCCGCTTTCAAGTCCTCTTGGCAGCCTTACTTCAGTATATTTTTGGACGATAGCTGTCATTTATAACTCTGCAGGTTTGTGAATTACAGTGCCCCTGAGCTCCTTTCTTCAACTCGCTTTCTTGTGAGCTGGCCGCAACACCGCAGGATTGCTTCAGGCCCTAATCTTGTTCCGGCACGGCACGCTGAGCCTTTGGTTAATTCCTCTTCCTGGTGGGAAATGAGAGTTAAATTTGCCCGTGCAGACACCTCCAGCTAGTCTCTCATTGGTTCTCCCTATTCCTCTTCATCTTCCACAGAAATTGCAAACTGGGCCAAACAGGAGGTTAAAGGCACTGACTCTCCAAGTCGGGAGAGTGTTAGTAAAGCGTCTGGAATGTTGCACCCGAGTACCAGGGGACGAGAACTGAGACATATTGGAACACGTCTCCCGATCACACGGTTGATCATACTCTGGGTTCCACATGCATGTTTTAGCTGAAGGAAGAATCCCTTAAACCTGGAGAGTTGAGACCCGTGGAATGGGTACCATGCAATATGACTTCAAAGGGTCTTCATATGCTCACCGAACCTCACCAATCCTATGAGCTCCAAGTGTCCAGCCTTATGTGTCACCCAGCTCTGGGTTTAGATGCTGTAAATCCAGGTTGCATCACAAGCCTTGAATGAATTACTTAACTATTGCTCTCTATTTCACTGTCATTGTGTTTTGTTCCAGAAATTAATTTTTATTATGGGATTTAGCTGATTTTCACAGATACGTTAATGCCGCTGTACAGACGCTTGATTCTCTTATGGAGATATATAAATCCATAGGTTTTATGATTCTTACTAGTCAGGTATATTCCTAGGCATTGAATATGGGGTATTGAGTCCATTTCGTTGAGCAAGGACTAGCTCTTGTCTATTACATATTTGGCTTAAGGAACTTTATCTGTGCTCATTTCAATCTCTGGTTTTATGCAGCACCACAACTCACCTTTCCCCTTAAGCAAGCATACGTTGGTTTTCTAAATTTGAGACCCTGTTCTGTTTTGTAATCCAGTTCCTGTGTAGCCAAGATGACATTCCGTGTATTAGTGATATCTTATGATGTTTCTTTTTCTGTGTGACTTATTTCAGGTAGAATCATCATACCTGAAACCACTCATTATGCTGCTACGGGCCTGATGACATAGATGTCACTGCTGAGTGATACTGCATTGTACATAAATACCACAACTTCTTTATCCATTTTTCACTTTCTGCGATATTGAACTTGTCTCGTAAACGAGGTTCTTGTAAACAGAGTCATCCCAAACATTGGTGTGGCTGTGTCTTTTTGATTTTAATTTCCCTAAGCTATAGGACCATAAATGGAAGTGCCCTAGGCTCTGTTGCTTTGTTTTTTAGATGTTTCAGGAAACACCATACACTTCTCCCGAGTGGCTGTTGGCAATTTACATCCCGCCCATCAGCATAACAAGGCTCCCAGTTCTCCATGGCCTGACCTGCCTTTCTGGATTTTACACTGTTTTCAGATGGCCCTTTTGACCGGGGGAAAGTGAGACTTCATTGTAGTGCAGATTTCCTTTGCAAGCTTGCTTGGTTGGCCAAAAAGGGCGTATGCGTTTTTTCTTGAATATATTCAGGAAAAAACGCATATGCCCTTTTTGGCCAAGTGCATCATTGTGGACGTTCTGTCTCTTTTCCTCTGCTTTAAATGCAATTCCAGTCTACCTCCTGAAATCGGTTTCCTGCAATTCTGCCCCGCTTTCAAGTCCTCTTGGCAGCCTTACTTCAGTATATTTTTGGACGAGAGCTGTCATTTATAACTCTGCAGGTTTGTGAACTACAGTGCCCCTGAGCTCCTTTCTTCACCTCGCTTTCTTGTGAGCTGGCTGCAACACCGCAGGATTGCTTCAGGCCCTAATCTTGTTCCGGCACGGCACGCTGAGCCTTTGGTTAATTCCTCTTCCTGGTGGGAAATGAGAGTTAAATTTAGCCGTCCAGACACCTCCAGCTAGTCTCTCATTGGTTCTCCCTATTCCTGTTCATCTTCCGCAGAAATTGCAAACTGGGCCAAACAGGAGGTTAAAGGCACTGACTCTCCAAGTCGGGAGAGTGTTAGTAAAGCGTCTGGAATGTTGCACCCGAGTACCAGGGGACGAGAACTGAGACATATTGGAACACGTCTCCTGATCACACGGTTGATCATACTCTGGGTTCCACATGCATGTTTTAGCTGAAGGAAGAATCCCTTAAACCTGGAGAGTTGAGACCCGTGGAATGGGTACCATGCAATATGACTTCAAAGGGTCTTCATTTGCTCACCGAACCTCTCCAATCCTATCACTGCTGCGTTTATGCCCCTGTACACACGCTTGATTCTCTTTCGGAGACATAGCAATGCATAGGTTTTAAGATACTTACTAGTCAGGTACATTCTTAGGCGTTTAATATGAGGTGTTGAGTCCATTTCGTTGAGCAAGGAGTAGCTCTTGTCTATTCCATATTTGGCTTAAGGAACTTTATCTGTGCTCATTTCAATCTCTGGTTTTAGGCAGCACCCCAACTCACCTTTCCCCTTAGCAAGCATAAGTTGGTTTTCTAAATTTGAGACCCTGTTCTGTTTTGTAATTCAGTTCCTGTGTAGCCAAGTTTACATTCCGTGTATTAGTGATATCTTATGATGTTTCTTTTTCTGTGTGACTTATTTCAGTTAGAATCATCATACCTGAATCCACTCATTATGCTGCTACGGGCCTGATGACATAGATTTCATTGCTGAGTGATATTGCATTGTATGTAAGTACCACAACTTCTTTATCCATTACTCACTTTCTGCGATATTGAACTTGTACCGTAAACGAGGTTCTTGTAAACAGAGCCATCCCAAACTTTGGGGTGGCTGTGTCTTTTTGGTTTTAATTTCCCTAAGCTATAGGACCATTAGTGGAAGTGCCCTAGGCTCTGTTGCTTTGTTTTTTAGATGTTTCAGGAAACACCATACACTTCTCCCGAGTGGCTGTTGGCAATTTACATCCCGCTCATCAGCATAACAAGGCTCCCAGTTCTCCATGGCCTGTCCTGCCTTCTGGATTTTACACTTTTTTCAGATGGCCCTTTTGACCGGGGGGAAGTGAGACTTCATTGTAGTGCAGATTTCCTTTGCAAGCTTGCTTGGTTGGCCAAAAAGGGCATATGCGTTTTTTCCTGAATATATTCAGGAAAAAACGCATATGCCCTTTTTGGCCAAGTGCATCATTGTGGACGTTCTGTCTCTTTTCCTATGCTTTAAATGCAATTCCAGTCTACCTCCTGAAATCGGTTTCCTGCAATTCTGCCCCGCTTTCAAGTCCTCTTGGCAGCCTTACTTCAGTATATTTTTGGACGATAGCTGTCATTTATAACTCTGCAGGTTTGTGAACTACAGTGCCCCTGAGCTCCTTTCTTCACCTCGCTTTCTTGTGAGCTGGCTGCAACACCGCAGGATTGCTTCAGGCCCTAATCTTGTTCCGGCACGGCACGCTGAGCCTTTGGTTAATTCCTCTTCCTGGTGGGAAATGAGAGTTAAATTTAGCCGTCCAGACACCTCCAGCTAGTCTCTCATTGGTTCTCCCTATTCCTGTTCATCTTCCGCAGAAATTGCAAACTGGGCCAAACAGGAGGTTAAAGGCACTGACTCTCCAAGTCGGGAGAGTGTTAGTAAAGCGTCTGGAATGTTGCACCCGAGTACCAGGGGACGAGAACTGAGACATATTGGAACACGTCTCCTGATCACACGGTTGATCATACTCTGGGTTCCACATGCATGTTTTAGCTGAAGAAATAATCCCTTTAACCTGGAGAGTTGAGACCCGTGGAATGGGTACCATGCAATATGACTTCAAAGGGTCTTCATTTGCTCACCGAACCTCTCCAATCCTATCACTGCTGCGTTTATGTCCCTGTACACACGTTAAATTCTCTTTTGGAGACATAGCGATCCATATGTTTTAAGATACTTACTAGTCAGGTACGTTCTTAGGCGTTTAATATGGGGTGTTGAGTCCATTTCGTTGAGCAAGGAGTAGCTCTTGTCTATTACATATTTGGCTTAAGGAACTTTATCTGTGCTCATTTCAATCTCTGGTTTTATGCAGCACCACAACTCACCTTTCCCCTTAAGCAAGCATACGTTGGTTTTCTAAATTTGAGACCCTGTTCTGTTTTGTAATCCAGTTCCTGTGTAGCCAAGATGACATTCCGTGTATTAGTGATATCTTATGATGTTTCTTTTTCTGTGTGACTTATTTCAGGTAGAATCATCATACCTGAAACCACTCATTATGCTGCTACGGGCCTGATGACATAGATGTCACTGCTGAGTGATACTGCATTGTACATAAATACCACAACTTCTTTATCCATTTTTCACTTTCTGCGATATTGCACTTGTCTCGTAAACGAGGTTCTTGTAAACAGAGTCATCCCAAACATTGGTGTGGCTGTGTCTTTTTGATTTTAATTTCCCTAAGCTATAGGACCATAAGTGGAAGTGCCCTAGGCTCTGTTGCTTTGTTTTTTAGATGTTTCAGGAAACACCATACACTTCTCCCGAGTGGCTGTTGGCAATTTACATCCCGCCCATCAGCATAACAAGGCTCCCAGTTCTCCATGGCCTGTCCTGCCTTTCTGGATTTTACACTGTTTTCAGATGGCCCTTTTGACCGGGGGGAAGTGAGACTTCATTGTAGTGCAGATTTCCTTTGCAAGCTTGCTTGGTTGGCCAAAAAGGGCGTATGCGTTTTTTCCTGAATATATTCAGGAAAAATCGCATACGCCCTTTTTGGCCAAGTGCATCATTGTGGACGTTCTGCCTCTTTTCCTCTGCTTTAAATGCAATTCCAGTCTACCTCCTGAAATCGGTTTCCTGCAATTCTGCCCCGCTTTCAAGTCCTCTTGGCAGCCTTACTTCAGTATATTTTTGGACGATAGCTGTCATTTATAACTCTGCAGGTTTGTGAACTACAGTGCCCCTGAGCTCCTTTCTTCACCTCGCTTTCTTGTGAGCTGGCTGCAACACCGCAGGATTGCTTCAGGCCCTAATCTTGTTCCGGCACGGCACGCTGAGCCTTTGGTTAATTCCTCTTCCTGGTGGGAAATGAGAGTTAAATTTAGCCGTCCAGACACCTCCAGCTAGTCTCTCATTGGTTCTCCCTATTCCTGTTCATCTTCCGCAGAAATTGCAAACTGGGCCAAACAGGAGGTTAAAGGCACTGACTCTCCAAGTCGGGAGAGTGTTAGTAAAGCGTCTGGAATGTTGCACCCGAGTACCAGGGGACGAGAACTGAGACATATTGGAACACGTCTCCTGATCACACGGTTGATCATACTCTGGGTTCCACATGCATGTTTTAGCTGAAGAAATAATCCCTTTAACCTGGAGAGTTGAGACCCGTGGAATGGGTACCATGCAATATGACTTCAAAGGGTCTTCATTTGCTCACCGAACCTCTCCAATCCTATCACTGCTGCGTTTATGTCCCTGTACACACGTTAAATTCTCTTTTGGAGACATAGCGATCCATATGTTTTAAGATACTTACTAGTCAGGTACGTTCTTAGGCGTTTAATATGGGGTGTTGAGTCCATTTCGTTGAGCAAGGAGTAGCTCTTGTCTATTACATATTTGGCTTAAGGAACTTTATCTGTGCTCATTTCAATCTCTGGTTTTATGCAGCACCACAACTCACCTTTCCCCTTAAGCAAGCATACGTTGGTTTTCTAAATTTGAGACCCTGTTCTGTTTTGTAATCCAGTTCCTGTGTAGCCAAGATGACATTCCGTGTATTAGTGATATCTTATGATGTTTCTTTTTCTGTGTGACTTATTTCAGGTAGAATCATCATACCTGAAACCACTCATTATGCTGCTACGGGCCTGATGACATAGATGTCACTGCTGAGTGATACTGCATTGTACATAAATACCACAACTTCTTTATCCATTTTTCACTTTCTGCGATATTGAACTTGTCTCGTAAACGAGGTTCTTGTAAACAGAGTCATCCCAAACATTGGTGTGGCTGTGTCTTTTTGATTTTAATTTCCCTAAGCTATAGGACCATAAGTGGAAGTGCCCTAGGCTCTGTTGCTTTGTTTTTTAGATGTTTCAGGAAACACCATACACTTCTCCCGAGTGGCTGTTGGCAATTTACATCCCGCCCATCAGCATAACAAGGCTCCCAGTTCTCCATGGCCTGTCCTGCCTTTCTGGATTTTACACTGTTTTCAGATGGCCCTTTTGACCGGGGGGAAGTGAGACTTCATTGTAGTGCAGATTTCCTTTGCAAGCTTGCTTGGTTGGCCAAAAAGGGCGTATGCGTTTTTTCCTGAATATATTCAGGAAAAATCGCATACGCCCTTTTTGGCCAAGTGCATCATTGTGGACGTTCTGCCTCTTTTCCTCTGCTTTAAATGCAATTCCAGTCTACCTCCTGAAATCGGTTTCCTGCAATTCTGCCCCGCTTTCAAGTCCTCTTGGCAGCCTTACTTCAGTATATTTTTGGACGATAGCTGTCATTTATAACTCTGCAGGTTTGTGAACTACAGTGCCCCTGAGCTCCTTTCTTCACCTCGCTTTCTTGTGAGCTGGCTGCAACACCGCAGGATTGCTTCAGGCCCTAATCTTGTTCCGGCACGGCACGCTGAGCCTTTGGTTAATTCCTCTTCCTGGTGGGAAATGAGAGTTAAATTTAGCCGTCCAGACACCTCCAGCTAGTCTCTCATTGGTTCTCCCTATTCCTGTTCATCTTCCGCAGAAATTGCAAACTGGGCCAAACAGGAGGTTAAAGGCACTGACTCTCCAAGTCGGGTGAGTGTTAGTAAAGCGTCTGGAATGTTGCACCCGAGTACCAGGGGACGAGAACTGAGACATATTGGAACACGTCTCCTGATCACACGGTTGATCATACTCTGGGTTCCACATGCTTGTTTTAGCTGAAGAAATAATCCCTTTAACCTGGAGAGTTGAGACCCGTGGAATGGGTACCATGCAATATGACTTCAAAGGGTCTTCATTTGCTCACCGAACCTCTCCAATCCTATCACTGCTGCGTTTATGTCCCTGTACACACGTTAAATTCTCTTTTGGAGACATAGCGATCCATATGTTTTAAGATACTTACTAGTCAGGTACGTTCTTAGGCGTTTAATATGGGGTGTTGAGTCCATTTCGTTGAGCAAGGAGTAGCTCTTGTCTATTACATATTTGGCTTAAGGAACTTTATCTGTGCTCATTTCAATCTCTGGTTTTATGCAGCACCACAACTCACCTTTCCCCTTAAGCAAGCATACGTTGGTTTTCTAAATTTGAGACCCTGTTCTGTTTTGTAATCCAGTTCCTGTGTAGCCAAGATGACATTCCGTGTATTAGTGATATCTTATGATGTTTCTTTTTCTGTGTGACTTATTTCAGGTAGAATCATCATACCTGAAACCACTCATTATGCTGCTACGGGCCTGATGACATAGATGTCACTGCTGAGTGATACTGCATTGTACATAAATACCACAACTTCTTTATCCATTTTTCACTTTCTGCGATATTGAACTTGTCTCGTAAACGAGGTTCTTGTAAACAGAGTCATCCCAAACATTGGTGTGGCTGTGTCTTTTTGATTTTAATTTCCCTAAGCTATAGGACCATAAGTGGAAGTGCCCTAGGCTCTGTTGCTTTGTTTTTTAGATGTTTCAGGAAACACCATACACTTCTCCCGAGTGGCTGTTGGCAATTTACATCCCGCCCATCAGCATAACAAGGCTCCCAGTTCTCCATGGCCTGTCCTGCCTTTCTGGATTTTACACTGTTTTCAGATGGCCCTTTTGACCGGGGGGAAGTGAGACTTCATTGTAGTGCAGATTTCCTTTGCAAGCTTGCTTGGTTGGCCAAAAAGGGCGTATGCGTTTTTTCCTGAATATATTCAGGAAAAAACGCATACGCCCTTTTTGGCCAAGTGCATCATTGTGGACGTTCTGCCTCTTTTCCTCTGCTTTAAATGCAATTCCAGTCTACCTCCTGAAATCGGTTTCCTGCAATTCTGCCCCGCTTTCAAGTCCTCTTGGCAGCCTTACTTCAGTATATTTTTGGACGAGAGCTGTCATTTATAACTCTGCAGGTTTGTGAATTACAGTGCCCCTGAGCTCCTTTCTTCAACTCGCTTTCTTGTGAGCTGGCCGCAACACCGCAGGATTGCTTCAGGCCCTAATCTGGTTCCGGCACGGCACGCTGAGCCTTTGGTTAATTCCTCTTCCTGGTGGGAAATGAGAGTTAAATTTGCCCGTGCAGACACCTCCAGCTAGTCTCTCATTGGTTCTCCCTATTCCTCTTCATCTTCCACAGAAATTGCAAACTGGGCCAAACAGGAGGTTAAAGGCACTGACTCTCCAAGTCGGGAGAGTGTTAGTAAAGCGTCTGGAATGTTGCACCCGAGTACCAGGGGACGAGAACTGAGACATATTGGAACACGTCTCCCGATCACACGGTTGATCATACTCTGGGTTCCACATGCATGTTTTAGCTGAAGGAAGAATCCCTTAAACCTGGAGAGTTGAGACCCGTGGAATGGGTACCATGCAATATGACTTCAAAGGGTCTTCATTTGCTCACCGAACCTCACCAATCCTATGAGCCCCAAGTGTCCAGCCTTATGTGTCACCCAGCTCTGGGTTTAGATGCTGTAAATCCAGGTTGCATCACAAGCCTTGAATGAATTACTTAACTATTGCTCTCTATTTCACTGTCATTGTGTTTTGTTCCAGAAATTAATTTTTATTATGGGATTTAGCTGATTTTCACAGATACGTTAATGCCGCTGTACAGACGCTTGATTCTCTTATGGAGATATATAAATCCATAGGTTTTATGATTCTTACTAGTCAGGTATATTCCTAGGCATTGAATATGGGGTATTGAGTCCATTTCGTTGAGCAAGGACTAGCTCTTGTCTATTACATATTTGGCTTAAGGAACTTTATCTGTGCTCATTTCAATCTCTGGTTTTATGCAGCACCACAACTCACCTTTCCCCTTAAGCAAGCATACGTTGGTTTTCTAAATTTGAGACCCTGTTCTGTTTTGTAATCCAGTTCCTGTGTAGCCAAGATGACATTCCGTGTATTAGTGATATCTTATGATGTTTCTTTTTCTGTGTGACTTATTTCAGGTAGAATCATCATACCTGAAACCACTCATTATGCTGCTACGGGCCTGATGACATAGATGTCACTGCTGAGTGATACTGCATTGTACATAAATACCACAACTTCTTTATCCATTTTTCACTTTCTGCGATATTGAACTTGTCTCGTAAACGAGGTTCTTGTAAACAGAGTCATCCCAAACATTGGTGTGGCTGTGTCTTTTTGATTTTAATTTCCCTAAGCTATAGGACCATAAGTGGAAGTGCCCTAGGCTCTGTTGCTTTGTTTTTTAGATGTTTCAGGAAACACCATACACTTCTCCCGAGTGGCTGTTGGCAATTTACATCCCGCTCATCAGCATAACAAGGCTCCCAGTTCTCCATGGCCTGTCCTGCCTTCTGGATTTTACACTTTTTTCAGATGGCCCTTTTGACCGGGGGGAAGTGAGACTTCATTGTAGTGCAGATTTCCTTTGCAAGCTTGCTTGGTTGGCCAAAAAGGGCATATGCGTTTTTTCCTGAATATATTCAGGAAAAAACGCATATGCCCTTTTTGGCCAAGTGCATCATTGTGGACGTTCTGTCTCTTTTCCTATGCTTTAAATGCAATTCCAGTCTACCTCCTGAAATCGGTTTCCTGCAATTCTGCCCCGCTTTCAAGTCCTCTTGGCAGCCTTACTTCAGTATATTTTTGGACGATAGCTGTCATTTATAACTCTGCAGGTTTGTGAATTACAGTGCCCCTGAGCTCCTTTCTTCACCTCGCTTTCTTGTGAGCTGGCTGCAACACCGCAGGATTGCTTCAGGCCCTAATCTTGTTCCGGCACGGCACGCTGAGCCTTTGGTTAATTCCTCTTCCTGGTGGGAAATGAGAGTTAAATTTAGCCGTCCAGACACCTCCAGCTAGTCTCTCATTGGTTCTCCCTATTCCTGTTCATCTTCCGCAGAAATTGCAAACTGGGCCAAACAGGAGGTTAAAGGCACTGACTCTCCAAGTCAGGAGAGTGTTAGTAAAGCGTCTGGAATGTTGCACCCGAGTACCAGGGGACGAGAACTGAGACATATTGGAACACGTCTCCTGATCACACGGTTGATCATACTCTGGGTTCCACATGCATGTTTCAGCTGAAGGAAGAATCCCTTAAACCTGGAGAGTTGAGACCTGTGGAATGGGTACCATGCAATATGACTTCAAAGGGTCTTCATTTGCTCACCGAACCTCTCCAATCCTATCACTGCTGCGTTTATGTCCCTGTACACACGTTAAATTCTCTTTTGGAGACATAGCGATCCATATGTTTTAAGATACTTACTAGTCAGGTACGTTCTTAGGCGTTTAATATGGGGTGTTGAGTCCATTTCGTTGAGCAAGGAGTAGCTCTTGTCTATTACATATTTGGCTTAAGGAACTTTATCTGTGCACATTTCAATCTCTGGTTTTATGCAGCACCACAACTCACCTTTCCCCTTAAGCAAGCATACGTTGGTTTTCTAAATTTGAGACCCTGTTCTGTTTTGTAATCCAGTTCCTGTGTAGCCAAGATGACATTCCGTGTATTAGTGATATCTTATGATGTTTCTTTTTCTGTGTGACTTATTTCAGGTAGAATCATCATACCTGAAACCACTCATTATGCTGCTACGGGCCTGATGACATAGATGTCACTGCTGAGTGATACTGCATTGTACATAAATACCACAACTTCTTTATCCATTTTTCACTTTCTGCGATATTGAACTTGTCTCGTAAACGAGGTTCTTGTAAACAGAGTCATCCCAAACATTGGTGTGGCTGTGTCTTTTTGATTTTAATTTCCCTAAGCTATAGGACCATAAGTGGAAGTGCCCTAGGCTCTGTTGCTTTGTTTTTTAGATGTTTCAGGAAACACCATACACTTCTCCCGAGTGGCTGTTGGCAATTTACATCCCGCCCATCAGCATAACAAGGCTCCCAGTTCTCCATGGCCTGTCCTGCCTTTCTGGATTTTACACTGTTTTCAGATGGCCCTTTTGACCGGGGGGAAGTGAGACTTCATTGTAGTGCAGATTTCCTTTGCAAGCTTGCTTGGTTGGCCAAAAAGGGCGTATGCGTTTTTTCCTGAATATATTCAGGAAAAAACGCATACGCCCTTTTTGGCCAAGTGCATCATTGTGGACGTTCTGCCTCTTTTCCTCTGCTTTAAATGCAATTCCAGTCTACCTCCTGAAATCGGTTTCCTGCAATTCTGCCCCGCTTTCAAGTCCTCTTGGCAGCCTTACTTCAGTATATTTTTGGACGAGAGCTGTCATTTATAACTCTGCAGGTTTGTGAATTACAGTGCCCCTGAGCTCCTTTCTTCAACTCGCTTTCTTGTGAGCTGGCCGCAACACCGCAGGATTGCTTCAGGCCCTAATCTGGTTCCGGCACGGCACGCTGAGCCTTTGGTTAATTCCTCTTCCTGGTGGGAAATGAGAGTTAAATTTGCCCGTGCAGACACCTCCAGCTAGTCTCTCATTGGTTCTCCCTATTCCTCTTCATCTTCCACAGAAATTGCAAACTGGGCCAAACAGGAGGTTAAAGGCACTGACTCTCCAAGTCGGGAGAGTGTTAGTAAAGCGTCTGGAATGTTGCACCCGAGTACCAGGGGACGAGAACTGAGACATATTGGAACACGTCTCCCGATCACACGGTTGATCATACTCTGTGATCCACATGCATGTTTTAGCTGAAGGAAGAATCCCTTAAACCTGGAGAGTTGAGACCCGTGGAATGGGTACCATGCAATATGACTTCAAAGGGTCTTCATTTGCTCACCGAACCTCACCAATCCTATGAGCCCCAAGTGTCCAGCCTTATGTGTCACCCAGCTCTGGGTTTAGATGCTGTAAATCCAGGTTGCATCACAAGCCTTGAATGAATTACTTAACTATTGCTCTCTATTTCACTGTCATTGTGTTTTGTTCCAGAAATTAATTTTTATTATGAGATTTAGCTGATTTTCACAGATACGTTAATGCCGCTGTACAGACGCTTGATTCTCTTATGGAGATATATAAATCCATAGGTTTTATGATTCTTACTAGTCAGGTATATTCCTAGGCATTGAATATGGGGTATTGAGTCCATTTCGTTGAGCAAGGACTAGCTCTTGTCTATTACATATTTGGCTTAAGGAACTTTATCTGTGCTCATTTCAATCTCTGGTTTTATGCAGCACCACAACTCACCTTTCCCCTTAAGCAAGCATACGTTGGTTTTCTAAATTTGAGACCCTGTTCTGTTTTGTAATCCAGTTCCTCTGTAGCCAAGATGACATTCCGTGTATTAGTGATATCTTATGATGTTTCTTTTTCTGTGTGACTTATTTCAGGTAGAATCATCATACCTGAAACCACTCATTATGCTGCTACGGGCCTGATGACATAGATGTCACTGCTGAGTGATACTGCATTGTACATAAATACCACAACTTCTTTATCCATTTTTCACTTTCTGCGATATTGCACTTGTCTCGTAAACGAGGTTCTTGTAAACAGAGTCATCCCAAACATTGGTGTGGCTGTGTCTTTTTGATTTTAATTTCCCTAAGCTATAGGACCATAAGTGGAAGTGCCCTAGGCTCTGTTGCTTTGTTTTTTAGATGTTTCAGGAAACACCATACACTTCTCCCGAGTGGCTGTTGGCAATTTACATCCCGCCCATCAGCATAACAAGGCTCCCAGTTCTCCATGGCCTGTCCTGCCTTTCTGGATTTTACACTGTTTTCAGATGGCCCTTTTGACCGGGGGAAAGTGAGACTTCATTGTAGTGCAGATTTCCTTTGCAAGCTTGCTTGGTTGGCCAAAAAGGGCGTATGCGTTTTTTCCTGAATATATTCAGGAAAAAACGCATATGCCCTTTTTGGCCAAGTGCATCATTGTGGACGTTCTGTCTCTTTTCCTCTGCTTTAAATGCAATTCCAGTCTACCTCCTGAAATCGGTTTCCTGCAATTCTGCCCCGCTTTCAAGTCCTCTTGGCAGCCTTACTTCAGTATATTTTTGGACGAGAGCTGTCATTTATAACTCTGCAGGTTTGTGAACTACAGTGCCCCTGAGCTCCTTTCTTCACCTCGCTTTCTTGTGAGCTGGCTGCAACACCGCAGGATTGCTTCAGGCCCTAATCTTGTTCCGGCACGGCACGCTGAGCCTTTGGTTAATTCCTCTTCCTGGTGGGAAATGAGAGTTAAATTTAGCCGTCCAGACACCTCCAGCTAGTCTCTCATTGGTTCTCCCTATTCCTGTTCATCTTCCGCAGAAATTGCAAACTGGGCCAAACAGGAGGTTAAAGGCACTGACTCTCCAAGTCGGGAGAGTGTTAGTAAAGCGTCTGGAATGTTGCACCCGAGTACCAGGGGACGAGAACTGAGACATATTGGAACACGTCTCCTGATCACATGGTTGATCATACTCTGGGTTCCACATGCATGTTTTAGCTGAAGGAAGAATCCCTTAAACATGGAGAGTTGAGACCCGTGGAATGGGTACCATGCAATATGACTTCAAAGGGTCTTCATTTGCTCACCGAACCTCTCCAATCCTATCACTGCTGCGTTTATGCCCCTGTACACACGCTTGATTCTCTTTCGGAGACATAGCAATGCATAGGTTTTAAGATACTTACTAGTCAGGTACATTCTTAGGCGTTTAATATGAGGTGTTGAGTCCATTTCGTTGAGCAAGGAGTAGCTCTTGTCTATTCCATATTTGGCTTAAGGAACTTTATCTGTGCTCATTTCAATCTCTGGTTTTAGGCAGCACCCCAACTCACCTTTCCCCTTAGCAAGCATAAGTTGGTTTTCTAAATTTGAGACCCTGTTCTGTTTTGTAATTCAGTTCCTGTGTAGCCAAGTTTACATTCCGTGTATTAGTGATATCTTATGATGTTTCTTTTTCTGTGTGACTTATTTCAGTTAGAATCATCATACCTGAATCCACTCATTATGCTGCTACGGGCCTGATGACATAGATTTCATTGCTGAGTGATATTGCATTGTACGTAAGTACCACAACTTCTTTATCCATTACTCACTTTCTGCGATATTGAACTTGTACCGTAAACGAGGTTCTTGTAAACAGAGCCATCCCAAACTTTGGGGTGGCTGTGTCTTTTTGGTTTTAATTTCCCTAAGCTATAGGACCATTAGTGGAAGTGCCCTAGGCTCTGTTGCTTTGTTTTTTAGATGTTTCAGGAAACACCATACACTTCTCCCGAGTGGCTGTTGGCAATTTACATCCCGCTCATCAGCATAACAAGGCTCCCAGTTCTCCATGGCCTGTCCTGCCTTCTGGATTTTACACTTTTTTCAGATGGCCCTTTTGACCGGGGGGAAGTGAGACTTCATTGTAGTGCAGATTTCCTTTGCAAGCTTGCTTGGTTGGCCAAAAAGGGCATATGCGTTTTTTCCTGAATATATTCAGGAAAAAACGCATATGCCCTTTTTGGCCAAGTGCATCATTGTGGACGTTCTGTCTCTTTTCCTATGCTTTAAATGCAATTCCAGTCTACCTCCTGAAATCGGTTTCCTGCAATTCTGCCCCGCTTTCAAGTCCTCTTGGCAGCCTTACTTCAGTATATTTTTGGACAATAGCTGTCATTTATAACTCTGCAGGTTTGTGAACTACAGTGCCCCTGAGCTCCTTTCTTCACCTCGCTTTCTTGTGAGCTGGCTGCAACACCGCAGGATTGCTTCAGGCCCTAATCTTGTTCCGGCACGGCACGCTGAGCCTTTGGTTAATTCCTCTTCCTGGTGGGAAATGAGAGTTAAATTTAGCCGTCCAGACACCTCCAGCTAGTCTCTCATTGGTTCTCCCTATTCCTGTTCATCTTCCGCAGAAATTGCAAACTGGGCCAAACAGGAGGTTAAAGGCACTGACTCTCCAAGTCGGGAGAGTGTTAGTAAAGCGTCTGGAATGTTGCACCCGAGTACCAGGGGACGAGAACTGAGACATATTGGAACACGTCTCCTGATCACACGGTTGATCATACTCTGGGTTCCACATGCATGTTTTAGCTGAAGAAATAATCCCTTTAACCTGGAGAGTTGAGACCCGTGGAATGGGTACCATGCAATATGACTTCAAAGGGTCTTCATTTGCTCACCGAACCTCTCCAATCCTATCACTGCTGCGTTTATGTCCCTGTACACACGTTAAATTCTCTTTTGGAGACATAGCGATCCATATGTTTTAAGATACTTACTAGTCAGGTACGTTCTTAGGCGTTTAATATGGGGTGTTGAGTCCATTTCGTTGAGCAAGGAGTAGCTCTTGTCTATTACATATTTGGCTTAAGGAACTTTATCTGTGCTCATTTCAATCTCTGGTTTTATGCAGCACCACAACTCACCTTTCCCCTTAAGCAAGCATACGTTGGTTTTCTAAATTTGAGACCCTGTTCTGTTTTGTAATCCAGTTCCTGTGTAGCCAAGATGACATTCCGTGTATTAGTGATATCTTATGATGTTTCTTTTTCTGTGTGACTTATTTCAGGTAGAATCATCATACCTGAAACCACTCATTATGCTGCTACGGGCCTGATGACATAGATGTCACTGCTGAGTGATACTGCATTGTACATAAATACCACAATTTCTTTATCCATTTTTCACTTTCTGCGATATTGCACTTGTCTCGTAAACGAGGTTCTTGTAAACAGAGTCATCCCAAACATTGGTGTGGCTGTGTCTTTTTGATTTTAATTTCCCTAAGCTATAGGACCATAAGTGGAAGTGCCCTAGGCTCTGTTGCTTTGTTTTTTAGATGTTTCAGGAAACACCATACACTTCTCCCGAGTGGCTGTTGGCAATTTACATCCCGCCCATCAGCATAACAAGGCTCCCAGTTCTCCATGGCCTGTCCTGCCTTTCTGGATTTTACACTGTTTTCAGATGGCCCTTTTGACCGGGGGGAAGTGAGACTTCATTGTAGTGCAGATTTCCTTTGCAAGCTTGCTTGGTTGGCCAAAAAGGGCGTATGCGTTTTTTCCTGAATATATTCAGGAAAAAACGCATACGCCCTTTTTGGCCAAGTGCATCATTGTGGACGTTCTGCCTCTTTTCCTCTGCTTTAAATGCAATTCCAGTCTACCTCCTGAAATCGGTTTCCTGCAATTCTGCCCCGCTTTCAAGTCCTCTTGGCAGCCTTACTTCAGTATATTTTTGGACGATAGCTGTCATTTATAACTCTGCAGGTTTGTGAATTACAGTGCCCCTGAGCTCCTTTCTTCAACTCGCTTTCTTGTGAGCTGGCCGCAACACCGCAGGATTGCTTCAGGCCCTAATCTTGTTCCGGCACGGCACGCTGAGCCTTTGGTTAATTCCTCTTCCTGGTGGGAAATGAGAGTTAAATTTGCCCGTGCAGACACCTCCAGCTAGTCTCTCATTGGTTCTCCCTATTCCTCTTCATCTTCCACAGAAATTGCAAACTGGGCCAAACAGGAGGTTAAAGGCACTGACTCTCCAAGTCGGGAGAGTGTTAGTAAAGCGTCTGGAATGTTGCACCCGAGTACCAGGGGACGAGAACTGAGACATATTGGAACACGTCTCCCGATCACACGGTTGATCATACTCTGGGTTCCACATGCATGTTTTAGCTGAAGGAAGAATCCCTTAAACCTGGAGAGTTGAGACCCGTGGAATGGGTACCATGCAATATGACTTCAAAGGGTCTTCATTTGCTCACCGAACCTCACCAATCCTATGAGCCCCAAGTGTCCAGCCTTATGTGTCACCCAGCTCTGGGTTTAGATGCTGTAAATCCAGGTTGCATCACAAGCCTTGAATGAATTACTTAACTATTGCTCTCTATTTCACTGTCATTGTGTTTTGTTCCAGAAATTAATTTTTATTATGGGATTTAGCTGATTTTCACAGATACGTTAATGCCGCTGTACAGACGCTTGATTCTCTTATGGAGATATATAAATCCATAGGTTTTATGATTCTTACTAGTCAGGTATATTCCTAGGCATTGAATATGGGGTATTGAGTCCATTTCGTTGAGCAAGGACTAGCTCTTGTCTATTACATATTTGGCTTAAGGAACTTTATCTGTGCTCATTTCAATCTCTGGTTTTATGCAGCACCACAACTCACCTTTCCCCTTAAGCAAGCATACGTTGGTTTTCTAAATTTGAGACCCTGTTCTGTTTTGTAATCCAGTTCCTGTGTAGCCAAGATGACATTCCGTGTATTAGTGATATCTTATGATGTTTCTTTTTCTGTGTGACTTATTTCAGGTAGAATCATCATACCTGAAACCACTCATTATGCTGCTACGGGCCTGATGACATAGATGTCACTGCTGAGTGATACTGCATTGTACATAAATACCACAACTTCTTTATCCATTTTTCACTTTCTGCGATATTGAACTTGTCTCGTAAACGAGGTTCTTGTAAACAGAGTCATCCCAAACATTGGTGTGGCTGTGTCTTTTTGATTTTAATTTCCCTAAGCTATAGGACCATAAATGGAAGTGCCCTAGGCTCTGTTGCTTTGTTTTTTAGATGTTTCAGGAAACACCATACACTTCTCCCGAGTGGCTGTTGGCAATTTACATCCCGCCCATCAGCATAACAAGGCTCCCAGTTCTCCATGGCCTGTCCTGCCTTTCTGGATTTTACACTGTTTTCAGATGGCCCTTTTGACCGGGGGAAAGTGAGACTTCATTGTAGTGCAGATTTCCTTTGCAAGCTTGCTTGGTTGGCCAAAAAGGGCGTATGCGTTTTTTCTTGAATATATTCAGGAAAAAACGCATATGCCCTTTTTGGCCAAGTGCATCATTGTGGACGTTCTGTCTCTTTTCCTCTGCTTTAAATGCAATTCCAGTCTACCTCCTGAAATCGGTTTCCTGCAATTCTGCCCCGCTTTCAAGTCCTCTTGGCAGCCTTACTTCAGTATATTTTTGGACGAGAGCTGTCATTTATAACTCTGCAGGTTTGTGAACTACAGTGCCCCTGAGCTCCTTTCTTCACCTCGCTTTCTTGTGAGCTGGCTGCAACACCGCAGGATTGCTTCAGGCCCTAATCTTGTTCCGGCACGGCACGCTGAGCCTTTGGTTAATTCCTCTTCCTGGTGGGAAATGAGAGTTAAATTTAGCCGTCCAGACACCTCCAGCTAGTCTCTCATTGGTTCTCCCTATTCCTGTTCATCTTCCGCAGAAATTGCAAACTGGGCCAAACAGGAGGTTAAAGGCACTGACTCTCCAAGTCGGGAGAGTGTTAGTAAAGCGTCTGGAATGTTGCACCCGAGTACCAGGGGACGAGAACTGAGACATATTGGAACACGTCTCCTGATCACACGGTTGATCATACTCTGGGTTCCACATGCATGTTTTAGCTGAAGAAATAATCCCTTTAACCTGGAGAGTTGAGACCCGTGGAATGGGTACCATGCAATATGACTTCAAAGGGTCTTCATTTGCTCACCGAACCTCTCCAATCCTATCACTGCTGCGTTTATGTCCCTGTACACACGTTAAATTCTCTTTTGGAGACATAGCGATCCATATGTTTTAAGATACTTACTAGTCAGGTACGTTCTTAGGCGTTTAATATGGGGTGTTGAGTCCATTTCATTGAGCAAGGAGTAGCTCTTGTCTATTACATATTTGGCTTAAGGAACTTTATCTGTGCTCATTTCAATCTCTGGTTTTATGCAGCACCACAACTCACCTTTCCCCTTAAGCAAGCATACGTTGGTTTTCTAAATTTGAGACCCTGTTCTGTTTTGTAATCCAGTTCCTGTGTAGCCAAGATGACATTCCGTGTATTAGTGATATCTTATGATGTTTCTTTTTCTGTGTGACTTATTTCAGGTAGAATCATCATACCTGAAACCACTCATTATGCTGCTACGGGCCTGATGACATAGATGTCACTGCTGAGTGATACTGCATTGTACATAAATACCACAACTTCTTTATCCATTTTTCACTTTCTGCGATATTGCACTTGTCTCGTAAACGAGGTTCTTGTAAACAGAGTCATCCCAAACATTGGTGTGGCTGTGTCTTTTTGATTTTAATTTCCCTAAGCTATAGGACCATAAGTGGAAGTGCCCTAGGCTCTGTTGCTTTGTTTTTTAGATGTTTCAGGAAACACCATACACTTCTCCCGAGTGGCTGTTGGCAATTTACATCCCGCCCATCAGCATAACAAGGCTCCCAGTTCTCCATGGCCTGTCCTGCCTTTCTGGATTTTACACTGTTTTCAGATGGCCCTTTTGACCGTGGGGAAGTGAGACTTCATTGTAGTGCAGATTTCCTTTGCAAGCTTGCTTGGTTGGCCAAAAAGGGCGTATGCGTTTTTTCCTGAATATATTCAGGAAAAAACGCATACGCCCTTTTTGGCCAAGTGCATCATTGTGGACGTTCTGCCTCTTTTCCTCTGCTTTAAATGCAATTCCAGTCTACCTCCTGAAATCGGTTTCCTGCAATTCTGCCCCGCTTTCAAGTCCTCTTGGCAGCCTTACTTCAGTATATTTTTGGACGATAGCTGTCATTTATAACTCTGCAGGTTTGTGAACTACAGTGCCCCTGAGCTCCTTTCTTCACCTCGCTTTCTTGTGAGCTGGCTGCAACACCGCAGGATTGCTTCAGGCCCTAATCTTGTTCCGGCACGGCACGCTGAGCCTTTGGTTAATTCCTCTTCCTGGTGGGAAATGAGAGTTAAATTTAGCCGTCCAGACACCTCCAGCTAGTCTCTCATTGGTTCTCCCTATTCCTGTTCATCTTCCGCAGAAATTGCAAACTGGGCCAAACAGGAGGTTAAAGGCACTGACTCTCCAAGTCGGGAGAGTGTTAGTAAAGCGTCTGGAATGTTGCACCCGAGTACCAGGGGACGAGAACTGAGACATATTGGAACACGTCTCCTGATCACACGGTTGATCATACTCTGGGTTCCACATGCATGTTTTAGCTGAAGAAATAATCCCTTTAACCTGGAGAGTTGAGACCCGTGGAATGGGTACCATGCAATATGACTTCAAAGGGTCTTCATTTGCTCACCGAACCTCTCCAATCCTATCACTGCTGCGTTTATGTCCCTGTACACACGTTAAATTCTCTTTTGGAGACATAGCGATCCATATGTTTTAAGATACTTACTAGTCAGGTACGTTCTTAGGCGTTTAATATGGGGTGTTGAGTCCATTTCGTTGAGCAAGGAGTAGCTCTTGTCTATTACATATTTGGCTTAAGGAACTTTATCTGTGCTCATTTCAATCTCTGGTTTTATGCAGCACCACAACTCACCTTTCCCCTTAAGCAAGCATACGTTGGTTTTCTAAATTTGAGACCCTGTTCTGTTTTGTAATCCAGTTCCTGTGTAGCCAAGATGACATTCCGTGTATTAGTGATATCTTATGATGTTTCTTTTTCTGTGTGACTTATTTCAGGTAGAATCATCATACCTGAAACCACTCATTATGCTGCTACGGGCCTGATGACATAGATGTCACTGCTGAGTGATACTGCATTGTACATAAATACCACAACTTCTTTATCCATTTTTCACTTTCTGCGATATTGCACTTGTCTCGTAAACGAGGTTCTTGTAAACAGAGTCATCCCAAACATTGGTGTGGCTGTGTCTTTTTGATTTTAATTTCCCTAAGCTATAGGACCATAAGTGGAAGTGCCCTAGGCTCTGTTGCTTTGTTTTTTAGATGTTTCAGGAAACACCATACACTTCTCCCGAGTGGCTGTTGGCAATTTACATCCCGCCCATCAGCATAACAAGGCTCCCAGTTCTCCATGGCCTGTCCTGCCTTTCTGGATTTTACACTGTTTTCAGATGGCCCTTTTGACCGGGGGGAAGTGAGACTTCATTGTAGTGCAGATTTCCTTTGCAAGCTTGCTTGGTTGGCCAAAAAGGGCGTATGCGTTTTTTCCTGAATATATTCAGGAAAAAACGCATACGCCCTTTTTGGCCAAGTGCATCATTGTGGACGTTCTGCCTCTTTTCCTCTGCTTTAAATGCAATTCCAGTCTACCTCCTGAAATCGGTTTCCTGCAATTCTGCCCCGCTTTCAAGTCCTCTTGGCAGCCTTACTTCAGTATATTTTTGGACGATAGCTGTCATTTATAACTCTGCAGGTTTGTGAATTACAGTGCCCCTGAGCTCCTTTCTTCAACTCGCTTTCTTGTGAGCTGGCCGCAACACCGCAGGATTGCTTCAGGCCCTAATCTTGTTCCGGCACGGCACGCTGAGCCTTTGGTTAATTCCTCTTCCTGGTGGGAAATGAGAGTTAAATTTGCCCGTGCAGACACCTCCAGCTAGTCTCTCATTGGTTCTCCCTATTCCTCTTCATCTTCCACAGAAATTGCAAACTGGGCCAAACAGGAGGTTAAAGGCACTGACTCTCCAAGTCGGGAGAGTGTTAGTAAAGCGTCTGGAATGTTGCACCCGAGTACCAGGGGACGAGAACTGAGACATATTGGAACACGTCTCCTGATCACACGGTTGATCATACTCTGGGTTCCACATGCATGTTTTAGCTGAAGAAATAATCCCTTTAACCTGGAGAGTTGAGACCCGTGGAATGGGTACCATGCAATATGACTTCAAAGGGTCTTCATTTGCTCACCGAACCTCTCCAATCCTATCACTGCTGCGTTTATGTCCCTGTACACACGTTAAATTCTCTTTTGGAGACATAGCGATCCATATGTTTTAAGATACTTACTAGTCAGGTACGTTCTTAGGCGTTTAATATGGGGTGTTGAGTCCATTTCGTTGAGCAAGGAGTAGCTCTTGTCTATTACATATTTGGCTTAAGGAACTTTATCTGTGCTCATTTCAATCTCTGGTTTTATGCAGCACCACAACTCACCTTTCCCCTTAAGCAAGCATACGTTGGTTTTCTAAATTTGAGACCCTGTTCTGTTTTGTAATCCAGTTCCTGTGTAGCCAAGATGACATTCCGTGTATTAGTGATATCTTATGATGTTTCTTTTTCTGTGTGACTTATTTCAGGTAGAATCATCATACCTGAAACCACTCATTATGCTGCTACGGGCCTGATGACATAGATGTCACTGCTGAGTGATACTGCATTGTACATAAATACCACAACTTCTTTATCCATTTTTCACTTTCTGCGATATTGCACTTGTCTCGTAAACGAGGTTCTTGTAAACAGAGTCATCCCAAACATTGGTGTGGCTGTGTCTTTTTGATTTTAATTTCCCTAAGCTATAGGACCATAAGTGGAAGTGCCCTAGGCTCTGTTGCTTTGTTTTTTAGATGTTTCAGGAAACACCATACACTTCTCCCGAGTGGCTGTTGGCAATTTACATCCCGCCCATCAGCATAACAAGGCTCCCAGTTCTCCATGGCCTGTCCTGCCTTTCTGGATTTTACACTGTTTTCAGATGGCCCTTTTGACCGGGGGGAAGTGAGACTTCATTGTAGTGCAGATTTCCTTTGCAAGCTTGCTTGGTTGGCCAAAAAGGGCGTATGCGTTTTTTCCTGAATATATTCAGGAAAAAACGCATACGCCCTTTTTGGCCAAGTGCATCATTGTGGACGTTCTGCCTCTTTTCCTCTGCTTTAAATGCAATTCCAGTCTACCTCCTGAAATCGGTTTCCTGCAATTCTGCCCCGCTTTCAAGTCCTCTTGGCAGCCTTACTTCAGTATATTTTTGGACGATAGCTGTCATTTATAACTCTGCAGGTTTGTGAATTACAGTGCCCCTGAGCTCCTTTCTTCAACTCGCTTTCTTGTGAGCTGGCCGCAACACCGCAGGATTGCTTCAGGCCCTAATCTTGTTCCGGCACGGCACGCTGAGCCTTTGGTTAATTCCTCTTCCTGGTGGGAAATGAGAGTTAAATTTGCCCGTGCAGACACCTCCAGCTAGTCTCTCATTGGTTCTCCCTATTCCTCTTCATCTTCCACAGAAATTGCAAACTGGGCCAAACAGGAGGTTAAAGGCACTGACTCTCCAAGTCGGGAGAGTGTTAGTAAAGCGTCTGGAATGTTGCACCCGAGTACCAGGGGACGAGAACTGAGACATATTGGAACACGTCTCCCGATCACACGGTTGATCATACTCTGGGTTCCACATGCATGTTTTAGCTGAAGGAAGAATCCCTTAAACCTGGAGAGTTGAGACCCGTGGAATGGGTACCATGCAATATGACTTCAAAGGGTCTTCATTTGCTCACCGAACCTCACCAATCCTATGAGCCCCAAGTGTCCAGCCTTATGTGTCACCCAGCTCTGGGTTTAGATGCTGTAAATCCAGGTTGCATCACAAGCCTTGAATGAATTACTTAACTATTGCTCTCTATTTCACTGTCATTGTGTTTTGTTCCAGAAATTAATTTTTATTATGGGATTTAGCTGATTTTCACAGATACGTTAATGCCGCTGTACAGACGCTTGATTCTCTTATGGAGATATATAAATCCATAGGTTTTATGATTCTTACTAGTCAGGTATATTCCTAGGCATTGAATATGGGGTATTGAGTCCATTTCGTTGAGCAAGGACTAGCTCTTGTCTATTACATATTTGGCTTAAGGAACTTTATCTGTGCTCATTTCAATCTCTGGTTTTATGCAGCACCACAACTCACCTTTCCCCTTAAGCAAGCATACGTTGGTTTTCTAAATTTGAGACCCTGTTCTGTTTTGTAATCCAGTTCCTGTGTAGCCAAGATGACATTCCGTGTATTAGTGATATCTTATGATGTTTCTTTTTCTGTGTGACTTATTTCAGGTAGAATCATCATACCTGAAACCACTCATTATGCTGCTACGGGCCTGATGACATAGATGTCACTGCTGAGTGATACTGCATTGTACATAAATACCACAACTTCTTTATCCATTTTTCACTTTCTGCGATATTGCACTTGTCTCGTAAACGAGGTTCTTGTAAACAGAGTCATCCCAAACATTGGTGTGGCTGTGTCTTTTTGATTTTAATTTCCCTAAGCTATAGGACCATAAGTGGAAGTGCCCTAGGCTCTGTTGCTTTGTTTTTTAGATGTTTCAGGAAACACCATACACTTCTCCCGAGTGGCTGTTGGCAATTTACATCCCGCCCATCAGCATAACAAGGCTCCCAGTTCTCCATGGCCTGTCCTGCCTTTCTGGATTTTACACTGTTTTCAGATGGCCCTTTTGACCGGGGGGAAGTGAGACTTCATTGTAGTGCAGATTTCCTTTGCAAGCTTGCTTGGTTGGCCAAAAAGGGCGTATGCGTTTTTTCCTGAATATATTCAGGAAAAAACGCATACGCCCTTTTTGGCCAAGTGCATCATTGTGGACGTTCTGCCTCTTTTCCTCTGCTTTAAATGCAATTCCAGTCTACCTCCTGAAATCGGTTTCCTGCAATTCTGCCCCGCTTTCAAGTCCTCTTGGCAGCCTTACTTCAGTATATTTTTGGACGATAGCTGTCATTTATAACTCTGCAGGTTTGTGAATTACAGTGCCCCTGAGCTCCTTTCTTCAACTCGCTTTCTTGTGAGCTGGCCGCAACACCGCAGGATTGCTTCAGGCCCTAATCTTGTTCCGGCACGGCACGCTGAGCCTTTGGTTAATTCCTCTTCCTGGTGGGAAATGAGAGTTAAATTTGCCCGTGCAGACACCTCCAGCTAGTCTCTCATTGGTTCTCCCTATTCCTCTTCATCTTCCACAGAAATTGCAAACTGGGCCAAACAGGAGGTTAAAGGCACTGACTCTCCAAGTCGGGAGAGTGTTAGTAAAGCGTCTGGAATGTTGCACCCGAGTACCAGGGGACGAGAACTGAGACATATTGGAACACGTCTCCCGATCACACGGTTGATCATACTCTGGGTTCCACATGCATGTTTTAGCTGAAGGAAGAATCCCTTAAACCTGGAGAGTTGAGACCCGTGGAATGGGTACCATGCAATATGACTTCAAAGGGTCTTCATTTGCTCACCGAACCTCACCAATCCTATGAGCCCCAAGTGTCCAGCCTTATGTGTCACCCAGCTCTGGGTTTAGATGCTGTAAATCCAGGTTGCATCACAAGCCTTGAATGAATTACTTAACTATTGCTCTCTATTTCACTGTCATTGTGTTTTGTTCCAGAAATTAATTTTTATTATGGGATTTAGCTGATTTTCACAGATACGTTAATGCCGCTGTACAGACGCTTGATTCTCTTATGGAGATATATAAATCCATAGGTTTTATGATTCTTACTAGTCAGGTATATTCCTAGGCATTGAATATGGGGTATTGAGTCCATTTCGTTGAGCAAGGACTAGCTCTTGTCTATTACATATTTGGCTTAAGGAACTTTATCTGTGCTCATTTCAATCTCTGGTTTTATGCAGCACCACAACTCACCTTTCCCCTTAAGCAAGCATACGTTGGTTTTCTAAATTTGAGACCCTGTTCTGTTTTGTAATCCAGTTCCTGTGTAGCCAAGATGACATTCCGTGTATTAGTGATATCTTATGATGTTTCTTTTTCTGTGTGACTTATTTCAGGTAGAATCATCATACCTGAAACCACTCATTATGCTGCTACGGGCCTGATGACATAGATGTCACTGCTGAGTGATACTGCATTGTACATAAATACCACAACTTCTTTATCCATTTTTCACTTTCTGCGATGTTGAACTTGTCTCGTAAACGAGGTTCTTGTAAACAGAGTCATCCCAAACATTGGTGTGGCTGTGTCTTTTTGATTTTAATTTCCCTAAGCTATAGGACCATAAATGGAAGTGCCCTAGGCTCTGTTGCTTTGTTTTTTAGATGTTTCAGGAAACACCATACACTTCTCCCGAGTGGCTGTTGGCAATTTACATCCCGCTCATCAGCATAACAAGGCTCCCAGTTCTCCATGGCCTGTCCTGCCTTCTGGATTTTACACTTTTTGCAGATGGCCCTTTTGACCGGGGGGAAGTGAGACTTCATTGTAGTGCAGATTTCCTTTGCAAGCTTGCTTGGTTGGCCAAAAAGGGCATATGCGTTTTTTCCTGAATATATTCAGGAAAAAACGCATATGCCCTTTTTGGCCAAGTGCATCATTGTGGACGTTCTGTCTCTTTTCCTATGCTTTAAATGCAATTCCAGTCTACCTCCTGAAATCGGTTTCCTGCAATTCTGCCCCACTTTCAAGTCCTCTTGGCAGCCTTACTTCAGTATATTTTTGGACGATAGCTGTCATTTATAACTCTGCAGGTTTGTGAATTACAGTGCCCCTGAGCTCCTTTCTTCACCTCGCTTTCTTGTGAGCTGGCTGCAACACCGCAGGATTGCTTCAGGCCCTAATCTTGTTCCGGCATGGCACGCTGAGCCTTTGGTTAATTCCTCTTCCTGGTGGGAAATGAGAGTTAAATTTGCCCGTGCAGACACCTCCAGCTAGTCTCTCATTGGTTCTCCCTATTCCTCTTCATCTTCCACAGAAATTGCAAACTGGGCCAAACAGGAGGTTAAAGGCACTGACTCTCCAAGTCGGGAGAGTGTTAGTAAAGCGTCTGGAATGTTGCACCCGAGTACCAGGGGACGAGAACTGAGACATATTGGAACACGTCTCCCGATCACACGGTTGATCATACTCTGGGTTCCACATGCATGTTTTAGCTGAAGGAAGAATCCCTTAAACCTGGAGAGTTGAGACCCGTGGAATGGGTACCATGCAATATGACTTCAAAGGGTCTTCATTTGCTCACCGAACCTCACCAATCCTATGAGCCCCAAGTGTCCAGCCTTATGTGTCACCCAGCTCTGGGTTTAGATGCTGTAAATCCAGGTTGCATCACAAGCCTTGAATGAATTACTTAACTATTGCTCTCTATTTCACTGTCATTGTGTTTTGTTCCAGAAATTAATTTTTATTATGGGATTTAGCTGATTTTCACAGATACGTTAATGCCGCTGTACAGACGCTTGATTCTCTTATGGAGATATATAAATCCATAGGTTTTATGATTCTTACTAGTCAGGTATATTCCTAGGCATTGAATATGGGGTATTGAGTCCATTTCGTTGAGCAAGGACTAGCTCTTGTCTATTACATATTTGGCTTAAGGAACTTTATCTGTGCTCATTTCAATCTCTGGTTTTATGCAGCACCACAACTCACCTTTCCCCTTAAGCAAGCATACGTTGGTTTTCTAAATTTGAGACCCTGTTCTGTTTTGTAATCCAGTTCCTGTGTAGCCAAGATGACATTCCGTGTATTAGTGATATCTTATGATGTTTCTTTTTCTGTGTGACTTATTTCAGGTAGAATCATCATACCTGAAACCACTCATTATGCTGCTACGGGCCTGATGACATAGATGTCACTGCTGAGTGATACTGCATTGTACATAAATACCACAACTTCTTTATCCATTTTTCACTTTCTGCGATATTGCACTTGTCTCGTAAACGAGGTTCTTGTAAACAGAGTCATCCCAAACATTGGTGTGGCTGTGTCTTTTTGATTTTAATTTCCCTAAGCTATAGGACCATAAGTGGAAGTGCCCTAGGCTCTGTTGCTTTGTTTTTTAGATGTTTCAGGAAACACCATACACTTCTCCCGAGTGGCTGTTGGCAATTTACATCCCGCCCATCAGCATAACAAGGCTCCCAGTTCTCCATGGCCTGTCCTGCCTTTCTGGATTTTACACTGTTTTCAGATGGCCCTTTTGACCGGGGGGAAGTGAGACTTCATTGTAGTGCAGATTTCCTTTGCAAGCTTGCTTGGTTGGCCAAAAAGGGCGTATGCGTTTTTTCCTGAATATATTCAGGAAAAAACGCATACGCCCTTTTTGGCCAAGTGCATCATTGTGGACGTTCTGCCTCTTTTCCTCTGCTTTAAATGCAATTCCAGTCTACCTCCTGAAATCGGTTTCCTGCAATTCTGCCCCGCTTTCAAGTCCTCTTGGCAGCCTTACTTCAGTATATTTTTGGACGATAGCTGTCATTTATAACTCTGCAGGTTTGTGAATTACAGTGCCCCTGAGCTCCTTTCTTCAACTCGCTTTCTTGTGAGCTGGCCGCAACACCGCAGGATTGCTTCAGGCCCTAATCTTGTTCCGGCACGGCACGCTGAGCCTTTGGTTAATTCCTCTTCCTGGTGGGAAATGAGAGTTAAATTTGCCCGTGCAGACACCTCCAGCTAGTCTCTCATTGGTTCTCCCTATTCCTCTTCATCTTCCACAGAAATTGCAAACTGGGCCAAACAGGAGGTTAAAGGCACTGACTCTCCAAGTCGGGAGAGTGTTAGTAAAGCGTCTGGAATGTTGCACCCGAGTACCAGGGGACGAGAACTGAGACATATTGGAACACGTCTCCCGATCACACGGTTGATCATACTCTGGGTTCCACATGCATGTTTTAGCTGAAGGAAGAATCCCTTAAACCTGGAGAGTTGAGACCCGTGGAATGGGTACCATGCAATATGACTTCAAAGGGTCTTCATTTGCTCACCGAACCTCACCAATCCTATGAGCCCCAAGTGTCCAGCCTTATGTGTCACCCAGCTCTGGGTTTAGATGCTGTAAATCCAGGTTGCATCACAAGCCTTGAATGAATTACTTAACTATTGCTCTCTATTTCACTGTCATTGTGTTTTGTTCCAGAAATTAATTTTTATTATGGGATTTAGCTGATTTTCACAGATACGTTAATGCCGCTGTACAGACGCTTGATTCTCTTATGGAGATATATAAATCCATAGGTTTTATGATTCTTACTAGTCAGGTATATTCCTAGGCATTGAATATGGGGTATTGAGTCCATTTCGTTGAGCAAGGACTAGCTCTTGTCTATTACATATTTGGCTTAAGGAACTTTATCTGTGCTCATTTCAATCTCTGGTTTTATGCAGCACCACAACTCACCTTTCCCCTTAAGCAAGCATACGTTGGTTTTCTAAATTTGAGACCCTGTTCTGTTTTGTAATCCAGTTCCTGTGTAGCCAAGATGACATTCCGTGTATTAGTGATATCTTATGATGTTTCTTTTTCTGTGTGACTTATTTCAGGTAGAATCATCATACCTGAAACCACTCATTATGCTGCTACGGGCCTGATGACATAGATGTCACTGCTGAGTGATACTGCATTGTACATAAATACCACAACTTCTTTATCCATTTTTCACTTTCTGCGATGTTGAACTTGTCTCGTAAACGAGGTTCTTGTAAACAGAGTCATCCCAAACATTGGTGTGGCTGTGTCTTTTTGATTTTAATTTCCCTAAGCTATAGGACCATAAATGGAAGTGCCCTAGGCTCTGTTGCTTTGTTTTTTAGATGTTTCAGGAAACACCATACACTTCTCCCGAGTGGCTGTTGGCCATTTACATCCCGCTCATCAGCATAACAAGGCTCCCAGTTCTCCATGGCCTGTCCTGCCTTCTGGATTTTACACTTTTTGCAGATGGCCCTTTTGACCGGGGGGAAGTGAGACTTCATTGTAGTGCAGATTTCCTTTGCAAGCTTGCTTGGTTGGCCAAAAAGGGCATATGCGTTTTTTCCTGAATATATTCAGGAAAAAACGCATATGCCCTTTTTGGCCAAGTGCATCATTGTGGACGTTCTGTCTCTTTTCCTATGCTTTAAATGCAATTCCAGTCTACCTCCTGAAATCGGTTTCCTGCAATTCTGCCCCGCTTTCAAGTCCTCTTGGCAGCCTTACTTCAGTATATTTTTGGACGATAGCTGTCATTTATAACTCTGCAGGTTTGTGAATTACAGTGCCCCTGAGCTCCTTTCTTCACCTCGCTTTCTTGTGAGCTGGCTGCAACACCGCAGGATTGCTTCAGGCCCTAATCTTGTTCCGGCATGGCACGCTGAGCCTTTGGTTAATTCCTCTTCCTGGTGGGAAATGAGAGTTAAATTTAGCCGTCCAGACACCTCCAGCTAGTCTCTCATTGGTTCTCCCTATTCCTGTTCATCTTCCGCAGAAATTGCAAACTGGGCCAAACAGGAGGTTAAAGGCACTGACTCTCCAAGTCGGGAGAGTGTTAGTAAAGCGTCTGGAATGTTGCACCCGAGTACCAGGGGACGAGAACTGAGACATATTGGAACACGTCTCCCGATCACACGGTTGATCATACTCTGGGTTCCACATGCATGTTTCAGCTGAAGGAAGAATCCCTTAAACCTGGAGAGTTGAGACCTGTGGAATGGGTACCATGCAATATGACTTCAAAGGGTCTTCATTTGCTCACCGAACCTCTCCAATCCTATCACTGCTGCATTTATGTCCCTGTACACACGTTAAATTCTCTTTTGGAGACATAGCGGTCCATATGTTTTAAGATACTTACTAGTCAGGTACGTTCTTAGGCGTTTAATATGGGGTGTTGAGTCCATTTCGTTGAGCAAGGAGTAGCTCTTGTCTATTACATATTTGGCTTAAGGAACTTTATCTGTGCTCATTTCAATCTCTGGTTTTATGCAGCACCACAACTCACCTTTCCCCTTAAGCAAGCATACGTTGGTTTTCTAAATTTGAGACCCTGTTCTGTTTTGTAATCCAGTTCCTGTGTAGCCAAGATGACATTCCGTGTATTAGTGATATCTTATGATGTTTCTTTTTCTGTGTGACTTATTTCAGGTAGAATCATCATACCTGAAACCACTCATTATGCTGCTACGGGCCTGATGACATAGATGTCACTGCTGAGTGATACTGCATTGTACATAAATACCACAACTTCTTTATCCATTTTTCACTTTCTGTGATATTGAACTTGTCTCGTAAACGAGGTTCTTGTAAACAGAGTCATCCCAAACATTGGTGTGGCTGTGTCTTTTTGATTTTAATTTCCCTAAGCTATAGGACCATAAGTGGAAGTGCCCTAGGCTCTGTTGCTTTGTTTTTTAGATGTTTCAGGAAACACCATACACTTCTCCCGAGTGGCTGTTGGCAATTTACATCCCGCCCATCAGCATAACAAGGCTCCCAGTTCTCCATGGCCTGTCCTGCCTTCTGGATTTTACACTTTTTTCAGATGGCCCTTTTGACCGGGGGGAAGTGAGACTTCATTGTAGTGCAGATTTCCTTTGCAAGCTTGCTTGGTTGGCCAAAAAGGGCGTATGCGTTTTTTCCTGAATATATTCAGGAAAAAACGCATACGCCCTTTTTGGCCAAGTGCATCATTGTGGACGTTCTGCCTCTTTTCCTCTGCTTTAACTGCAATTCCAGTCTACCTCCTGAAATCGGTTTCCTGCAATTCTGCCCCGCTTTCAAGTCCTCTTGGCAGCCTTACTTCAGTATATTTTTGGACGAGAGCTGTCATTTATAACTCTGCAGGTTTGTGAATTACAGTGCCCCTGAGCTCCTTTCTTCAACTCGCTTTCTTGTGAGCTGGCCGCAACACCGCAGGATTGCTTCAGGCCCTAATCTGGTTCCGGCACGGCACGCTGAGCCTTTGGTTAATTCCTCTTCCTGGTGGGAAATGAGAGTTAAATTTGCCCGTGCAGACACCTCCAGCTAGTCTCTCATTGGTTCTCCCTATTCCTCTTCATCTTCCACAGAAATTGCAAACTGGGCCAAACAGGAGGTTAAAGGCACTGACTCTCCAAGTCGGGAGAGTGTTAGTAAAGCGTCTGGAATGTTGCACCCGAGTACCAGGGGACGAGAACTGAGACATATTGGAACACGTCTCCCGATCACACGGTTGATCATACTCTGTGATCCACATGCATGTTTTAGCTGAAGGAAGAATCCCTTAAACCTGGAGAGTTGAGACCCGTGGAATGGGTACCATGCAATATGACTTCAAAGGGTCTTCATTTGCTCACCGAACCTCACCAATCCTATGAGCCCCAAGTGTCCAGCCTTATGTGTCACCCAGCTCTGGGTTTAGATGCTGTAAATCCAGGTTGCATCACAAGCCTTGAATGAATTACTTAACTATTGCTCTCTATTTCACTGTCATTGTGTTTTGTTCCAGAAATTAATTTTTATTATGAGATTTAGCTGATTTTCACAGATACGTTAATGCCGCTGTACAGACGCTTGATTCTCTTATGGAGATATATAAATCCATAGGTTTTATGATTCTTACTAGTCAGGTATATTCCTAGGCATTGAATATGGGGTATTGAGTCCATTTCGTTGAGCAAGGACTAGCTCTTGTCTATTACATATTTGGCTTAAGGAACTTTATCTGTGCTCATTTCAATCTCTGGTTTTATGCAGCACCACAACTCACCTTTCCCCTTAAGCAAGCATACGTTGGTTTTCTAAATTTGAGACCCTGTTCTGTTTTGTAATCCAGTTCCTGTGTAGCCAAGATGACATTCCGTGTATTAGTGATATCTTATGATGTTTCTTTTTCTGTGTGACTTATTTCAGGTAGAATCATCATACCTGAAACCACTCATTATGCTGCTACGGGCCTGATGACATAGATGTCACTGCTGAGTGATACTGCATTGTACATAAATACCACAACTTCTTTATCCATTTTTCACTTTCTGCGATATTGCACTTGTCTCGTAAACGAGGTTCTTGTAAACAGAGTCATCCCAAACATTGGTGTGGCTGAGTCTTTTTGATTTTAATTTCCCTAAGCTATAGGACCATAAGTGGAAGTGCCCTAGGCTCTGTTGCTTTGTTTTTTAGATGTTTCAGGAAACACCATACACTTCTCCCGAGTGGCTGTTGGCAATTTACATCCCGCCCATCAGCATAACAAGGCTCCCAGTTCTCCATGGCCTGTCCTTCCTTTCTGGATTTTACACTTTTTTCAGATGGCCCTTTTGACCGGGGGGAAGTGAGACTTCATTGTAGTGCAGATTTCCTTTGCAAGCTTGCTTGGTTGGCCAAAAAGGGCGTATGCGTTTTTTCCTGAATATATTCAGGAAAAAACGCATACGCCCTTTTTGGCCAAGTGCATCATTGTGGACGTTCTGTCTCTTTTCCTCTGCTTTAAATGCAATTCCAGTCTACCTCCTGAAATCGGTTTCCTGCAATTCTGCCCCGCTTTCAAGTCCTCTTGGCAGCCTTACTTCAGTATATTTTTGGACGAGAGCTGTCATTTATAACTCTGCAGGTTTGTGAACTACAGTGCCCCTGAGCTCCTTTCTTCACCTCGCTTTCTTGTGAGCTGGCTGCAACACCGCAGGATTGCTTCAGGCCCTAATCTTGTTCCGGCACGGCACGCTGAGCCTTTGGTTAATTCCTCTTCCTGGTGGGAAATGAGAGTTAAATTTAGCCGTCCAGACACCTCCAGCTAGTCTCTCATTGGTTCTCCCTATTCCTGTTCATCTTCCGCAGAAATTGCAAACTGAGCCAAACAGGAGGTTAAAGGCACTGACTCTCCAAGTCGGGAGAGTGTTAGTAAAGCATCTGGAATGTTGCACCCGAGTACCAGGGGACGAGAACTGAGACATATTGGAACACGTCTCCTGATCACACGGTTGATCATACTCTGGGTTCCACATGCATGTTTTAGCTGAAGGAAGAATCCCTTAAACCTGGAGAGTTGAGACCCGTGGAATGGGTACCATGCAATATGACTTCAAAGGGTCTTCATTTGCTCACCGAACCTCTCCAATCCTATCACTGCTGCGTTTATGCCCCTGTACACACGCTTGATTCTCTTT
This sequence comes from Grampus griseus, assembly GCF_964374135.1. Lineage (NCBI taxonomy): Eukaryota > Metazoa > Chordata > Mammalia > Artiodactyla > Delphinidae > Grampus > Grampus griseus. Next base: position 84,117 of record NW_028133320.1, read on the forward strand.
CGGAGACATAGCAATGCATAGGTTTTAAGATACTTACTAGTCAGGTACATTCTTAGGCGTTTAATATGAGGTGTTGAGTCCATTTCGTTGAGCAAGGAGTAGCTCTTGTCTATTCCATATTTGGCTTAAGGAACTTTATCTGTGCTCATTTCAATCTCTGGTTTTAGGCAGCACCCCAACTCACCTTTCCCCTTAGCAAGCATAAGTTGGTTTTCTAAATTTGAGACCCTGTTCTGTTTTGTAATTCAGTTCCTGTGTAGCCAAGTTTACATTCCGTGTATTAGTGATATCTTATGATGTTTCTTTTTCTGTGTGACTTATTTCAGTTAGAATCATCATACCTGAATCCACTCATTATGCTGCTACGGGCCTGATGACATAGATTTCATTGCTGAGTGATATTGCATTGTACGTAAGTACCACAACTTCTTTATCCATTACTCACTTTCTGCGATATTGAACTTGTACCGTAAACGAGGTTCTTGTAAACAGAGCCATCCCAAACTTTGGGGTGGCTGTGTCTTTTTGGTTTTAATTTCCCTAAGCTATAGGACCATTAGTGGAAGTGCCCTAGGCTCTGTTGCTTTGTTTTTTAGATGTTTCAGGAAACACCATACACTTCTCCCGAGTGGCTGTTGGCAATTTACATCCCGCTCATCAGCATAACAAGGCTCCCAGTTCTCCATGGCCTGTCCTGCCTTCTGGATTTTACACTTTTTTCAGATGGCCCTTTTGACCGGGGGGAAGTGAGACTTCATTGTAGTGCAGATTTCCTTTGCAAGCTTGCTTGGTTGGCCAAAAAGGGCATATGCGTTTTTTCCTGAATATATTCAGGAAAAAACGCATATGCCCTTTTTGGCCAAGTGCATCATTGTGGACGTTCTGTCTCTTTTCCTATGCTTTAAATGCAATTCCAGTCTACCTCCTGAAATCGGTTTCCTGCAATTCTGCCCCGCTTTCAAGTCCTCTTGGCAGCCTTACTTCAGTATATTTTTGGACGATAGCTGTCATTTATCACTCTGCAGGTTTGTGAACTACAGTGCCCCTGAGCTCCTTTCTTCACCTCGCTTTCTTGTGAGCTGGCTGTAACACCGCAGGATTGCTTCAGGCCCTAACCTTGTTCCGGCACGGCATGCTGAGCCTTTGGTTAATTCCTCTTCCTGGTGGGAAATGAGAGTTAAATTTAGCCGTCCAGACACCTCCAGCTAGTCTCTCATTGGTTCTCCCTATTCCTGTTCATCTTCCGCAGAAATTGCAAACTGGGCCAAACAGGAGGTTAAAGGCACTGACTCTCCAAGTCGGGAGAGTGTTAGTAAAGCGTCTGGAATGTTGCACCCGAGTACCAGGGGACGAGAACTGAGACATATTGGAACACGTCTCCTGATCACACGGTTGATCATACTCTGGGTTCCACATGCATGTTTTAGCTGAAGAAATAATCCCTTTAACCTGGAGAGTTGAGACCCGTGGAATGGGTACCATGCAATATGACTTCAAAGGGTCTTCATTTGCTCACCGAACCTCACCAATCCTATGAGCCCCAAGTGTCCAGCCTTATGTGTCACCCAGCTCTGGGTTTAGATGCTGTAAATCCAGGTTGCATCACAAGCCTTGAATGAATTACTTAACTATTGCTCTCTATTTCACTGTCATTGTGTTTTGTTCCAGAAATTAATTTTTATTATGGGATTTAGCTGATTTTCACAGATACGTTAATGCCGCTGTACAGACGCTTGATTCTCTTATGGAGATATATAAATCCATAGGTTTTATGATTCTTACTAGTCAGGTATATTCCTAGGCATTGAATATGGGGTATTGAGTCCATTTCGTTGAGCAAGGACTAGCTCTTGTCTATTACATATTTGGCTTAAGGAACTTTATCTGTGCTCATTTCAATCTCTGGTTTTATGCAGCACCACAACTCACCTTTCCCCTTAAGCAAGCATACGTTGGTTTTCTAAATTTGAGACCCTGTTCTGTTTTGTAATCCAGTTCCTCTGTAGCCAAGATGACATTCCATGTATTAGTGATACCTTATGATGTTTCTTTTTCTGTGTGACTTATTTCAGGTAGAATCATCATACCTGAAACCACTCATTATGCTGTTACGGGCCTGATGACATAGATGTCACTGCTGAGTGATACTGCATTGTACATAAATACCACAACTTCTTTATCCATTTTTCACTTTCTGCGATATTGCACTTGTCTCGTAAACGAGGTTCTTGTAAACAGAGTCATCCCAAACATTGGTGTGGCTGAGTCTTTTTGATTTTAATTTCCCTAAGCTATAGGACCATAAGTGGAAGTGCCCTAGGCTCTGTTGCTTTGTTTTTTAGATGTTTCAGGAAACACCATACACTTCTCCCGAGTGGCTGTTGGCAATTTACATCCCGCCCATCAGCATAACAAGGCTCCCAGTTCTCCATGGCCTGTCCTTCCTTTCTGGATTTTACACTTTTTTCAGATGGCCCTTTTGACCGGGGGGAAGTGAGACTTCATTGTAGTGCAGATTTCCTTTGCAAGCTTGCTTGGTTGGCCAAAAAGGGCGTATGCGTTTTTTCCTGAATATATTCAGGAAAAAACGCATACGCCCTTTTTGGCCAAGTGCATCATTGTGGACGTTCTGTCTCTTTTCCTCTGCTTTAAATGCAATTCCAGTCTACCTCCTGAAATCGGTTTCCTGCAATTCTGCCCCGCTTTCAAGTCCTCTTGGCAGCCTTACTTCAGTATATTTTTGGACGAGAGCTGTCATTTATAACTCTGCAGGTTTGTGAACTACAGTGCCCCTGAGCTCCTTTCTTCACCTCGCTTTCTTGTGAGCTGGCTGCAACACCGCAGGATTGCTTCAGGCCCTAATCTTGTTCCGGCACGGCACGCTGAGCCTTTGGTTAATTCCTCTTCCTGGTGGGAAATGAGAGTTAAATTTAGCCGTCCAGACACCTCCAGCTAGTCTCTCATTGGTTCTCCCTATTCCTGTTCATCTTCCGCAGAAATTGCAAACTGAGCCAAACAGGAGGTTAAAGGCACTGACTCTCCAAGTCGGGAGAGTGTTAGTAAAGCATCTGGAATGTTGCACCCGAGTACCAGGGGACGAGAACTGAGACATATTGGAACACGTCTCCTGATCACACGGTTGATCATACTCTGGGTTCCACATGCATGTTTTAGCTGAAGGAAGAATCCCTTAAACCTGGAGAGTTGAGACCCGTGGAATGGGTACCATGCAATATGACTTCAAAGGGTCTTCATTTGCTCACCGAACCTCTCCAATCCTATCACTGCTGCGTTTATGCCCCTGTACACACGCTTGATTCTCTTTCGGAGACATAGCAATGCATAGGTTTTAAGATACTTACTAGTCAGGTACATTCTTAGGCGTTTAATATGAGGTGTTGAGTCCATTTCGTTGAGCAAGGAGTAGCTCTTGTCTATTCCATATTTGGCTTAAGGAACTTTATCTGTGCTCATTTCAATCTCTGGTTTTAGGCAGCACCCCAACTCACCTTTCCCCTTAGCAAGCATAAGTTGGTTTTCTAAATTTGAGACCCTGTTCTGTTTTGTAATTCAGTTCCTGTGTAGCCAAGTTTACATTCCGTGTATTAGTGATATCTTATGATGTTTCTTTTTCTGTGTGACTTATTTCAGTTAGAATCATCATACCTGAATCCACTCATTATGCTGCTACGGGCCTGATGACATAGATTTCATTGCTGAGTGATATTGCATTGTACGTAAGTACCACAACTTCTTTATCCATTACTCACTTTCTGCGATATTGAACTTGTACCGTAAACGAGGTTCTTGTAAACAGAGCCATCCCAAACTTTGGGGTGGCTGTGTCTTTTTGGTTTTAATTTCCCTAAGCTATAGGACCATTAGTGGAAGTGCCCTAGGCTCTGTTGCTTTGTTTTTTAGATGTTTCAGGAAACACCATACACTTCTCCCGAGTGGCTGTTGGCAATTTACATCCCGCTCATCAGCATAACAAGGCTCCCAGTTCTCCATGGCCTGTCCTGCCTTCTGGATTTTACACTTTTTTCAGATGGCCCTTTTGACCGGGGGGAAGTGAGACTTCATTGTAGTGCAGATTTCCTTTGCAAGCTTGCTTGGTTGGCCAAAAAGGGCATATGCGTTTTTTCCTGAATATATTCAGGAAAAAACGCATATGCCCTTTTTGGCCAAGTGCATCATTGTGGACGTTCTGTCTCTTTTCCTATGCTTTAAATGCAATTCCAGTCTACCTCCTGAAATCGGTTTCCTGCAATTCTGCCCCGCTTTCAAGTCCTCTTGGCAGCCTTACTTCAGTATATTTTTGGACGATAGCTGTCATTTATCACTCTGCAGGTTTGTGAACTACAGTGCCCCTGAGCTCCTTTCTTCACCTCGCTTTCTTGTGAGCTGGCTGTAACACCGCAGGATTGCTTCAGGCCCTAACCTTGTTCCGGCACGGCATGCTGAGCCTTTGGTTAATTCCTCTTCCTGGTGGGAAATGAGAGTTAAATTTAGCCGTCCAGACACCTCCAGCTAGTCTCTCATTGGTTCTCCCTATTCCTGTTCATCTTCCGCAGAAATTGCAAACTGGGCCAAACAGGAGGTTAAAGGCACTGACTCTCCAAGTCGGGAGAGTGTTAGTAAAGCGTCTGGAATGTTGCACCCGAGTACCAGGGGACGAGAACTGAGACATATTGGAACACGTCTCCTGATCACACGGTTGATCATACTCTGGGTTCCACATGCATGTTTTAGCTGAAGAAATAATCCCTTTAACCTGGAGAGTTGAGACCCGTGGAATGGGTACCATGCAATATGACTTCAAAGGGTCTTCATTTGCTCACCGAACCTCACCAATCCTATGAGCCCCAAGTGTCCAGCCTTATGTGTCACCCAGCTCTGGGTTTAGATGCTGTAAATCCAGGTTGCATCACAAGCCTTGAATGAATTACTTAACTATTGCTCTCTATTTCACTGTCATTGTGTTTTGTTCCAGAAATTAATTTTTATTATGGGATTTAGCTGATTTTCACAGATACGTTAATGCCGCTGTACAGACGCTTGATTCTCTTATGGAGATATATAAATCCATAGGTTTTATGATTCTTACTAGTCAGGTATATTCCTAGGCATTGAATATGGGGTATTGAGTCCATTTCGTTGAGCAAGGACTAGCTCTTGTCTATTACATATTTGGCTTAAGGAACTTTATCTGTGCTCATTTCAATCTCTGGTTTTATGCAGCACCACAACTCACCTTTCCCCTTAAGCAAGCATACGTTGGTTTTCTAAATTTGAGACCCTGTTCTGTTTTGTAATCCAGTTCCTCTGTAGCCAAGATGACATTCCATGTATTAGTGATACCTTATGATGTTTCTTTTTCTGTGTGACTTATTTCAGGTAGAATCATCATACCTGAAACCACTCATTATGCTGTTACGGGCCTGATGACATAGATGTCACTGCTGAGTGATACTGCATTGTACATAAATACCACAACTTCTTTATCCATTTTTCACTTTCTGCGATATTGCACTTGTCTCGTAAACGAGGTTCTTGTAAACAGAGTCATCCCAAACATTGGTGTGGCTGTGTCTTTTTGATTTTAATTTCCCTAAGCTATAGGACCATAAGTGGAAGTGCCCTAGGCTCTGTTGCTTTGTTTTTTAGATGTTTCAGGAAACACCATACACTTCTCCCGGGTGGCTGTTGGCAATTTACATCCCGCCCATCAGCATAACAAGGCTCCCAGTTCTCCATGGCCTGTCCTGCCTTTCTGGATTTTACACTGTTTTCAGATGACCCTTTTGACCGGGGGGAAGTGAGACTTCATTGTAGTGCAGATTTCCTTTGCAAGCTTGCTTGGTTGGCCAAAAAGGGCGTATGCGTTTTTTCCTGAATATATTCAGGAAAAAACGCATATGCCCTTTTTGGCCAAGTGCATCATTGTGGACGTTCTGTCTCTTTTCCTCTGCTTTAAATGCAATTCCAGTCTACCTCCTGAAATCGGTTTCCTGCAATTCTGCCCCGCTTTCAAGTCCTCTTGGCAGCCTTACTTCAGTATATTTTTGGACGAGAGCTGTCATTTATAACTCTGCAGGTTTGTGAACTACAGTGCCCCTGAGCTCCTTTCTTCACCTCGCTTTCTTGTGAGCTGGCTGCAACACCGCAGGATTGCTTCAGGCCCTAATCTTGTTCCGGCACGGCACGCTGAGCCTTTGGTTAATTCCTCTTCCTGGTGGGAAATGAGAGTTAAATTTAGCCGTCCAGACACCTCCAGCTAGTCTCTCATTGGTTCTCCCTATTCCTGTTCATCTTCCGCAGAAATTGCAAACTGGGCCAAACAGGAGGTTAAAGGCACTGACTCTCCAAGTCGGGAGAGTGTTAGTAAAGCGTCTGGAATGTTGCACCCGAGTACCAGGGGACGAGAACTGAGACATATTGGAACACGTCTCCTGATCACACGGTTGATCATACTCTGGGTTCCACATGCATGTTTTAGCTGAAGGAAGAATCCCTTAAACCTGGAGAGTTGAGACCCGTGGAATGGGTACCATGCAATATGACTTCAAAGGGTCTTCATTTGCTCACCGAACCTCTCCAATCCTATCACTGCTGCGTTTATGCCCCTGTACACACGCTTGATTCTCTTTCGGAGACATAGCAATGCATAGGTTTTAAGATACTTACTAGTCAGGTACATTCTTAGGCGTTTAATATGAGGTGTTGAGTCCATTTCGTTGAGCAAGGAGTAGCTCTTGTCTATTCCATATTTGGCTTAAGGAACTTTATCTGTGCTCATTTCAATCTCTGGTTTTAGGCAGCACCCCAACTCACCTTTCCCCTTAGCAAGCATAAGTTGGTTTTCTAAATTTGAGACCCTGTTCTGTTTTGTAATTCAGTTCCTGTGTAGCCAAGTTTACATTCCGTGTATTAGTGATATCTTATGATGTTTCTTTTTCTGTGTGACTTATTTCAGTTAGAATCATCATACCTGAATCCACTCATTATGCTGCTACGGGCCTGATGACATAGATTTCATTGCTGAGTGATATTGCATTGTACGTAAGTACCACAACTTCTTTATCCATTACTCACTTTCTGCGATATTGAACTTGTCTCGTAAATGAGGTTCTTGTAAACAGAGCCATCCCAAACTTTGGGGTGGCTGTGTCTTTTTGGTTTTAATTTCCCTACGCTATAGGACCATTAGTGGAAGTGCCCTAGGCTCTGTTGCTTTGTTTTTTAGATGTTTCAGGAAACACCATACACTTCTCCCGAGTGGCTGTTGGCAATTTACATCCCGCTCATCAGCATAACAAGGCTCCCAGTTCTCCATGGCCTGTCCTGCCTTCTGGATTTTACACTTTTTTCAGATGGCCCTTTTGACCGGGGGGAAGTGAGACTTCATTGTAGTGCAGATTTCCTTTGCAAGCTTGCTTGGTTGGCCAAAAAGGGCATATGCGTTTTTTCCTGAATATATTCAGGAAAAAACGCATATGCCCTTTTTGGCCAAGTGCATCATTGTGGACGTTCTGTCTCTTTTCCTATGCTTTAAATGCAATTCCAGTCTACCTCCTGAAATCGGTTTCCTGCAATTCTGCCCCGCTTTCAAGTCCTCTTGGCAGCCTTACTTCAGTATATTTTTGGACGAGAGCTGTCATTTATAACTCTGCAGGTTTGTGAACTACAGTGCCCCTGAGCTCCTTTCTTCACCTCGCTTTCTTGTGAGCTGGCCGCAACAACGCAGGATTGCTTCAGGCCCTAATCTTGTTCCGGCACGGCACGCTGAGCCTTTGGTTAATTCCTCTTCCTGGTGGGAAATGAGAGTTAAATTTAGCCGTCCAGACACCTCCAGCTAGTCTCTCATTGGTTCTCCCTATTCCTGTTCATCTTCCGCAGAAATTGCAAACTGGGCCAAACAGGAGGTTAAAGGCACTGACTCTCCAAGTCGGGAGAGTGTTAGTAAAGCGTCTGGAATGTTGCACCCGAGTACCAGGGGACGAGAACTGAGACATATTGGAACACGTCTCCTGATCACACGGTTGATCATACTCTGGGTTCCACATGCATGTTTTAGCTGAAGAAATAATCCCTTTAACCTGGAGAGTTGAGACCCGTGGAATGGGTACCATGCAATATGACTTCAAAGGGTCTTCATTTGCTCACCGAACCTCACCAATCCTATGAGCCCCAAGTGTCCAGCCTTATGTGTCACCCAGCTCTGGGTTTAGATGCTGTAAATCCAGGTTGCATCACAAGCCTTGAATGAATTACTTAACTATTGCTCTCTATTTCACTGTCATTGTGTTTTGTTCCAGAAATTAATTTTTATTATGGGATTTAGCTGATTTTCACAGATACGTTAATGCCGCTGTACAGACGCTTGAGTCTCTTATGGAGATATATAAATCCATAGGTTTTATGATTCTTACTAGTCAGGTATATTCCTAGGCATTGAATATGGGGTATTGAGTCCATTTCGTTGAGCAAGGACTAGCTCTTGTCTATTACATATTTGGCTTAAGGAACTTTATCTGTGCTCATTTCAATCTCTGGTTTTATGCAGCACCACAACTCACCTTTCCCCTTAAGCAAGCATACGTTGGTTTTCTAAATTTGAGACCCTGTTCTGTTTTGTAATCCAGTTCCTCTGTAGCCAAGATGACATTCCATGTATTAGTGATATCTTATGATGTTTCTTTTTCTGTGTGACTTATTTCAGGTAGAATCATCATACCTGAAACCACTCTTTATGCTGTTACGGGTCTGATGACATAGATGTCACTGCTGAGTGATACTGCATTGTACATAAATACCACAACTTCTTTATCCATTTTTCACTTTCTGCGATATTGCACTTGTCTCGTAAACGAGGTTCTTGTAAACAGAGTCATCCCAAACATTGGTGTGGCTGTGTCTTTTTGATTTTAATTTCCCTAAGCTATAGGACCATAAGTGGAAGTGCCCTAGGCTCTGTTGCTTTGTTTTTTAGATGTTTCAGGAAACACCATACACTTCTCCCGGGTGGCTGTTGGCAATTTACATCCCTCCCATCAGCATAACAAGGCTCCCAGTTCTCCATGGCCTGTCCTGCCTTTCTGGATTTTACACTGTTTTCAGATGGCCCTTTTGACCGGGGGGAAGTGAGACTTCATTGTAGTGCAGATTTCCTTTGCAAGCTTGCTTGGTTGGCCAAAAAGGGCATATGCGTTTTTTCCTGAATATATTCAGGAAAAAACGCATACGCCCTTTTTGGCCAAGTGCATCATTGTGGACGTTCTGTCTCTTTTCCTCTGCTTTAAATGCAATTCCAGTCTACCTCCTGAAATCGGTTTCCTGCAATTCTGCCCCGCTTTCAAGTCCTCTTGGCAGCCTTACTTCAGTATATTTTTGGACGATAGCTGTCATTTATAACTCTGCAGGTTTGTGAATTACAGTGCCCCTGAGCTCCTTTCTTCACCTCGCTTTCTTGTGAGCTGGCTGCAACACCGCAGGATTGCTTCAGGCCCTAATCTTGTTCCGGCACGGCACGCTGAGCCTTTGGTTAATTCCTCTTCCTGGTGGGAAATGAGAGTTAAATTTAGCCGTCCAGACACCTCCAGCTAGTCTCTCATTGGTTCTCCCTATTCCTGTTCATCTTCCGCAGAAATTGCAAACTGGGCCAAACAGGAGGTTAAAGGCACTGACTCTCCAAGTCGGGAGAGTGTTAGTAAAGCGTCTGGAATGTTGCACCCGAGTACCAGGGGACGAGAACTGAGACATATTGGAACACGTCTCCTGATCACACGGTTGATCATACTCTGGGTTCCACATGCATGTTTTAGCTGAAGGAAGAATCCCTTAAACCTGGAGAGTTGAGACCCGTGGAATGGGTACCATGCAATATGACTTCAAAGGGTCTTCATTTGCTCACCGAACCTCTCCAATCCTATCACTGCTGCGTTTATGCCCCTGTACACACGCTTGATTCTCTTTCGGAGACATAGCAATGCATAGGTTTTAAGATACTTACTAGTCAGGTACATTCTTAGGCGTTTAATATGAGGTGTTGAGTCCATTTCGTTGAGCAAGGAGTAGCTCTTGTCTATTCCATATTTGGCTTAAGGAACTTTATCTGTGCTCATTTCAATCTCTGGTTTTAGGCAGCACCCCAACTCACCTTTCCCCTTAGCAAGCATAAGTTGGTTTTCTAAATTTGAGACCCTGTTCTGTTTTGTAATTCAGTTCCTGTGTAGCCAAGTTTACATTCCGTGTATTAGTGATATCTTATGATGTTTCTTTTTCTGTGTGACTTATTTCAGTTAGAATCATCATACCTGAATCCACTCATTATGCTGCTACGGGCCTGATGACATAGATTTCATTGCTGAGTGATATTGCATTGTACGTAAGTACCACAACTTCTTTATCCATTACTCACTTTCTGCGATATTGAACTTGTACCGTAAACGAGGTTCTTGTAAACAGAGCCATCCCAAACTTTGGGGTGGCTGTGTCTTTTTGGTTTTAATTTCCCTAAGCTATAGGACCATTAGTGGAAGTGCCCTAGGCTCTGTTGCTTTGTTTTTTAGATGTTTCAGGAAACACCATACACTTCTCCCGAGTGGCTGTTGGCAATTTACATCCCGCTCATCAGCATAACAAGGCTCCCAGTTCTCCATGGCCTGTCCTGCCTTCAGGATTTTACACTTTTTTCAGATGGCCCTTTTGACCGGGGGGAAGTGAGACTTCATTGTAGTGCAGATTTCCTTTGCAAGCTTGCTTGGTTGGCCAAAAAGGGCATATGCGTTTTTTCCTGAATATATTCAGGAAAAAACGCATATGCCCTTTTTGGCCAAGTGCATCATTGTGGATGTTCTTTCTCTTTTCCTCTGCTTTAAATGCAATTCCAGTCTACCTCCTGAAATCGGTTTCCTGCAATTCTGCCCCGCTTTCAAGTCCTCTTGGCAGCCTTACTTCAGTATATTTTTGGACGATAGCTGTCATTTATAACTCTGCAGGTTTGTGAACTACAGTGCCCCTGAGCTCCTTTCTTCACCTCGCTTTCTTGTGAGCTGGCTGCAACACCGCAGGATTGCTTCAGGCCCTAATCTTGTTCCGGCACGGCACGCTGAGCCTTTGGTTAATTCCTCTTCCTGGTGGGAAATGAGAGTTAAATTTAGCCGTCCAGACACCTCCAGCTAGTCTCTCATTGGTTCTCCCTATTCCTGTTCATCTTCCGCAGAAATTGCAAACTGGGCCAAACAGGAGGTTAAAGGCACTGACTCTCCAAGTCGGGAGAGTGTTAGTAAAGCGTCTGGAATGTTGCACCCGAGTACCAGGGGACGAGAACTGAGACATATTGGAACACGTCTCCCGATCACACGGTTGATCATACTCTGGGTTCCACATGCATGTTTTAGCTGAAGGAAGAATCCCTTAAACCTGGAGAGTTGAGACCTGTGGAATGGGTACCATGCAATATGACTTCAAAGGGTCTTCATTTGCTCACCGAACCTCTCCAATCCTTTCACTGCTGCGTTTATGTCCCTGTACACACGTTAAATTCTCTTTTGGAGACATAGCGATCCATATGTTTTAAGATACTTACTAGTCAGGTACGTTCTTAGGCGTTTCATATGGGGTGTTGAGTCCATTTCGTTGAGCAAGGAGTAGCTCTTGTCTATTACATATTTGGCTTAAGGAACTTTATCTGTGCTCATTTCAATCTCTGGTTTTATGCAGCACCCCAACTCACCTTTCCCCTTAAGCAAGCATACGTTGGTTTTCTAAATTTGAGACCCTGTTCTGTTTTGTAATCCAGTTCCTGTGTAGCCAAGATGACATTCCGTGTATTAGTGATATCTTATGATGTTTCTTTTTCTGTGTGACTTATTTCAGTTAGAATCATCATACCTGAAACCACTCATTATGCTGCTACGGGCCTGATGACATAGATGTCACTGCTGAGTGATACTGCATTGTACATAAATACCACAACTTCTTTATCCATTTTTCACTTTCTGCGATATTGAACTTGTCTCGTAAACGAGGTTCTTGTAAACAGAGTCATCCCAAACATTGGTGTGGCTGTGTCTTTTTGATTTTAATTTCCCTAAGCTATAGGACCATAAGTGGAAGTGCCCTAGGCTCTGTTGCTTTGTTTTTTAGATGTTTCAGGAAACACCATACACTTCTCCCGAGTGGCTGTTGGCAATTTACATCCCGCCCATCAGCATAACAAGGCTCCCAGTTCTCCATGGCCTGTCCTGCCTTTCTGGATTTTACACTGTTTTCAGATGGCCCTTTTGACCGGGGGGAAGTGAGACTTCATTGTAGTGCAGATTTCCTTTGCAAGCTTGCTTGGTTGGCCAAAAAGGGCGTATGCGTTTTTTCCTGAATATATTCAGGAAAAAACGCATACGCCCTTTTTGGCCAAGTGCATCATTGTGGACGTTCTGCCTCTTTTCCTCTGCTTTAACTGCAATTCCAGTCTACCTCCTGAAATCGGTTTCCTGCAATTCTGCCCCGCTTTCAAGTCCTCTTGGCAGCCTTACTTCAGTATATTTTTGGACGAGAGCTGTCATTTATAACTCTGCAGGTTTGTGAATTACAGTGCCCCTGAGCTCCTTTCTTCAACTCGCTTTCTTGTGAGCTGGCCGCAACACCGCAGGATTGCTTCAGGCCCTAATCTGGTTCCGGCACGGCACGCTGAGCCTTTGGTTAATTCCTCTTCCTGGTGGGAAATGAGAGTTAAATTTGCCCGTGCAGACACCTCCAGCTAGTCTCTCATTGGTTCTCCCTATTCCTCTTCATCTTCCACAGAAATTGCAAACTGGGCCAAACAGGAGGTTAAAGGCACTGACTCTCCAAGTCGGGAGAGTGTTAGTAAAGCGTCTGGAATGTTGCACCCGAGTACCAGGGGACGAGAACTGAGACATATTTGAACACGTCTCCCGATCACACGGTTGATCATACTCTGTGTTCCACATGCATGTTTTAGCTGAAGGAAGAATCCCTTAAACCTGGAGAGTTGAGACCCGTGGAATGGGTACCATGCAATATGACTTCAAAGGGTCTTCATTTGCTCACCGAACCTCACCAATCCTATGAGCTCCAAGTGTCCAGCCTTATGTGTCACCCAGCTCTGGGTTTAGATGCTGTAAATCCAGGTTGCATCACAAGCCTTGAATGAATTACTTAACTATTGCTCTCTATTTCACTGTCATTGTGTTTTGTTCCAGAAATTAATTTTTATTATGGGATTCAGCTGATTTTCACAGATACGTTAATGCCGCTGTACAGACGCTTGATTCTCTTATGGAGATATATAAATCCATAGGTTTTATGATTCTTACTAGTCAGGTATATTCCTAGGCATTGAATATGGGGTATTGAGTCCATTTCGTTGAGCAAGGACTAGCTCTTGTCTATTACATATTTGGCTTAAGGAACTTTATCTGTGCTCATTTCAATCTCTGGTTTTATGCAGCACCACAACTCACCTTTCCCCTTAAGCAAGCATACGTTGGTTTTCTAAATTTGAGACCCTGTTCTGTTTTGTAATCCAGTTCCTGTGTAGCCAAGATGACATTCCGTGTATTAGTGATATCTTATGATGTTTCTTTTTCTGTGTGACTTATTTCAGGTAGAATCATCATACCTGAAACCACTCATTATGCTGCTACGGGCCTGATGACATAGATGTCACTGCTGAGTGATACTGCATTGTACATAAATACCACAACTTCTTTATCCATTTTTCACTTTCTGCGATATTGAACTTGTCTCGTAAACGAGGTTCTTGTAAACAGAGTCATCCCAAACATTGGTGTGGCTGTGTCTTTTTGATTTTAATTTCCCTAAGCTATAGGACCATAAGTGGAAGTGCCCTAGGCTCTGTTGCTTTGTTTTTTAGATGTTTCAGGAAACACCATACACTTCTCCCGAGTGGCTGTTGGCAATTTACATCCCGCTCATCAGCATAACAAGGCTCCCAGTTCTCCATGGCCTGTCCTGCCTTCTGGATTTTACACTTTTTTCAGATGGCCCTTTTGACCGGGGGGAAGTGAGACTTCATTGTAGTGCAGATTTCCTTTGCAAGCTTGCTTGGTTGGCCAAAAAGGGCATATGCGTTTTTTCCTGAATATATTCAGGAAAAAACGCATATGCCCTTTTTGGCCAAGTGCATCATTGTGGACGTTCTGTCTCTTTTCCTATGCTTTAAATGCAATTCCAGTCTACCTCCTGAAATCGGTTTCCTGCAATTCTGCCCCGCTTTCAAGTCCTCTTGGCAGCCTTACTTCAGTATATTTTTGGACGATAGCTGTCATTTATAACTCTGCAGGTTTGTGAACTACAGTGCCCCTGAGCTCCTTTCTTCACCTCGCTTTCTTGTGAGCTGGCTGCAACACCGCAGGATTGCTTCAGGCCCTAATCTTGTTCCGGCACGGCACGCTGAGCCTTTGGTTAATTCCTCTTCCTGGTGGGAAATGAGAGTTAAATTTGCCCGTGCAGACACCTCCAGCTAGTCTCTCATTGGTTCTCCCTATTCCTGTTCATCTTCCGCAGAAATTGCAAACTGGGCCAAACAGGAGGTTAAAGGCACTGACTCTCCAAGTCGGGAGAGTGTTAGTAAAGCGTCTGGAATGTTGCACCCGAGTACCAGGGGACGAGAACTGAGACATATTGGAACATGTCTCCTGATCACACGGTTGATCATACTCTGGGTTCCACATGCATGTTTTAGCTGAAGAAATAATCCCTTTAACCTGGAGAGTTGAGACCCGTGGAATGGGTACCATGCAATATGACTTCAAAGGGTCTTCATTTGCTCACCGAACCTCACCAATCCTATGAGCCCCAAGTGTCCAGCCTTATGTGTCACCCAGCTCTGGGTTTAGATGCTGTAAATCCAGGTTGCATCACAAGCCTTGAATGAATTACTTAACTATTGCTCTCTATTTCACTGTCATTGTGTTTTGTTCCAGAAATTAATTTTTATTATGGGATTTAGCTGATTTTCACAGATACGTTAATGCCGCTGTACAGACGCTTGAGTCTCTTATGGAGATATATAAATCCATAGGTTTTATGATTCTTACTAGTCAGGTATATTCCTAGGCATTGAATATGGGGTATTGAGTCCATTTCGTTGAGCAAGGACTAGCTCTTGTCTATTACATATTTGGCTTAAGGAACTTTATCTGTGCTCATTTCAATCTCTGGTTTTATGCAGCACCACAACTCACCTTTCCCCTTAAGCAAGCATACGTTGGTTTTCTAAATTTGAGACCCTGTTCTGTTTTGTAATCCAGTTCCTCTGTAGCCAAGATGACATTCCATGTATTAGTGATATCTTATGATGTTTCTTTTTCTGTGTGACTTATTTCAGGTAGAATCATCATACCTGAAACCACTCTTTATGCTGTTACGGGCCTGATGACATAGATGTCACTGCTGAGTGATACTGCATTGTACATAAATACCACAACTTCTTTATCCATTTTTCACTTTCTGCGATATTGCACTTGTCTCGTAAACGAGGTTCTTGTAAACAGAGTCATCCCAAACATTGGTGTGGCTGTGTCTTTTTGATTTTAATTTCCCTAAGCTATAGGACCATAAGTGGAAGTGCCCTAGGCTCTGTTGCTTTGTTTTTTAGATGTTTCAGGAAACACCATACACTTCTCCCGGGTGGCTGTTGGCAATTTACATCCCGCCCATCAGCATAACAAGGCTCCCAGTTCTCCATGGCCTGTCCTGCCTTTCTGGATTTTACACTGTTTTCAGATGGCCCTTTTGACCGGGGGGAAGTGAGACTTCATTGTAGTGCAGATTTCCTTTGCAAGCTTGCTTGGTTGGCCAAAAAGGGCATATGCGTTTTTTCCTGAATATATTCAGGAAAAAACGCATACGCCCTTTTTGGCCAAGTGCATCATTGTGGACGTTCTGTCTCTTTTCCTCTGCTTTAAATGCAATTCCAGTCTACCTCCTGAAATCGGTTTCCTGCAATTCTGCCCCGCTTTCAAGTCCTCTTGGCAGCCTTACTTCAGTATATTTTTGGACGATAGCTGTCATTTATAACTCTGCAGGTTTGTGAATTACAGTGCCCCTGAGCTCCTTTCTTCACCTCGCTTTCTTGTGAGCTGGCTGCAACACCGCAGGATTGCTTCAGGCCCTAATCTTGTTCCGGCACGGCACGCTGAGCCTTTGGTTAATTCCTCTTCCTGGTGGGAAATGAGAGTTAAATTTAGCCGTCCAGACACCTCCAGCTAGTCTCTCATTGGTTCTCCCTATTCCTGTTCATCTTCCGCAGAAATTGCAAACTGGGCCAAACAGGAGGTTAAAGGCACTGACTCTCCAAGTCGGGAGAGTGTTAGTAAAGCGTCTGGAATGTTGCACCCGAGTACCAGGGGACGAGAACTGAGACATATTGGAACACGTCTCCTGATCACACGGTTGATCATACTCTGGGTTCCACATGCATGTTTTAGCTGAAGGAAGAATCCCTTAAACCTGGAGAGTTGAGACCCGTGGAATGGGTACCATGCAATATGACTTCAAAGGGTCTTCATTTGCTCACCGAACCTCTCCAATCCTATCACTGCTGCGTTTATGCCCCTGTACACACGCTTGATTCTCTTTCGGAGACATAGCAATGCATAGGTTTTAAGATACTTACTAGTCAGGTACATTCTTAGGCGTTTAATATGAGGTGTTGAGTCCATTTCGTTGAGCAAGGAGTAGCTCTTGTCTATTCCATATTTGGCTTAAGGAACTTTATCTGTGCTCATTTCAATCTCTGGTTTTAGGCAGCACCCCAACTCACCTTTCCCCTTAGCAAGCATAAGTTGGTTTTCTAAATTTGAGACCCTGTTCTGTTTTGTAATTCAGTTCCTGTGTAGCCAAGTTTACATTCCGTGTATTAGTGATATCTTATGATGTTTCTTTTTCTGTGTGACTTATTTCAGTTAGAATCATCATACCTGAATCCACTCATTATGCTGCTACGGGCCTGATGACATAGATTTCATTGCTGAGTGATATTGCATTGTACGTAAGTACCACAACTTCTTTATCCATTACTCACTTTCTGCGATATTGAACTTGTACCGTAAACGAGGTTCTTGTAAACAGAGCCATCCCAAACTTTGGGGTGGCTGTGTCTTTTTGGTTTTAATTTCCCTAAGCTATAGGACCATTAGTGGAAGTGCCCTAGGCTCTGTTGCTTTGTTTTTTAGATGTTTCAGGAAACACCATACACTTCTCCCGAGTGGCTGTTGGCAATTTACATCCCGCTCATCAGCATAACAAGGCTCCCAGTTCTCCATGGCCTGTCCTGCCTTCAGGATTTCACACTTTTTTCAGATGGCCCTTTTGACCGGGGGGAAGTGAGACTTCATTGTAGTGCAGATTTCCTTTGCAAGCTTGCTTGGTTGGCCAAAAAGGGCATATGCGTTTTTTCCTGAATATATTCAGGAAAAAACGCATATGCCCTTTTTGGCCAAGTGCATCATTGTGGACGTTCTGTCTCTTTTCCTATGCTTTAAATGCAATTCCAGTCTACCTCCTGAAATCGGTTTCCTGCAATTCTGCCCCGCTTTCAAGTCCTCTTGGCAGCCTTACTTCAGTATATTTTTGGACGATAGCTGTCATTTATAACTCTGCAGGTTTGTGAACTACAGTGCCCCTGAGCTCCTTTCTTCACCTCGCTTTCTTGTGAGCTGGCTGCAACACCGCAGGATTGCTTCAGGCCCTAATCTTGTTCCGGCACGGCACGCTGAGCCGTTGGTTAATTCCTCTTCCTGGTGGGAAATGAGAGTTAAATTTAGCCGTCCAGACACCTCCAGCTAGTCTCTCATTGGTTCTCCCTATTCCTGTTCATCTTCCGCAGAAATTGCAAACTGGGCCAAACAGGAGGTTAAAGGCACTGACTCTCCAAGTCGGGAGAGTGTTAGTAAAGTGTCTGGAATGTTGCACCCGAGTACCAGGGGACGAGAACTGAGACATATTGGAACACGTCTCCCGATCACACGGTTGATCATACTCTGGGTTCCACATGCATGTTTTAGCTGAAGGAAGAATCCCTTAAACCTGGAGAGTTGAGACCTGTGGAATGGGTACCATGCAATATGACTTCAAAGGGTCTTCATTTGCTCACCGAACCTCTCCAATCCTATCACTGCTGCGTTTATGTCCCTGTACACACGTTAAATTCTCTTTTGGAGACATAGCGATCCATATGTTTTAAGATACTTACTAGTCAGGTACGTTCTTAGGCGTTTCATATGGGGTGTTGAGTCCATTTCGTTGAGCAAGGAGTAGCTCTTGTCTATTACATATTTGGCTTAAGGAACTTTATCTGTGCTCATTTCAATCTCTGGTTTTATGCAGCACCCCAACTCACCTTTCCCCTTAAGCAAGCATACGTTGGTTTTCTAAATTTGAGACCCTGTTCTGTTTTGTAATCCAGTTCCTGTGTAGCCAAGATGACATTCCGTGTATTAGTGATATCTTATGATGTTTCTTTTTCTGTGTGACTTATTTCAGTTAGAATCATCATACCTGAAACCACTCATTATGCTGCTACGGGCCTGATGACATAGATGTCACTGCTGAGTGATACTGCATTGTACATAAATACCACAACTTCTTTATCCATTTTTCACTTTCTGCGATATTGAACTTGTCTCGTAAACGAGGTTCTTGTAAACAGAGTCATCCCAAACATTGGTGTGGCTGTGTCTTTTTGATTTTAATTTCCCTAAGCTATAGGACCATAAGTGGAAGTGTCCTAGGCTCTGTTGCTTTGTTTTTTAGATGTTTCAGGAAACACCATACACTTCTCCCGAGTGGCTGTTGGCAATTTACATCCCGCCCATCAGCATAACAAGGCTCCCAGTTCTCCATGGCCTGTCCTGCCTTTCTGGATTTTACACTGTTTTCAGATGGCCCTTTTGACCGGGGGGAAGTGAGACTTCATTGTAGTGCAGATTTCCTTTGCAAGCTTGCTTGGTTGGCCAAAAAGGGCGTATGCGTTTTTTCCTGAATATATTCAGGAAAAAACGCATACGCCCTTTTTGGCCAAGTGCATCATTGTGGACGTTCTGCCTCTTTTCCTCTGCTTTAACTGCAATTCCAGTCTACCTCCTGAAATCGGTTTCCTGCAATTCTGCCCCGCTTTCAAGTCCTCTTGGCAGCCTTACTTCAGTATATTTTTGGACGAGAGCTGTCATTTATAACTCTGCAGGTTTGTGAATTACAGTGCCCCTGAGCTCCTTTCTTCAACTCGCTTTCTTGTGAGCTGGCCGCAACACCGCAGGATTGCTTCAGGCCCTAATCTTGTTCCGGCACGGCACGCTGAGCCTTTGGTTAATTCCTCTTCCTGGTGGGAAATGAGAGTTAAATTTGCCCGTGCAGACACCTCCAGCTAGTCTCTCATTGGTTCTCCCTATTCCTCTTCATCTTCCACAGAAATTGCAAACTGGGCCAAACAGGAGGTTAAAGGCACTGACTCTCCAAGTCGGGAGAGTGTTAGTAAAGCGTCTGGAATGTTGCACCCGAGTACCACGGGACGAGAACTGAGACATATTTGAACACGTCTCCCGATCACACGGTTGATCATACTCTGTGTTCCACATGCATGTTTTAGCTGAAGGAAGAATCCCTTAAACCTGGAGAGTTGAGACCCGTGGAATGGGTACCATGCAATATGACTTCAAAGGGTCTTCATTTGCTCACCGAACCTCACCAATCCTATGAGCTCCAAGTGTCCAGCCTTATGTGTCACCCAGCTCTGGGTTTAGATGCTGTAAATCCAGGTTGCATCACAAGCCTTGAATGAATTACTTAACTATTGCTCTCTATTTCACTGTCATTGTGTTTTGTTCCAGAAATTAATTTTTATTATGGGATTCAGCTGATTTTCACAGATACGTTAATGCCGCTGTACAGACGCTTGATTCTCTTATGGAGATATATAAATCCATAGGTTTTATGATTCTTACTAGTCAGGTATATTCCTAGGCATTGAATATGGGGTATTGAGTCCATTTCGTTGAGCAAGGACTAGCTCTTGTCTATTACATATTTGGCTTAAGGAACTTTATCTGTGCTCATTTCAATCTCTGGTTTTATGCAGCACCACAACTCACCTTTCCCCTTAAGCAAGCATACGTTGGTTTTCTAAATTTGAGACCCTGTTCTGTTTTGTAATCCAGTTCCTCTGTAGCCAAGATGACATTCCGTGTATTAGTGATATCTTATGATGTTTCTTTTTCTGTGTGACTTATTTCAGGTAGAATCATCATACCTGAAACCACTCATTATGCTGCTACGGGCCTGATGACATAGATGTCACTGCTGAGTGATACTGCTTTGTACATAAATACCACAACTTCTTTATCCATTTTTCACTTTCTGCGATATTGAACTTGTCTCGTAAACGAGGTTCTTGTAAACAGAGTCATCCCAAACATTGGTGTGGCTGAGTCTTTTTGATTTTAATTTCCCTAAGCTATAGGACCATAAGTGGAAGTGCCCTAGGCTCTGTTGCTTTGTTTTTTAGATGTTTCAGGAAACACCATACACTTCTCCCGAGTGGCTGTTGGCAATTTACATCCCGCCCATCAGCATAACAAGGCTCCCAGTTCTCCATGGCCTGTCCTGCCTTTCTGGATTTTACACTTTTTTCAGATGGCCCTTTTGACCGGGGGGAAGTGAGACTTCATTGTAGTGCAGATTTCCTTTGCAAGCTTGCTTGGTTGGCCAAAAAGGGCATATGCGTTTTTTCCTGAATATATTCAGGAAAAAACGCATATGCCCTTTTTGGCCAAGTGCATCATTGTGGACGTTCTGTCTCTTTTCCTATGCTTTAAATGCAATTCCAGTCTACCTCCTGAAATCGGTTTCCTGCAATTCTGCCCCGCTTTCAAGTCCTCTTGGCAGCCTTACTTCAGTATATTTTTGGACGATAGCTGTCATTTATAACTCTGCAGGTTTGTGAACTACAGTGCCCCTGAGCTCCTTTCTTCACCTCGCTTTCTTGTGAGCTGGCTGCAACACCGCAGGATTGCTTCAGGCCCTAATCTTGTTCCGGCACGGCACGCTGAGCCTTTGGTTAATTCCTCTTCCTGGTGGGAAATGAGAGTTAAATTTGCCCGTGCAGACACCTCCAGCTAGTCTCTCATTGGTTCTCCCTATTCCTGTTCATCTTCCGCAGAAATTGCAAACTGGGCCAAACAGGAGGTTAAAGGCACTGACTCTCCAAGTCGGGAGAGTGTTAGTAAAGCGTCTGGAATGTTGCACCCGAGTACCAGGGGACGAGAACTGAGACATATTGGAACACGTCTCCTGATCACACGGTTGATCATACTCTGGGTTCCACATGCATGTTTTAGCTGAAGAAATAATCCCTTTAACCTGGAGAGTTGAGACCCGTGGAATGGGTACCATGCAATATGACTTCAAAGGGTCTTCATTTGCTCACCGAACCTCACCAATCCTATGAGCCCCAAGTGTCCAGCCTTATGTGTCACCCAGCTCTGGGTTTGGATGCTGTAAATCCAGGTTGCATCACAAGCCTTGAATGAATTACTTAACTATTGCTCTCTATTTCACTGTCATTGTGTTTTGTTCCAGAAATTAATTTTTATTATGGGATTTAGCTGATTTTCACAGATACGTTAATGCCGCTGTACAGACGCTTGAGTCTCTTATGGAGATATATAAATCCATAGGTTTTATGATTCTTACTAGTCAGGTATATTCCTAGGCATTGAATATGGGGTATTGAGTCCATTTCGTTGAGCAAGGACTAGCTCTTGTCTATTACATATTTGGCTTAAGGAACTTTATCTGTGCTCATTTCAATCTCTGGTTTTATGCAGCACCACAACTCACCTTTCCCCTTAAGCAAGCATACGTTGGTTTTCTAAATTTGAGACCCTGTTCTGTTTTGTAATCCAGTTCCTCTGTAGCCAAGATGACATTCCATGTATTAGTGATATCTTATGATGTTTCTTTTTCTGTGTGACTTATTTCAGGTAGAATCATCATACCTGAAACCACTCTTTATGCTGTTACGGGCCTGATGACATAGATGTCACTGCTGAGTGATACTGCATTGTACATAAATACCACAACTTCTTTATCCATTTTTCACTTTCTGCGATATTGCACTTGTCTCGTAAACGAGGTTCTTGTAAACAGAGTCATCCCAAACATTGGTGTGGCTGTGTCTTTTTTATTTTAATTTCCCTAAGCTATAGGACCATAAGTGGAAGTGCCCTAGGCTCTGTTGCTTTGTTTTTTAGATGTTTCAGGAAACACCATACACTTCTCCCGGGTGGCTGTTGGCAATTTACATCCCGCCCATCAGCATAACAAGGCTCCCAGTTCTCCATGGCCTGTCCTGCCTTTCTGGATTTTACACTGTTTTCAGATGGCCCTTTTGACCGGGGGGAAGTGAGACTTCATTGTAGTGCAGATTTCCTTTGCAAGCTTGCTTGGTTGGCCAAAAAGGGCATATGCGTTTTTTCCTGAATATATTCAGGAAAAAACGCATACGCCCTTTTTGGCCAAGTGCATCATTGTGGACGTTCTGTCTCTTTTCCTCTGCTTTAAATGCAATTCCAGTCTACCTCCTGAAATCGGTTTCCTGCAATTCTGCCCCGCTTTCAAGTCCTCTTGGCAGCCTTACTTCAGTATATTTTTGGACGATAGCTGTCATTTATAACTCTGCAGGTTTGTGAATTACAGTGCCCCTGAGCTCCTTTCTTCACCTCGCTTTCTTGTGAGCTGGCTGCAACACCGCAGGATTGCTTCAGGCCCTAATCTTGTTCCGGCACGGCACGCTGAGCCTTTGGTTAATTCCTCTTCCTGGTGGGAAATGAGAGTTAAATTTAGCCGTCCAGACACCTCCAGCTAGTCTCTCATTGGTTCTCCCTATTCCTGTTCATCTTCCGCAGAAATTGCAAACTGGGCCAAACAGGAGGTTAAAGGCACTGACTCTCCAAGTCGGGAGAGTGTTAGTAAAGCGTCTGGAATGTTGCACCCGAGTACCAGGGGACGAGAACTGAGACATATTGGAACACGTCTCCTGATCACACGGTTGATCATACTCTGGGTTCCACATGCATGTTTTAGCTGAAGGAAGAATCCCTTAAACCTGGAGAGTTGAGACCCGTGGAATGGGTACCATGCAATATGACTTCAAAGGGTCTTCATTTGCTCACCGAACCTCTCCAATCCTATCACTGCTGCGTTTATGCCCCTGTACACACGCTTGATTCTCTTTCGGAGACATAGCAATGCATAGGTTTTAAGATACTTACTAGTCAGGTACATTCTTAGGCGTTTAATATGAGGTGTTGAGTCCATTTCATTGAGCAAGGAGTAGCTCTTGTCTATTCCATATTTGGCTTAAGGAACTTTATCTGTGCTCATTTCAATCTCTGGTTTTAGGCAGCACCCCAACTCACCTTTCCCCTTAGCAAGCATAAGTTGGTTTTCTAAATTTGAGACCCTGTTCTGTTTTGTAATTCAGTTCCTGTGTAGCCAAGTTTACATTCCGTGTATTAGTGATATCTTATGATGTTTCTTTTTCTGTGTGACTTATTTCAGTTAGAATCATCATACCTGAATCCACTCATTATGCTGCTACGGGCCTGATGACATAGATTTCATTGCTGAGTGATATTGCATTGTACGTAAGTACCACAACTTCTTTATCCATTACTCACTTTCTGCGATATTGAACTTGTACCGTAAACGAGGTTCTTGTAAACAGAGCCATCCCAAACTTTGGGGTGGCTGTGTCTTTTTGGTTTTAATTTCCCTAAGCTATAGGACCATTAGTGGAAGTGCCCTAGGCTCTGTTGCTTTGTTTTTTAGATGTTTCAGGAAACACCATACACTTCTCCCGAGTGGCTGTTGGCAATTTACATCCCGCTCATCAGCATAACAAGGCTCCCAGTTCTCCATGGCCTGTCCTGCCTTCAGGATTTTACACTTTTTTCAGATGGCCCTTTTGACCGGGGGGAAGTGAGACTTCATTGTAGTGCAGATTTCCTTTGCAAGCTTGCTTGGTTGGCCAAAAAGGGCATATGCGTTTTTTCCTGAATATATTCAGGAAAAAACGCATATGCCCTTTTTGGCCAAGTGCATCATTGTGGACGTTCTGTCTCTTTTCCTATGCTTTAAATGCAATTCCAGTCTACCTCCTGAAATCGGTTTCCTGCAATTCTGCCCCGCTTTCAAGTCCTCTTGGCAGCCTTACTTCAGTATATTTTTGGACGATAGCTGTCATTTATAACTCTGCAGGTTTGTGAACTACAATGCCCCTGAGCTCCTTTCTTCACCTCGCTTTCTTGTGAGCTGGCTGCAACACCGCAGGATTGCTTCAGGCCCTAATCTTGTTCCGGCACGGCACGCTGAGCCGTTGGTTAATTCCTCTTCCTGGTGGGAAATGAGAGTTAAATTTAGCCGTCCAGACACCTCCAGCTAGTCTCTCATTGGTTCTCCCTATTCCTGTTCATCTTCCGCAGAAATTGCAAACTGGGCCAAACAGGAGGTTAAAGGCACTGACTCTCCAAGTCGGGAGAGTGTTAGTAAAGCGTCTGGAATGTTGCACCCGAGTACCAGGGGACGAGAACTGAGACATATTGGAACACGTCTCCCGATCACACGGTTGATCATACTCTGGGTTCCACATGCATGTTTTAGCTGAAGGAAGAATCCCTTAAACCTGGAGAGTTGAGACCTGTGGAATGGGTACCATGCAATATGACTTCAAAGGGTCTTCATTTGCTCACCGAACCTCTCCAATCCTATCACTGCTGCGTTTATGTCCCTGTACACACGTTAAATTCTCTTTTGGAGACATAGCGATCCATATGTTTTAAGATACTTACTAGTCAGGTACGTTCTTAGGCGTTTCATATGGGGTGTTGAGTCCATTTCGTTGAGCAAGGAGTAGCTCTTGTCTATTACATATTTGGCTTAAGGAACTTTATCTGTGCTCATTTCAATCTCTGGTTTTATGCAGCACCCCAACTCACCTTTCCCCTTAAGCAAGCATACGTTGGTTTTCTAAATTTGAGACCCTGTTCTGTTTTGTAATCCAGTTCCTGTGTAGCCAAGATGACATTCCGTGTATTAGTGATATCTTATGATGTTTCTTTTTCTGTGTGACTTATTTCAGTTAGAATCATCATACCTGAAACCACTCATTATGCTGCTACGGGCCTGATGACATAGATGTCACTGCTGAGTGATACTGCATTGTACATAAATACCACAACTTCTTTATCCATTTTTCACTTTCTGCGATATTGAACTTGTCTCGTAAACGAGGTTCTTGTAAACAGAGTCATCCCAAACATTGGTGTGGCTGTGTCTTTTTGATTTTAATTTCCCTAAGCTATAGGACCATAAGTGGAAGTGTCCTAGGCTCTGTTGCTTTGTTTTTTAGATGTTTCAGGAAACACCATACACTTCTCCCGAGTGGCTGTTGGCAATTTACATCCCGCCCATCAGCATAACAAGGCTCCCAGTTCTCCATGGCCTGTCCTGCCTTTCTGGATTTTACACTGTTTTCAGATGGCCCTTTTGACCGGGGGGAAGTGAGACTTCATTGTAGTGCAGATTTCCTTTGCAAGCTTGCTTGGTTGGCCAAAAAGGGCGTATGCGTTTTTTCCTGAATATATTCAGGAAAAAACGCATACGCCCTTTTTGGCCAAGTGCATCATTGTGGACGTTCTGCCTCTTTTCCTCTGCTTTAACTGCAATTCCAGTCTACCTCCTGAAATCGGTTTCCTGCAATTCTGCCCCGCTTTCAAGTCCTCTTGGCAGCCTTACTTCAGTATATTTTTGGACGAGAGCTGTCATTTATAACTCTGCAGGTTTGTGAATTACAGTGCCCCTGAGCTCCTTTCTTCAACTCGCTTTCTTGTGAGCTGGCCGCAACACCGCAGGATTGCTTCAGGCCCTAATCTGGTTCCGGCACGGCACGCTGAGCCTTTGGTTAATTCCTCTTCCTGGTGGGAAATGAGAGTTAAATTTGCCCGTGCAGACACCTCCAGCTAGTCTCTCATTGGTTCTCCCTATTCCTCTTCATCTTCCACAGAAATTGCAAACTGGGCCAAACAGGAGGTTAAAGGCACTGACTCTCCAAGTCGGGAGAGTGTTAGTAAAGCGTCTGGAATGTTGCACCCGAGTACCACGGGACGAGAACTGAGACATATTTGAACACGTCTCCCGATCACACGGTTGATCATACTCTGTGTTCCACATGCATGTTTTAGCTGAAGGAAGAATCCCTTAAACCTGGAGAGTTGAGACCCGTGGAATGGGTACCATGCAATATGACTTCAAAGGGTCTTCATTTGCTCACCGAACCTCACCAATCCTATGAGCTCCAAGTGTCCAGCCTTATGTGTCACCCAGCTCTGGGTTTAGATGCTGTAAATCCAGGTTGCATCACAAGCCTTGAATGAATTACTTAACTATTGCTCTCTATTTCACTGTCATTGTGTTTTGTTCCAGAAATTAATTTTTATTATGGGATTCAGCTGATTTTCACAGATACGTTAATGCCGCTGTACAGACGCTTGATTCTCTTATGGAGATATATAAATCCATAGGTTTTATGATTCTTACTAGTCAGGTATATTCCTAGGCATTGAATATGGGGTATTGAGTCCATTTCGTTGAGCAAGGACTAGCTCTTGTCTATTACATATTTGGCTTAAGGAACTTTATCTGTGCTCATTTCAATCTCTGGTTTTATGCAGCACCACAACTCACCTTTCCCCTTAAGCAAGCATACGTTGGTTTTCTAAATTTGAGACCCTGTTCTGTTTTGTAATCCAGTTCCTCTGTAGCCAAGATGACATTCCGTGTATTAGTGATATCTTATGATGTTTCTTTTTCTGTGTGACTTATTTCAGGTAGAATCATCATACCTGAAACCACTCATTATGCTGCTACGGGCCTGATGACATAGATGTCACTGCTGAGTGATACTGCTTTGTACATAAATACCACAACTTCTTTATCCATTTTTCACTTTCTGCGATATTGAACTTGTCTCGTAAACGAGGTTCTTGTAAACAGAGTCATCCCAAACATTGGTGTGGCTGAGTCTTTTTGATTTTAATTTCCCTAAGCTATAGGACCATAAGTGGAAGTGCCCTAGGCTCTGTTGCTTTGTTTTTTAGATGTTTCAGGAAACACCATACACTTCTCCCGAGTGGCTGTTGGCAATTTACATCCCGCCCATCAGCATAACAAGGCTCCCAGTTCTCCATGGCCTGTCCTGCCTTTCTGGATTTTACACTTTTTTCAGATGGCCCTTTTGACCGGGGGGAAGTGAGACTTCATTGTAGTGCAGATTTCCTTTGCAAGCTTGCTTGGTTGGCCAAAAAGGGCATATGCGTTTTTTCCTGAATATATTCAGGAAAAAACGCATATGCCCTTTTTGGCCAAGTGCATCATTGTGGACGTTCTGTCTCTTTTCCTCTGCTTTAAATGCAATTCCAGTCTACCTCCTGAAATCGGTTTCCTGCAATTCTGCCCCGCTTTCAAGTCCTCTTGGCAGCCTTACTTCAGTATATTTTTGGACGATAGCTGTCATTTATAACTCTGCATGTTTGTGAACTACAGTGCCCCTGAGCTCCTTTCTTCACCTCGCTTTCTTGTGAGCTGGCTGCAACACCGCAGGATTGCTTCAGGCCCTAATCTTGTTCCGGCACGGCACGCTGAGCCTTTGGTTAATTCCTCTTCCTGGTGGGAAATGAGAGTTAAATTTAGCCGTCCAGACACCTCCAGCTAGTCTCTCATTGGTTCTCCCTATTCCTGTTCATCTTCCGCAGAAATTGCAAACTGGGCCAAACAGGAGGTTAAAGGCACTGACTCTCCAAGTCGGGAGAGTGTTAGTAAAGCGTCTGGAATGTTGCACCCGAGTACCAGGGGACGAGAACTGAGACATATTGGAACACGTCTCCCGATCACACGGTTGATCATACTCTGGGTTCCACATGCATGTTTTAGCTGAAGGAAGAATCCCTTAAACCTGGAGAGTTGAGACCTGTGGAATGGGTACCATGCAATATGACTTCAAAGGGTCTTCATTTGCTCACCGAACCTCTCCAATCCTATCACTGCTGCGTTTATGTCCCTGTACACACGTTAAATTCTCTTTTGGAGACATAGCGATCCATATGTTTTAAGATACTTACTAGTCAGGTACGTTCTTAGGCGTTTCATATGGGGTGTTGAGTCCATTTCGTTGAGCAAGGAATAGCTCTTGTCTATTACATATTTGGCTTAAGGAACTTTATCTGTGCTCATTTCAATCTCTGGTTTTATGCAGCACCCCAACTCACCTTTCCCCTTAAGCAAGCATACGTTGGTTTTCTAAATTTGAGACCCTGTTCTGTTTTGTAATCCAGTTCCTGTGTAGCCAAGATGACATTCCGTGTATTAGTGATATCTTATGATGTTTCTTTTTCTGTGTGACTTATTTCAGTTAGAATCATCATACCTGAAACCACTCATTATGCTGCTACGGGCCTGATGACATAGATGTCACTGCTGAGTGATACTGCATTGTACATAAATACCACAACTTGTTTATCCATTTTTCACTTTCTGCGATATTGAACTTGTCTCGTAAACGAGGTTCTTGTAAACAGAGTCATCCCAAACATTGGTGTGGCTGTGTCTTTTTGATTTTAATTTCCCTAAGCTATAGGACCATAAGTGGAAGTGTCCTAGGCTCTGTTGCTTTGTTTTTTAGATGTTTCAGGAAACACCATACACTTCTCCCGAGTGGCTGTTGGCAATTTACATCCCGCCCATCAGCATAACAAGGCTCCCAGTTCTCCATGGCCTGTCCTGCCTTTCTGGATTTTACACTGTTTTCAGATGGCCCTTTTGACCGGGGGGAAGTGAGACTTCATTGTAGTGCAGATTTCCTTTGCAAGCTTGCTTGGTTGGCCAAAAAGGGCGTATGCGTTTTTTCCTGAATATATTCAGGAAAAAACGCATACGCCCTTTTTGGCCAAGTGCATCATTGTGGACGTTCTGCCTCTTTTCCTCTGCTTTAAATGCAATTCCAGTCTACCTCCTGAAATCGGTTTCCTGCAATTCTGCCCCGCTTTCAAGTCCTCTTGGCAGCCTTACTTCAGTATATTTTTGGACGAGAGCTGTCATTTATAACTCTGCAGGTTTGTGAA
This sequence comes from Grampus griseus, assembly GCF_964374135.1. Lineage (NCBI taxonomy): Eukaryota > Metazoa > Chordata > Mammalia > Artiodactyla > Delphinidae > Grampus > Grampus griseus. The sequence continues at coordinate 113,336 of NW_028133320.1, forward strand.
TTACAGTGCCCCTGAGCTCCTTTCTTCAACTCGCTTTCTTGTGAGCTGGCCGCAACACCGCAGGATTGCTTCAGGCCCTAATCTGGTTCCGGCACGGCACGCTGAGCCTTTGGTTAATTCCTCTTCCTGGTGGGAAATGAGAGTTAAATTTGCCCGTGCAGACACCTCCAGCTAGTCTCTCATTGGTTCTCCCTATTCCTCTTCATCTTCCACAGAAATTGCAAACTGGGCCAAACAGGAGGTTAAAGGCACTGACTCTCCAAGTCGGGAGAGTGTTAGTAAAGCGTCTGGAATGTTGCACCCGAGTACCAGGGGACGAGAACTGAGACATATTGGAACACGTCTCCCGATCACACGGTTGATCATACTCTGTGATCCACATGCATGTTTTAGCTGAAGGAAGAATCCCTTAAACCTGGAGAGTTGAGACCCGTGGAATGGGTACCATGCAATATGACTTCAAAGGGTCTTCATTTGCTCACCGAACCTCACCAATCCTATGAGCCCCAAGTGTCCAGCCTTATGTGTCACCCAGCTCTGGGTTTAGATGCTGTAAATCCAGGTTGCATCACAAGCCTTGAATGAATTACTTAACTATTGCTCTCTATTTCACTGTCATTGTGTTTTGTTCCAGAAATTAATTTTTATTATGGGATTTAGCTGATTTTCACAGATACGTTAATGCCGCTGTACAGACACTTGATTCTCTTATGGAGATATATAAATCCATAGGTTTTATGATTCTTACTAGTCAGGTATATTCCTAGGCATTGAATATGGGGTATTGAGTCCATTTCGTTGAGCAAGGACTAGCTCTTGTCTATTACATATTTGGCTTAAGGAACTTTATCTGTGCTCATTTCAATCTCTGGTTTTATGCAGCACCACAACTCACCTTTCCCCTTAAGCAAGCATACGTTGGTTTTCTAAATTTGAGACCCTGTTCTGTTTTGTAATCCAGTTCCTCTGTAGCCAAGATGACATTCCATGTATTAGTGATATCTTATGATGTTTCTTTTTCTGTGTGACTTATTTCAGGTAGAATCATCATACCTGAAACCACTCATTATGCTGCTACGGGCCTGATGACATAGATGTCACTGCTGAGTGATACTGCATTGTACATAAATACCACAACTTCTTTATCCATTTTTCACTTTCTGCGATATTGCACTTGTCTCGTAAACGAGGTTCTTGTAAACAGAGTCATCCCAAACATTGGTGTGGCTGTGTCTTTTTGATTTTAATTTCCCTAAGCTATAGGACCATAAGTGGAAGTGCCCTAGGCTCTGTTGCTTTGTTTTTTAGATGTTTCAGGAAACACCATACACTTCTCCCGGGTGGCTGTTGGCAATTTACATCCCGCCCATCAGCATAACAAGGCTCCCAGTTCTCCATGGCCTGTCCTGCCTTTCTGGATTTTACACTTTTTTCAGATGGCCCTTTTGACCGGGGGGAAGTGAGACTTCATTGTAGTGCAGATTTCCTTTGCAAGCTTGCTTGGTTGGCCAAAAAGGGCGTATGCGTTTTTTCCTGAATATATTCAGGAAAAAACGCATACGCCCTTTTTGGCCAAGTGCATCATTGTGGACGTTCTGTCTCTTTTCCTCTGCTTTAAATGCAATTCCAGTCTACCTCCTGAAATCGGTTTCCTGCAATTCTGCCCCGCTTTCAAGTCCTCTTGGCAGCCTTACTTCAGTATATTTTTGGACGATAGCTGTCATTTATAACTCTGCAGGTTTGTGAACTACAGTGCCCCTGAGCTCCTTTCTTCACCTCGCTTTCTTGTGAGCTGGCTGCAACACCGCAGGATTGCTTCAGGCCGTAATCTTGTTCCGGCACGTCACGCTGAGCCTTTGGTTAATTCCTCTTCCTGGTGGGAAATGAGAGTTAAATTTAGCCGTCCAGACACCTCCAGCTAGTCTCTCATTGGTTCTCCCTATTCCTGTTCATCTTCCGCAGAAATTGCAAACTGGGCCAAACAGGAGGTTAAAGGCACTGACTCTCCAAGTCGGGAGAGTGTTAGTAAAGCGTCTGGAATGTTGCACCCGAGTACCAGGGGACGAGAACTGAGACATATTGGAACACGTCTCCTGATCACACGGTTGATCATACTCTGGGTTCCACATGCATGATTTAGCTGAAGGAAGAATCCCTTAAACCTGGAGAGTTGAGACCCGTGGAATGGGTACCATGCAATATGACTTCAAAGGGTCTTCATTTGCTCACCGAACCTCTCCAATCCTATCACTGCTGCGTTTATGCCCCTGTACACACGCTTGATTCTCTTTCGGAGACATAGCAATGCATAGGTTTTAAGATACTTACTAGTCAGGTACATTCTTAGGTGTTTAATATGAGGTGTTGAGTCCATTTCGTTGAGCAAGGAGTAGCTCTTGTCTATTCCATATTTGGCTTAAGGAACTTTATCTGTGCTCATTTCAATCTCTGGTTTTAGGCAGCACCCCAACTCACCTTTCCCCTTAGCAAGCATAAGTTGGTTTTCTAAATTTGAGACCCTGTTCTGTTTTGTAATTCAGTTCCTGTGTAGCCAAGTTTGCATTCCGTGTATTAGTGATATCTTATGTTGTTTCTTTTTCTGTGTGACTTATTTCAGTTAGAATCATCATACCTGAATCCACTCATTATGCTGCTACGGGCCTGATGACATAGATTTCATTGCTGAGTGATATTGCATTGTACGTAAGTACCACAACTTCTTTATCCATTACTCACTTTCTGCGATATTGAACTTGTACCGTAAACGAGGTTCTTGTAAACAGAGCCATCCCAAACTTTGGGGTGGCTGTGTATTTTTGGTTTTAATTTCCCTAAGCTATAGGACCATTAGTGGAAGTGCCCTAGGCTCTGTTGCTTTGTTTTTTAGATGTTTCAGGAAACACCATACACTTCTCCCGAGTGGCTGTTGGCAATTTACATCCCGCCCATCAGCATAACAAGGCTCCCAGTTCTCCATGGCCTGTCCTGCCTTTCTGGATTTTACACTGTTTTCAGATGGCCCTTTTGACCGGGGGGAAGTGAGACTTCATTGTAGTGCAGATTTCCTTTGCAAGCTTGCTTGGTTGGCCAAAAAGGGCGTATGCGTTTTTTCCTGAATATATTCAGGAAAAAACGCATACGCCCTTTTTGGCCAAGTGCATCATTGTGGACGTTCTGTCTCTTTTCCTCTGCTTTAAATGCAATTCCAGTCTACCTCCTGAAATCGGTTTCCTGCAATTCTGCCCCGCTTTCAAGTCCTCTTGGCAGCCTTACTTCAGTATATTTTTGGACGATAGCTGTCATTTATAACTCTGCAGGTTTGTGAACTACAGTGCCCCTGAGCTCCTTTCTTCACCTCGCTTTCTTGTGAGCTGGCTGCAACACCGCAGGATTGCTTCAGGCCGTAATCTTGTTCCGGCACGGCACGCTGAGCCTTTGGTTAATTCCTCTTCCTGGTGGGAAATGAGAGTTAAATTTAGCCGTCCAGACACCTCCAGCTAGTCTCTCATTGGTTCTCCCTATTCCTGTTCATCTTCCGCAGAAATTGCAAACTGGGCCAAACAGGAGGTTAAAGGCACTGACTCTCCAAGTAGGGAGAGTGTTAGTAAAGCGTCTGGAATGTTGCACCCGAGTACCAGGGGACGAGAACTGAGACATATTGGAACACGTCTCCCGATCACACGGTTGATCATACTTTGGGTTCCACATGCATGTTTTAGCTGAAGGAAGAATCCCTTAAACCTGGAGAGTTGAGACCTGTGGAATGGGTACCATGCAATATGACTTCAAAGGGTCTTCATTTGCTCACCGAACCTCTCCAATCCTATCACTGCTGCGTTTATGTCCCTATACACACGTTAAATTCTCTTTTGGAGACATAGCGATCCATATGTTTTAAGATACTTACTAGTCAGGTACGTTCTTAGGCGTTTCATATGGGGTGTTGAGTCCATTTCGTTAAGCAAGGAGTAGCTCTTGTCTATTACATATTTGGCTTAAGGAACTTTATCTGTGCTCATTTCAATCTCTGTTTTTATGCAGCACCACAACTCACCTTTCCCCTTAAGCAAGCATACGTTGGTTTTCTAAATTTGAGACCCTGTTCTGTTTTGTAATCCAGTTCCTGTGTAGCCAGGATGACATTCCGTGTATTAGTGATATCTTATGATGTTTCTTTTTCTGTGTGACTTATTTCAGTTAGAATCATCATACCTGAAACCACTCATTATGCTGCTACGGGCCTGATGACATAGATGTCACTGCTGAGTGATACTGCATTGTACATAAATACCACAACTTCTTTATCCATTTTTCACTTTCTGCGATATTGAACTTGTCTCGTAAACGAGGTTCTTGTAAACAGAGTCATCCCAAACATTGGTGTGGCTGTGTCTTTTTGATTTTAATTTCCCTAAGCTATAGGACCATAAGTGGAAGTGCCCTAGGCTCTGTTGCTTTGTTTTTTAGATGTTTCAGGAAACACCATACACTTCTCCCGAGTGGCTGTTGGCAATTTACATCCCGCCCATCAGCATAACAAGGCTCCCAGTTCTCCATGGCCTGTCCTGCCTTTCTGGATTTTACACTGTTTTCAGATGGCCCTTTTGACCGGGGGGAAGTGAGACTTCATTGTAGTGCAGATTTCCTTTGCAAGCTTGCTTGGTTGGCCAAAAAGGGCGTATGCGTTTTTTCCTGAATATATTCAGGAAAAAACGCATACGCCCTTTTTGGCCAAGTGCATCATTGTGGACGTTCTGCCTCTTTTCCTCTGCTTTAACTGCAATTCCAGTCTACCTCCTGAAATCGGTTTCCTGCAATTCTGCCCCGCTTTCAAGTCCTCTTGGCAGCCTTACTTCAGTATATTTTTGGACGAGAGCTGTCATTTATAACTCTGCAGGTTTGTGAATTACAGTGCCCCTGAGCTCCTTTCTTCAACTCGCTTTCTTGTGAGCTGGCCGCAACACCGCAGGATTGCTTCAGGCCCTAATCTGGTTCCGGCACGGCACGCTGAGCCTTTGGTTAATTCCTCTTCCTGGTGGGAAATGAGAGTTAAATTTGCCCGTGCAGACACCTCCAGCTAGTCTCTCATTGGTTCTCCCTATTCCTCTTCATCTTCCACAGAAATTGCAAACTGGGCCAAACAGGAGGTTAAAGGCACTGACTCTCCAAGTCGGGAGAGTGTTAGTAAAGCGTCTGGAATGTTGCACCCGAGTACCAGGGGACGAGAACTGAGACATATTGGAACACGTCTCCCGATCACACGGTTGATCATACTCTGGGTTCCACATGCATGTTTTAGCTGAAGGAAGAATCCCTTAAACCTGGAGAGTTGAGACCCGTGGAATGGGTACCATGCAATATGACTTCAAAGGGTCTTCATTTGCTCACCGAACCTCACCAATCCTATGAGCCCCAAGTGTCCAGCCTTATGTGTCACCCAGCTCTGGGTTTAGATGCTGTAAATCCAGGTTGCATCACAAGCCTTGAATGAATTACTTAACTATTGCTCTCTATTTCACTGTCATTGTGTTTTGTTCCAGAAATTAATTTTTATTATGGGATTTAGCTGATTTTCACAGATACGTTAATGCCGCTGTACAGACGCTTGATTCTCTTATGGAGATATATAAATCCATAGGTTTTATGATTCTTACTAGTCAGGTATATTCCTAGGCATTGAATATGGGGTATTGAGTCCATTTCGTTGAGCAAGGACTAGCTCTTGTCTATTACATATTTGGCTTAAGGAACTTTATCTGTGCTCATTTCAATCTCTGGTTTTATGCAGCACCACAACTCACCTTTCCCCTTAAACAAGCATACGTTGGTTTTCTAAATTTGAGACCCTGTTCTGTTTTGTAATCCAGTTCCTGTGTAGCCAAGATGACATTCCGTGTATTAGTGATATCTTATGATGTTTCTTTTTCTGTGTGACTTATTTCAGGTAGAATCATCATACCTGAAACCACTCATTATGCTGCTACGGGCCTGATGACATAGATGTCACTGCTGAGTGATACTGCATTGTACATAAATACCACAACTTCTTTATCCATTTTTCACTTTCTGCGATATTGCACTTGTCTCGTAAACGAGGTTCTTGTAAACAGAGTCATCCCAAACATTGGTGTGGCTGAGTCTTTTTGATTTTAATTTCCCTAAGCTATAGGACCATAAGTGGAAGTGCCCTAGGCTCTGTTGCTTTGTTTTTTAGATGTTTCAGGAAACACCATACACTTCTCCCGGGTGGCTGTTGGCAATTTACATCCCGCCCATCAGCATAACAAGGCTCCCAGTTCTCCATGGCCTGTCCTGCCTTTCTGGATTTTACACTTTTTTCAGATGGCCCTTTTGACCGGGGGGAAGTGAGACTTCATTGTAGTGCAGATTTCCTTTGCAAGCTTGCTTGGTTGGCCAAAAAGGGCGTATGCGTTTTTTCCTGAATATATTCAGGAAAAAACGCATATGCCCTTTTTGGCCAAGTGCATCATTGTGGACGTTCTGTCTCTTTTCCTCTGCTTTAAATGCAATTCCAGTCTACCTCCTGAAATCGGTTTCCTGCAATTCTGCCCCGCTTTCAAGTCCTCTTGGCAGCCTTACTTCAGTATATTTTTGGACGAGAGCTGTCATTTATAACTCTGCAGGTTTGTGAACTACAGTGCCCCTGAGCTCCTTTCTTCACCTCGCTTTCTTGTGAGCTGGCTGCAACACCGCAGGATTGCTTCAGGCCCTAATCTTGTTCCGGCACGGCACGCTGAGCCTTTGGTTAATTCCTCTTCCTGGTGGGTAATGAGAGTTAAATTTAGCCGTCCAGACACCTCCAGCTAGTCTCTCATTGGTTCTCCCTATTCCTGTTCATCTTCCGCAGAAATTGCAAACTGGGCCAAACAGGAGGTTAAAGGCACTGACTCTCCAAGTCGGGAGAGTGTTAGTAAAGCGTCTGGAATGTTGCACCCGAGTACCAGGGGACGAGAACTGAGACATATTGGAACACGTCTCCCGATCACACGGTTGATCATACTCTGGGTTCCACATGCATGTTTTAGCTGAAGGAAGAATCCCTTAAACCTGGAGAGTTGAGACCTGTGGAATGGGTACCATGCAATATGACTTCAAAGGGTCTTCATTTGCTCACCGAACCTCTCCAATCCTATCACTGCTGCGTTTATGTCCCTGTACACACGTTAAATTCTCTTTTGGAGACATAGCGATCCATATGTTTTAAGATACTTACTAGTCAGGTACGTTCTTAGGCGTTTCATATGGGGTGTTGAGTCCATTTCGTTGAGCAAGGAATAGCTCTTGTCTATTACATATTTGGCTTAAGGAACTTTATCTGTGCTCATTTCAATCTCTGGTTTTATGCAGCACCCCAACTCACCTTTCCCCTTAAGCAAGCATACGTTGGTTTTCTAAATTTGAGACCCTGTTCTGTTTTGTAATCCAGTTCCTGTGTAGCCAAGATGACATTCCGTGTATTAGTGATATCTTATGATGTTTCTTTTTCTGTGTGACTTATTTCAGTTAGAATCATCATACCTGAAACCACTCATTATGCTGCTACGGGCCTGATGACATAGATGTCACTGCTGAGTGATACTGCATTGTACATAAATACCACAACTTCTTTATCCATTTTTCACTTTCTGCGATATTGAACTTGTCTCGTAAACGAGGTTCTTGTAAACAGAGTCATCCCAAACATTGGTGTGGCTGTGTCTTTTTGATTTTAATTTCCCTAAGCTATAGGACCATAAGTGGAAGTGTCCTAGGCTCTGTTGCTTTGTTTTTTAGATGTTTCAGGAAACACCATACACTTCTCCCGAGTGGCTGTTGGCAATTTACATCCCGCCCATCAGCATAACAAGGCTCCCAGTTCTCCATGGCCTGTCCTGCCTTTCTGGATTTTACACTGTTTTCAGATGGCCCTTTTGACCGGGGGGAAGTGAGACTTCATTGTAGTGCAGATTTCCTTTGCAAGCTTGCTTGGTTGGCCAAAAAGGGCGTATGCGTTTTTTCCTGAATATATTCAGGAAAAAACGCATACGCCCTTTTTGGCCAAGTGCATCATTGTGGACGTTCTGCCTCTTTTCCTCTGCTTTAAATGCAATTCCAGTCTACCTCCTGAAATCGGTTTCCTGCAATTCTGCCCCGCTTTCAAGTCCTCTTGGCAGCCTTACTTCAGTATATTTTTGGACGAGAGCTGTCATTTATAACTCTGCAGGTTTGTGAATTACAGTGCCCCTGAGCTCCTTTCTTCAACTCGCTTTCTTGTGAGCTGGCCGCAACACCGCAGGATTGCTTCAGGCCCTAATCTGGTTCCGGCACGGCACGCTGAGCCTTTGGTTAATTCCTCTTCCTGGTGGGAAATGAGAGTTAAATTTGCCCGTGCAGACACCTCCAGCTAGTCTCTCATTGGTTCTCCCTATTCCTCTTCATCTTCCACAGAAATTGCAAACTGGGCCAAACAGGAGGTTAAAGGCACTGACTCTCCAAGTCGGGAGAGTGTTAGTAAAGCGTCTGGAATGTTGCACCCGAGTACCAGGGGACGAGAACTGAGACATATTGGAACACGTCTCCCGATCACACGGTTGATCATACTCTGTGATCCACATGCATGTTTTAGCTGAAGGAAGAATCCCTTAAACCTGGAGAGTTGAGACCCGTGGAATGGGTACCATGCAATATGACTTCAAAGGGTCTTCATTTGCTCACCGAACCTCACCAATCCTATGAGCCCCAAGTGTCCAGCCTTATGTGTCACCCAGCTCTGGGTTTAGATGCTGTAAATCCAGGTTGCATCACAAGCCTTGAATGAATTACTTAACTATTGCTCTCTATTTCACTGTCATTGTGTTTTGTTCCAGAAATTAATTTTTATTATGGGATTTAGCTGATTTTCACAGATACGTTAATGCCGCTGTACAGACACTTGATTCTCTTATGGAGATATATAAATCCATAGGTTTTATGATTCTTACTAGTCAGGTATATTCCTAGGCATTGAATATGGGGTATTGAGTCCATTTCGTTGAGCAAGGACTAGCTCTTGTCTATTACATATTTGGCTTAAGGAACTTTATCTGTGCTCATTTCAATCTCTGGTTTTATGCAGCACCACAACTCACCTTTCCCCTTAAACAAGCATACGTTGGTTTTCTAAATTTGAGACCCTGTTCTGTTTTGTAATCCAGTTCCTGTGTAGCCAAGATGACATTCCGTGTATTAGTGATATCTTATGATGTTTCTTTTTCTGTGTGACTTATTTCAGGTAGAATCATCATACCTGAAACCACTCATTATGCTGCTACGGGCCTGATGACATAGATGTCACTGCTGAGTGATACTGCATTGTACATAAATACCACAACTTCTTTATCCATTTTTCACTTTCTGCGATATTGCACTTGTCTCGTAAACGAGGTTCTTGTAAACAGAGTCATCCCAAACATTGGTGTGGCTGAGTCTTTTTGATTTTAATTTCCCTAAGCTATAGGACCATAAGTGGAAGTGCCCTAGGCTCTGTTGCTTTGTTTTTTAGATGTTTCAGGAAACACCATACACTTCTCCCGGGTGGCTGTTGGCAATTTACATCCCGCCCATCAGCATAACAAGGCTCCCAGTTCTCCATGGCCTGTCCTGCCTTTCTGGATTTTACACTTTTTTCAGATGGCCCTTTTGACCGGGGGGAAGTGAGACTTCATTGTAGTGCAGATTTCCTTTGCAAGCTTGCTTGGTTGGCCAAAAAGGGCGTATGCGTTTTTTCCTGAATATATTCAGGAAAAAACGCATATGCCCTTTTTGGCCAAGTGCATCATTGTGGACGTTCTGTCTCTTTTCCTCTGCTTTAAATGCAATTCCAGTCTACCTCCTGAAATCGGTTTCCTGCAATTCTGCCCCGCTTTCAAGTCCTCTTGGCAGCCTTACTTCAGTATATTTTTGGACGAGAGCTGTCATTTATAACTCTGCAGGTTTGTGAACTACAGTGCCCCTGAGCTCCTTTCTTCACCTCGCTTTCTTGTGAGCTGGCTGCAACACCGCAGGATTGCTTCAGGCCCTAATCTTGTTCCGGCACGGCACGCTGAGCCTTTGGTTAATTCCTCTTCCTGGTGGGAAATGAGAGTTAAATTTAGCCGTCCAGACACCTCCAGCTAGTCTCTCATTGGTTCTCCCTATTCCTGTTCATCTTCCGCAGAAATTGCAAACTGGGCCAAACAGGAGGTTAAAGGCACTGACTCTCCAAGTCGGGAGAGTGTTAGTAAAGCGTCTGGAATGTTGCACCCGAGTACCAGGGGACGAGAACTGAGACATATTGGAACACGTCTCCCGATCACACGGTTGATCATACTCTGGGTTCCACATGCATGTTTTAGCTGAAGGAAGAATCCCTTAAACCTGGAGAGTTGAGACCTGTGGAATGGGTACCATGCAATATGACTTCAAAGGGTCTTCATTTGCTCACCGAACCTCTCCAATCCTATCACTGCTGCGTTTATGTCCCTGTACACACGTTAAATTCTCTTTTGGAGACATAGCGATCCATATGTTTTAAGATACTTACTAGTCAGGTACGTTCTTAGGCGTTTCATATGGGGTGTTGAGTCCATTTCGTTGAGCAAGGAATAGCTCTTGTCTATTACATATTTGGCTTAAGGAACTTTATCTGTGCTCATTTCAATCTCTGGTTTTATGCAGCACCCCAACTCACCTTTCCCCTTAAGCAAGCATACGTTGGTTTTCTAAATTTGAGACCCTGTTCTGTTTTGTAATCCAGTTCCTGTGTAGCCAAGATGACATTCCGTGTATTAGTGATATCTTATGATGTTTCTTTTTCTGTGTGACTTATTTCAGTTAGAATCATCATACCTGAAACCACTCATTATGCTGCTACGGGCCTGATGACATAGATGTCACTGCTGAGTGATACTGCATTGTACATAAATACCACAACTTGTTTATCCATTTTTCACTTTCTGCGATATTGAACTTGTCTCGTAAACGAGGTTCTTGTAAACAGAGTCATCCCAAACATTGGTGTGGCTGTGTCTTTTTGATTTTAATTTCCCTAAGCTATAGGACCATAAGTGGAAGTGTCCTAGGCTCTGTTGCTTTGTTTTTTAGATGTTTCAGGAAACACCATACACTTCTCCCGAGTGGCTGTTGGCAATTTACATCCCGCCCATCAGCATAACAAGGCTCCCAGTTCTCCATGGCCTGTCCTGCCTTTCTGGATTTTACACTGTTTTCAGATGGCCCTTTTGACCGGGGGGAAGTGAGACTTCATTGTAGTGCAGATTTCCTTTGCAAGCTTGCTTGGTTGGCCAAAAAGGGCGTATGCGTTTTTTCCTGAATATATTCAGGAAAAAACGCATACGCCCTTTTTGGCCAAGTGCATCATTGTGGACGTTCTGCCTCTTTTCCTCTGCTTTAAATGCAATTCCAGTCTACCTCCTGAAATCGGTTTCCTGCAATTCTGCCCCGCTTTCAAGTCCTCTTGGCAGCCTTACTTCAGTATATTTTTGGACGAGAGCTGTCATTTATAACTCTGCAGGTTTGTGAATTACAGTGCCCCTGAGCTCCTTTCTTCAACTCGCTTTCTTGTGAGCTGGCCGCAACACCGCAGGATTGCTTCAGGCCCTAATCTGGTTCCGGCACGGCACGCTGAGCCTTTGGTTAATTCCTCTTCCTGGTGGGAAATGAGAGTTAAATTTGCCCGTGCAGACACCTCCAGCTAGTCTCTCATTGGTTCTCCCTATTCCTCTTCATCTTCCACAGAAATTGCAAACTGGGCCAAACAGGAGGTTAAAGGCACTGACTCTCCAAGTCGGGAGAGTGTTAGTAAAGCGTCTGGAATGTTGCACCCGAGTACCAGGGGACGAGAACTGAGACATATTGGAACACGTCTCCCGATCACACGGTTGATCATACTCTGTGATCCACATGCATGTTTTAGCTGAAGGAAGAATCCCTTAAACCTGGAGAGTTGAGACCCGTGGAATGGGTACCATGCAATATGACTTCAAAGGGTCTTCATTTGCTCACCGAACCTCACCAATCCTATGAGCCCCAAGTGTCCAGCCTTATGTGTCACCCAGCTCTGGGTTTAGATGCTGTAAATCCAGGTTGCATCACAAGCCTTGAATGAATTACTTAACTATTGCTCTCTATTTCACTGTCATTGTGTTTTGTTCCAGAAATTAATTTTTATTATGGGATTTAGCTGATTTTCACAGATACGTTAATGCCGCTGTACAGACACTTGATTCTCTTATGGAGATATATAAATCCATAGGTTTTATGATTCTTACTAGTCAGGTATATTCCTAGGCATTGAATATGGGGTATTGAGTCCATTTCGTTGAGCAAGGACTAGCTCTTGTCTATTACATATTTGGCTTAAGGAACTTTATCTGTGCTCATTTCAATCTCTGGTTTTATGCAGCACCACAACTCACCTTTCCCCTTAAGCAAGCATACGTTGGTTTTCTAAATTTGAGACCCTGTTCTGTTTTGTAATCCAGTTCCTCTGTAGCCAAGATGACATTCCATGTATTAGTGATATCTTATGATGTTTCTTTTTCTGTGTGACTTATTTCAGGTAGAATCATCATACCTGAAACCACTCATTATGCTGCTACGGGCCTGATGACATAGATGTCACTGCTGAGTGATACTGCATTGTACATAAATACCACAACTTCTTTATCCATTTTTCACTTTCTGCGATATTGCACTTGTCTCGTAAACGAGGTTCTTGTAAACAGAGTCATCCCAAACATTGGTGTGGCTGTGTCTTTTTGATTTTAATTTCCCTAAGCTATAGGACCATAAGTGGAAGTGCCCTAGGCTCTGTTGCTTTGTTTTTTAGATGTTTCAGGAAACACCATACACTTCTCCCGGGTGGCTGTTGGTAATTTACATCCCGCCCATCAGCATAACAAGGCTCCCAGTTCTCCATGGCCTGTCCTGCCTTTCTGGATTTTACACTTTTTTCAGATGGCCCTTTTGACCGGGGGGAAGTGAGACTTCATTGTAGTGCAGATTTCCTTTGCAAGCTTGCTTGGTTGGCCAAAAAGGGCGTATGCGTTTTTTCCTGAATATATTCAGGAAAAAACGCATACGCCCTTTTTGGCCAAGTGCATCATTGTGGACGTTCTGTCTCTTTTCCTCTGCTTTAAATGCAATTCCAGTCTACCTCCTGAAATCGGTTTCCTGCAATTCTGCCCCGCTTTCAAGTCCTCTTGGCAGCCTTACTTCAGTATATTTTTGGACGATAGCTGTCATTTATAACTCTGCAGGTTTGTGAACTACAGTGCCCCTGAGCTCCTTTCTTCACCTCGCTTTCTTGTGAGCTGGCTGCAACACCGCAGGATTGCTTCAGGCCCTAATCTTGTTCCGGCACGTCACGCTGAGCCTTTGGTTAATTCCTCTTCCTGGTGGGAAATGAGAGTTAAATTTAGCCGTCCAGACACCTCCAGCTAGTCTCTCATTGGTTCTCCCTATTCCTGTTCATCTTCCGCAGAAATTGCAAACTGGGCCAAACAGGAGGTTAAAGGCACTGACTCTCCAAGTCGGGAGAGTGTTAGTAAAGCGTCTGGAATGTTGCACCCGAGTACCAGGGGACGAGAACTGAGACATATTGGAACACGTCTCCTGATCACACGGTTGATCATACTCTGGGTTCCACATGCATGATTTAGCTGAAGGAAGAATCCCTTAAACCTGGAGAGTTGAGACCCGTGGAATGGGTACCATGCAATATGACTTCAAAGGGTCTTCATTTGCTCACCGAACCTCTCCAATCCTATCACTGCTGCGTTTATGCCCCTGTACACACGCTTGATTCTCTTTCGGAGACATAGCAATGCATAGGTTTTAAGATACTTACTAGTCAGGTACATTCTTAGGCGTTTAATATGAGGTGTTGAGTCCATTTCGTTGAGCAAGGAGTAGCTCTTGTCTATTCCATATTTGGCTTAAGGAACTTTATCTGTGCTCATTTCAATCTCTGGTTTTAGGCAGCACCCCAACTCACCTTTCCCCTTAGCAAGCATAAGTTGGTTTTCTAAATTTGAGACCCTGTTCTGTTTTGTAATTCAGTTCCTGTGTAGCCAAGTTTACATTCCGTGTATTAGTGATATCTTATGTTGTTTCTTTTTCTGTGTGACTTATTTCAGTTAGAATCATCATACCTGAATCCACTCATTATGCTGCTACGGGCCTGATGACATAGATTTCATTGCTGAGTGATATTGCATTGTACGTAAGTACCACAACTTCTTTATCCATTACTCACTTTCTGCGATATTGAACTTGTACCGTAAACGAGGTTCTTGTAAACAGAGCCATCCCAAACTTTGGGGTGGCTGTGTATTTTTGGTTTTAATTTCCCTAAGCTATAGGACCATTAGTGGAAGTGCCCTAGGCTCTGTTGCTTTGTTTTTTAGATGTTTCAGGAAACACCATACACTTCTCCCGAGTGGCTGTTGGCAATTTACATCCCGCTCATCAGCATAACAAGGCTCCCAGTTCTCCATGGCCTGTCCTGCCTTCTGGATTTTACACTTTTTTCAGATGGCCCTTTTGACCGGGGGGAAGTGAGACTTCATTGTAGTGCAGATTTCCTTTGCAAGCTTGCTTGGTTGGCCAAAAAGGGCATATGCGTTTTTTCCTGAATATATTCAGGAAAAAACGCATATGCCCTTTTTGGCCAAGTGCATCATTGTGGACGTTCTGTCTCATTTCCTATGCTTTAAATGCAATTCCAGTCTACCTCCTGAAATCGGTTTCCTGCAATTCTGCCCCGCTTTCAAGTCCTCTTGGCAGCCTTACTTCAGTATATTTTTGGACGATAGCTGTCATTTATAACTCTGCAGGTTTGTGAACTACAGTGCCCCTGAGCTCCTTTCTTCACCTCGCTTTCTTGTGAGTTGGCTGCAACACCGCAGGATTGCTTCAGGCCCTAATCTTGTTCCGGCACGGCACGCTGAGCCTTTGGTTAATTCCTCTTCCTGGTGGGAAATGAGAGTTAAATTTAGCCGTCCAGACACCTCCAGCTAGTCTCTCATTGGTTCTCCCTATTCCTGTTCATCTTCCGCAGAAATTGCAAACTGGGCCAAACAGGAGGTTAAAGGCACTGACTCTCCAAGTCGGGAGAGTGTTAGTAAAGCGTCTGGAATGTTGCACCCGAGTACCAGGGGACGAGAACTGAGACATATTGGAACACGTCTCCCGATCACACGGTTGATCATACTTTGGGTTCCACATGCATGTTTTAGCTGAAGGAAGAATCCCTTAAACCTGGAGAGTTGAGACCTGTGGAATGGGTACCATGCAATATGACTTCAAAGGGTCTTCATTTGCTCACCGAACCTCTCCAATCCTATCACTGCTGCGTTTATGTCCCTGTACACACGTTAAATTCTCTTTTGGAGACATAGCGATCCATATGTTTTAAGATACTTACTAGTCAGGTACGTTCTTAGGCGTTTCATATGGGGTGTTGAGTCCATTTCGTTAAGCAAGGAGTAGCTCTTGTCTATTACATATTTGGCTTAAGGAACTTTATCTGTGCTCATTTCAATCTCTGTTTTTATGCAGCACCACAACTCACCTTTCCCGTTAAGCAAGCATACGTTGGTTTTCTAAATTTGAGACCCTGTTCTGTTTTGTAATCCAGTTCCTGTGTAGCCAAGATGACATTCCGTGTATTAGTGATATCTTATGATGTTTCTTTTTCTGTGTGACTTATTTCAGTTAGAATCATCATACCTGAAACCACTCATTATGCTGCTACGGGCCTGATGACATAGATGTCACTGCTGAGTGATACTGCATTGTACATAAATACCACAACTTCTTTATCCATTTTTCACTTTCTGCGATATTGAACTTGTCTCGTAAACGAGGTTCTTGTAAACAGAGTCATCCCAAACATTGGTGTGGCTGTGTCTTTTTGATTTTAATTTCCCTAAGCTATAGGACCATAAGTGGAAGTGCCCTAGGCTCTGTTGCTTTGTTTTTTAGATGTTTCAGGAAACACCATACACTTCTCCCGAGTGGCTGTTGGCAATTTACATCCCGCCCATCAGCATAACAAGGCTCCCAGTTCTCCATGGCCTGTCCTGCCTTTCTGGATTTTACACTGTTTTCAGATGGCCCTTTTGACCGGGGGGAAGTGAGACTTCATTGTAGTGCAGATTTCCTTTGCAAGCTTGCTTGGTTGGCCAAAAAGGGCGTATGCGTTTTTTCCTGAATATATTCAGGAAAAAACGCATACGCCCTTTTTGGCCAAGTGCATCATTGTGGACGTTCTGCCTCTTTTCCTCTGCTTTAACTGCAATTCCAGTCTACCTCCTGAAATCGGTTTCCTGCAATTCTGCCCCGCTTTCAAGTCCTCTTGGCAGCCTTACTTCAGTATATTTTTGGACGAGAGCTGTCATTTATAACTCTGCAGGTTTGTGAATTACAGTGCCCCTGAGCTCCTTTCTTCAACTCGCTTTCTTGTGAGCTGGCCGCAACACCGCAGGATTGCTTCAGGCCCTAATCTGGTTCCGGCACGGCACGCTGAGCCTTTGGTTAATTCCTCTTCCTGGTGGGAAATGAGAGTTAAATTTGCCCGTGCAGACACCTCCAGCTAGTCTCTCATTGGTTCTCCCTATTCCTCTTCATCTTCCACAGAAATTGCAAACTGGGCCAAACAGGAGGTTAAAGGCACTGACTCTCCAAGTCGGGAGAGTGTTAGTAAAGCGTCTGGAATGTTGCACCCGAGTACCAGGGGACGAGAACTGAGACATATTGGAACACGTCTCCCGATCACACGGTTGATCATACTCTGGGTTCCACATGCATGTTTTAGCTGAAGGAAGAATCCCTTAAACCTGGAGAGTTGAGACCCGTGGAATGGGTACCATGCAATATGACTTCAAAGGGTCTTCATTTGCTCACCGAACCTCACCAATCCTATGAGCCCCAAGTGTCCAGCCTTATGTGTCACCCAGCTCTGGGTTTAGATGCTGTAAATCCAGGTTGCATCACAAGCCTTGAATGAATTACTTAACTATTGCTCTCTATTTCACTGTCATTGTGTTTTGTTCCAGAAATTAATTTTTATTATGGGATTTAGCTGATTTTCACAGATACGTTAATGCCGCTGTACAGACGCTTGATTCTCTTATGGAGATATATAAATCCATAGGTTTTATGATTCTTACTAGTCAGGTATATTCCTAGGCATTGAATATGGGGTATTGAGTCCATTTCGTTGAGCAAGGACTAGCTCTTGTCTATTACATATTTGGCTTAAGGAACTTTATCTGTGCTCATTTCAATCTCTGGTTTTATGCAGCACCACAACTCACCTTTCCCCTTAAACAAGCATACGTTGGTTTTCTAAATTTGAGACCCTGTTCTGTTTTGTAATCCAGTTCCTGTGTAGCCAAGATGACATTCCGTGTATTAGTGATATCTTATGATGTTTCTTTTTCTGTGTGACTTATTTCAGGTAGAATCATCATACCTGAAACCACTCATTATGCTGCTACGGGCCTGATGACATAGATGTCACTGCTGAGTGATACTGCATTGTACATAAATACCACAACTTCTTTATCCATTTTTCACTTTCTGCGATATTGCACTTGTCTCGTAAACGAGGTTCTTGTAAACAGAGTCATCCCAAACATTGGTGTGGCTGAGTCTTTTTGATTTTAATTTCCCTAAGCTATAGGACCATAAGTGGAAGTGCCCTAGGCTCTGTTGCTTTGTTTTTTAGATGTTTCAGGAAACACCATACACTTCTCCCGGGTGGCTGTTGGCAATTTACATCCCGCCCATCAGCATAACAAGGCTCCCAGTTCTCCATGGCCTGTCCTGCCTTTCTGGATTTTACACTTTTTTCAGATGGCCCTTTTGACCGGGGGGAAGTGAGACTTCATTGTAGTGCAGATTTCCTTTGCAAGCTTGCTTGGTTGGCCAAAAAGGGCGTATGCGTTTTTTCCTGAATATATTCAGGAAAAAACGCATATGCCCTTTTTGGCCAAGTGCATCATTGTGGACGTTCTGTCTCTTTTCCTCTGCTTTAAATGCAATTCCAGTCTACCTCCTGAAATCGGTTTCCTGCAATTCTGCCCCGCTTTCAAGTCCTCTTGGCAGCCTTACTTCAGTATATTTTTGGACGAGAGCTGTCATTTATAACTCTGCAGGTTTGTGAACTACAGTGCCCCTGAGCTCCTTTCTTCACCTCGCTTTCTTGTGAGCTGGCTGCAACACCGCAGGATTGCTTCAGGCCCTAATCTTGTTCCGGCACGGCACGCTGAGCCTTTGGTTAATTCCTCTTCCTGGTGGGAAATGAGAGTTAAATTTAGCCGTCCAGACACCTCCAGCTAGTCTCTCATTGGTTCTCCCTATTCCTGTTCATCTTCCGCAGAAATTGCAAACTGGGCCAAACAGGAGGTTAAAGGCACTGACTCTCCAAGTCGGGAGAGTGTTAGTAAAGCGTCTGGAATGTTGCACCCGAGTACCAGGGGACGAGAACTGAGACATATTGGAACACGTCTCCTGATCACACGGTTGATCATACTCTGGGTTCCACATGCATGTTTTAGCTGAAGGAAGAATCCCTTAAACCTGGAGAGTTGAGACCCGTGGAATGGGTACCATGCAATATGACTTCAAAGGGTCTTCATTTGCTCACCGAACCTCTCCAATCCTATCACTGCTGCGTTTATTCCCCTGTACACACGCTTGATTCTCTTTCGGAGACATAGCAATGCATAGGTTTTAAGATACTTACTAGTCAGGTACATTCTTAGGCGTTTAATATGAGGTGTTGAGTCCATTTCGTTGAGCAAGGAGTAGCTCTTGTCTATTCCATATTTGGCTTAAGGAACTTTATCTGTGCTCATTTCAATCTCTGGTTTTAGGCAGCACCCCAACTCACCTTTCCCCTTAGCAAGCATAAGTTGGTTTTCTAAATTTGAGACCCTGTTCTGTTTTGTAATTCAGTTCCTGTGTAGCCAAGTTTACATTCCGTGTATTAGTGATATCTTATGATGTTTCTTTTTCTGTGTGACTTATTTCAGTTAGAATCATCATACCTGAATCCACTCATTATGCTGCTACGGGCCTGATGACATAGATTTCATTGCTGAGTGATATTGCATTGTACGTAAGTACCACAACTTCTTTATCCATTACTCACTTTCTGCGATATTGAACTTGTACCGTAAACGAGGTTCTTGTAAACAGAGCCATCCCAAACTTTGGGGTGGCTGTGTCTTTTTGGTTTTAATTTCCCTAAGCTATAGGACCATTAGTAGAAGTGCCCTAGGCTCTGTTGCTTTGTTTTTTAGATGTTTCAGGAAACACCATACACTTCTCCCGAGTGGCTGTTGGCAATTTACATCCCGCTCATCAGCATAACAAGGCTCCCAGTTCTCCATGGCCTGTCCTGCCTTCTGGATTTTACACTTTTTTCAGATGGCCCTTTTGACCGGGGGGAAGTGAGACTTCATTGTAGTGCAGATTTCCTTTGCAAGCTTGCTTGGTTGGCCAAAAAGGGCATATGCGTTTTTTCCTGAATATATTCAGGAAAAAACGCATATGCCCTTTTTGGCCAAGTGCATCATTGTGGACGTTCTGTCTCTTTTCCTATGCTTTAAATGCAATTCCAGTCTACCTCCTGAAATCGGTTTCCTGCAATTCTGCCCCGCTTTCAAGTCCTCTTGGCAGCCTTACTTCAGTATATTTTTGGACGATAGCTGTCATTTATAACTCTGCAGGTTTGTGAACTACAGTGCCCCTGAGCTCCTTTCTTCACCTCGCTTTCTTGTGAGCTGGCTGCAACACCGCAGGATTGCTTCAGGCCCTAATCTTGTTCCGGCACGGCACGCTGAGCCTTTGGTTAATTCCTCTTCCTGGTGGGAAATGAGAGTTAAATTTAGCCGTCCAGACACCTCCAGCTAGTCTCTCATTGGTTCTCCCTATTCCTGTTCATCTTCCGCAGAAATTGCAAACTGGGCCAAACAGGAGGTTAAAGGCACTGACTCTCCAAGTCGGGAGAGTGTTAGTAAAGCGTCTGGAATGTTGCACCCGAGTACCAGGGGACGAGAACTGAGACATATTGGAACACGTCTCCTGATCACACGGTTGATCATACTCTGGGTTCCACATGCATGTTTTAGCTGAAGAAATAATCCCTTTAACCTGGAGAGTTGAGACCCGTGGAATGGGTACCATGCAATATGACTTCAAAGGGTCTTCATTTGCTCACCGAACCTCTCCAATCCTATCACTGCTGCGTTTATGTCCCTGTACACACGTTAAATTCTCTTTTGGAGACATAGCGATCCATATGTTTTAAGATACTTACTAGTCAGGTACGTTCTTAGGCGTTTAATATGGGGTGTTGAGTCCATTTCGTTGAGCAAGGAGTAGCTCTTGTCTATTACATATTTGGCTTAAGGAACTTTATCTGTGCTCATTTCAATCTCTGGTTTTATGCAGCACCACAACTCACCTTTCCCCTTAAGCAAGCATACGTTGGTTTTCTAAATTTGAGACCCTGTTCTGTTTTGTAATCCAGTTCCTGTGTAGCCAAGATGACATTCCGTGTATTAGTGATATCTTATGATGTTTCTTTTTCTGTGTGACTTATTTCAGGTAGAATCATCATACCTGAAACCACTCATTATGCTGCTACGGGCCTGATGACATAGATGTCACTGCTGAGTGATACTGCATTGTACATAAATACCACAACTTCTTTATCCATTTTTCACTTTCTGCGATATTGAACTTGTCTCGTAAACGAGGTTCTTGTAAACAGAGTCATCCCAAACATTGGTGTGGCTGTGTCTTTTTGATTTTAATTTCCCTAAGCTATAGGACCATAAGTGGAAGTGCCCTAGGCTCTGTTGCTTTGTTTTTTAGATGTTTCAGGAAACACCATACACTTCTCCCGAGTGGCTGTTGGCAATTTACATCCCGCCCATCAGCATAACAAGGCTCCCAGTTCTCCATGGCCTGTCCTGCCTTTCTGGATTTTACACTGTTTTCAGATGGCCCTTTTGACCGGGGGGAAGTGAGACTTCATTGTAGTGCAGATTTCCTTTGCAAGCTTGCTTGGTTGGCCAAAAAGGGCGTATGCGTTTTTTCCTGAATATATTCAGGAAAAAACGCATACGCCCTTTTTGGCCAAGTGCATCATTGTGGACGTTCTGCCTCTTTTCCTCTGCTTTAAATGCAATTCCAGTCTACCTCCTGAAATCGGTTTCCTGCAATTCTGCCCCGCTTTCAAGTCCTCTTGGCAGCCTTACTTCAGTATATTTTTGGACGAGAGCTGTCATTTATAACTCTGCAGGTTTGTGAATTACAGTGCCCCTGAGCTCCTTTCTTCAACTCGCTTTCTTGTGAGCTGGCCGCAACACCGCAGGATTGCTTCAGGCCCTAATCTGGTTCCGGCACGGCACGCTGAGCCTTTGGTTAATTCCTCTTCCTGGTGGGAAATGAGAGTTAAATTTGCCCGTGCAGACACCTCCAGCTAGTCTCTCATTGGTTCTCCCTATTCCTCTTCATCTTCCACAGAAATTGCAAACTGGGCCAAACAGGAGGTTAAAGGCACTGACTCTCCAAGTCGGGAGAGTGTTAGTAAAGCGTCTGGAATGTTGCACCCGAGTACCAGGGGACGAGAACTGAGACATATTGGAACACGTCTCCCGATCACACGGTTGATCATACTCTGGGTTCCACATGCATGTTTTAGCTGAAGGAAGAATCCCTTAAACCTGGAGAGTTGAGACCCGTGGAATGGGTACCATGCAATATGACTTCAAAGGGTCTTCATTTGCTCACCGAACCTCACCAATCCTATGAGCCCCAAGTGTCCAGCCTTATGTGTCACCCAGCTCTGGGTTTAGATGCTGTAAATCCAGGTTGCATCACAAGCCTTGAATGAATTACTTAACTATTGCTCTCTATTTCACTGTCATTGTGTTTTGTTCCAGAAATTAATTTTTATTATGGGATTTAGCTGATTTTCACAGATACGTTAATGCCGCTGTACAGACGCTTGATTCTCTTATGGAGATATATAAATCCATAGGTTTTATGATTCTTACTAGTCAGGTATATTCCTAGGCATTGAATATGGGGTATTGAGTCCATTTCGTTGAGCAAGGACTAGCTCTTGTCTATTACATATTTGGCTTAAGGAACTTTATCTGTGCTCATTTCAATCTCTGGTTTTATGCAGCACCACAACTCACCTTTCCCCTTAAGCAAGCATACGTTGGTTTTCTAAATTTGAGACCCTGTTCTGTTTTGTAATCCAGTTCCTGTGTAGCCAAGATGACATTCCGTGTATTAGTGATATCTTATGATGTTTCTTTTTCTGTGTGACTTATTTCAGGTAGAATCATCATACCTGAAACCACTCATTATGCTGCTACGGGCCTGATGACATAGATGTCACTGCTGAGTGATACTGCATTGTACATAAATACCACAACTTCTTTATCCATTTTTCACTTTCTGCGATATTGAACTTGTCTCGTAAACGAGGTTCTTGTAAACAGAGTCATCCCAAACATTGGTGTGGCTGTGTCTTTTTGATTTTAATTTCCCTAAGCTATAGGACCATAAGTGGAAGTGCCCTAGGCTCTGTTGCTTTGTTTTTTAGATGTTTCAGGAAACACCATACACTTCTCCCGAGTGGCTGTTGGCAATTTACATCCCGCTCATCAGCATAACAAGGCTCCCAGTTCTCCATGGCCTGTCCTGCCTTCTGGATTTTACACTTTTTTCAGATGGCCCTTTTGACCGGGGGGAAGTGAGACTTCATTGTAGTGCAGATTTCCTTTGCAAGCTTGCTTGGTTGGCCAAAAAGGGCATATGCGTTTTTTCCTGAATATATTCAGGAAAAAACGCATATGCCCTTTTTGGCCAAGTGCATCATTGTGGACGTTCTGTCTCTTTTCCTATGCTTTAAATGCAATTCCAGTCTACCTCCTGAAATCGGTTTCCTGCAATTCTGCCCCGCTTTCAAGTCCTCTTGGCAGCCTTACTTCAGTATATTTTTGGACGATAGCTGTCATTTATAACTCTGCAGGTTTGTGAATTACAGTGCCCCTGAGCTCCTTTCTTCACCTCGCTTTCTTGTGAGCTGGCTGCAACACCGCAGGATTGCTTCAGGCCCTAATCTTGTTCCGGCACGGCACGCTGAGCCTTTGGTTAATTCCTCTTCCTGGTGGGAAATGAGAGTTAAATTTAGCCGTCCAGACACCTCCAGCTAGTCTCTCATTGGTTCTCCCTATTCCTGTTCATCTTCCGCAGAAATTGCAAACTGGGCCAAACAGGAGGTTAAAGGCACTGACTCTCCAAGTCAGGAGAGTGTTAGTAAAGCGTCTGGAATGTTGCACCCGAGTACCAGGGGACGAGAACTGAGACATATTGGAACACGTCTCCTGATCACACGGTTGATCATACTCTGGGTTCCACATGCATGTTTCAGCTGAAGGAAGAATCCCTTAAACCTGGAGAGTTGAGACCTGTGGAATGGGTACCATGCAATATGACTTCAAAGGGTCTTCATTTGCTCACCGAACCTCTCCAATCCTATCACTGCTGCGTTTATGTCCCTGTACACACGTTAAATTCTCTTTTGGAGACATAGCGATCCATATGTTTTAAGATACTTACTAGTCAGGTACGTTCTTAGGCGTTTAATATGGGGTGTTGAGTCCATTTCGTTGAGCAAGGAGTAGCTCTTGTCTATTACATATTTGGCTTAAGGAACTTTATCTGTGCTCATTTCAATCTCTGGTTTTATGCAGCACCACAACTCACCTTTCCCCTTAAGCAAGCATACGTTGGTTTTCTAAATTTGAGACCCTGTTCTGTTTTGTAATCCAGTTCCTGTGTAGCCAAGATGACATTCCGTGTATTAGTGATATCTTATGATGTTTCTTTTTCTGTGTGACTTATTTCAGGTAGAATCATCATACCTGAAACCACTCATTATGCTGCTACGGGCCTGATGACATAGATGTCACTGCTGAGTGATACTGCATTGTACATAAATACCACAACTTCTTTATCCATTTTTCACTTTCTGCGATATTGAACTTGTCTCGTAAACGAGGTTCTTGTAAACAGAGTCATCCCAAACATTGGTGTGGCTGTGTCTTTTTGATTTTAATTTCCCTAAGCTATAGGACCATAAGTGGAAGTGCCCTAGGCTCTGTTGCTTTGTTTTTTAGATGTTTCAGGAAACACCATACACTTCTCCCGAGTGGCTGTTGGCAATTTACATCCCGCCCATCAGCATAACAAGGCTCCCAGTTCTCCATGGCCTGTCCTGCCTTTCTGGATTTTACACTGTTTTCAGATGGCCCTTTTGACCGGGGGGAAGTGAGACTTCATTGTAGTGCAGATTTCCTTTGCAAGCTTGCTTGGTTGGCCAAAAAGGGCGTATGCGTTTTTTCCTGAATATATTCAGGAAAAAACGCATACGCCCTTTTTGGCCAAGTGCATCATTGTGGACGTTCTGCCTCTTTTCCTCTGCTTTAACTGCAATTCCAGTCTACCTCCTGAAATCGGTTTCCTGCAATTCTGCCCCGCTTTCAAGTCCTCTTGGCAGCCTTACTTCAGTATATTTTTGGACGAGAGCTGTCATTTATAACTCTGCAGGTTTGTGAATTAGAGTGCCCCTGAGCTCCTTTCTTCAACTCGCTTTCTTGTGAGCTGGCCGCAACACCGCAGGATTGCTTCAGGCCCTAATCTGGTTCCGGCACGGCACGCTGAGCCTTTGGTTAATTCCTCTTCCTGGTGGGAAATGAGAGTTAAATTTGCCCGTGCAGACACCTCCAGCTAGTCTCTCATTGGTTCTCCCTATTCCTCTTCATCTTCCACAGAAATTGCAAACTGGGCCAAACAGGAGGTTAAAGGCACTGACTCTCCAAGTCGGGAGAGTGTTAGTAAAGCGTCTGGAATGTTGCACCCGAGTACCAGGGGACGAGAACTGAGACATATTGGAACACGTCTCCCGATCACACGGTTGATCATACTCTGTGATCCACATGCATGTTTTAGCTGAAGGAAGAATCCCTTAAACCTGGAGAGTTGAGACCCGTGGAATGGGTACCATGCAATATGACTTCAAAGGGTCTTCATTTGCTCACCGAACCTCACCAATCCTATGAGCCCCAAGTGTCCAGCCTTATGTGTCACCCAGCTCTGGGTTTAGATGCTGTAAATCCAGGTTGCATCACAAGCCTTGAATGAATTACTTAACTATTGCTCTCTATTTCACTGTCATTGTGTTTTGTTCCAGAAATTAATTTTTATTATGAGATTTAGCTGATTTTCACAGATACGTTAATGCCGCTGTACAGACGCTTGATTCTCTTATGGAGATATATAAATCCATAGGTTTTATGATTCTTACTAGTCAGGTATATTCCTAGGCATTGAATATGGGGTATTGAGTCCATTTCGTTGAGCAAGGACTAGCTCTTGTCTATTACATATTTGGCTTAAGGAACTTTATCTGTGCTCATTTCAATCTCTGGTTTTATGCAGCACCACAACTCACCTTTCCCCTTAAGCAAGCATACGTTGGTTTTCTAAATTTGAGACCCTGTTCTGTTTTGTAATCCAGTTCCTCTGTAGCCAAGATGACATTCCGTGTATTAGTGATATCTTATGATGTTTCTTTTTCTGTGTGACTTATTTCAGGTAGAATCATCATACCTGAAACCACTCATTATGCTGCTACGGGCCTGATGACATAGATGTCACTGCTGAGTGATACTGCATTGTACATAAATACCACAACTTCTTTATCCATTTTTCACTTTCTGCGATATTGCACTTGTCTCGTAAACGAGGTTCTTGTAAACAGAGTCATCCCAAACATTGGTGTGGCTGTGTCTTTTTGATTTTAATTTCCCTAAGCTATAGGACCATAAGTGGAAGTGCCCTAGGCTCTGTTGCTTTGTTTTTTAGATGTTTCAGGAAACACCATACACTTCTCCCGAGTGGCTGTTGGCAATTTACATCCCGCTCATCAGCATAACAAGGCTCCCAGTTCTCCATGGCCTGTCCTGCCTTTCTGGATTTTACACTGTTTTCAGATGGCCCTTTTGACCGGGGGAAAGTGAGACTTCATTGTAGTGCAGATTTCCTTTGCAAGCTTGCTTGGTTGGCCAAAAAGGGCGTATGCGTTTTTTCCTGAATATATTCAGGAAAAAACGCATATGCCCTTTTTGGCCAAGTGCATCATTGTGGACGTTCTGTCTCTTTTCCTCTGCTTTAAATGCAATTCCAGTCTACCTCCTGAAATCGGTTTCCTGCAATTCTGCCCCGCTTTCAAGTCCTCTTGGCAGCCTTACTTCAGTATATTTTTGGACGAGAGCTGTCATTTATAACTCTGCAGGTTTGTGAACTACAGTGCCCCTGAGCTCCTTTCTTCACCTCGCTTTCTTGTGAGCTGGCTGCAACACCGCAGGATTGCTTCAGGCCCTAAACTTGTTCCGGCACGGCACGCTGAGCCTTTGGTTAATTCCTCTTCCTGGTGGGAAATGAGAGTTAAATTTAGCCGTCCAGACACCTCCAGCTAGTCTCTCATTGGTTCTCCCTATTCCTGTTCATCTTCCGCAGAAATTGCAAACTGGGCCAAACAGGAGGTTAAAGGCACTGACTCTCCAAGTCGGGAGAGTGTTAGTAAAGCGTCTGGAATGTTGCACCCGAGTACCAGGGGACGAGAACTGAGACATATTGGAACACGTCTCCTGATCACACGGTTGATCATACTCTGGGTTCCACATGCATGTTTTAGCTGAAGGAAGAATCCCTTAAACCTGGAGAGTTGAGACCCGTGGAATGGGTACCATGCAATATGACTTCAAAGGGTCTTCATTTGCTCACCGAACCTCTCCAATCCTATCACTGCTGCGTTTATGCCCCTGTACACACGCTTGATTCTCTTTCGGAGACATAGCAATGCATAGGTTTTAAGATACTTACTAGTCAGGTACATTCTTAGGCGTTTAATATGAGGTGTTGAGTCCATTTCGTTGAGCAAGGAGTAGCTCTTGTCTATTCCATATTTGGCTTAAGGAACTTTATCTGTGCTCATTTCAATCTCTGGTTTTAGGCAGCACCCCAACTCACCTTTCCCCTTAGCAAGCATAAGTTGGTTTTCTAAATTTGAGACCCTGTTCTGTTTTGTAATTCAGTTCCTGTGTAGCCAAGTTTACATTCCGTGTATTAGTGATATCTTATGATGTTTCTTTTTCTGTGTGACTTATTTCAGTTAGAATCATCATACCTGAATCCACTCATTATGCTGCTACGGGCCTGATGACATAGATTTCATTGCTGAGTGATATTGCATTGTACGTAAGTACCACAACTTCTTTATCCATTACTCACTTTCTGCGATATTGAACTTGTACCGTAAACGAGGTTCTTGTAAACAGAGCCATCCCAAACTTTGGGGTGGCTGTGTCTTTTTGGTTTTAATTTCCCTAAGCTATAGGACCATTAGTGGAAGTGCCCTAGGCTCTGTTGCTTTGTTTTTTAGATGTTTCAGGAAACACCATACACTTCTCCCGAGTGGCTGTTGGCAATTTACATCCCGCTCATCAGCATAACAAGGCTCCCAGTTCTCCATGGCCTGTCCTGCCTTCTGGATTTTACACTTTTTTCAGATGGCCCTTTTGACCGGGGGGAAGTGAGACTTCATTGTAGTGCAGATTTCCTTTGCAAGCTTGCTTGGTTGGCCAAAAAGGGCATATGCGTTTTTTCCTGAATATATTCAGGAAAAAACGCATATGCCCTTTTTGGCCAAGTGCATCATTGTGGACGTTCTGTCTCTTTTCCTATGCTTTAAATGCAATTCCAGTCTACCTCCTGAAATCGGTTTCCTGCAATTCTGCCCCGCTTTCAAGTCCTCTTGGCAGCCTTACTTCAGTATATTTTTGGACGATAGCTGTCATTTATAACTCTGCAGGTTTGTGAACTACAGTGCCCCTGAGCTCCTTTCTTCACCTCGCTTTCTTGTGAGCTGGCTGCAACACCGCAGGATTGCTTCAGGCCCTAATCTTGTTCCGGCACGGCACGCTGAGCCTTTGGTTAATTCCTCTTCCTGGTGGGAAATGAGAGTTAAATTTAGCCGTCCAGACACCTCCAGCTAGTCTCTCATTGGTTCTCCCTATTCCTGTTCATCTTCCGCAGAAATTGCAAACTGGGCCAAACAGGAGGTTAAAGGCACTGACTCTCCAAGTCGGGAGAGTGTTAGTAAAGCGTCTGGAATGTTGCACCCGAGTACCAGGGGACGAGAACTGAGACATATTGGAACACGTCTCCTGATCACACGGTTGATCATACTCTGGGTTCCACATGCATGTTTTAGCTGAAGAAATAATCCCTTTAACCTGGAGAGTTGAGACCCGTGGAATGGGTACCATGCAATATGACTTCAAAGGGTCTTCATTTGCTCACCGAACCTCTCCAATCCTATCACTGCTGCGTTTATGTCCCTGTACACACGTTAAATTCTCTTTTGGAGACATAGCGATCCATATGTTTTAAGATACTTACTAGTCAGGTACGTTCTTAGGCGTTTAATATGGGGTGTTGAGTCCATTTCGTTGAGCAAGGAGTAGCTCTTGTCTATTACATATTTGGCTTAAGGAACTTTATCTGTGCTCATTTCAATCTCTGGTTTTATGCAGCACCACAACTCACCTTTCCCCTTAAGCAAGCATACGTTGGTTTTCTAAATTTGAGACCCTGTTCTGTTTTGTAATCCAGTTCCTGTGTAGCCAAGATGACATTCCGTGTATTAGTGATATCTTATGATGTTTCTTTTTCTGTGTGACTTATTTCAGGTAGAATCATCATACCTGAAACCACTCATTATGCTGCTACGGGCCTGATGACATAGATGTCACTGCTGAGTGATACTGCATTGTACATAAATACCACAACTTCTTTATCCATTTTTCACTTTCTGCGATATTGCACTTGTCTCGTAAACGAGGTTCTTGTAAACAGAGTCATCCCAAACATTGGTGTGGCTGTGTCTTTTTGATTTTAATTTCCCTAAGCTATAGGACCATAAGTGGAAGTGCCCTAGGCTCTGTTGCTTTGTTTTTTAGATGTTTCAGGAAACACCATACACTTCTCCCGAGTGGCTGTTGGCAATTTACATCCCGCCCATCAGCATAACAAGGCTCCCAGTTCTCCATGGCCTGTCCTGCCTTTCTGGATTTTACACTGTTTTCAGATGGCCCTTTTGACCGGGGGGAAGTGAGACTTCATTGTAGTGCAGATTTCCTTTGCAAGCTTGCTTGGTTGGCCAAAAAGGGCGTATGCGTTTTTTCCTGAATATATTCAGGAAAAAACGCATACGCCCTTTTTGGCCAAGTGCATCATTGTGGACGTTCTGCCTCTTTTCCTCTGCTTTAAATGCAATTCCAGTCTACCTCCTGAAATCGGTTTCCTGCAATTCTGCCCCGCTTTCAAGTCCTCTTGGCAGCCTTACTTCAGTATATTTTTGGACGATAGCTGTCATTTATAACTCTGCAGGTTTGTGAATTACAGTGCCCCTGAGCTCCTTTCTTCAACTCGCTTTCTTGTGAGCTGGCCGCAACACCGCAGGATTGCTTCAGGCCCTAATCTTGTTCCGGCACGGCACGCTGAGCCTTTGGTTAATTCCTCTTCCTGGTGGGAAATGAGAGTTAAATTTGCCCGTGCAGACACCTCCAGCTAGTCTCTCATTGGTTCTCCCTATTCCTCTTCATCTTCCACAGAAATTGCAAACTGGGCCAAACAGGAGGTTAAAGGCACTGACTCTCCAAGTCGGGAGAGTGTTAGTAAAGCGTCTGGAATGTTGCACCCGAGTACCAGGGGACGAGAACTGAGACATATTGGAACACGTCTCCCGATCACACAGTTGATCATACTCTGGGTTCCACATGCATGTTTTAGCTGAAGGAAGAATCCCTTAAACCTGGAGAGTTGAGACCCGTGGAATGGGTACCATGCAATATGACTTCAAAGGGTCTTCATTTGCTCACCGAACCTCACCAATCCTATGAGCCCCAAGTGTCCAGCCTTATGTGTCACCCAGCTCTGGGTTTAGATGCTGTAAATCCAGGTTGCATCACAAGCCTTGAATGAATTACTTAACTATTGCTCTCTATTTCACTGTCATTGTGTTTTGTTCCAGAAATTAATTTTTATTATGGGATTTAGCTGATTTTCACAGATACGTTAATGCCGCTGTACAGACGCTTGATTCTCTTATGGAGATATATAAATCCATAGGTTTTATGATTCTTACTAGTCAGGTATATTCCTAGGCATTGAATATGGGGTATTGAGTCCATTTCGTTGAGCAAGGACTAGCTCTTGTCTATTACATATTTGGCTTAAGGAACTTTATCTGTGCTCATTTCAATCTCTGGTTTTATGCAGCACCACAACTCACCTTTCCCCTTAAGCAAGCATACGTTGGTTTTCTAAATTTGAGACCCTGTTCTGTTTTGTAATCCAGTTCCTGTGTAGCCAAGATGACATTCCGTGTATTAGTGATATCTTATGATGTTTCTTTTTCTGTGTGACTTATTTCAGGTAGAATCATCATACCTGAAACCACTCATTATGCTGCTACGGGCCTGATGACATAGATGTCACTGCTGAGTGATACTGCATTGTACATAAATACCACAACTTCTTTATCCATTTTTCACTTTCTGCGATATTGAACTTGTCTCGTAAACGAGGTTCTTGTAAACAGAGTCATCCCAAACATTGGTGTGGCTGTGTCTTTTTGATTTTAATTTCCCTAAGCTATAGGACCATAAATGGAAGTGCCCTAGGCTCTGTTGCTTTGTTTTTTAGATGTTTCAGGAAACACCATACACTTCTCCCGAGTGGCTGTTGGCAATTTACATCCCGCCCATCAGCATAACAAGGCTCCCAGTTCTCCATGGCCTGTCCTGCCTTTCTGGATTTTACACTGTTTTCAGATGGCCCTTTTGACCGGGGGAAAGTGAGACTTCATTGTAGTGCAGATTTCCTTTGCAAGCTTGCTTGGTTGGCCAAAAAGGGCGTATGCGTTTTTTCCTGAATATATTCAGGAAAAAACGCATATGCCCTTTTTGGCCAAGTGCATCATTGTGGACGTTCTGTCTCTTTTCCTCTGCTTTAAATGCAATTCCAGTCTACCTCCTGAAATCGGTTTCCTGCAATTCTGCCCCGCTTTCAAGTCCTCTTGGCAGCCTTACTTCAGTATATTTTTGGACGAGAGCTGTCATTTATAACTCTGCAGGTTTGTGAACTACAGTGCCCCTGAGCTCCTTTCTTCACCTCGCTTTCTTGTGAGCTGGCTGCAACACCGCAGGATTGCTTCAGGCCCTAATCTTGTTCCGGCACGGCACGCTGAGCCTTTGGTTAATTCCTCTTCCTGGTGGGAAATGAGAGTTAAATTTAGCCGTCCAGACACCTCCAGCTAGTCTCTCATTGGTTCTCCCTATTCCTGTTCATCTTCCGCAGAAATTGCAAACTGGGCCAAACAGGAGGTTAAAGGCACTGACTCTCCAAGTCGGGAGAGTGTTAGTAAAGCGTCTGGAATGTTGCACCCGAGTACCAGGGGACGAGAACTGAGACATATTGGAACACGTCTCCTGATCACACGGTTGATCATACTCTGGGTTCCACATGCATGTTTTAGCTGAAGGAAGAATCCCTTAAACCTGGAGAGTTGAGACCCGTGGAATGGGTACCATGCAATATGACTTCAAAGGGTCTTCATTTGCTCACCGAACCTCTCCAATCCTATCACTGCTGCGTTTATGCCCCTGTACACACGCTTGATTCTCTTTCGGAGACATAGCAATGCATAGGTTTTAAGATACTTACTAGTCAGGTACATTCTTAGGCGTTTAATATGAGGTGTTGAGTCCATTTCGTTGAGCAAGGAGTAGCTCTTGTCTATTCCATATTTGGCTTAAGGAACTTTATCTGTGCTCATTTCAATCTCTGGTTTTAGGCAGCACCCCAACTCACCTTTCCCCTTAAGCAAGCATACGTTGGTTTTCTAAATTTGAGACCCTGTTCTGTTTTGTAATCCAGTTCCTGTGTAGCCATGATGACATTCCGTGTATTAGTGATATCTTATGATGTTTCTTTTTCTGTGTGACTTATTTCAGGTAGAATCATCATACCTGAAACCACTCATTATGCTGCTACGGGCCTGATGACATAGATGTCACTGCTGAGTGATACTGCATTGTACATAAATACCACAACTTCTTTATCCATTTTTCACTTTCTGCGATATTGCACTTGTCTCGTAAACGAGGTTCTTGTAAACAGAGTCATCCCAAACATTGGTGTGGCTGTGTCTTTTTGATTTTAATTTCCCTAAGCTATAGGACCATAAGTGGAAGTGCCCTAGGCTCTGTTGCTTTGTTTTTTAGATGTTTCAGGAAACACCATACACTTCTCCCGAGTGGCTGTTGGCAATTTACATCCCGCCCATCAGCATAACAAGGCTCCCAGTTCTCCATGGCCTGTCCTGCCTTTCTGGATTTTACACTGTTTTCAGATGGCCCTTTTGACCGGGGGGAAGTGAGACTTCATTGTAGTGCAGATTTCCTTTGCAAGCTTGCTTGGTTGGCCAAAAAGGGCGTATGTGTTTTTTCCTGAATATATTCAGGAAAAAACGCATACGCCCTTTTTGGCCAAGTGCATCATTGTGGACGTTCTGCCTCTTTTCCTCTGCTTTAAATGCAATTCCAGTCTACCTCCTGAAATCGGTTTCCTGCAATTCTGCCCCGCTTTCAAGTCCTCTTGGCAGCCTTACTTCAGTATATTTTTGGACGATAGCTGTCATTTATAACTCTGCAGGTTTGTGAATTACAGTGCCCCTGAGCTCCTTTCTTCAACTCGCTT
This sequence comes from Grampus griseus, assembly GCF_964374135.1. Classification (NCBI taxonomy): domain Eukaryota; kingdom Metazoa; phylum Chordata; class Mammalia; order Artiodactyla; family Delphinidae; genus Grampus; species Grampus griseus. The sequence goes on from NW_028133320.1 coordinate 146,300, forward strand.
TCTTGTGAGCTGGCCGCAACACCGCAGGATTGCTTCAGGCCCTAATCTTGTTCCGGCACGGCACGCTGAGCCTTTGGTTAATTCCTCTTCCTGGTGGGAAATGAGAGTTAAATTTGCCCGTGCAGACACCTCCAGCTAGTCTCTCATTGGTTCTCCCTATTCCTCTTCATCTTCCACAGAAATTGCAAACTGGGCCAAACAGGAGGTTAAAGGCACTGACTCTCCAAGTCGGGAGAGTGTTAGTAAAGTGTCTGGAATGTTGCACCCGAGTACCAGGGGACGAGAACTGAGACATATTGGAACACGTCTCCCGATCACACGGTTGATCATACTCTGGGTTCCACATGCATGTTTTAGCTGAAGGAAGAATCCCTTAAACCTGGAGAGTTGAGACCCGTGGAATGGGTACCATGCAATATGACTTCAAAGGGTCTTCATTTGCTCACCGAACCTCACCAATCCTATGAGCCCCAAGTGTCCAGCCTTATGTGTCACCCAGCTCTGGGTTTAGATGCTGTAAATCCAGGTTGCATCACAAGCCTTGAATGAATTACTTAACTATTGCTCTCTATTTCACTGTCATTGTGTTTTGTTCCAGAAATTAATTTTTATTATGGGATTTAGCTGATTTTCACAGATACGTTAATGCCGCTGTACAGACGCTTGATTCTCTTATGGAGATATATAAATCCATAGGTTTTATGATTCTTACTAGTCAGGTATATTCCTAGGCATTGAATATGGGGTATTGAGTCCATTTCGTTGAGCAAGGACTAGCTCTTGTCTATTACATATTTGGCTTAAGGAACTTTATCTGTGCTCATTTCAATCTCTGGTTTTATGCAGCACCACAACTCACCTTTCCCCTTAAGCAAGCATACGTTGGTTTTCTAAATTTGAGACCCTGTTCTGTTTTGTAATCCAGTTCCTGTGTAGCCAAGATGACATTCCGTGTATTAGTGATATCTTATGATGTTTCTTTTTCTGTGTGACTTATTTCAGGTAGAATCATCATACCTGAAACCACTCATTATGCTGCTACGGGCCTGATGACATAGATGTCACTGCTGAGTGATACTGCATTGTACATAAATACCACAACTTCTTTATCCATTTTTCACTTTCTGCGATGTTGAACTTGTCTCGTAAACGAGGTTCTTGTAAACAGAGTCATCCCAAACATTGGTGTGGCTGTGTCTTTTTGATTTTAATTTCCCTAAGCTATAGGACCATAAATGGAAGTGCCCTAGGCTCTGTTGCTTTGTTTTTTAGATGTTTCAGGAAACACCATACACTTCTCCCGAGTGGCTGTTGGCAATTTACATCCCGCTCATCAGCATAACAAGGCTCCCAGTTCTCCATGGCCTGTCCTGCCTTCTGGATTTTACACTTTTTGCAGATGGCCCTTTTGACCGGGGGGAAGTGAGACTTCATTGTAGTGCAGATTTCCTTTGCAAGCTTGCTTGGTTGGCCAAAAAGGGCATATGCGTTTTTTCCTGAATATATTCAGGAAAAAACGCATATGCCCTTTTTGGCCAAGTGCATCATTGTGGACGTTCTGTCTCTTTTCCTATGCTTTAAATGCAATTCCAGTCTACCTCCTGAAATCGGTTTCCTGCAATTCTGCCCCGCTTTCAAGTCCTCTTGGCAGCCTTACTTCAGTATATTTTTGGACGATAGCTGTCATTTATAACTCTGCAGGTTTGTGAATTACAGTGCCCCTGAGCTCCTTTCTTCACCTCGCTTTCTTGTGAGCTGGCTGCAACACCGCAGGATTGCTTCAGGCCCTAATCTTGTTCCGGCACGGCACGCTGAGCCTTTGGTTAATTCCTCTTCCTGGTGGGAAATGAGAGTTAAATTTAGCCGTCCAGACACCTCCAGCTAGTCTCTCATTGGTTCTCCCTATTCCTGTTCATCTTCCGCAGAAATTGCAAACTGGGCCAAACAGGAGGTTAAAGGCACTGACTCTCCAAGTCGGGAGAGTGTTAGTAAAGCGTCTGGAATGTTGCACCCGAGTACCAGGGGACGAGAACTGAGACATATTGGAACACGTCTCCCGATCACACGGTTGATCATACTCTGGGTTCCACATGCATGTTTCAGCTGAAGGAAGAATCCCTTAAACCTGGAGAGTTGAGACCTGTGGAATGGGTACCATGCAATATGACTTCAAAGGGTCTTCATTTGCTCACCGAACCTCTCCAATCCTATCACTGCTGCATTTATGTCCCTGTACACACGTTAAATTCTCTTTTGGAGACATAGCGATCCATATGTTTTAAGATACTTACTAGTCAGGTACGTTCTTAGGCGTTTAATATGGGGTGTTGAGTCCATTTCGTTGAGCAAGGAGTAGCTCTTGTCTATTACATATTTGGCTTAAGGAACTTTATCTGTGCTCATTTCAATCTCTGGTTTTATGCAGCACCACAACTCACCTTTCCCCTTAAGCAAGCATACGTTGGTTTTCTAAATTTGAGACCCTGTTCTGTTTTGTAATCCAGTTCCTGTGTAGCCAAGATGACATTCCGTGTATTAGTGATATCTTATGATGTTTCTTTTTCTGTGTGACTTATTTCAGGTAGAATCATCATACCTGAAACCACTCATTATGCTGCTACGGGCCTGATGACATAGATGTCACTGCTGAGTGATACTGCATTGTACATAAATACCACAACTTCTTTATCCATTTTTCACTTTCTGTGATATTGAACTTGTCTCGTAAACGAGGTTCTTGTAAACAGAGTCATCCCAAACATTGGTGTGGCTGTGTCTTTTTGATTTTAATTTCCCTAAGCTATAGGACCATAAGTGGAAGTGCCCTAGGCTCTGTTGCTTTGTTTTTTAGATGTTTCAGGAAACACCATACACTTCTCCCGAGTGGCTGTTGGCAATTTACATCCCGCCCATCAGCATAACAAGGCTCCCAGTTCTCCATGGCCTGTCCTGCCTTTCTGGATTTTACACTGTTTTCAGATGGCCCTTTTGACCGGGGGGAAGTGAGACTTCATTGTAGTGCAGATTTCCTTTGCAAGCTTGCTTGGTTGGCCAAAAAGGGCGTATGCGTTTTTTCCTGAATATATTCAGGAAAAAACGCATACGCCCTTTTTGGCCAAGTGCATCATTGTGGACGTTCTGCCTCTTTTCCTCTGCTTTAACTGCAATTCCAGTCTACCTCCTGAAATCGGTTTCCTGCAATTCTGCCCCGCTTTCAAGTCCTCTTGGCAGCCTTACTTCAGTATATTTTTGGACGAGAGCTGTCATTTATAACTCTGCAGGTTTGTGAATTACAGTGCCCCTGAGCTCCTTTCTTCAACTCGCTTTCTTGTGAGCTGGCCGCAACACCGCAGGATTGCTTCAGGCCCTAATCTGGTTCCGGCACGGCACGCTGAGCCTTTGGTTAATTCCTCTTCCTGGTGGGAAATGAGAGTTAAATTTGCCCGTCCAGACACCTCCAGCTAGTCTCTCATTGGTTCTCCCTATTCCTGTTCATCTTCCGCAGAAATTGCAAACTGGGACAAACAGGAGGTTAAAGGCACTGGAATGTTGCACCCGAGTACCAGGGGACGAGAACTGAGACATATTTGAACACGTCTCCCGATCACACGGTGGATCATACTCTGGGTTCCACATGCATGTTTTAGCTGAAGGAAGAATCCCTTAAACCTGGAGAGTTGAGACCCGTGGAATGGGTACCATGCAATATGACTTCAAAGGGTCTTCATTTGCTCACCGAACCTCTCCAATCCTATCACTGCTGCGTTTATTCCCCTGTACACACGTTTGATTCTCTTTCGGAGACATAGCAATCCATAGGTTTTAAGATACTTACTAGTCAGGTACATTCTTAGGCGTTTAATATGGGGTGTTGAATCGATCTCGTTGAGCAAGGAGTAGCTCTTGTCTATTCCATATTTGGCTTAAGGAACTTTATCTGTGCTCATTTCAATCTCTGGTTTTAGGCAGCACCCCAACTCACCTTTCCCCTTAAGCAAGCATAAGTTGGTTTTCTCAATTTGAGACCCTGTTCTGTTTTGTAATTCAGTTCCTGTGTAGCCAAGTTTACATTCCGTGTATTAGTGATATCTTATGATGTTTCTTTTTCTGTGTGACTTATTTCAGTTAGAATCATCATACCTGAATCCACTCATTATGCTGCTACGGGCCTGATGACATAGATTTCATTGCTGAGTGATATTGCATTGTACGTAAGTACCACAACTTCTTTATCCATTACTCACTTTCTGCGATATTGAACTTGTACCGTAAACGAGGTTCTTGTAAACAGAGCTGTCCCAAACTTTGGGGTGGCTGTGTCTTTTTGATTTTAATTTCCCTAAGCTATAGGACCATAAGTGGAAGTGCCCTAGGCTCTGTTGCTTTGTTTTTTAGATGTTTCAGGAAACACCATACACTTCTCCCAAGTGACTGTTGGCAAATTACATCCCACCCATCAGCATAACAAGGCTCCCAGTTCTCCATGGCCTGTCCTGCCTTTCTGGATTTTACACTTTTTTCAGAAGGCCCTTTTGACCGGGGGGAAGTGAGACTTCATTGTAGTGCAGATTTCCTTTGCAAGCTTGCTTGGTTGGCCAAAAAGGGCGTATGCGTTTTTTCCTGAATATATTCAGGAAAAAACGCATACGCCCTTTTTGGCCAAGTGCATCATTGTGGACGTTCTGCCTCTTTTCCTATGCTTTAAATGCAATTCCAGTCTACCTCCTGAAATCGGTTTCCTGCAATTCTGCCCCGCTTTCAAGTCCTCTTGGCAGCCTTACTTCAGTATATTTTTGGACGATTGCTGTCATTTCTAACTCTGCAGGTTTGTGAATTACAGTGCCCCTGAGCTCCTTTCTTCAACTCGCTTTCTTGTGAGCTGGCCGCAACACCGCAGGATTGCTTCAGGCCCTAATATGGTTCCGGCAAGGCACGCTGAGCCTTTGGTTAATTCCTCTTCCTGGTGGGAAATGAGAGTTAAATTTACCCGTCCAGACACTTCCAGCTAGTCTCTCATTGGTTCTCCCTATTCCTGTTCATCTTCCACAGAAATTGCAAACTGGGCCAAACAGGAGGTTAAAGGCACTGACTCTCCAAGTCGGGAGAGTGTTAGTAAAGCGTCTGGAATATTGCACCCGAGTACCAGGGGTCGAAAACTGAGACATATTTGAACACGTCTCCCGATCACACGGTTGATCATACTCTGGGTTCCACATGCATGTTTTAGCTGAAGGAAGAATCCCTTAAACCTGGAGAGTTGAGACCCGTGGAATGGGTACCATGCAATATGACTTCAAAGGGTCTTCATTTGCTCACTGAACCTCTCCAATCCTATCACTGCTGCGTTTATGCCCCTGTACACATGCTTGATTCTCTTTCGGAGACATAGCAATCCATAGGTTTTAAGATACTTACTAGTCAGGTACATTCTTAGGCATTTAATATGAGGTGTTGAGTCCATTTCGTTGAGCAAGGTGTAGCTCTTGTCTATTACATATTTGGCTTAAGGAACTTTATCTGTGCTCATTTCAATCTCTGGTTTTAGGCAGCACCCCAACTCACCTTTCCCCTTAGCAAGCATAAGTTGGTTTTCTAAATTTGAGACCCTGTTCTGTTTTGTAATTCAGTTCCTGTGTAGCCAAGTTTACATTCCGTGTATTAGTGATATCTTATGATGTTTCTTTTTGTGTGTGACTTATTTCAGTTAGAATCATCATACCAGAATCCACTCATTATGCTGCTACGGGCCTGATGACATAGATTTCTTTGCTGAGTGATATTGCATTGTACGTAAGTACCACAACTTCTTTATCCATTACTCACTTTCTGCGATATTGAACTTGTACCGCAAACGAGGTTCTTGTAAACAGAGCCGTTCTAAACTTTGGGGTGGCTGTGTCTTTTTGATTTTAATTTCTCTAAGCTATAGGACCATAAGTGGAAGTGCCCTAGGCTCTGTTGCTTTGTTTTTTTGATGTTTCAGGAAACACCATACACTTCTCCCGAGTGGCTGTTGGCAATTTATATCCCGCCCATCAGCATAACAAGGCTCCCAGTTCTCCATGGCCTGTCCTGCCTTCTGGATTTTACACTTTTTTCAGATGGCCCTTTTGACCGGGGGGAAGTGAGACTTCATTGTAGTGCAGATTTCCTTTGCAAGCTTGCTTGGTTGGCCAAAAAGGGCGTATGCGTTTTTTCCTGAATATATTCAGGAAAAAACGCATACGCCCTTTTTAGCCAAGTGCATCATTGTGGACGTTCTGCCTCTTTTCCTATGCTTTAAATGCAATTCCAGTCTACCTCCTGAAATCGGTTTCCTGCAATTCTGCCCCGCTTTCAAGTCCTCTTGGCAGCCTTACTTCAGTATATTTTTGGACGATTGCTGTCATTTCTAACTCTGCAGGTTTGTGAATTACAGTGCCCCTGAGCTCCTTTCTTCAACTCGCTTTCTTGTGAGCTGGCCGCAACACCGCAGGATTGCTTCAGGCCCTAATCTGGTTCCGGCAAGGCACGCTGAGCCTTTGGTTAATTCCTCTTCCTGGTGGGAAATGAGAGTTAAATTTACCCGTCCAGACACTTCCAGCTAGTCTCTCATTGGTTCTCCCTATTCCTGTTCATCTTCCACAGAAATTACAAACTGGGCCAAACAGGAGGTTAAAGGCACTGACTCTCCAAGTCGGGAGAGTGTTAGTAAAGCGTCTGGAATATTGCACCCGAGTACCAGGGGTCGAAAACTGAGACATATTTGAACACGTCTCCCGATCACACGGTTGATCATACTCTGGGTTCCACATGCATGTTTTAGCTGAAGGAAGAATCGCTTAAACCTGGAGAGTTGAGACCCATGGAATGGGTACCATGCAATATGACTTCAAAGGGTCTTCATTTGCTCACTGAACCTCTCCAATCCTATCACTGCTGCGTTTATGCCCCTGTACACATGCTTGATTCTCTTTCGGAGACATAGCAATCCATAGGTTTTAAGATACTTACTAGTCAGGTACATTCTTAGGCATTTAATATGAGGTGTTGAGTCCATTTCGTTGAGCAAGGTGTAGCTCTTGTCTATTACATATTTGGCTTAAGGAACTTTATCTGTGCTCATTTCAATCTCTGGTTTTAGGCAGCACCCCAACTCACCTTTCCCCTTAGCAAGCATAAGTTGGTTTTCTAAATTTGAGACCCTGTTCTGTTTTGTAATTCAGTTCCTGTGTAGCCAAGTTTACATTCCGTGTATTAGTGATATCTTATGATGTTTCTTTTTGTGTGTGACTTATTTCAGTTAGAATCATCATACCAGAATCCACTCATTATGCTGCTACGGGCCTGATGACATAGATTTCATTGCTGAGTGATATTGCATTGTACGTAAGTACCACAAATTGTTTATCCATTACTCACTTTCTGCGATATTGAACTTGTACCGCAAACGAGGTTCTTGTAAACAGAGCCGTTCCAAACTTTGGGGTGGCTGTGTCTTTTTGATTTTAATTTCTCTAAGCTATAGGACCATAAGTGGAAGTGCCCTAGGCTCTGTTGCTTTGTTTTTTTGATGTTTCAGGAAACACCATACACTTCTCCCGAGTGGCTGTTGGCAATTTATATCCCGCCCATCAGCATAACAAGGCTCCCAGTTCTCCATGGCCTGTCCTGCCTTCTGGATTTTACACTTTTTTCAGATGGCCCTTTTGACCGGGGGGAAGTGAGACTTCATTGTAGTGCAGATTTCCTTTGCAAGCTTGCTTGGTTGGCCAAAAAGGGCGTATGCGTTTTTTCCTGAATATATTCAGGAAAAAACGCATACGCCCTTTTTGGCCAAGTGCATCATTGTGGACGTTCTGCCTCTTTTCCTATACTTTAACTGCAATTCAAGTCTACCTCCTGAAATCGGTTTCCTGCAATTCTGCCCCGCTTTCAAGTCCTCTTGGCAGCCTTACTTCAGTATATTTTTGGACGATAGCTGTCATTTATAACTCTGCAGGTTTGTGAATTACAGTGCCCCTGAGCTCCTTTCTTCAACTCGCTTTCTTGTGAGCTGGCCGCAACAGCGCAGGATTGCTTCAGGCCCTAATCTGGTTCCGGTACGGCACGCTGAGCCTTTGGTTAATTCCTCTTCCTGGTGGGAAATGAGAGTTAAATTTGCCCGTCCAGACACCTCCAGCTAGTCTCTCATTGGTTCTCCCTATTCCTGTTCATCTTCCGCAGAAATTGCAAACTGGGCCAAACAGGAGGTTAAAGGCACTGGAATGTTGCACCCGAGTACCAGGGGACGAGAACTGAGACATATTTGAACACGTCACCCGATCACACGGTTGATCATACTCTGGGTTCCACATGCATGTTTTAGCTGAAGGAAGAATCCCTTAAACCTGGAGAGTTGAGACCCATGGAATGGGTACCATGCAATATGACTTCAAAGGGTCTTCATTTGCTCACTGAACCTCTCCAATCCTATCACTGCTGCGTTTATGCCCCTGTACACATGCTTGATTCTCTTTCGGAGACATAGCAATCCATAGGTTTTAAGATACTTACTAGTCAGCTACATTCTTAGGCATTTAATATGAGGTGTTGAGTCCATTTCGTTGAGCAAGGTGTAGCTCTTGTCTATTACATATTTGGCTTAAGGAACTTTATCTGTGCTCATTTCAATCTCTGGTTTTAGGCAGCACCCCAACTCACATTTACCCTTAGCAAGCATAAGTTGGTTTTCTAAATTTGAGACACTGTTCTATTTTGTAATTCAGTTCCTGTGTAGCCAAGTTTACATTCCGAGTATTAGTGATATCTTATGATGTTTCTTTTTCTGTGTGACTTATTTCAGTTAGAATCATCATACCTGAATCCACTCATTATGCTGCTACGGGCCTGATGACATTGATTTCATTGCTGAGTGATATTGCATTGTACGTAAGTACCACAACTTCTTTATCCATTACTCACTTTCTGCGATATTGAACTTGTTCCGTAAACGAGGTTCTTGTAAACAGAGCCGTCCCAAACTTTGGGGTGGCTGTGTCTTTTTGATTTTAATTTCCCTAAGCTATAGGACCATAAGTGGAAGTGCCCTACGCTCTGTTGCTTTGGTTTTTAGATGTTTCAGGAAACAACATACACTTCTCCCGAGTGGCTGTTGGCAATTTACATCCCGCCCATTAGCATAACAAGGCTCCCAGTTCTCCATGGCCTGTCCTGCCTTCTGGATTTTACACTTTTTTCAGATGGCCCTTTTGACCGGGGGGAAGTGAGACTTCATTGTAGTGCAGATTTCCTTTGCAAGCTTGCTTGGTTGGCCAAAAAGGGCGTATGCGTTTTTTCCTGAATATATTCAGGAAAAAACGCATACGCCCTTTTTGGCCAAGTGCATCATTGTGGTCGTTCTGCCTCTTTTCCTATGCTTTAAATGCAATTCCAGTCTACCTCCTGAAATCGGTTTCCTGCAATTCTGCCCCGCTTTCAAGTCCTCTTGGCAACCTTACTTCAGTATATTTTTGGACGATAGCTGTCATTTATAACTCTGCAGGTTTGTGAATTACAGTGCCCCTGAGCTCCTTTCTTCAACTCGCTTTCTTGTGAGCTGGCCGCAACACCGCAGGATTGCTTCAGGCCCTAATCTGGTTCCGGCACGTCACGCTGAGCCTTTGGTTAATTCCTCTTCCTGGTGGGAAATGAGAGTTAAATTTGCCCGTCCAGACACCTCCAGCTAGTCTCTCTTTGGTTCTCACTATTCCTGTTCATCTTCCGCAGAAATTGCAAACTGGGCCAAACAGGAGGTTAAAGGCACTGACTCTCCAAGTCGGGAGAGTGTTAGTAAAGCGTCTGGAATGTTGCACCCGAGTACCAGGGGACGAGAACTGAGACATATTAGAACACGTCTCCCGACCACTCGGTTGATCATACTCTGGGTTCCACATGCATGTTTTAGCTGAAGGAAGAATCCCTTAAACCTGGAGAGTTGAGACCCGTGGAATGGGTACCATGCAATATGACTTCAAAGGGTCTTCATTTGCTCACCGAACCTCTCCAATCCTATCACTGCTGCGTTTATGCCCCTGTACACACGCTTGATTCTCTTTCGGAGACATAGCAATCCATAGGTTTTAAGATACTTACTACTCAGGTACATTCTTAGGCGTTTAATATGGGGTGTTGAGTCCATTTCGTTGAGCAAGGAGTAGCTCTTGTCTATTCCATATTTGGCTTAAGGAACTTTATCTGTGCTCATTTCAATCTCTGGTTTTAGGCAGCACCCCAACTCACCTTTCCCCTTAGCAAGCATAAGTTGGTTTTCTAAATTTGAGACCCTTTTCTATTTTGTAGTTCAGTTCCTGTGTAGCCAAGTTTACATTCCGTGTATTAGTGATATCTTATGATGTTTCTTTTTCTGTGTGACTTATTTCAGTTAGAATCATCATACCTGAATCCACTCATTATGCTGCTACGTGCCTGATGACATAGATTTCATTGCTGAGTGATATTGCATTGTACATAAGTACCACAACTTCTTTATCCATTACTCACTTTCTGCGATATTGAACTTGTACCGTAAACGAGGTTCTTGTAAACAGAGCCGTCCCAAACATTGGGGTGGCTGTGTCTTTTTGATTTTAATTTCCCTAAGCTATAGGACCATAAGTGGAAGTGCCCTAGGCTCTGTTGCTTTGTTTTTTAGATGTTTCAGGAAACACCATACACTTCCCCGAGTGGCTGTTGGCAATTTACATCCCGCTCATCAGCATAACAAGGCTCCCAGTTCTCCATGGCCTGTCCTGCCTTCTGGATTTTACACTTTTTTCAGATGGCCCTTTTGACCGGGGGGAAGTGAGACTTCATTGTAGTGCAGATTTCCTTTGCAAGCTTGCTTGGTTGGCCAAAAAGGGCGTATGCGTTTTTTCCTGAATATATTCAGGAAAAAACGCATACGCCCTTTTTGGCCAAGTGCATCATTGTGGACGTTCTGCCTCTTTTCCTATGCTTTAACTGCAATTCCAGTCTACCTCCTGAAATCGGTTTCTTGCAATTCTGCCCCGCTTTCAAGTCCTCTTGGCAGCCTTACTTCAGTATATTTTTGGATGATAGCTGTCATTTATAACTCTGCAGGTTTGTGAATTACAGTGCCCCTGAGCTCCTTTCTTCAACTCGCTTTCTTGTGAGCTGGCCGCAACACCGCAGGATTGCTTCAGGCCCTAATCTTGTTCCGGCACGGCACGCTGAGCCTTTGGTTAATTCCTCTTCCTGGTGGGAAATGAGAGTTAAATTTGCCCGTCCAGACACCTCCAGCTAGTCTCTCTTTGGTTCTCACTATTCCTGTTCATCTTCCGCAGAAATTGCAAACTGGGCCAAACAGGAGGTTAAAGGCACTGACTCTCCAAGTCGGGAGAGTGTTAGTAAAGCGTCTGGAATGTTGCACCCGAGTACCAGGGGACGAGAACTGAGACATATTAGAACACGTCTCCCGACCACTCGGTTGATCATACTCTGGGTTCCACATGCATGTTTTAGCTGAAGGAAGAATCCCTTAAACCTGGAGAGTTGAGACCCGTGGAATGGGTACCATGCAATATGACTTCAAAGGGTCTTCATTTGCTCACCGAACCTCTCCAATCCTATCACTGCTGCGTTTATGCCCCTGTACACACGCTTGATTCTCTTTCGGAGACATAGCAATCCATAGGTTTTAAGATACTTACTACTCAGGTACATTCTTAGGCGTTTAATATGGGGTGTTGAGTCCATTTCGTTGAGCAAGGAGTAGCTCTTGTCTATTCCATATTTGGCTGAAGGAACTTTATCTGTGCTCATTTCAATCTCTGGTTTTAGGCAGCACCCCAACTCACCTTTCCCCTTAGCAAGCATAAGTTGGTTTTCTAAATTTGAGACCCTTTTCTATTTTGTAGTTCAGTTCCTGTGTAGCCAAGTTTACATTCCGTGTATTAGTGATATCTTATGATGTTTCTTTTTCTGTGTGACTTATTTCAGTTAGAATCATCATACCTGAATCCACTCATTATGCTGCTACGTGCCTGATGACATAGATTTCATTGCTGAGTGATATTGCATTGTACATAAGTACCACAACTTCTTTATCCATTACTCACTTTCTGCGATATTGAACTTGTACCGTAAACGAGGTTCTTGTAAACAGAGCCGTCCCAAACTTTGGGGTGGCTGTGTCTTTTTGATTTTAATTTCCCTAAGCTATAGGACCATAAGTGGAAGTGCCCTAGGCTCTGTTGCTTTGTTTTTTAGATGTTTCAGGAAACACCATACACTTCTCCCGAGTGGCTGTTGGCAATTTACATCCCGCTCATCAGCATAACAAGGCTCCCAGTTCTCCATGGCCTGTCCTGCCTTCTGGATTTTACACTTTTTTCAGATGGCCCTTTTGACCGGGGGGAAGTGAGACTTCATTGTAGTGCAGATTTCCTTTGCAAGCTTGCTTGGTTGGCCAAAAAGGGCGTATGCGTTTTTTCCTGAATATATTCAGGAAAAAACGCATACGCCCTTTTTGGCCAAGTGCATCATTGTGGTCGTTCTGCCTCTTTTCCTATGCTTTAAATGCAATTCCAGTCTACCTCCTGAAATCGGTTTCCTGCAATTCTGCCCCGCTTTCAAGTCCTCTTGGCAACCTTACTTCAGTATATTTTTGGACGATAGCTGTCATTTATAACTCTGCAGGTTTGTGAATTACAGTGCCCCTGAGCTCCTTTCTTCAACTCGCTTTCTTGTGAGCTGGCCGCAACACCGCAGGATTGCTTCAGGCCCTAATCTGGTTCCGGCACGTCACGCTGAGCCTTTGGTTAATTCCTCTTCCTGGTGGGAAATGAGAGTTAAATTTGCCCGTCCAGACACCTCCAGCTAGTCTCTCTTTGGTTCTCACTATTCCTGTTCATCTTCCGCAGAAATTGCAAACTGGGCCAAACAGGAGGTTAAAGGCACTGACTCTCCAAGTCGGGAGAGTGTTAGTAAAGCGTCTGGAATGTTGCACCCGAGTACCAGGGGACGAGAACTGAGACATATTAGAACACGTCTCCCGACCACTCGGTTGATCATACTCTGGGTTCCACATGCATGTTTTAGCTGAAGGAAGAATCCCTTAAACCTGGAGAGTTGAGACCCGTGGAATGGGTACCATGCAATATGACTTCAAAGGGTCTTCATTTGCTCACCGAACCTCTCCAATCCTATCACTGCTGCGTTTATGCCCCTGTACACACGCTTGATTCTCTTTCGGAGACATAGCAATCCATAGGTTTTAAGATACTTACTACTCAGGTACATTCTTAGGCGTTTAATATGGGGTGTTGAGTCCATTTCGTTGAGCAAGGAGTAGCTCTTGTCTATTCCATATTTGGCTTAAGGAACTTTATCTGTGCTCATTTCAATCTCTGGTTTTAGGCAGCACCCCAACTCACCTTTCCCCTTAGCAAGCATAAGTTGGTTTTCTAAATTTGAGACCCTTTTCTATTTTGTAGTTCAGTTCCTGTGTAGCCAAGTTTACATTCCGTGTATTAGTGATATCTTATGATGTTTCTTTTTCTGTGTGACTTATTTCAGTTAGAATCATCATACCTGAATCCACTCATTATGCTGCTACGTGCCTGATGACATAGATTTCATTGCTGAGTGATATTGCATTGTACATAAGTACCACAACTTCTTTATCCATTACTCACTTTCTGCGATATTGAACTTGTACCGTAAACGAGGTTCTTGTAAACAGAGCCGTCCCAAACATTGGGGTGGCTGTGTCTTTTTGGTTTTAATTTCCCTAAGCTATAGGACCATAAGTGGAAGTGCCCTAGGCTCTGTTGCTTTGTTTTTTAGATGTTTCAGGAAACACCATACACTTCCCCGAGTGGCTGTTGGCAATTTACATCCCGCTCATCAGCATAACAAGGCTCCCAGTTCTCCATGGCCTGTCCTGCCTTCTGGATTTTACACTTTTTTCAGATGGCCCTTTTGACCGGGGGGAAGTGAGACTTCATTGTAGTGCAGATTTCCTTTGCAAGCTTGCTTGGTTGGCCAAAAAGGGCGTATGCGTTTTTTCCTGAATATATTCAGGAAAAAACGCATACGCCCTTTTTGGCCAAGTGCATCATTGTGGACGTTCTGCCTCTTTTCCTATGCTTTAACTGCAATTCCAGTCTACCTCCTGAAATCGGTTTCTTGCAATTCTGCCCCGCTTTCAAGTCCTCTTGGCAGCCTTACTTCAGTATATTTTTGGATGATAGCTGTCATTTATAACTCTGCAGGTTTGTGAATTACAGTGCCCCTGAGCTCCTTTCTTCAACTCGCTTTCTTGTGAGCTGGCCGCAACACCGCAGGATTGCTTCAGGCCCTAATCTTGTTCCGGCACGGCACGCTGAGCCTTTGGTTAATTCCTCTTCCTGGTGGGAAATGAGAGTTAAATTTGCCCGTCCAGACACCTCCAGCTAGTCTCTCTTTGGTTCTCACTATTCCTGTTCATCTTCCGCAGAAATTGCAAACTGGGCCAAACAGGAGGTTAAAGGCACTGACTCTCCAAGTCGGGAGAGTGTTAGTAAAGCGTCTGGAATGTTGCACCCGAGTACCAGGGGACGAGAACTGAGACATATTAGAACACGTCTCCCGACCACTCGGTTGATCATACTCTGGGTTCCACATGCATGTTTTAGCTGAAGGAAGAATCCCTTAAACCTGGAGAGTTGAGACCCGTGGAATGGGTACCATGCAATATGACTTCAAAGGGTCTTCATTTGCTCACCGAACCTCTCCAATCCTATCACTGCTGCGTTTATGCCCCTGTACACACGCTTGATTCTCTTTCGGAGACATAGCAATCCATAGGTTTTAAGATACTTACTACTCAGGTACATTCTTAGGCGTTTAATATGGGGTGTTGAGTCCATTTCGTTGAGCAAGGAGTAGCTCTTGTCTATTCCATATTTGGCTGAAGGAACTTTATCTGTGCTCATTTCAATCTCTGGTTTTAGGCAGCACCCCAACTCACCTTTCCCCTTAGCAAGCATAAGTTGGTTTTCTAAATTTGAGACCCTTTTCTATTTTGTAGTTCAGTTCCTGTGTAGCCAAGTTTACATTCCGTGTATTAGTGATATCTTATGATGTTTCTTTTTCTGTGTGACTTATTTCAGTTAGAATCATCATACCTGAATCCACTCATTATGCTGCTACGTGCCTGATGACATAGATTTCATTGCTGAGTGATATTGCATTGTACATAAGTACCACAACTTCTTTATCCATTACTCACTTTCTGCGATATTGAACTTGTACCGTAAACGAGGTTCTTGTAAACAGAGCCGTCCCAAACTTTGGGGTGGCTGTGTCTTTTTGATTTTAATTTCCCTAAGCTATAGGACCATAAGTGGAAGTGCCCTAGGCTCTGTTGCTTTGTTTTTTAGATGTTTCAGGAAACACCATACACTTCTCCCGAGTGGCTGTTGGCAATTTACATCCCGCTCATCAGCATAACAAGGCTCCCAGTTCTCCATGGCCTGTCCTGCCTTCTGGATTTTACACTTTTTTCAGATGGCCCTTTTGACCGGGGGGAAGTGAGACTTCATTGTAGTGCAGATTTCCTTTGCAAGCTTGCTTGGTTGGCCAAAAAGGGCGTATGCGTTTTTTCCTGAATATATTCAGGAAAAAACGCATACGCCCTTTTTGGCCAAGTGCATCATTGTGGACGTTCTGCCTCTTTTCCTATGCTTTAACTGCAATTCCAGTCTACCTCCTGAAATCGGTTTCTTGCAATTCTGCCCCGCTTTCAAGTCCTCTTGGCAGCCTTACTTCAGTATATTTTTGGATGATAGCTGTCATTTATAACTCTGCAGGTTTGTGAATTACAGTGCCCCTGAGCTCCTTTCTTCAACTCGCTTTCTTGTGAGCTGGCCGCAACACCGCAGGATTGCTTCAGGCCCTAATCTGGTTCCGGCACGGCACGCTGAGCCTTTGGTTAATTCCTCTTCCTGGTGGGAAATGAGAGTTAAATTTGCCCGTCCAGACACCTCCAGCTAGTCTCTCATTGGTTCTCCCTATTCCTGTTCATCTTGCACAGAAATTGCAAACTGGGCCAAACAGGAGGTTAAAGGCACTGACTCTCCAAGTCGGGAGAGTGTTAGTAAAGCGTCTGGAATGTTGCACCCGAGTACCAGGGGACGAGAATTGGGACATATTTGAACTCGTCTCCCGATCACACGGTGGATCATACTCTGGGTTCCACATGCATGTTTTAGCTGAAGGAAGAATCCCTTAAACCTGGAGAGTTGAGACCCGTGGAATGGTTACCATGCAATATGATTTCAAAGGGTCTTCATTTGCTCACCGAACCTCTCCAATCCTATCACTGCTGCGTTTATGCCCCTGTACACAGGCTTGATTCTCTTTCGGAGACATAGCAATCCATAGGTTTTAAGATACTTACTAGTCAGGTACATTCTTAGGCGTTTAATATGGGGTGTTGAGTCCATTTCGTTGAGCAAGGAGTAGCTCTTGTCTATTCCATATTTGGCTTAAGGAACTTTATCTGTGTTCATTTCAATCTCTGGTTTTAGGCAGCACCCCAACTCACCTTTACCCTTAGCAAGCATAAGTTGGTTTTCTAAATTTGAGACCCTGTTCTGTTTTGTAATTCAGTTCCTGTGTAGCCAAGTTTACATTCCGTGTATTAGTGATATCTTATGATGTTTCTTTTTCTGTGTGACTTATTTCAGTTAGAATCATCATGCCTGAATCCACTCATTATGCTGCTACGGGCCTGATGACATAGATTTCATTGCTGAGTGATATTGCATTGTACGTAAGTACCACAACTTCTTTATCCATTACTCACTTTCTGCGATATTGAACTTGTACCGTAAACGAGGTTCTTGTAAACAGAGCCGTCCCAAACTTTGGGGTGGCTGTGTCTTTTTGATTTTAATTTCCCTAAGCTATAGGACCATAAGTGGAAGTGCCCTAGGCTCTGTTGCTTTGTTTTTTAGATGTTTCAGGAAACACCATACACTTCTCCCGAGTGGCTGTTGGCAATTTACATCCCGCTCATCAGCATAACAAGGCTCCCAGTTCTCCATGGCCTGTCCTGCCTTCTGGATTTTACACTTTTTTCAGATGGCCCTTTTGACCGGGGGGAAGTGAGACTTCATTGTAGTGCAGATTTCCTTTGCAAGCTTGCTTGGTTGGCCAAAAAGGGCGTATGCGTTTTTTACTGAATATATTCAGGAAAAAACGCATACGCCCTTTTTGGCCAAGTGCATCATTGTGGACGTTCTGCCTCTTTTCCTATGCTTTAACTGCAATTCCAGTCTACCTCCTGAAATTTGTTTCTTGCAATTCTGCCCCGCTTTCAAGTCCTCTTGGCAGCCTTACTTCAGTATATTTTTGCACGATAGCTGTCATTTATAACTCTGCAGGTTTGTGAATTACAGTGCCCCTGAGCTCCTTTCTTCAACTCGCTTTCTTGTGAGCTGGCCGCAACACCGCAGGATTGCTTCAGGCCCTAATCTGGTTCCAGCACGGCATGCTGAGCCTTTGGTTAATTCCTCTTCCTGGTGGGAAATGAGAGTTAAATTTGCCCGTCCAGACACCTCCAGCTAGTCTCTCATTGGTTCTCCCTATTCCTGTTCATCTTCCGCAGAAATTGCAAACTGGGCCAAACAGGAGGTTAAAGGCACTGACTCTCCAAGTCGGGAGAGTGTTAGTAAAGCGTCTGGAATGTTGCACCCGAGTACCAGGGGACGAGAACTGAGACATATTTGAACACGTCTCCCGATCACACGGTTGATCATACTCTGGGTTCCACATGCATGTTTTAACTGAAGGAAGAATCCCTTAAACCTGGAGAGTTGAGACCCGTGGAATGGGTACCATGCAATATGACTTCAAAGGGTCTTCATTTGCTCACCGAACCTCTCCAATCCTATCACTGCTGCGTTTATGCCCCAGTACAGACACTTGATTCTCTTTCGGAGACATAGCAATCCATAGGTTTTAAGATACTCACTAGTCAGGTACAATCTTAGGCATTTAATATGAGGTGTTGAGTCCATTTCGTTGAGCAAGGTGTAGCTCTTGTCTATTACATATTTGGCTTAAGGAACTTTATCTGTGCTCATTTCAATCTCTGGTTTTAGGCAGCACCCCAACTCACCTTTCCCCTTAGCAAGCATAAGTTGGTTTTCTAAATTTGAGACCCTGTTCTGTTTTGTATTTCAGTTCCTGTGTAGCCAAGTTTACATTCCGTGTATTAGTGATATCTTATGATGTTTCTTTTTCTGTGTGACTTATTTCAGTTAGAATCATCATACCAGAATCCACTCATTATGCTGCTACGGGCCTGATGACATAGATTTCATTGCTGAGTGATATTGCATTGTACGTAAGTACCACAACTTCTTTATCCATTACTCACTTTCTGCGATATTGAACTTGTACCGTAAACGAGGTTCTTGTAAACAGAGCCGTCCCAAACTTTGGGGTGGCTGTGTCTTTTTGATTTTAATTTCTCTAAGCTATAGGACCATAAGTGGAAGTGCCCTAGGCTCTGTTGCTTTGTTTTTTTGATGTTTCAGGAAACACCATACACTTCTCCCGAGTGGCTGTTGGCAATTTACATCCCGCCCATCAGCATAACAAGGCTCCCAGTTCTCCATGGCCTGTCCTGCCTTCTGGATTTTACACTTTTTTCAGATGGCCCTTTTGACCGGGGGGAAGTGAGACTTCATTGTAGTGCAGATTTCCTTTGCAAGCTTGCTTGGTTGGCCAAAAAGGGCGTATGCGTTTTTTCCTGAATATATTCAGGAAAAAACGCATACGCCCTTTTTGGCCAAGTGCATCATTGTGGACGTTCTGCCTCTTTTCCTATGCTTTAACTGCAATTCCAGTCTACCTCCTGAAATCGATTTCCTGCAATTCTGCCCCTCTTTCAAGTCCTCTTGGCAGCCTTACTTCAGTATATTTTTGGACGATAGCTGTCATTTATAACTCTGCAGGTTTGTGAATTACAGTGCCCCTGAGCTCCTTTCTTCAACTCGCTTTCTTGTGAGCTGGCCGCAACAGCGCAGGATTGCTTCAGGCCCTAATCTGGTTTCGGCACGGCACGCTGAGCCTTTGGTTAATTCCTCTTCCTGGTGGGAAATGAGAGTTAAATTTGCCCGTCCAGACACCTCCAGCTAGTCTCTCATTGGTTCTTCCTATTCCTGTTTATCTTCCGCAGAAATTGCAAACTGGGACAAACAGGAGGTTAAAGGCACTGCAATGTTGCACCCGAGTACCAGGGGACGAGAACTGAGACATATTTGAACACGTCTCCCGATCACACGGTTGATCATACTCTGGGTTCCACATGCATGTTTTAGCTGAAGGAAGAATCCCTTAAACCTGGAGAGTTGAGACCCATGGAATGGGTACCATGCAATATGACTTCAAAGGGTCTTCATTTGCTCACTGAACCTCTCCAATCCTATCACTGCTGCGTTTATGCCCCTGTTCACATGCTTGATTCTCTTTCGGAGACATAGCAATCCATAGGTTTTAAGATACTTACTAGTCAGGTACATTCTTAGGAATTTAATATGAGGAGTTGAGTCCATTTCATTGAGCAATGAGTAGCTCTTGTCTATTCCATATTTGGCTTAAGAACTTTATCTGTGTTCATTTCAATCTCTGGTTTTAGGCAGCACCCCAAGTCACCTTTCCCCTTAGCAAGCATAAGTTGGTTTTCTAAATTTGAGACCCTGTTCTGTTTTGTAATTCAGTTCCTGTGTAGCCAAGTTTACATTCCGTGTATTAGTGATATCTTATGATGTTTCTTTTTCTGTGTGACTTATTTCAGTTAGAATCATCATACCTGAATCCACTCATTATGCTGCTACGTGCCTGATGACATAGATTTCATTGCTGAGTGATATTGCATTGTACATAAGTACCATAACTTCTTTATCCATTACTCACTTTCTGCGATATTGAACTTGTACCGTAAACGAGGTTCTTGTAAACAGAGCCGTCCCAAACTTTGGGGTGGCTGTGTCTTTTTGATTTTAATTTCCCTAAGCTATAGGACCATAAGTGGAAGTGCCCTAGGCTCTGTTGCTTTGTTTTTTAGATGTTTCAGGAAACACCATACACTTCTCCCGAGTGGCTGTTGGCAATTTACATCCCGCTCATCAGCATAACAAGGCTCCCAGTTCTCCATGGCCTGTCCTGCCTTCTGGATTTTACACTTTTTTCAGATGGCCCTTTTGACCGGGGGGAAGTGAGACTTCATTGTAGTGCAGATTTCCTTTGCAAGCTTGCTTGGTTGGCCAAAAAGGGCGTATGCGTTTTTTCCTGAATATATTCAGGAAAAAACGCATACGCCCTTTTTGGCCAAGTGCATCATTGTGGACGTTCTGCCTCTTTTCCTATGCTTTAACTGCAATTCCAGTCTACCTCCTGAAATCGGTTTCTTGCAATTCTGCCCCGCTTTCAAGTCCTCTTGGCAGCCTTACTTCAGTATATTTTTGGATGATAGCTGTCATTTATAACTCTGCAGGTTTGTGAATTACAGTGCCCCTGAGCTCCTTTCTTCAACTCGCTTTCTTGTGAGCTGGCCGCAACACCGCAGGATTGCTTCAGGCCCTAATCTGGTTCCGGCACGGCACGCTGAGCCTTTGGTTAATTCCTCTTCCTGGTGGGAAATGAGAGTTAAATTTGCCCGTCCAGACACCTCCAGCTAGTCTCTCATTGGTTCTCCCTATTCCTGTTCATCTTGCACAGAAATTGCAAACTGGGCCAAACAGGAGGTTAAAGGCACTGACTCTCCAAGTCGGGAGAGTGTTAGTAAAGCGTCTGGAATGTTGCACCCGAGTACCAGGGGACGAGAATTGGGACATATTTGAACTCGTCTCCCGATCACACGGTGGATCATACTCTGGGTTCCACATGCATGTTTTAGCTGAAGGAAGAATCCCCTAAACCTGGAGAGTTGAGACCCGTGGAATGGTTACCATGCAATATGACTTCAAAGGGTCTTCATTTGCTCACCGAACCTCTCCAATCCTATCACTGCTGCGTTTATGCCCCTGTACACAGGCTTGATTCTCTTTCGGAGACATAGCAATCCATAGGTTTTAAGATACTTACTAGTCAGGTACATTCTTAGGCGTTTAATATGGGGTGTTGAGTCCATTTCGTTGAGCAAGGAGTAGCTCTTGTCTATTCCATATTTGGCTTAAGGAACTTTATCTGTGTTCATTTCAATCTCTGGTTTTAGGCAGCACCCCAACTCACCTTTACCCTTAGCAAGCATAAGTTGGTTTTCTAAATTTGAGACCCTGTTCTGTTTTGTAATTCAGTTCCTGTGTAGCCAAGTTTACATTCCGTGTATTAGTGATATCTTATGATGTTTCTTTTTCTGTGTGACTTATTTCAGTTAGAATCATCATACCTGAATCCACTCATTATGCTGCTACAGGCCTGATGACATAGATTTCATTGCTGAGTGATATTGCATTGTACGTAAGTACCACAACTTCTTTATCCATTACTCACTTTCTGCGATATTGAACTTGTACCGTAAACGAGGTTCTTGTAAACAGAGCCATCCCAAACTTTGGGGTGGCTGTGTCTTTTTGATTTTAATTTCCCTAAGCTATAGGACCATAAGTGGAAGTGCCCTAGGCTCTGTTGCTTTGTTTTTTAGATGTTTCAGGAAACACCATACACTTCTCCCGAGTGGCTCTTGGCAATTTACATCCCGCTCATCAGCATAACAAGGCTCCCAGTTCTCCATGGCCTGTCCTGCCTTCTGGATTTTACACTTTTTTCAGATGGCCCTTTTGACCGGGGGGAAGTGAGACTTCATTGTAGTGCAGATTTCCTTTGCAAGCTTGCTTGGTTGGCCAAAAAGGGCGTATGCGTTTTTTCCTGAATATATTCAGGAAAAAACGCATACGCCCTTTTTGGCCAAGTGCATCATTGTCGACGTTCTGCCTCTTTTCCTATGCTTTAACTGCAATTCCAGTCTACCTCCTGAAATCGGTTTCTTGCAATTCTGCCCCGCTTTCAAGTCCTCTTGGCAGCCTTACTTCAGTATATTTTTGGATGATAGCTGTCATTTATAACTCTGCAGGTTTGTGAATTACAGTGCCCCTGAGCTCCTTTCTTCAACTCGCTTTCTTGTGAGCTGGCCGCAACACCGCAGGATTGCTTCAGGCCCTAATCTGGTTCCGGCACGGCACGCTGAGCCTTTGGTTAATTCCTCTTCCTGGTGGGAAATGAGAGTTAAATTTGCCCGTCCAGACACCTCCAGCTAGTCTCTCATTGGTTCTCCCTATTCCTGTTCATCTTGCACAGAAATTGCAAACTGGGCCAAACAGGAGGTTAAAGGCACTGACTCTCCAAGTCGGGAGAGTGTTAGTAAAGCGTCTGGAATGTTGCACCCGAGTACCAGGGGATGAGAACTGAGACATATTTGAACACGTCTCCCGATCGCACAGTGGATCATACTCTGGGTTCCACATGCATGTTTTAACTGAAGGAAGAATCCCTTAAACCTGGAGAGTTGAGACCCGTGGAATGGGTACCATGCAATATGACTTCAAAGGGTCTTCATTTGCTCACCGAACCTCTCCAATCCTATCACTGCTGCGTTTATGCCCCAGTACAGACACTTGATTCTCTTTCGGAGACATAGCAATCCATAGGTTTTAAGATACTCACTAGTCAGGTACAATCTTAGGCATTTAATATGAGGTGTTGAGTCCATTTCGTTGAGCAAGGTGTAGCTCTTGTCTATTACATATTTGGCTTAAGGAACTTTATCTGTGCTCATTTCAATCTCTGGTTTTAGGCAGCACCCCAACTCACCTTTCCCCTTAGCAAGCATAAGTTGGTTTTCTAAATTTGAGACCCTGTTCTGTTTTGTATTTCAGTTCCTGTGTAGCCAAGTTTACATTCCGTGTATTAGTGATATCTTATGATGTTTCTTTTTCTGTGTGACTTATTTCAGTTAGAATCATCATACCAGAATCCACTCATTATGCTGCTACGGGCCTGATGACATAGATTTCATTGCTGAGTGATATTGCATTGTACGTAAGTACCACAACTTCTTTATCCATTACTCACTTTCTGCGATATTGAACTTGTACCGTAAACGAGGTTCTTGTAAACAGAGCCGTCCCAAACTTTGGGGTGGCTGTGTCTTTTTGATTTTAATTTCTCTAAGCTATAGGACCATAAGTGGAAGTGCCCTAGGCTCTGTTGCTTTGTTTTTTTGATGTTTCAGGAAACACCATACACTTCTCCCGAGTGGCTGTTGGCAATTTACATCCCGCCCATCAGCATAACAAGGCTCCCAGTTCTCCATGGCCTGTCCTGCCTTCTGGATTTTACACTTTTTTCAGATGGCCCTTTTGACCGGGGGGAAGTGAGACTTCATTGTAGTGCAGATTTCCTTTGCAAGCTTGCTTGGTTGGCCAAAAAGGGCGTATGCGTTTTTTCCTGAATATATTCAGGAAAAAACGCATACGCCCTTTTTGGCCAAGTGCATCATTGTGGACGTTCTGCCTCTTTTCCTATGCTTTAACTGCAATTCCAGTCTACCTCCTGAAATCGATTTCCTGCAATTCTGCCCCTCTTTCAAGTCCTCTTGGCAGCCTTACTTCAGTATATTTTTGGACGATAGCTGTCATTTATAACTCTGCAGGTTTGTGAATTACAGTGCCCCTGAGCTCCTTTCTTCAACTCGCTTTCTTGTGAGCTGGCCGCAACAGCGCAGGATTGCTTCAGGCCCTAATCTGGTTTCGGCACGGCACGCTGAGCCTTTGGTTAATTCCTCTTCCTGGTGGGAAATGAGAGTTAAATTTGCCCGTCCAGACACCTCCAGCTAGTCTCTCATTGGTTCTTCCTATTCCTGTTTATCTTCCGCAGAAATTGCAAACTGGGACAAACAGGAGGTTAAAGGCACTGCAATGTTGCACCCGAGTACCAGGGGACGAGAACTGAGACATATTTGAACACGTCTCCCGATCACACGGTTGATCATACTCTGGGTTCCACATGCATGTTTTAGCTGAAGGAAGAATCCCTTAAACCTGGAGAGTTGAGACCCATGGAATGGGTACCATGCAATATGACTTCAAAGGGTCTTCATTTGCTCACTGAACCTCTCCAATCCTATCACTGCTGCGTTTATGCCCCTGTTCACATGCTTGATTCTCTTTCGGAGACATAGCAATCCATAGGTTTTAAGATACTTACTAGTCAGGTACATTCTTAGGAATTTAATATGAGGAGTTGAGTCCATTTCATTGAGCAATGAGTAGCTCTTGTCTATTCCATATTTGGCTTAAGAACTTTATCTGTGTTCATTTCAATCTCTGGTTTTAGGCAGCACCCCAAGTCACCTTTCCCCTTAGCAAGCATAAGTTGGTTTTCTAAATTTGAGACCCTGTTCTGTTTTGTAATTCAGTTCCTGTGTAGCCAAGTTTACATTCCGTGTATTAGTGATATCTTATGATGTTTCTTTTTCTGTGTGACTTATTTCAGTTAGAATCATCATACCTGAATCCACTCATTATGCTGCTACGTGCCTGATGACATAGATTTCATTGCTGAGTGATATTGCATTGTACATAAGTACCATAACTTCTTTATCCATTACTCACTTTCTGCGATATTGAACTTGTACCGTAAACGAGGTTCTTGTAAACAGAGCCGTCCCAAACTTTGGGGTGGCTGTGTCTTTTTGATTTTAATTTCCCTAAGCTATAGGACCATAAGTGGAAGTGCCCTAGGCTCTGTTGCTTTGTTTTTTAGATGTTTCAGGAAACACCATACACTTCTCCCGAGTGGCTGTTGGCAATTTACATCCCGCTCATCAGCATAACAAGGCTCCCAGTTCTCCATGGCCTGTCCTGCCTTCTGGATTTTACACTTTTTTCAGATGGCCCTTTTGACCGGGGGGAAGTGAGACTTCATTGTAGTGCAGATTTCCTTTGCAAGCTTGCTTGGTTGGCCAAAAAGGGCGTATGCGTTTTTTCCTGAATATATTCAGGAAAAAACGCATACGCCCTTTTTGGCCAAGTGCATCATTGTGGACGTTCTGCCTCTTTTCCTATGCTTTAACTGCAATTCCAGTCTACCTCCTGAAATCGGTTTCTTGCAATTCTGCCCCGCTTTCAAGTCCTCTTGGCAGCCTTACTTCAGTATATTTTTGGATGATAGCTGTCATTTATAACTCTGCAGGTTTGTGAATTACAGTGCCCCTGAGCTCCTTTCTTCAACTCGCTTTCTTGTGAGCTGGCCGCAACACCGCAGGATTGCTTCAGGCCCTAATCTGGTTCCGGCACGGCACGCTGAGCCTTTGGTTAATTCCTCTTCCTGGTGGGAAATGAGAGTTAAATTTGCCCGTCCAGACACCTCCAGCTAGTCTCTCATTGGTTCTCCCTATTCCTGTTCATCTTGCACAGAAATTGCAAACTGGGCCAAACAGGAGGTTAAAGGCACTGACTCTCCAAGTCGGGAGAGTGTTAGTAAAGCGTCTGGAATGTTGCACCCGAGTACCAGGGGACGAGAATTGGGACATATTTGAACTCGTCTCCCGATCACACGGTGGATCATACTCTGGGTTCCACATGCATGTTTTAGCTGAAGGAAGAATCCCCTAAACCTGGAGAGTTGAGACCCGTGGAATGGTTACCATGCAATATGACTTCAAAGGGTCTTCATTTGCTCACCGAACCTCTCCAATCCTATCACTGCTGCGTTTATGCCCCTGTACACAGGCTTGATTCTCTTTCGGAGACATAGCAATCCATAGGTTTTAAGATACTTACTAGTCAGGTACATTCTTAGGCGTTTAATATGGGGTGTTGAGTCCATTTCGTTGAGCAAGGAGTAGCTCTTGTCTATTCCATATTTGGCTTAAGGAACTTTATCTGTGTTCATTTCAATCTCTGGTTTTAGGCAGCACCCCAACTCACCTTTACCCTTAGCAAGCATAAGTTGGTTTTCTAAATTTGAGACCCTGTTCTGTTTTGTAATTCAGTTCCTGTGTAGCCAAGTTTACATTCCGTGTATTAGTGATATCTTATGATGTTTCTTTTTCTGTGTGACTTATTTCAGTTAGAATCATCATACCTGAATCCACTCATTATGCTGCTACAGGCCTGATGACATAGATTTCATTGCTGAGTGATATTGCATTGTACGTAAGTACCACAACTTCTTTATCCATTACTCACTTTCTGCGATATTGAACTTGTACCGTAAACGAGGTTCTTGTAAACAGAGCCATCCCAAACTTTGGGGTGGCTGTGTCTTTTTGATTTTAATTTCCCTAAGCTATAGGACCATAAGTGGAAGTGCCCTAGGCTCTGTTGCTTTGTTTTTTAGATGTTTCAGGAAACACCATACACTTCTCCCGAGTGGCTCTTGGCAATTTACATCCCGCTCATCAGCATAACAAGGCTCCCAGTT
The DNA here is from genome assembly GCF_964374135.1 of Grampus griseus. NCBI lineage: Eukaryota > Metazoa > Chordata > Mammalia > Artiodactyla > Delphinidae > Grampus > Grampus griseus. Next base: position 172,760 of record NW_028133320.1, read on the forward strand.
CTCCATGGCCTGTCCTGCCTTCTGGATTTTACACTTTTTTCAGATGGCCCTTTTGACCGGGGGGAAGTGAGACTTCATTGTAGTGCAGATTTCCTTTGCAAGCTTGCTTGGTTGGCCAAAAAGGGCGTATGCGTTTTTTCCTGAATATATTCAGGAAAAAACGCATACGCCCTTTTTGGCCAAGTGCATCATTGTCGACGTTCTGCCTCTTTTCCTATGCTTTAACTGCAATTCCAGTCTACCTCCTGAAATCGGTTTCTTGCAATTCTGCCCCGCTTTCAAATCCTCTTGGCAGCCTTACTTCAGTATATTTTTGGACGAGAGCTGTCATTTATAACTCTGCAGGTTTGTGAATTACAGTGCCCCTGAGCTCCTTTCTTCAACTCGCTTTCTTGTGAGCTGGCCGCAACACCGCAGGATTGCTTCAGGCCCTAATCTGGTTCCGGCACGGCGCGCTGAGCCTTTGGTTAATTCCTCTTCCTGGTGGGAAATGAGAGTTAAATTTGCCCGTCCAGACACCTCCAGCTAGTCTCTCATTGGTTCTCCCTATTCCTGTTCATCTTCCGCAGAAATTGCAAACTGGGCCAAACAGGAGGTTAAAGGCACTGACTCTCCAAGTCGGGAGAGTGTTAGTAAAGCGTCTGGAATGTTGCACCCGAGTACCAGGGGACGAGAACTGAGACATATTTGAACACGTCTCCCGATCACACGGTTGATCATACTCTGGGTTCCACATGCATGTTTTAGCTGAAGGAAGAATCCCTTAAACCTGGAGAGTTGAGACCCGTGGAATGGGTACCATGCAATATGACTTCAAAGGGTCTTCATTTGCTCACCGAACCTCTCCAATCCTATCACTGCTGCGTTTATGCCCCTGTACACACGCTTGATTCTCTTTCGGAGACATAGCAATCCATAGGTTTTAAGATACTTACAAGTCATGTACATTCTTAGGCGTTTAATATGGGGTTTTGAGTCCATTTCGTTGAGCAAGGAGTAGCTCTTGTCTATTCCATATTTGGCTTAAGGAACTTTATCTGTGTTCATTTCAATCTCTGGTTTTAGGCAGCACCCCAACTCACCTTTCCCCTTAGCAAGCATAAGTTGGTTTTCTAAATTTGAGACCCTGTTCTGTTTTGTAATTCAGTTCCTGTGTAGCCAAGTTTACATTCCGTGTATTAGTGATATCTTATGATGTTTCTTTTTCTGTGTGACTTATTTCAGTTAGAATCATCATACCTGAATCCCCTCATTATGCTGCTACGGGCCTGATGACATAGATTTCATTGCTGAGTGATATTGCATTGTACGTAAGTACCACAACTTCTTTATCCATTACTCACTTTCTGCGATATTGAACTTGCACCGTAAACGAGGTTCTTGTAAACAGAGCCATCCCAAACTTTGGGGTGGCTGTGTATTTTTTATTTTAATTTCCCTAAGCTATAGGACCATAAGTGGAAGTGCCCTAGGCTCTGTTGCTTTGTTTTTTTGATGTTTCAGGAAACACCATACACTTCTCCCGAGTGGCTGTTGGCAATTTACATCCCGCCCATCAGCATAACAAGGCTCCCAGTTCTCCATGGCCTGTCCTGCCTTCTGGATTTTACACTTTTTTCAGATGGCCCTTTTGACCGGGGGGAAGTGAGACTTCATTGTAGTGCAGATTTCCTTTGCAAGCTTGCTTGGTTGGCCAAAAAGGGCGTATGCGTTTTTTCCTGAATATATTCAGGAAAAAACGCATACGCCCTTTTTGGCCAGGTGCATCATTGTGGACGTTCTGCCTCTTTTCCTATGCTTTAACTGCAATTCCAGTCTACCTCCTGAAATCGGTTTCTTGCAATTCTGCCCCGCTTTCAAGTCCTCTTGGCAGCCTTACTTCAGTATATTTTTGGACGAGAGCTGTCATTTATAACTCTGCAGGTTTGTGAATTACAGTGCCCCTGAGCTCCTTTCTTCAACTCGCTTTCTTGTGAGCTGGCCGCAACACCGCAGGATTGCTTCAGGCCCTAATCTGGTTCCGGCACGGCACGCTGAGCCTTTGGTTAATTCCTCTTCCTGGTGGGAAATGAGAGTTAAATTTGCCCGTCCAGACACCTCCAGCTAGTCTCTCTTTGGTTCTCCCTATTCCTGTTCATCTTCCGCAGAAATTGCAAACTGGGCCAAACAGGAGGTTAAAGGCACTGACTCTCCAAGTCGGGAGAGTGTTAGTAAAGCGTCTGGAATGTTGCACCCGAGTACCAGGGGACGAGAACTGAGACATATTTGAACACGTCTCCCGATCACACGGTGGATCATACTCTGGGTTCCACATGCATGTTTTACCTGAAGGAAGAATCCCTTAAACCTGGAGAGTTGAGACCCTTGGAATGGGTACCATGCAATATGACTTCAAAGGGTCTTCATTTGCTCACTGAACCTCTCCAATCCTATCACTGCTGCGTTTATGCCCCTGTACACACGCTTGATTCTCTTTCGGAGACATAGCAATCCATAGGTTTTAAGATACTTTCTAGTCAGGTACATTCTTAGGCATTTAATATGAGGTGTTGAGTCCATTTCATTGAGCAAGGTGTAGCTCTTGTCTATTACATATTTGGCTTAAGGAACTTTATCTGTGCTCATTTCAATCTCTGGTTTTAGGCAGCACCCCAACTCACCTTTCCCCTTAGCAAGCATAAGTTGGTTTTCTAAATTTGAGACCCTGTTCTATTTTGTAATTCAGTTCCTGTGTAGCCAAGTTTACATTCCGTGTATTAGTGATATCTTATGATGTTTCTTTTTCTGTGTGACTTATTTCAGTTAGAATCATCATACCTGAATCCACTCATTATGCTGCTACGGGCCTGATGACATAGATTTCATTGCTGAGTGATATTGCATTGTACTTAAGTACCACAACTTCTTTATCCATTACTCACTTTCTGCGATATTGAACTTGTACCGTAAACGAGGTTCTTGTAAACAGAGCCGTCCCAAACTTTGGGGTGGCTGTGTCTTTTTGATTTTAATTTCCCTAAGCTATAGGACCATAAGTGGAAGTGCCCTACGCTCTGTTGCTTTGGTTTTTAGGTGTTTCAGGAAACACCATACACTTCTCCCGAGTGGCTGTTGGCAATTTACATCCCGCCCATCAGCATAACAAGGCTCCCAGTTCTCCATGGCCTGTCCTGCCTTCTGGATTTTACACTTTTTTCAGATGGCCCTTTTGACCGGGGGGAAGTGAGACTTCATTGTAGTGCAGATTTCCTTTGCAAGCTTGCTTGGTTGGCCAAAAAGGGCGTATGCGTTTTTTCCTGAATATATTCAGGAAAAAACGCATACGCCCTTTATGGCCAAGTGCATCATTGTGGACGTTCTGCCTCTTTTCCTATGCTTTAACTGCAATTCCAGTCTACCTCCTGAAATCGGTTTCTTGCAATTCTGCCCCGCTTTCAAGTCCTCTTGGCAGCCTTACTTCAGTATATTTTTGGACGATAGCTGTCATTTATAACTCTGCAGCTTTGTGAATTACAGTGCTCCTGAGCTCCTTTCTTCAACTCGCTTTCTTGTGAGCTGGCCGCAACACCGCAGGATTGCTTCAGGCCCTAATCTGGTTCCGGCACGGCACGCTGAGCCTTTGGTTAATTCCTCTTCCTGGTGGGAAATGAGAGTTAAATTTGCCCGTCCAGACACCTCCAGCTAGTCTCTCATTGGTTCTCCCTATTCCTGTTCATCTTCCGCAGAAATTGCAAACTGGGCCAAACAGGAGGTTAAAGGCACTGACTCTCCAAGTCGGGAGAGTGTTAGTAAAGCGTCTGGAATGTTGCACCCGAGTACCAGGGGACGAGAACTGAGACATATTTGAACACGTCTCCCGATCACACGGTGGATCATATTCTGGGTTCCACATGCATGTTTTAGCTGAAGGAAGAATCCCTTAAACCTGGAGAGTTGAGACCCTTGGAATGGGTACCATGCAATATGACTTCAAAGGGTCTTCATTTGCTCACCGAACCTCTCCAATCCTATCACTGCTGCGTTTATGCCCCTGTACACACGCTTGATCCTCTTTCAGAGACATAGCAATCCATAGGTTTTAAGATATTTACTAGTCAGGTGCATTCTTAGGCGTTTAATATGGGGTGTTGAGCCCATTTCGTTGAGCAAGGAGTAGCTCTTATCTATTACATATTTGGCTTAAGGAACTTTATCTGTGCTCATTTCAATCTCTGGTTTTATGCAACACGCCAACTCACATTTCCCCTTAGCAAGCATAAGTTGGTTTTCTAAATTTGAGACCCTGTTCTGTTTTGTATTTCAGTTCCAGTGTAGCCAAGTTTACATTCCGTGTATTAGTGATATCTTATGATGTTTCTTTTTCTGTGTGACTTATTTCAGTTAGAATCATCATACTTGAATCCACTCATTATGCTGCTAAGGGCCTGATGACATAGATTTCATTGCTGAGTGATATTGCATTGTACGTAAGTACCACAACTTCTTTATCCATTACTCACTTTCTGCAATATTGAACTTGTACCGTAAACGAGGTTCTTGTAAACAGAGCCGTCCCAAACTTTGGGGTGGCTGTGTCTTTTTGATTTTAATTTCCCTAATCTATAGGACCTTAAGTGGAAGTGCCCTAGGCTCTGTTGCTTTGTTTTTTAGATGTTTCAGGAAACACCATACACTTCTCCCGAGTGGCTGTTGGCAATTTACATCCCGCCCATCAGCATAACAAGGCTCCCAGTTCTCCATGGCCTGTCCTGCCTTCTGGATTTTACACTTTTTTCAGATGGCCCTTTTGACCGGGGGGAAGTGAGACTTCATTGTAGTGCAGATTTCCTTTGCAAGCTTGCTTGGTTGGCCAAAAAGGGCGTATGCGTTTTTTCCTGAATATATTCAGGAAAAAACGCATACGCCCTTTTTGGCCAAGTGCATCATTGTGGACGTTCTGCCTCTTTTCCTATGCTTTAACTGCAATTCCAGTCTACCTCCTGAAATCGGTTTCCTGCAATTCTGCCCCGCTTTCAAGTCCTCTTGGCAGCCTTACTTCAGTATATTTTTGGATGATAGCTGTCATTTATAACTTTGCAGGTTTGTGAATTACAGTGCCCCTGAGCTCCTTTCTTCAACTCGCTTTCTTGGGAGCTGGTCGCAACACCGCAGGATTGCTTCAGGCCCTAATCCGGTTCCGGCACGGCACGCTGAGCCTTTGGTTAATTCCTCTTCCTGGTGGGAAATGAGAGTTAAATTTGCCCGTCCAGACACCTCCAGCTAGTCTCTCATTGGTTCTCCCTATTCCTGTTCATCTTCCGCAGAAATTGCAAACTGGGCCAAACAGGAGGTTAAAGGCACTGACTCTCCAAGTCGGGAGAGTGTTAGTAAAGCGTCTGGAATGTTGCACCCGAGTACCAGGGGACGAGAACTGAGACATATTGGAACACGTCTCCCGATCACACGGTTGATCATACTCTGGGTCCCACATGCATGTTTTAGCTGAAGGAAGAATCCCTTAAACCTGGAGAGTTGAGACCTGTGGAATGGGTACCATGCAATATGACTTCAAAGGGTCTTCATTTGCTCACCGAACCTCTCCAATCCTATCACTGCTGCATTTATGTCCCTGTACACACGTTAAATTCTCTTTTGGAGACATAGCGATCCATATGTTTTAAGATACTTACTAGTCAGGTACGTTCTTAGGCGTTTAATATGGGGTGTTGAGTCCATTTCGTTGAGCAAGGAGTAGCTCTTGTCTATTACATATTTGGCTTAAGGAACTTTATCTGTGCTCATTCCAATCTCTGGTTTTATGCAGCACCACAACTCACCTTTCCCCTTAAGCAAGCATACGTTGGTTTTCTAAATTTGAGACCCTGTTCTGTTTTGTAATCCAGTTCCTCTGTAGCCAAGATGACATTCCGTGTATTAGTGATATCTTATGATGTTTCTTTTTCTGTGTGACTTATTTCAGGTAGAATCATCATACCTGAAACCACTCATTATGCTGCTACGGGCCTGATGACATAGATGTCACTGCTGAGTGATACTGCATTGTACATAAATACCACAACTTCTTTATCCATTTTTCACTTTCTGCGATATTGAACTTGTCTCATAAATGAGGTTCTTGTAAACAGAGTCATCCCAAACATTGGTGTGGCTGAGTCTTTTTGATTTTAATTTCCCTAAGCTATAGGACCATAAGTGGAAGTGCCCTAGGCTCTGTTGCTTTGTTTTTTAGATGTTTCAGGAAACACCATACACTTCTCCCGAGTGGCTGTTGGCAATTTACATCCCGCCCATCAGCATAACAAGGCTCCCAGTTCTCCATGGCCTGTCCTGCCTTTCTGGATTTTACACTTTTTTCAGATGGCCCTTTTGACCGGGGGGAAGTGAGACTTCATTGTAGTGCAGATTTCCTTTGCAAGCTTGCTTGGTTGGCCAAAAAGGGCGTATGCGTTTTTTCCTGAATATATTCAGGAAAAAACGCATATGCCCTTTTTGGCCAAGTGCATCATTGTGGACGTTCTGTCTCTTTTCCTATGCTTTAAATGCAATTCCAGTCTACCTCCTGAAATCGGTTTCCTGCAATTCTGCCCCGCTTTCAAGTCCTCTTGGCAGCCTTACTTCAGTATATTTTTGGACGATAGCTGTCATTTATAACTCTGCAGGTTTGTGAACTACAGTGCCCCTGAGCTCCTTTCTTCACCTCGCTTTCTTGTGAGCTGGCTGCAACACCGCAGGATTGCTTCAGGCCCTAATCTTGTTCCGGCACGGCACGCTGAGCCTTTGGTTAATTCCTCTTCCTGGTGGGAAATGAGAGTTAAATTTAGCCGTCCAGACACCTCCAGCTAGTCTCTCATTGGTTCTCCCTATTCCTGTTCATCTTCCGCAGAAATTGCAAACTGGGCCAAACAGGAGGTTAAAGGCACTGACTCTCCAAGTCGGGAGAGTGTTAGTAAAGCGTCTGGAATGTTGCACCCGAGTACCAGGGGACGAGAACTGAGACATATTGGAACACGTCTCCTGATCACACGGTTGATCATACTCTGGGTTCCACATGCATGTTTTAGCTGAAGGAAGAATCCCTTAAACCTGGAGAGTTGAGACCCGTGGAATGGGTACCATGCAATATGACTTCAAAGGGTCTTCATTTGCTCACCGAACCTCTCCAATCCTATCACTGCTGCGTTTATGCCCCTGTACACACGCTTGATTCTCTTTCGGAGACATAGCAATGCATAGGTTTTAAGATACTTACTAGTCAGGTACATTCTTAGGCGTTTAATATGAGGTGTTGAGTCCATTTCGTTGAGCAAGGAGTAGCTCTTGTCTATTCCATATTTGGCTTAAGGAACTTTATCTGTGCTCATTTCAATCTCTGGTTTTAGGCAGCACCCCAACTCACCTTTCCCCTTAGCAAGCATAAGTTGGTTTTCTAAATTTGAGACCCTGTTCTGTTTTGTAATTCAGTTCCTGTGTAGCCAAGTTTACATTCCGTGTATTAGTGATATCTTATGATGTTTCTTTTTCTGTGTGACTTATTTCAGTTAGAATCATCATACCTGAATCCACTCATTATGCTGCTACGGGCCTGATGACATAGATTTCATTGCTGAGTGATATTGCATTGTACGTAAGTACCACAACTTCTTTATCCATTACTCACTTTCTGCGATATTGAACTTGTACCGTAAACGAGGTTCTTGTAAACAGAGCCATCCCAAACTTTGGGGTGGCTGTGTCTTTTTGGTTTTAATTTCCCTAAGCTATAGGACCATTAGTGGAAGTGCCCTAGGCTCTGTTGCTTTGTTTTTTAGATGTTTCAGGAAACACCATACACTTCTCCCGAGTGGCTGTTGGCAATTTACATCCCGCTCATCAGCATAACAAGGCTCCCAGTTCTCCATGGCCTGTCCTGCCTTCTGGATTTTACACTTTTTTCAGATGGCCCTTTTGACCGGGGGGAAGTGAGACTTCATTGTAGTGCAGATTTCCTTTGCAAGCTTGCTTGGTTGGCCAAAAAGGGCATATGCGTTTTTTCCTGAATATATTCAGGAAAAAACGCATATGCCCTTTTTGGCCAAGTGCATCATTGTGGACGTTCTGTCTCTTTTCCTATGCTTTAAATGCAATTCCAGTCTACCTCCTGAAATCGGTTTCCTGCAATTCTGCCCCGCTTTCAAGTCCTCTTGGCAGCCTTACTTCAGTATATTTTTGGACGATAGCTGTCATTTATAACTCTGCAGGTTTGTGAACTACAGTGCCCCTGAGCTCATTTCTTCACCTCGCTTTCTTGTGAGCTGGCTGCAACACCGCAGGATTGCTTCAGGCCCTAATCTTGTTCCGGCACGGCACGCTGAGCCTTTGGTTAATTCCTCTTCCTGGTGGGAAATGAGAGTTAAATTTAGCCGTCCAGACACCTCCAGCTAGTCTCTCATTGGTTCTCCCTATTCCTGTTCATCTTCCGCAGAAATTGCAAACTGGGCCAAACAGGAGGTTAAAGGCACTGACTCTCCAAGTCGGGAGAGTGTTAGTAAAGCGTCTGGAATGTTGCACCCGAGTACCAGGGGACGAGAACTGAGACATATTGGAACACGTCTCCTGATCACACGGTTGATCATACTCTGGGTTCCACATGCATGTTTTAGCTGAAGAAATAATCCCTTTAACCTGGAGAGTTGAGACCCGTGGAATGGGTACCATGCAATATGACTTCAAAGGGTCTTCATTTGCTCACCGAACCTCTCCAATCCTATCACTGCTGCGTTTATGCCCCTGTACACACGTTAAATTCTCTTTTGGAGACATAGCGATCCATATGTTTTAAGATACTTACTAGTCAGGTACGTTCTTAGGCGTTTAATATGGGGTGTTGAGTCCATTTCGTTGAGCAAGGAGTAGCTCTTGTCTATTACATATTTGGCTTAAGGAACTTTATCTGTGCTCATTTCAATCTCTGGTTTTATGCAGCACCACAACTCACCTTTCCCCTTAAGCAAGCATACGTTGGTTTTCTAAATTTGAGACCCTGTTCTGTTTTGTAATCCAGTTCCTGTGTAGCCAAGATGACATTCCGTGTATTAGTGATATCTTATGATGTTTCTTTTTCTGTGTGACTTATTTCAGGTAGAATCATCATACCTGAAACCACTCATTATGCTGCTACGGGCCTGATGACATAGATGTCACTGCTGAGTGATACTGCATTGTACATAAATACCACAACTTCTTTATCCATTTTTCACTTTCTGCGATATTGAACTTGTCTCGTAAACGAGGTTCTTGTAAACAGAGTCATCCCAAACATTGGTGTGGCTGTGTCTTTTTGATTTTAATTTCCCTAAGCTATAGGACCATAAGTAGAAGTGCCCTAGGCTCTGTTGCTTTGTTTTTTAGATGTTTCAGGAAACACCATACACTTCTCCCGAGTGGCTGTTGGCAATTTACATCCCGCCCATCAGCATAACAAGGCTCCCAGTTCTCCATGGCCTGTCCTGCCTTTCTGGATTTTACACTGTTTTCAGATGGACCTTTTGACCGGGGGGAAGTGAGACTTCATTGTAGTGCAGATTTCCTTTGCAAGCTTGCTTGGTTGGCCAAAAAGGGCGTATGCGTTTTTTCCTGAATGAAAAAACGCATACGCCCTTTTTGGCCAAGTGCATCATTGTGGACGTTCTGCCTCTTTTCCTCTGCTTTAAATGCAATTCCAGTCTACCTCCTGAAATCGGTTTCCTGCAATTCTGCCCCGCTTTCAAGTCCTCTTGGCAGCCTTACTTCAGTATATTTTTGGACGAGAGCTGTCATTTATAACTCTGCAGGTTTGTGAATTACAGTGCCCCTGAGCTCCTTTCTTCAACTCGCTTTCTTGTGAGCTGGCCGCAACACCGCAGGATTGCTTCAGGCCCTAATCTGGTTCCGGCACGGCACGCTGAGCCTTTTGTTAATTCCTCTTCCTGGTGGGAAATGAGAGTTAAATTTGCCTGTGCAGACACCTCCAGCTAGTCTCTCATTGGTTCTCCCTATTCCTCTTCATCTTCCACAGAAATTGCAAACTGGGCCAAACAGGAGGTTAAAGGCACTGACTCTCCAAGTCGGGAGAGTGTTAGTAAAGCGTCTGGAATGTTGCACCCGAGTACCAGGGGACGAGAACTGAGACATATTGGAACACGTCTCCCGATTAAACGGTTGATCATACTCTGGGTTCCACATGCATGTTTTAGCTGAAGGAAGAATCCCTTAAACCTGGAGAGTTGAGACCCGTGGAATGGGTACCATGCAATATGACTTCAAAGGGTCTTCATTTGCTCACCGAACCTCACCAATCCTATGAGCCCCAAGTGTCCAGCCTTATGTGTCACCCAGCTCTGGGTTTAGATGCTGTAAATCCAGGTTGCATCACAAGCCTTGAATGAATTACTTAACTATTGCTCTCTATTTCACTGTCATTGTGTTTTGTTCCAGAAATTAATTTTTATTATGGTATTTAGCTGATTTTCACAGATACGTTAATGCCGCTGTACAGACTCTTGATTCTCTTATGGAGATATATAAATCCATAGGTTTTATGATTCTTACTACTCAGGTATATTCCTAGGCATTGAATATGGGGTATTGAGTCCATTTCGTTGAGCAAGGACTAGCTCTTGTCTATTACATATTTGGCTTAAGGAACTTTATCTGTGCTCATTTCAATCTCTGGTTTTATGCAGCACCACAACTCACCTTTCCCCTTAAGCAAGCATACGTTGGTTTTCTAAATTTGAGACCCTGTTCTGTTTTGTAATCCAGTTCCTGTGTAGCCAAGATGACATTCCGTGTATTAGTGATATCTTATGATGTTTCTTTTTCTGTGTGACTTATTTCAGTTAGAATCATCATACCTGAAACCACTCATTATGCTGCTACGGGCCTGATGACATAGATGTCACTGCTGAGTGATACTGCATTGTACATAAATACCACAACTTCTTTATCCATTTTTCACTTTCTGCGATATTGAACTTGTCTCGTAAACGAGGTTCTTGTAAACAGAGTCATCCCAAACATTGGTGTGGCTGTGTCTTTTTGAGTTTAATTTCCCTAAGCTATAGGACCATAAGTGGAAGTGCCCTAGGCTCTGTTGCTTTGTTTTTTAGATGTTTCAGGAAACACCATACACTTCTCCCGAGTGGCTGTTGGCAATTTACATCCCGCTCATCAGCATAACAAGGCTCCCAGTTCTCCATGGCCTGTCCTGCCTTCTGGATTTTACACTTTTTTCAGATGGCCCTTTTGACCGGGGGGAAGTGAGACTTCATTGTAGTGCAGATTTCCTTTGCAAGCTTGCTTGGTTGGCCAAAAAGGGCATATGCGTTTTTTCCTGAATATATTCAGGAAAAAACGCATATGCCCTTTTTGGCCAAGTGCATCATTGTGGACGTTCTGTCTCTTTTCCTATGCTTTAAATGCAATTCCAGTCTACCTCCTGAAATCGGTTTCCTGCAATTCTGCCCCGCTTTCAAGTCCTCTTGGCAGCCTTACTTCAGTATATTTTTGGACGATAGCTGTCATTTATAACTCTGCAGTTTTGTGAATTACAGTGCCCCTGAGCTCCTTTCTTCAACTCGCTTTCTTGTGAGCTGGCTGCAACACCGCAGGATTGCTTCAGGCCCTAATCTTGTTCCGGCACGGCACGCTGAGCCTTTGGTTAATTCCTCTTCCTGGTGGGAAATGAGAGTTAAATTTAGCCGTCCAGACACCTCCAGCTAGTCTCTCATTGGTTCTTCCTATTCCTGTTCATCTTCCGCAGAAATTGCAAACTGGGCCAAACAGGAGGTTAAAGGCACTGACTCTCCAAGTCGGGAGAGTGTTAGTAAAGCGTCTGAAATGTTGCACCCGAGTACCAGGGGACGAGAACTGAGACATATTGGAACACGTCTCCCGATCACACGGTTGATCATACTCTGGGTTCCACATGCATGTTTCAGCTGAAGGAAGAATCCCTTAAACCTGGAGAGTTGAGACCTGTGGAATGGGTACCATGCAATATGACTTCAAAGGGTCTTCATTTGCTCACCGAACCTCTCCAATCCTATCACTGCTGCGTTTATGTCCCTGTACACACGTTAAATTCTCTTTTGGAGACATAGCGATCCATATGTTTTAAGATACTTACTAGTCAGGTACGTTCTTAGGCGTTTAATATGGGGTGTTGAGTCCATTTCGTTGAGCAAGGAGTAGCTCTTGTCTATTACATATTTGGCTTAAGGAACTTTATCTGTGCTCATTTCAATCTCTGGTTTTATGCAGCACCACAACTCACCTTTCCCCTTAAGCAAGCATACGTTGGTTTTCTAAATTTGAGACCCTGTTCTGTTTTGTAATCCAGTTCCTGTGTAGCCAAGATGACATTCCGTGTATTAGTGATATCTTATGATGTTTCTTTTTCTGTGTGACTTATTTCAGTTAGAATCATCATACCTGAAACCACTCATTATGCTGCTACGGGCCTGATGACATAGATGTCACTGCTGAGTGATACTGCATTGTACATAAATACCACAACTTCTTTATCCATTTTTCACTTTCTGCGATATTGAACTTGTCTCGTAAACGAGGTTCTTGTAAACAGAGTCATCCCAAACATTGGTGTGGATGTGTCTTTTTGATTTTAATTTCCCTAAGCTATAGGACCATAAATGGAAGTGCCCTAGGCTCTGTTGCTTTGTTTTTTAGATGTTTCAGGAAACACCATACACTTCTCCCGAGTGGCTGTTGGCAATTTACATCCCGCCCATCAGCATAACAAGGCTCCCAGTTCTCCATGGCCTGTCTTGCCTTCTGGATTTTACACTTTTTTCAGATGGCCCTTTTGACCGGGGGGAAGTGAGACTTCATTGTAGTGCAGATTTCCTTTGCAAGCTTGCTTGGTTGGCCAAAAAGGGCGTATGCGTTTTTTCCTGAATATATTCAGGAAAAAACGCATATGCCCTTTTTGGCCAAGTGCATCATTGTGGACGTTCTGTCTCTTTTCCTCTGCTTTAAATGCAATTCCAGTCTACCTCCTGAAATCGGTTTCCTGCAATTCTGCCCCGCTTTCAAGTCCTCTTGGCAGCCTTACTTCAGTATATTTTTGGACGATAGCTGTCATTTATAACTCTGCAGGTTTGTGAATTACAGTGCCCCTGAGCTCCTTTCTTCACCTCGCTTTCTTGTGAGCTGGCTGCAACACCGCAGGATTGCTTCAGGCCCTAATCTTGTTCCGGCACGGCACGCTGAGCCTTTGGTTAATTCCTCTTCCTGGTGGGAAATGAGAGTTAAATTTAGCCGTCCAGACACCTCCAGCTAGTCTCTCATTGGTTCTCCCTATTCCTGTTCATCTTCCGCAGAAATTGCAAACTGGGCCAAACAGGAGGTTAAAGGCACTGACTCTCCAAGTCGGGAGAGTGTTAGTAAAGCGTCTGGAATGTTGCACCCGAGTACCAGGGGACGAGAACTGAGACATATTGGAACACGTCTCCCGATCACACGGTTGATCATACTCTGGGTTCCACATGCATGTTTCAGCTGAAGGAAGAATCCCTTAAACCTGGAGAGTTGAGACCTGTGGAATGGGTACCATGCAATATGACTTCAAAGGGTCTTCATTTGCTCACCGAACCTCTCCAATCCTATCACTGCTGCGTTTATGTCCCTGTACACACGTTAAATTCTCTTTTGGAGACATAGCGATCCATATGTTTTAAGATACTTACTAGTCAGGTACGTTCTTAGGCGTTTAATATGGGGTGTTGAGTCCATTTCGTTGAGCAAGGAGTAGCTCTTGTCTATTACATATTTGGCTTAAGGAACTTTATCTGTGCTCATTTCAATCTCTGGTTTTATGCAGCACCACAACTCACCTTTCCCCTTAAGCAAGCATACGTTGGTTTTCTAAATTTGAGACCCTGTTCTGTTTTGTAATCCAGTTCCTGTGTAGCCAAGATGACATTCCGTGTATTAGTGATATCTTATGATGTTTCTTTTTCTGTGTGACTTATTTCAGGTAGAATCATCATACCTGAAACCACTCATTATGCTGCTACGGGCCTGATGACATAGATGTCACTGCTGAGTGATACTGCATTGTACATAAATACCACAACTTCTTTATCCATTTTTCACTTTCTGCGATATTGAACTTGTCTCGTAAACGAGGTTCTTGTAAACAGAGTCATCCCAAACATTGGTGTGGCTGTGTCTTTTTGATTTTAATTTCCCTAAGCTATAGGACCATAAGTGGAAGTGCCCTAGGCTCTGTTGCTTTGTTTTTTAGATGTTTCAGGAAACACCATACACTTCTCCCGAGTGGCTGTTGGCAATTTACATCCCGCCCATCAGCATAACAAGGCTCACAGTTCTCCATGGCCTGTCCTGCCTTTCTGGATTTTACACTTTTTTCAGATGGCCCTTTTGACCGGGGGGAAGTGAGACTTCATTGTAGTGCAGATTTCCTTTGCAAGCTTGCTTGGTTGGCCAAAAAGGGCGTATGCGTTTTTTCCTGAATATATTCAGGAAAAAACGCATACGCCCTTTTTGGCCAAGTGCATCATTGTGGACGTTCTGCCTCTTTTCCTCTGCTTTAAATGCAATTCCAGTCTACCTCCTGAAATCGGTTTCCTGCAATTCTGCCCCGCTTTCAAGTCCTCTTGGCAGCCTTACTTCAGTATATTTTTGGACGATAGCTGTCATTTATAACTCTGCAGGTTTGTGAATTACAGTGCCCCTGAGCTCCTTTCTTCAACTCGCTTTCTTGTGAGCTGGCCGCAACACCGCAAGATTGCTTCAGGCCCTAATCTGGTTCCGGCACGGCACGCTGAGCCTTTGGTTAATTCCTCTTCCTGGTGGGAAATGAGAGTTAAATTTGCCCGTGCAGACACCTCCAGCTAGTCTCTCATTGGTTCTCCCTATTCCTCTTCATCTTCCACAGAAATTGCAAACTGGGCCAAACAGGAGGTTAAAGGCACTGACTCTCCAAGTCGGGAGAGTGTTAGTAAAGCGTCTGGAATGTTGCACCCGAGTACCAGGGGACGAGAACTGAGACATATCGGAACACGTCTCCCGATCACACGGTTGATCATACTCTGTGATCCACATGCATGTTTTAGCTGAAGGAAGAATCCCTTAAACCTGGAGAGTTGAGACCCGTGGAATGGGTACCATGCAATATGACTTCAAAGGGTCTTCATTTGCTCACCGAACCTCACCAATCCTATGAGCCCCAAGTGTCCAGCCTTATGTGTCACCCAGCTCTGGGTTTAGATGCTGTAAATCCAGGTTGCATCACAAGCCTTGAATGAATTACTTAACTATTGCTCTCTATTTCACTGTCATTGTGTTTTGTTCCAGAAATTAATTTTTATTATGAGATTTAGCTGATTTTCACAGATACGTTAATGCCGCTGTACAGACGCTTGATTCTCTTATGGAGATATATAAATCCATAGGTTTTATGATTCTTACTAGTCAGGTATATTCCTAGGCATTGAATATGGGGTATTGAGTCCATTTCGTTGAGCAAGGACTAGCTCTTGTCTATTACATATTTGGCTTAAGGAACTTTATCTGTGCTCATTTCAATCTCTGGTTTTATGCAGCACCCCAACTCACCTTTCCCCTTAAGCAAGCATACGTTGGTTTTCTAAATTTGAGACCCTGTTCTGTTTTGTAATCCAGTTCCTCTGTAGCCAAGATGACATTCCGTGTATTAGTGATATCTTATGATGTTTCTTTTTCTGTGTGACTTATTTCAGGTAGAATCATCATACCTGAAACCACTCATTATGCTGCTACGGGCCTGATGACATAGATGTCACTGCTGAGTGATACTGCATTGTACATAAATACCACAACTTCTTTATCCATTTTTCACTTTCTGCGATATTGAACTTGTCTCGTAAACGAGGTTCTTGTAAACAGAGTCATCCCAAACATTGGTGTGGCTGAGTCTTTTTGATTTTAATTTCCCTAAGCTATAGGACCATAAGTGGAAGTGCCCTAGGCTCTGTTGCTTTGTTTTTTAGATGTTTCAGGAAACACCATACACTTCTCCCGAGTGGCTGTTGGCAATTTACATCCCGCCCATCAGCATAACAAGGCTCCCAGTTCTCCATGGCCTGTCCTGCCTTTCTGGATTTTACACTTTTTTCAGATGGCCCTTTTGACCGGGGGGAAGTGAGACTTCATTGTAGTGCAGATTTCCTTTGCAAGCTTGCTTGGTTGGCCAAAAAGGGCGTATGCGTTTTTTCCTGAATATATTCAGGAAAAAACGCATATGCCCTTTTTGGCCAAGTGCATCATTGTGGACGTTCTGTCTCTTTTCCTATGCTTTAAATGCAATTCCAGTCTACCTCCTGAAATCGGTTTCCTGCAATTCTGCCCCGCTTTCAAGTCCTCTTGGCAGCCTTACTTCAGTATATTTTTGGACGAGAGCTGTCATTTATAACTCTGCAGGTTTGTGAACTACAGTGCCCCTGAGCTCCTTTCTTCACCTCGCTTTCTTGTGAGCTGGCTGCAACACCGCAGGATTGCTTCAGGCCCTAATCTTGTTCCGGCACGTCACGCTGAGCCTTTGGTTAATTCCTCTTCCTGGTGGGAAATGAGAGTTAAATTTAGCCGTCCAGACACCTCCAGCTAGTCTCTCATTGGTTCTCCCTATTCCTGTTCATCTTCCGCAGAAATTGCAAACTGGGCCAAACAGGAGGTTAAAGGCACTGACTCTCCAAGTCGGGAGAGTGTTAGTAAAGCGTCTGGAATGTTGCACCCGAGTACCAGGGGACGAGAACTGAGACATATTGGAACACGTCTCCTGATCACACGGTTGATCATACTCTGGGTTCCACATGCATGTTTTAGCTGAAGGAAGAATCCCTTAAACCTGGAGAGTTGAGACCCGTGGAATGGGTACCATGCAATATGACTTCAAAGGGTCTTCATTTGCTCACCGAACCTCTCCAATCCTATCACTGCTGCGTTTATGCCCCTGTACACACGCTTGATTCTCTTTCGGAGACATAGCAATGCATAGGTTTTAAGATACTTACTAGTCAGGTACATTCTTAGGCGTTTAATATGAGGTGTTGAGTCCATTTCGTTGAGCAAGGAGTAGCTCTTGTCTATTCCATATTTGGCTTAAGGAACTTTATCTGTGCTCATTTCAATCTCTGGTTTTAGGCAGCACCCCAACTCACCTTTCCCCTTAGCAAGCATAAGTTGGTTTTCTAAATTTGAGACCCTGTTCTGTTTTGTAATTCAGTTCCTGTGTAGCCAAGTTTACATTCCGTGTATTAGTGATATCTTATGATGTTTCTTTTTCTGTGTGACTTATTTCAGTTAGAATCATCATACCTGAATCCACTCATTATGCTGCTACGGGCCTGATGACATAGATTTCATTGCTGAGTGATATTGCATTGTACGTAAGTACCACAACTTCTTTATCCATTACTCACTTTCTGCGATATTGAACTTGTACCGTAAACGAGGTTCTTGTAAACAGAGCCATCCCAAACTTTGGGGTGGCTGTGTCTTTTTGGTTTTAATTTCCCTAAGCTATAGGACCATTAGTGGAAGTGCCCTAGGTTCTGTTGCTTTGTTTTTTAGATGTTTCAGGAAACACCATACACTTCTCCCGAGTGGCTGTTGGCAATTTACATCCCGCCCATCAGCATAACAAGGCTCCCAGTTCTCCATGGCCTGTCCTGCCTTCTGGATTTTACACTTTTTTCAGATGGCCCTTTTGACCAGGGGGAAGTGAGACTTCATTGTAGTGCAGATTTCCTTTGCAAGCTTGCTTGGTTGGCCAAAAAGGGCATATGCGTTTTTTCCTGAATATATTCAGGAAAAAACGCATATGCCCTTTTTGGCCAAGTGCATCATTGTGGACGTTCTGTCTCTTTTCCTATGCTTTAAATGCAATTCCAGTCTACCTCCTGAAATCGGTTTCCTGCAATTCTGCCCCGCTTTCAAGTCCTCTTGGCATCCTTACTTCAGTATATTTTTGGACGATAGCTGTCATTTATAACTCTGCAGGTTTGTGAATTACAGTGCCCCTGAGCTCCTTTCTTCACCTCGCTTTCTTGTGAGCTGGCTGCAACACCGCAGGATTGCTTCAGGCCCTAATCTTGTTCCGGCACGGCACGCTGAGCCTTTGGTTAATTCCTCTTCCTGGTGGGAAATGAGAGTTAAATTTAGCCGTCCAGACACCTCCAGCTAGTCTCTCATTGGTTCTCCCTATTCCTGTTCATCTTCCGCAGAAATTGCAAACTGGGCCAAACAGGAGGTTAAAGGCACTGACTCTCCAAGTCGGGAGAGTGTTAGTAAAGCGTCTGGAATGTTGCACCCGAGTACCAGGGGACGAGAACTGAGACATATTGGAACACGTCTCCCGATCACACGGTTGATCATACTCTGGGTTCCACATGCATGTTTCAGCTGAAGGAAGAATCCCTTCAACCTGGAGAGTTGAGACCTGTGGAATGGGTACCATGCAATATGACTTCAAAGGGTCTTCTTTTGCTCACCGAACCTCTCCAATCCTATCACTGCTGCGTTTATGTCCCTGTACACACGTTAAATTCTCTTTTGGAGACATAGCGATCCATATGTTTTAAGATACTTACTAGTCAGGTACGTTCTTAGGCGTTTAATATGGGGTGTTGAGTCCATTTCGTTGAGCAAGGAGTAGCTCTTGTCTATTACATATTTGGCTTAAGGAACTTTATCTGTGCTCATTTCAATCTCTGGTTTTATGCAGCACCACAACTCACCTTTCCCCTTAAGCAAGCATACGTTGGTTTTCTAAATTTGAGACCCTGTTCTGTTTTGTAATCCAGTTCCTCTGTAGCCAAGATGACATTCCGTGTATTAGTGATATCTTATGATGTTTCTTTTTCTGTGTGACTTATTTCAGGTAGAATCATCATACCTGAAACCACTCATTATGCTGCTACGGGCCTGATGACATAGATGTCACTGCTGAGTGATACTGCATTGTACATAAATACCACAACTTCTTTATCCATTTTTCACTTTCTGCGATATTGAACTTGTCTCGTAAACGAGGTTCTTGTAAACAGAGTCATCCCAAACATTGGTGTGGCTGTGTCTTTTTGATTTTAATTTCCCTAAGCTATAGGACCATAAGTAGAAGTGCCCTAGGCTCTGTTGCTTTGTTTTTTAGATGTTTCAGGAAACACCATACACTTCTCCCGAGTGGCTGTTGGCAATTTACATCCCGCCCATCAGCATAACAAGGCTCCCAGTTCTCCATGGCCTGTCCTGCCTTTCTGGATTTTACACTGTTTTCAGATGGACCTTTTGACCGGGGGGAAGTGAGACTTCATTGTAGTGCAGATTTCCTTTGCAAGCTTGCTTGGTTGGCCAAAAAGGGCGTATGCGTTTTTTCCTGAATGAAAAAACGCATACGCCCTTTTTGGCCAAGTGCATCATTGTGGACGTTCTGCC
Organism: Grampus griseus; assembly: GCF_964374135.1. Taxonomy (NCBI): domain Eukaryota; kingdom Metazoa; phylum Chordata; class Mammalia; order Artiodactyla; family Delphinidae; genus Grampus; species Grampus griseus. The sequence goes on from NW_028133320.1 coordinate 192,233, forward strand.
TCTTTTCCTCTGCTTTAAATGCAATTCCAGTCTACCTCCTGAAATCGGTTTCCTGCAATTCTGCCCCGCTTTCAAGTCCTCTTGGCAGCCTTACTTCAGTATATTTTTGGACGAGAGCTGTCATTTATAACTCTGCAGGTTTGTGAATTACAGTGCCCCTGAGCTCCTTTCTTCAACTCGCTTTCTTGTGAGCTGGCCGCAACACCGCAGGATTGCTTCAGGCCCTAATCTGGTTCTGGCACGGCACGTTGAGCCTTTTGTTAATTCCTCTTCCTGGTGGGAAATGAGAGTTAAATTTGCCTGTGCAGACACCTCCAGCTAGTCTCTCATTGGTTCTCCCTATTCCTCTTCATCTTCCACAGAAATTGCAAACTGGGCCAAACAGGAGGTTAAAGGCACTGACTCTCCAAGTCGGGAGAGTGTTAGTAAAGCGTCTGGAATGTTGCACCCGAGTACCAGGGGACGAGAACTGAGACATATTGGAACACGTCTCCCGATCACACGGTTGATCATACTCTGGGTTCCACATACATGTTTTAGCTGAAGGAAGAATCCCTTAAACCTGGAGAGTTGAGACCCGTGGAATGGGTACAATGCAATATGACTTCAAAGGGTCTTCATTTGCTCACCGAACCTCACCAATCCTATGAGCCCCAAGTGTCCAGCCTTATGTGTCACCCAGCTCTGGGTTTAGATGCTGTAAATCCAGGTTGCATCACAAGCCTTGAATGAATTACTTAACTATTGCTCTCTATTTCACTGTCATTGTGTTTTGTTCCAGAAATTAATTTTTATTATGGTATTTAGCTGATTTTCACAGATACGTTAATGCCGCTGTACAGACGCTTGATTCTCTTATGGAGATATATAAATCCATAGGTTTTATGATTCTTACTAGTCAGGTATATTCCTAGGCATTGAATATGGGGTATTGAGTCCATTTCGTTGAGCAAGGACTAGCTCTTGTCTATTACATATTTGGCTTAAGGAACTTTATCTGTGCTCATTTCAATCTCTGGTTTTATGCAGCACCACAACTCACCTTTCCCCTTAAGCAAGCATACGTTGGTTTTCTAAATTTGAGACCCTGTTCTGTTTTGTAATCCAGTTCCTGTGTAGCCAAGATGACATTCCGTGTATTAGTGATATCTTATGATGTTTCTTTTTCTGTGTGACTTATTTCAGTTAGAATCATCATACCTGAAACCACTCATTATGCTGCTACGGGCCTGATGACATAGATGTCACTGCTGAGTGATACTGCATTGTACATAAATACCACAACTTCTTTATCCATTTTTCACTTTCTGCGATATTGAACTTGTCTCGTAAACGAGGTTCTTGTAAACAGAGTCATCCCAAACATTGGTGTGGCTGTGTCTTTTTGATTTTAATTTCCCTAAGCTATAGGACCATAAGTGGAAGTGCCCTAGGCTCTGTTGCTTTGTTTTTTAGATGTTTCAGGAAACACCATACACTTCTCCCGAGTGGCTGTTGGCAATTTACATCCCGCTCATCAGCATAACAAGGCTCCCAGTTCTCCATGGCCTGTCCTGCCTTCTGGATTTTACACTTTTTTCAGATGGCCCTTTTGACCGGGGGGAAGTGAGACTTCATTGTAGTGCAGATTTCCTTTGCAAGCTTGCTTGGTTGGCCAAAAAGGGCGTATGCGTTTTTTCCTGAATATATTCAGGAAAAAACGCATACGCCCTTTTTGGCCAAGTGCATCATTGTGGACGTTCTGTCTCTTTTCCTATGCTTTAAATGCAATTCCAGTCTACCTCCTGAAATCGGTTTCCTGCAATTCTGCCCCGCTTTCAAGTCCTCTTGGCAGCCTTACTTCAGTATATTTTTGGACGATAGCTGTCATTTATAACTCTGCAGGTTTGTGAATTACAGTGCCCCTGAGCTCCTTTCTTCACCTCGCTTTCTTGTGAGCTGGCTGCAACACCGCAGGATTGCTTCAGGCCCTAATCTTGTTCCGGCACGGCACGCTGAGCCTTTGGTTAATTCCTCTTCCTGGTGGGAAATGAGAGTTAAATTTAGCCGTCCAGACACCTCCAGCTAGTCTCTCATTGGTTCTCCCTATTCCTGTTCATCTTCCGCAGAAATTGCAAACTGGGCCAAACAGGAGGTTAAAGGCACTGACTCTCCAAGTCGGGAGAGTGTTAGTAAAGCGTCTGGAATGTTGCACCCGAGTACCAGGGGACGAGAACTGAGACATATTGGAACACGTCTCCCGATCACATGGTTGATCATACTCTGGGTTCCACATGCATGTTTCAGCTGAAGGAAGAATCCCTTAAACCTGGAGAGTTGAGACCTGTGGAATGGGTACCATGCAATATGACTTCAAAGGGTCTTCATTTGCTCACCGAACCTCTCCAATCCTATCACTGCTGCGTTTATGTCCCTGTACACATGTTAAATTCTCTTTTGGAGACATAGCGATCCATATGTTTTAAGATACTTACTAGTCAGGTACGTTCTTAGGCGTTTAATATGGGGTGTTGAGTCCATTTCGTTGAGCAAGGAGTAGCTCTTGTCTATTACATATTTGGCTTAAGGAACTTTATCTGTGCTCATTTCAATCTATGGTTTTATGCAGCACCACAACTCACCTTTCCCCTTAAGCAAGCATACGTTGGTTTTCTAAATTTGAGACCCTGTTCTGTTTTGTAATCCAGTTCCTGTGTAGCCAAGATGACATTCCGTGTATTAGTGATATCTTATGATGTTTCTTTTTCTGTGTGACTTATTTCAGGTAGAATCATCATACCTGAAACCACTCATTATGCTGCTACGGGCCTGATGACATAGATGTCACTGCTGAGTGATACTGCATTGTACATAAATACCACAACTTCTTTATCCATTTTTCACTTTCTGCGATATTGAACTTGTCTCGTAAACGAGGTTCTTGTAAACAGAGTCATCCCAAACATTGGTGTGGCTGAGTCTTTTTGATTTTAATTTCCCTAAGCTATAGGACCATAAGTGGAAGTGCCCTAGGCTCTGTTGCTTTGTTTTTTTGATGTTTCAGGAAACACCATACACTTCTCCCGAGTGGCTGTTGGCAATTTACATCCCGCCCATCAGCATAACAAGGCTCCCAGTTCTCCATGGCCTGTCCTGCCTTTCTGGATTTTACACTTTTTTCAGATGGCCCTTTTGACCGGGGGGAAGTGAGACTTCATTGTAGTGCAGATTTCCTTTGCAAGCTTGCTTGGTTGGCCAAAAAGGGCGTATGCGTTTTTTCCTGAATATATTCAGGAAAAAACGCATATGCCCTTTTTGGCCAAGTGCATCATTGTGGACGTTCTGTCTCTTTTCCTCTGCTTTAAATGCAATTCCAGTCTACCTCCTGAAATCGGTTTCCTGCAATTCTGCCCCGCTTTCAAGTCCTCTTGGCAGCCTTACTTCAGTATATTTTTGGACGAGAGCTGTCATTTATAACTCTGCAGGTTTGTGAACTACAGTGCCCCTGAGCTCCTTTCTTCACCTCGCTTTCTTGTGAGCTGGCTGCAACACCGCAGGATTGCTTCAGGCCCTAATCTTGTTCCGGCACGGCACGCTGAGCCTTTGGTTAATTCCTCTTCCTGGTGGGAAATGAGAGTTAAATTTAGCCGTCCAGACACCTCCAGCTAGTCTCTCATTGGTTCTCCCTATTCCTGTTCATCTTCCGCAGAAATTGCAAACTGGGCCAAACAGGAGGTTAAAGGCACTGACTCTCCAAGTCGGGAGAGTGTTAGTAAAGCGTCTGGAATGTTGCACCCGAGTACCAGGGGACGAGAACTGAGACATATTGGAACACGTCTCCCGATCACACGGTTGATCATACTCTGTGATCCACATGCATGTTTTAGCTGAAGGAAGAATCCCTTAAACCTGGAGAGTTGAGACCCGTGGAATGGGTACCATGCAATATGACTTCAAAGGGTCTTCATTTGCTCACCGAACCTCACCAATCCTATGAGCCCCAAGTGTCCAGCCTTATGTGTCACCCAGCTCTGGGTTTAGATGCTGTAAATCCAGGTTGCATCACAAGCCTTGAATGAATTACTTAACTATTGCTCTCTATTTCACTGTCATTGTGTTTTGTTCCAGAAATTAATTTTTATTATGAGATTTAGCTGATTTTCACAGATACGTTAATGCCGCTGTACAGACGCTTGATTCTCTTATGGAGATATATAAATCCATAGGTTTTATGATTCTTACTAGTCAGGTATATTCCTAGGCATTGAATATGGGGTATTGAGTCCATTTCGTTGAGCAAGGACTAGCTCTTGTCTATTACATATTTGGCTTAAGGAACTTTATCTGTGCTCATTTCAATCTCTGGTTTTATGCAGCACCACAACTCACCTTTCCCCTTAAGCAAGCATACGTTGGTTTTCTAAATTTGAGACCCTGTTCTGTTTTGTAATCCAGTTCCTCTGTAGCCAAGATGACATTCCGTGTATTAGTGATATCTTATGATGTTTCTTTTTCTGTGTGACTTATTTCAGGTAGAATCATCATACCTGAAACCACTCATTATGCTGCTACGGGCCTGATGACATAGATGTCACTGCTGAGTGATACTGCATTGTACATAAATACCACAACTTCTTTATCCATTTTTCACTTTCTGCGATATTGAACTTGTCTCGTAAACGAGGTTCTTGTAAACAGAGTCATCCCAAACATTGGTGTGGCTGAGTCTTTTTGATTTTAATTTCCCTAAGCTATAGGACCATAAGTGGAAGTGCCCTAGGCTCTGTTGCTTTGTTTTTTTGATGTTTCAGGAAACACCATACACTTCTCCCGAGTGGCTGTTGGCAATTTACATCCCGCCCATCAGCATAACAAGGCTCCCAGTTCTCCATGGCCTGTCCTGCCTTTCTGGATTTTACACTTTTTTCAGATGGCCCTTTTGACCGGGGGGAAGTGAGACTTCATTGTAGTGCAGATTTCCTTTGCAAGCTTGCTTGGTTGGCCAAAAAGGGCGTATGCGTTTTTTCCTGAATATATTCAGGAAAAAACGCATATGCCCTTTTTGGCCAAGTGCATCATTGTGGACGTTCTGTCTCTTTTCCTCTGCTTTAACTGCAATTCCAGTCTACCTCCTGAAATCGGTTTCCTGCAATTCTGCCCCGCTTTCAAGTCCTCTTGGCAGCCTTACTTCAGTATATTTTTGGACGAGAGCTGTCATTTATAACTCTGCAGGTTTGTGAACTACAGTGCCCCTGAGCTCCTTTCTTCACCTCGCTTTCTTGTGAGCTGGCTGCAACACCGCAGGATTGCTTCAGGCCCTAATCTTGTTCCGGCACGGCACGCTGAGCCTTTGGTTAATTCCTCTTCCTGGTGGGAAATGAGAGTTAAATTTAGCCGTCCAGACACCTCCAGCTAGTCTCTCATTGGTTCTCCCTATTCCTGTTCATCTTCCGCAGAAATTGCAAACTGGGCCAAACAGGAGGTTAAAGGCACTGACTCTCCAAGTCGGGAGAGTGTTAGTAAAGCGTCTGGAATGTTGCACCCGAGTACCAGGGGACGAGAACTGAGACATATTGGAACACGTCTCCCGATCACACGGTTGATCATACTCTGGGTTCCACATGCATGTTTTAGCTGAAGGAAGAATCCCTTAAACCTGGAGAGTTGAGACCCGTGGAATGGGTACCATGCAATATGACTTCAAAGGGTCTTCATTTGCTCACCGAACCTCTCCAATCCTATCACTGCTGCGTTTATGCCCCTGTACACACGCTTGATTCTCTTTCGGAGACATAGCAATGCATAGGTTTTAAGATACTTACTAGTCAGGTACATTCTTAGGCGTTTAATATGAGGTGTTGAGTCCATTTCGTTGAGCAAGGAGTAGCTCTTGTCTATTCCATATTTGGCTTAAGGAACTTTATCTGTGCTCATTTCAATCTCTGGTTTTAGGCAGCACCCCAACTCACCTTTCCCCTTAGCAAGCATAAGTTGGTTTTCTAAATTTGAGACCCTGTTCTGTTTTGTAATTCAGTTCCTGTGTAGCCAAGTTTACATTCCGTGTATTAGTGATATCTTATGATGTTTCTTTTTCTGTGTGACTTATTTCAGTTAGAATCATCATACCTGAATCCACTCATTATGCTGCTACGGGCCTGATGACATAGATTTCATTGCTGAGTGATATTGCATTGTACGTAAGTACCACAACTTCTTTATCCATTACTCACTTTCTGCGATATTGAACTTGTATCGTAAACGAGGTTCTTGTAAACAGAGCCATCCCAAACTTTGGGGTGGCTGTGTCTTTTTGGTTTTAATTTCCCTAAGCTATAGGACCATTAGTGGAAGTGCCCTAGGTTCTGTTGCTTTGTTTTTTAGATGTTTCAGGAAACACCATACACTTCTCCCGAGTGGCTGTTGGCAATTTACATCCCGCTCATCAGCATAACAAGGCTCCCAGTTCTCCATGGCCTGTCCTGCCTTCTGGATTTTACACTTTTTTCAGATGGCCCTTTTGACCGGGGGGAAGTGAGACTTCATTGTAGTGCAGATTTCCTTTGCAAGCTTGCTTGGTTGGCCAAAAAGGGCATATGCGTTTTTTCCTGAATATATTCAGGAAAAAACGCATATGCCCTTTTTGGCCAAGTGCATCATTGTGGACGTTCTGTCTCTTTTCCTATGCTTTAAATGCAATTCCAGTCTACCTCCTGAAATCGGTTTCCTGCAATTCTGCCCCGCTTTCAAGTCCTCTTGGCAGCCTTACTTCAGTATATTTTTGGACGATAGCTGTCATTTATAACTCTGCAGGTTTGTGAACTACAGTGCCCCTGAGCTCCTTTCTTCACCTCGCTTTCTTGTGAGCTGGCTGCAACACCGCAGGATTGCTTCAGGCCCTAATCTTGTTCCGTCACGGCACGCTGAGCCTTTGGTTAATTCCTCTTCCTGGTGGGAAATGAGAGTTAAATTTAGCCGTCCAGACACCTCCAGCTAGTCTCTCATTGGTTCTCCCTATTCCTGTTCATCTTCCGCAGAAATTGCAAACTGGGCCAAACAGGAGGTTAAAGGCACTGACTCTCCAAGTCGGGAGAGTGTTAGTAAAGCGTCTGGAATGTTGCACCCGAGTACCAGGGGACGAGAACTGAGACATATTGGAACACGTCTCCTGATCACACGGTTGATCATACTCTGGGTTCCACATGCATGATTTAGCTGAAGAAATAATCCCTTTAACCTGGAGAGTTGAGACCCGTGGAATGGGTACCATGCAATATGACTTCAAAGGGTCTTCATTTGCTCACCGAACCTCTCCAATCCTATCACTGCTGCGTTTATGTCCCTGTACACACGTTAAATTCTCTTTTGGAGACATAGCGATCCATATGTTTTAAGATACTTACTAGTCAGGTACGTTCTTAGGCGTTTAATATGGGGTGTTGAGTCCATTTCGTTGAGCAAGGAGTAGCTCTTGTCTATTACATATTTGGCTTAAGGAACTTTATCTGTGCTCATTTCAATCTCTGGTTTTATGCAGCACCCCAACTCACCTTTCCCCTTAAGCAAGCATACGTTGGTTTTCTAAATTTGAGACCCTGTTCTGTTTTGTAATCCAGTTCCTGTGTAGCCAAGATGACATTCCGTGTATTAGTGATATCTTATGATGTTTCTTTTTCTGTGTGACTTATTTCAGGTAGAATCATCATACCTGAAACCACTCATTATGCTGCTACGGGCCTGATGACATAGATGTCACTGCTGAGTGATACTGCATTGTACATAAATACCACAACTTCTTTATCCATTTTTCACTTTCTGCGATATTGAACTTGTCTCGTAAACGAGGTTCTTGTAAACAGAGTCATCCCAAACATTGGTGTGGCTGTGTCTTTTTGATTTTAATTTCCCTAAGCTATAGGACCATAAGTGGAAGTGCCCTAGGCTCTGTTGCTTTGTTTTTTAGATGTTTCAGGAAACACCATACACTTCTCCCGAGTGGCTGTTGGCAATTTACATCCCGCCCATCAGCATAACAAGGCTCACAGTTCTCCATGGCCTGTCCTGCCTTTCTGGATTTTACACTGTTTTCAGATGGCCCTTTTGACCGGGGGGAAGTGAGACTTCATTGTAGTGCAGATTTCCTTTGCAAGCTTGCTTGGTTGGCCAAAAAGGGCGTATGCGTTTTTTCCTGAATATATTCAGGAAAAAACGCATACGCCCTTTTTGGCCAAGTGCATCATTGTGGACGTTCTGCCTCTTTTCCTCTGCTTTAAATGCAATTCCAGTCTACCTCCTGAAATCGGTTTCCTGCAATTCTGCCCCGCTTTCAAGTCCTCTTGGCAGCCTTACTTCAGTATATTTTTGGACGAGAGCTGTCATTTATAACTCTGCAGGTTTGTGAATTACAGTGCCCCTGAGCTCCTTTCTTCAACTCGCTTTCTTGTGAGCTGGCCGCAACACCGCAGGATTGCTTCAGGCCCTAATCTGGTTCCGGCACGGCACGCTGAGCCTTTGGTTAATTCCTCTTCCTGGTGGGAAATGAGAGTTAAATTTGCCCGTGCAGACACCTCCAGCTAGTCTCTCATTGGTTCTCCCTATTCCTGTTCATCTTCCACAGAAATTGCAAACTGGGCCAAACAGGAGGTTAAAGGCACTGACTCTCCAAGTCGGGAGAGTGTTAGTAAAGCGTCTGGAATGTTGCACCCGAGTACCAGGGGACGAGAACTGAGACATATTGGAACACGTCTCCCGATCACACGGTTGATCATACTCTGGGTTCCACATGCATGTTTTAGCTGAAGGAAGAATCCCTTAAACCTGGAGAGTTGAGACCCGTGGAATGGGTACCATGCAATATGACTTCAAAGGGTCTTCATTTGCTCACCGAACCTCACCAATCCTATGAGCCCCAAGTGTCCAGCCTTATGTGTCACCCAGCTCTGGGTTTAGATGCTGTAAATCCAGGTTGCATCACAAGCCTTGAATGAATTACTTAACTATTGCTCTCTATTTCACTGTCATTGTGTTTTGTTCCAGAAATTAATTTTTATTATGGTATTTAGCTGATTTTCACAGATACGTTAATGCCGCTGTACAGACGCTTGATTCTCTTATGGAGATATATAAATCCATAGGTTTTATGATTCTTACTAGTCAGGTATATTCCTAGGCATTGAATATGGGGTATTGAGTCCATTTCGTTGAGCAAGGACTAGCTCTTGTCTATTACATATTTGGCTTAAGGAACTTTATCTGTGCTCATTTCAATCTCTGGTTTTATGCAGCACCACAACTCACCTTTCCCCTTAAGCAAGCATACGTTGGTTTTCTAAATTTGAGACCCTGTTCTGTTTTGTAATCCAGTTCCTCTGTAGCCAAGATGACATTCCATGTATTAGTGATATCTTATGATGTTTCTTTTTCTGTGTGACTTATTTCAGGTAGAATCATCATACCTGAAACCACTCATTATGCTGCTACGGGCCTGATGACATAGATGTCACTGCTGAGTGATACTGCATTGTACATAAATACCACAACTTCTTTATCCATTTTTCACTTTCTGCGATATTGCACTTGTCTCGTAAACGAGGTTCTTGTAAACAGAGTCATCCCAAACATTGGTGTGGCTGTGTCTTTTTGATTTTAATTTCCCTAAGCTATAGGACCATAAGTGGAAGTGCCCTAGGCTCTGTTGCTTTGTTTTTTAGATGTTTCAGGAAACACCATACACTTCTCCCGAGTGGCTGTTGGCAATTTACATCCCGCCCATCAGCATAACAAGGCTCCCAGTTCTCCATGGCCTGTCCTGCCTTTCTGGATTTTACACTGTTTTCAGATGGCCCTTTTGACCGGGGGGAAGTGAGACTTCATTGTAGTGCAGATTTCCTTTGCAAGCTTGCTTGGTTGGCCAAAAAGGGCGTATGCGTTTTTTCCTGAATATATTCAGGAAAAAACGCATACGCCCTTTTTGGCCAAGTGCATCATTGTGGACGTTCTGCCTCTTTTCCTCTGCTTTAAATGCAATTCCAGTCTACCTCCTGAAATCGGTTTCCTGCAATTCTGCCCCGCTTAAAGTCCTCTTGGCAGCCTTACTTCAGTATATTTTTGGACGAGAGCTGTCATTTATAACTCTGCAGGTTTGTGAATTACAGTGCCCCTGAGCTCCTTTCTTCAACTCGCTTTCTTGTGAGCTGGCCGCAACACCGCAGGATTGCTTCAGGCCCTAATCTGGTTCCGGCACGGCACGCTGAGCCTTTGGTTAATTCCTCTTCCTGGTGGGAAATGAGAGTTAAATTTGCCTGTGCAGACACCTCCAGCTAGTCTCTCATTGGTTCTCCCTATTCCTCTTCATCTTCCACAGAAATTGCAAACTGGGCCAAACAGGAGGTTAAAGGCACTGACTCTCCAAGTCGGGAGAGTGTTAGTAAAGCGTCTGGAATGTTGCACCCGAGTACCAGGGGACGAGAACTGAGACATATTTGAACACGTCTCCCGATCACACGGTTGATCATACTCTGGGTTCCACATGCATGTTTTAGCTGAAGGAAGAATCCCTTAAACCTGGAGAGTTGAGACCCGTGGAATGGGTACCATGCAATATGACTTCAAAGGGTCTTCATTTGCTCACCGAACCTCACCAATCCTATGAGCCCCAAGTGTCCAGCCTTATGTGTCACCCAGCTCTGGGTTTAGATGCTGTAAATCCAGGTTGCATCACAAGCCTTGAATGAATTACTTAACTATTGCTCTCTATTTCACTGTCATTGTGTTTTGTTCCAGAAATTAATTTTTATTATGGGATTTAGCTGATTTTCACAGATACGTTAATGCCGCTGTACAGACGCTTGATTCTCTTATGGAGATATATAAATCCATAGGTTTTATGATTCTTACTAGTCAGGTATATTCCTAGGCATTGAATATGGGGTATTGAGTCCATTTCGTTGAGCAAGGACTAGCTCTTGTCTATTACATATTTGGCTTAAGGAACTTTATCTGTGCTCATTTCAATCTCTGGTTTTATGCAGCACCACAACTCACCTTTCCCCTTAAGCAAGCATACGTTGGTTTTCTAAATTTGAGACCCTGTTCTGTTTTGTAATCCAGTTCCTCTGTAGCCAAGATGACATTCCGTGTATTAGTGATATCTTATGATGTTTCTTTTTCTGTGTGACTTATTTCAGGTAGAATCATCATACCTGAAACCACTCATTATGCTGCTACGGGCCTGATGACATAGATGTCACTGCTGAGTGATACTGCATTGTACATAAATACCACAACTTCTTTATCCATTTTTCACTTTCTGCGATATTGAACTTGTCTCGTAAACGAGGTTCTTGTAAACAGAGTCATCCCAAACATTGGTGTGGCTGTGTCTTTTTGATTTTAATTTCCCTAAGCTATAGGACCATAAGTGGAAGTGCCCTAGGCTCTGTTGCTTTGTTTTTTAGATGTTTCAGGAAACACCATACACTTCTCCCGAGTGGCTGTTGGCAATTTACATCCCGCCCATCAGCATAACAAGGCTCCCAGTTCTCCATGGCCTGTCCTGCCTTTCTGGATTTTACACTGTTTTCAGATGGCCCTTTTGACCGGGGGGAAGTGAGACTTCATTGTAGTGCAGATTTCCTTTGCAAGCTTACTTGGTTGGCCAAAAAGGGCGTATGCGTTTTTTCCTGAATATATTCAGGAAAAAACGCATACGCCCTTTTTGGCCAAGTGCATCATTGTGGACGTTCTGCCTCTTTTCCTCTGCTTTAAATGCAATTCCAGTCTACCTCCTGAAATCGGTTTCCTGCAATTCTGCCCTGCTTTCAAGTCCTCTTGGCAGCCTTACTTCAGTATATTTTTGGACGATAGCTGTCATTTATAACTCTGCAGGTTTGTGAATTACAGTGCCCCTGAGCTCCTTTCTTCAACTCGCTTTCTTGTGAGCTGGCCGCAACACCGCAGGATTGCTTCAGGCCCTAATCTGGTTCCGGCACGGCACGCTGAGCCTTTGGTTAATTCCTCTTCCTGGTGGGAAATGAGAGTTAAATTTGCCCGTGCAGACACCTCCAGCTAGTCTCTCATTGGTTCTCCCTATTCCTCTTCATCTTCCACAGAAATTGCAAACTGGGCCAAAAAGGAGGTTAAAGGCACTGACTCTCCAAGTCGGGAGAGTGTTAGTAAAGCGTCTGGAATGTTGCACCCGAGTACCAGGGGACGAGAACTGAGACATATTGGAACACGTCTCCCGATCACACGGTTGATCATACTCTGGGTTCCACATGCATGTTTTAGCTGAAGGAAGAATCCCTTAAACCTGGAGAGTTGAGACCCGTGGAATGGGTACCATGCAATATGACTTCAAAGGGTCTTCATTTGCTCACCGAACCTCACCAATCCTATGAGCCCCAAGTGTCCAGCCTTATGTGTCACCCAGCTCTGGGTTTAGATGCTGTAAATCCAGGTTGCATCACAAGCCTTGAATGAATTACTTAACTATTGCTCTCTATTTCACTGTCATTGTGTTTTGTTCCAGAAATTAATTTTTATTATGGGATTTAGCTGATTTTCACAGATACGTTAATGCCGCTGTACAGACGCTTGATTCTCTTATGGAGATATATAAATCCATAGGTTTTATGATTCTTACTAGTCAGGTATATTCCTAGGCATTGAATATGGGGTATTGAGTCCATTTCGTTGAGCAAGGACTAGCTCTTGTCTATTACATATTTGGCTTAAGGAACTTTATCTGTGCTCATTTCAATCTCTGGTTTTATGCAGCACCACAACTCACCTTTCCCCTTAAGCAAGCATACGTTGGTTTTCTAAATTTGAGACCCTGTTCTGTTTTGTAATCCAGTTCCTCTGTAGCCAAGATGACATTCCATGTATTAGTGATATCTTATGATGTTTCTTTTTCTGTGTGACTTATTTCAGGTAGAATCATCATACCTGAAACCACTCATTATGCTGCTACGGGCCTGATGACATAGATGTCACTGCTGAGTGATACTGCATTGTACATAAATACCACAACTTCTTTATCCATTTTTCACTTTCTGCGATATTGCACTTGTCTCGTAAACGAGGTTCTTGTAAACAGAGTCATCCCAAACATTGGTGTGGCTGTGTCTTTTTGATTTTAATTTCCCTAAGCTATAGGACCATAAGTGGAAGTGCCCTAGGCTCTGTTGCTTTGTTTTTTAGATGTTTCAGGAAACACCATACACTTCTCCCGAGTGGCTGTTGGCAATTTACATCCCGCCCATCAGCATAACAAGGCTCCCAGTTCTCCATGGCCTGTCCTGCCTTTCTGGATTTTACACTGTTTTCAGATGGCCCTTTTGACCGGGGGGAAGTGAGACTTCATTGTAGTGCAGATTTCCTTTGCAAGCTTGCTTGGTTGGCCAAAAAGGGCGTATGCGTTTTTTCCTGAATATATTCAGGAAAAAACGCATACGCCCTTTTTGGCCAAGTGCATCATTGTGGACGTTCTGCCTCTTTTCCTCTGCTTTAAATGCAATTCCAGTCTACCTCCTGAAATCGGTTTCCTGCAATTCTGCCCCGCTTAAAGTCCTCTTGGCAGCCTTACTTCAGTATATTTTTGGACGAGAGCTGTCATTTATAACTCTGCAGGTTTGTGAATTACAGTGCCCCTGAGCTCCTTTCTTCAACTCGCTTTCTTGTGAGCTGGCCGCAACACCGCAGGATTGCTTCAGGCCCTAATCTGGTTCCGGCACGGCACGCTGAGCCTTTTGTTAATTCCTCTTCCTGGTGGGAAATGAGAGTTAAATTTGCCTGTGCAGACACCTCCAGCTAGTCTCTCATTGGTTCTCCCTATTCCTCTTCATCTTCCACAGAAATTGCAAACTGGGCCAAACAGGAGGTTAAAGGCACTGACTCTCCAAGTCGGGAGAGTGTTAGTAAAGCGTCTGGAATGTTGCACCCGAGTACCAGGGGACGAGAACTGAGACATATTGGAACACGTCTCCCGATCACACGGTTGATCATACTCTGGGTTCCACATGCATGTTTTAGCTGAAGGAAGAATCCCTTAAACCTGGAGAGTTGAGACCCGTGGAATGGGTACCATGCAATATGACTTCAAAGGGTCTTCATTTGCTCACCGAACCTCACCAATCCTATGAGCCCCAAGTGTCCAGCCTTATGTGTCACCCAGCTCTGGGTTTAGATGCTGTAAATCCAGGTTGCATCACAAGCCTTGAATGAATTACTTAACTATTGCTCTCTATTTCACTGTCATTGTGTTTTGTTCCAGAAATTAATTTTTATTATGGTATTTAGCTGATTTTCACAGATACGTTAATGCCGCTGTACAGACGCTTGATTCTCTTATGGAGATATATAAATCCATAGGTTTTATGATTCTTACTAGTCAGGTATATTCCTAGGCATTGAATATGGGGTATTGAGTCCATTTCGTTGAGCAAGGACTAGCTCTTGTCTATTACATATTTGGCTTAAGGAACTTTATCTGTGCTCATTTCAATCTCTGGTTTTATGCAGCACCACAACTCACCTTTCCCCTTAAGCAAGCATACGTTGGTTTTCTAAATTTGAGACCCTGTTCTGTTTTGTAATCCAGTTCCTGTGTAGCCAAGATGACATTCCGTGTATTAGTGATATCTTATGATGTTTCTTTTTCTGTGTGACTTATTTCAGGTAGAATCATCATACCTGAAACCACTCATTATGCTGCTACGGGCCTGATGACATAGATGTCACTGCTGAGTGATACTGCATTGTACATAAATACCACAACTTCTTTATCCATTTTTCACTTTCTGCGATATTGAACTTGTCTCGTAAACGAGGTTCTTGTAAACAGAGTCATCCCAAACATTGGTGTGGCTGTGTCTTTTTGATTTTAATTTCCCTAAGCTATAGGACCATAAGTGGAAGTGCCCTAGGCTCTGTTGCTTTGTTTTTTAGATGTTTCAGGAAACACCATACACTTCTCCCGAGTGGCTGTTGGCAATTTACATCCCGCTCATCAGCATAACAAGGCTCCCAGTTCTCCATGGCCTGTCCTGCCTTCTGGATTTTACACTTTTTTCAGATGGCCCTTTTGACCGGGCGGAAGTGAGACTTCATTGTAGTGCAGATTTCCTTTGCAAGCTTGCTTGGTTGGCCAAAAAGGGCATATGCGTTTTTTCCTGAATATATTCAGGAAAAAACGCATATGCCCTTTTTGGCCAAGTGCATCATTGTGGACGTTCTGTCTCTTTTCCTATGCTTTAAATGCAATTCCAGTCTACCTCCTGAAATCGGTTTCCTGCAATTCTGCCCCGCTTTCAAGTCCTCTTGGCAGCCTTACTTCAGTATATTTTTGGACGATAGCTGTCATTTATAACTCTGCAGGTTTGTGAATTACAGTGCCCCTGAGCTCCTTTCTTCACCTCGCTTTCTTGTGAGCTGGCTGCAACACCGCAGGATTGCTTCAGGCCCTAATCTTGTTCCGGCACGGCACGCTGAGCCTTTGGTTAATTCCTCTTCCTGGTGGGAAATGAGAGTTAAATTTAGCCGTCCAGACACCTCCAGCTAGTCTCTCATTGGTTCTCCCTATTCCTGTTCATCTTCCGCAGAAATTGCAAACTGGGCCAAACAGGAGGTTAAAGGCACTGACTCTCCAAGTCGGGAGAGTGTTAGTAAAGCGTCTGGAATGTTGCACCCGAGTACCAGGGGACGAGAACTGAGACATATTGGAACACGTCTCCCGATCACACGGTTGATCATACTCTGGGTTCCACATGCATGTTTCAGCTGAAGGAAGAATCCCTTAAACCTGGAGAGTTGAGACCTGTGGAATGGGTACCATGCAATATGACTTCAAAGGGTCTTCATTTGCTCACCGAACCTCTCCAATCCTATCACTGCTGCGTTTATGTCCCTGTACACACGTTAAATTCTCTTTTGGAGATATATAAATCCATAGGTTTTATGATTCTTACTAGTCAGGTATGTTCTTAGGCGTTTAATATGGGGTGTTGAGTCCATTTCGTTGAGCAAGGAGTAGCTCTTGTCTATTACATATTTGGCTTAAGGAACTTTATCTGTGCTCATTTCAATCTCTGGTTTTATGCAGCACCACAACTCACCTTTCCCCTTAAGCAAGCATACGTTGGTTTTCTAAATTTGAGACCCTGTTCTGTTTTGTAATCCAGTTCCTCTGTAGCCAAGATGACATTCCGTGTATTAGTGATATCTTATGATGTTTCTTTTTCTGTGTGACTTATTTCAGGTAGAATCATCATACCTGAAACCACTCATTATGCTGCTACGGGCCTGATGACATAGATGTCACTGCTGAGTGATACTGCATTGTACATAAATACCACAACTTCTTTATCCATTTTTCACTTTCTGCGATATTGCACTTGTCTCGTAAACGAGGTTCTTGTAAACAGAGTCATCCCAAACATTGGTGTGGCTGTGTCTTTTTGATTTTAATTTCCCTAAGCTATAGGACCATAAGTGGAAGTGCCCTAGGCTCTGTTGCTTTGTTTTTTAGATGTTTCAGGAAACACCATACACTTCTCCCGAGTGGCTGTTGGCAATTTACATCCCGCCCATCAGCATAACAAGGCTCCCAGTTCTCCATGGCCTGTCCTGCCTTTCTGGATTTTACACTGTTTTCAGATGGCCCTTTTGACCGGGGGGAAGTGAGACTTCATTGTAGTGCAGATTTCCTTTGCAAGCTTGCTTGGTTGGCCAAAAAGGGCGTATGCGTTTTTTCCTGAATATATTCAGGAAAAAACGCATACGCCCTTTTTGGCCAAGTGCATCATTGTGGACGTTCTGCCTCTTTTCCTCTGCTTTAAATGCAATTCCAGTCTACCTCCTGAAATCGGTTTCCTGCAATTCTGCCCCGCTTAAAGTCCTCTTGGCAGCCTTACTTCAGTATATTTTTGGACGAGAGCTGTCATTTATAACTCTGCAGGTTTGTGAATTACAGTGCCCCTGAGCTCCTTTCTTCAACTCGCTTTCTTGTGAGCTGGCCGCAACACCGCAGGATTGCTTCAGGCCCTAATCTGGTTCCGGCACGGCACGCTGAGCCTTTGGTTAATTCCTCTTCCTGGTGGGAAATGAGAGTTAAATTTGCCTGTGCAGACACCTCCAGCTAGTCTCTCATTGGTTCTCCCTATTCCTCTTCATCTTCCACAGAAATTGCAAACTGGGCCAAACAGGAGGTTAAAGGCACTGACTCTCCAAGTCGGGAGAGTGTTAGTAAAGCGTCTGGAATGTTGCACCCGAGTACCAGGGGACGAGAACTGAGACATATTGGAACACGTCTCCCGATCACACGGTTGATCATACTCTGGGTTCCACATGCATGTTTTAGCTGAAGGAAGAATCCCTTAAACCTGGAGAGTTGAGACCCGTGGAATGGGTACCATGCAATATGACTTCAAAGGGTCTTCATTTGCTCACCGAACCTCACCAATCCTATGAGCCCCAAGTGTCCAGCCTTATGTGTCACCCAGCTCTGGGTTTAGATGCTGTAAATCCAGGTTGCATCACAAGCCTTGAATGAATTACTTAACTATTGCTCTCTATTTCACTGTCATTGTGTTTTGTTCCAGAAATTAATTTTTATTATGGTATTTAGCTGATTTTCACAGATACGTTAATGCCGCTGTACAGACGCTTGATTCTCTTATGGAGATATATAAATCCATAGGTTTTATGATTCTTACTAGTCAGGTATATTCCTAGGCATTGAATATGGGGTATTGAGTCCATTTCGTTGAGCAAGGAGTAGCTCTTGTCTATTACATATTTGGCTTAAGGAACTTTATCTGTGCTCATTTCAATCTCTGGTTTTATGCAGCACCACAACTCACCTTTCCCCTTAAGCAAGCATACGTTGGTTTTCTAAATTTGAGACCCTGTTCTGTTTTGTAATCCAGTTCCTCTGTAGCCAAGATGACATTCCGTGTATTAGTGATATCTTATGATGTTTCTTTTTCTGTGTGACTTATTTCAGGTAGAATCATCATACCTGAAACCACTCATTATGCTGCTACGGGCCTGATGACATAGATGTCACTGCTGAGTGATACTGCATTGTACATAAATACCACAACTTCTTTATCCATTTTTCACTTTCTGCGATATTGAACTTGTCTCGTAAACGAGGTTCTTGTAAACAGAGTCATCCCAAACATTGGTGTGGCTGTGTCTTTTTGATTTTAATTTCCCTAAGCTATAGGACCATAAGTGGAAGTGCCCTAGGCTCTGTTGCTTTGTTTTTTAGATGTTTCAGGAAACACCATACACTTCTCCCGAGTGGCTGTTGGCAATTTACATCCCGCCCATCAGCATAACAAGGCTCCCAGTTCTCCATGGCCTGTCCTGCCTTTCTGGATTTTACACTGTTTTCAGATGGCCCTTTTGACCGGGGGGAAGTGAGACTTCATTGTAGTGCAGATTTCCTTTGCAAGCTTGCTTGGTTGGCCAAAAAGGGCGTATGCGTTTTTTCCTGAATATATTCAGGAAAAAACGCATACGCCCTTTTTGGCCAAGTGCATCATTGTGGACGTTCTGCCTCTTTTCCTCTGCTTTAAATGCAATTCCAGTCTACCTCCTGAAATCGGTTTCCTGCAATTCTGCCCTGCTTTCAAGTCCTCTTGGCAGCCTTACTTCAGTATATTTTTGGACGATAGCTGTCATTTATAACTCTGCAGGTTTGTGAATTACAGTGCCCCTGAGCTCCTTTCTTCAACTCGCTTTCTTGTGAGCTGGCCGCAACACCGCAGGATTGATTCAGGCCCTAATCTGGTTCCGGCACGGCACGCTGAGCCTTTGGTTAATTCCTCTTCCTGGTGGGAAATGAGAGTTAAATTTGCCCGTGCAGACACCTCCAGCTAGTCTCTCATTGGTTCTCCCTATTCCTCTTCATCTTCCACAGAAATTGCAAACTGGGCCAAACAGGAGGTTAAAGGCACTGACTCTCCAAGTCGGGAGAGTGTTAGTAAAGCGTCTGGAATGTTGCACCCGAGTACCAGGGGATGAGAACTGAGACATATTGGAACACGTCTCCCGATCACACGGTTGATCATACTCTGGGTTCCACATGCATGTTTTAGCTGAAGGAAGAATCCCTTAAACCTGGAGAGTTGAGACCCGTGGAATGGGTACCATGCAATATGACTTCAAAGGGTCTTCATTTGCTCACCGAAACTCACCAATCCTATGAGCCCCAAGTGTCCAGCCTTATGTGTCACCCAGCTCTGGGTTTAGATGCTGTAAATCCAGGTTGCATCACAAGCCTTGAATGAATTACTTAACTATTGCTCTCTATTTCACTGTCATTGTGTTTTGTTCCAGAAATTAATTTTTATTATGGGATTTAGCTGATTTTCACAGATACGTTAATGCCGCTGTACAGACGCTTGATTCTCTTATGGAGATATATAAATCCATAGGTTTTATGATTCTTACTAGTCAGGTATATTCCTAGGCATTGAATATGGGGTATTGAGTCCATTTCGTTGAGCAAGGACTAGCTCTTGTCTATTACATATTTGGCTTAAGGAACTTTATCTGTGCTCATTTCAATCTCTGGTTTTATGCAGCACCACAACTCACCTTTCCCCTTAAGCAAGCATACGTTGGTTTTCTAAATTTGAGACCCTGTTCTGTTTTGTAATCCAGTTCCTCTGTAGCCAAGATGACATTCCATGTATTAGTGATATCTTATGATGTTTCTTTTTCTGTGTGACTTATTTCAGGTAGAATCATCATACCTGAAACCACTCATTATGCTGCTACGGGCCTGATGACATAGATGTCACTGCTGAGTGATACTGCATTGTACATAAATACCACAACTTCTTTATCCATTTTTCACTTTCTGCGATATTGCACTTGTCTCGTAAACGAGGTTCTTGTAAACAGAGTCATCCCAAACATTGGTGTGGCTGTGTCTTTTTGATTTTAATTTCCCTAAGCTATAGGACCATAAGTGGAAGTGCCCTAGGCTCTGTTGCTTTGTTTTTTAGATGTTTCAGGAAACACCATACACTTCTCCCGAGTGGCTGTTGGCAATTTACATCCCGCCCATCAGCATAACAAGGCTCCCAGTTCTCCATGGCCTGTCCTGCCTTTCTGGATTTTACACTGTTTTCAGATGGCCCTTTTGACCGGGGGGATGTGAGACTTCATTGTAGTGCAGATTTCCTTTGCAAGCTTGCTTGGTTGGCCAAAAAGGGCGTATGCGTTTTTTCCTGAATATATTCAGGAAAAAACGCATACGCCCTTTTTGGCCAAGTGCATCATTGTGGACGTTCTGCCTCTTTTCCTCTGCTTTAAATGCAATTCCAGTCTACCTCCTGAAATCGGTTTCCTGCAATTCTGCCCCGCTTAAAGTCCTCTTGGCAGCCTTACTTCAGTATATTTTTGGACGAGAGCTGTCATTTATAACTCTGCAGGTTTGTGAACTACAGTGCCCCTGAGCTCCTTTCTTCACCTCGCTTTCTTGTGAGCTGGCTGCAACACCGCAGGATTGCTTCAGGCCCTAATCTGGTTCCGGCACGGCACGCTGAGCCTTTTGTTAATTCCTCTTCCTGGTGGGAAATGAGAGTTAAATTTGCCTGTGCAGACACCTCCAGCTAGTCTCTCATTGGTTCTCCCTATTCCTCTTCATCTTCCACAGAAATTGCAAACTGGGCCAAACAGGAGGTTAAAGGCACTGACTCTCCAAGTCGGGAGAGTGTTAGTAAAGCGTCTGGAATGTTGCACCCGAGTACCAGGGGACGAGAACTGAGACATATTGGAACACGTCTCCCGATCACACGGTTGATCATACTCTGGGTTCCACATGCATGTTTTAGCTGAAGGAAGAATCCCTTAAACCTGGAGAGTTGAGACCCGTGGAATGGGTACCATGCAATATGACTTCAAAGGGTCTTCATTTGCTCACCGAACCTCACCAATCCTATGAGCCCCAAGTGTCCAGCCTTATGTGTCACCCAGCTCTGGGTTTAGATGCTGTAAATCCAGGTTGCATCACAAGCCTTGAATGAATTACTTAACTATTGCTCTCTATTTCACTGTCATTGTGTTTTGTTCCAGAAATTAATTTTTATTATGGTATTTAGCTGATTTTCACAGATACGTTAATGCCGCTGTACAGACGCTTGATTCTCTTATGGAGATATATAAATCCATAGGTTTTATGATTCTTACTAGTCAGGTATATTCCTAGGCATTGAATATGGGGTATTGAGTCCATTTCGTTGAGCAAGGACTAGCTCTTGTCTATTACATATTTGGCTTAAGGAACTTTATCTGTGCTCATTTCAATCTCTGGTTTTATGCAGCACCACAACTCACCTTTCCCCTTAAGCAAGCATACGTTGGTTTTCTAAATTTGAGACCCTGTTCTGTTTTGTAATCCAGTTCCTGTGTAGCCAAGATGACATTCCGTGTATTAGTGATATCTTATGATGTTTCTTTTTCTGTGTGACTTATTTCAGGTAGAATCATCATACCTGAAACCACTCATTATGCTGCTGCGGGCCTGATGACATAGATGTCACTGCTGAGTGATACTGCATTGTACATAAATACCACAACTTCTTTATCCATTTTTCACTTTCTGCGATATTGAACTTGTCTCGTAAACGAGGTTCTTGTAAACAGAGTCATCCCAAACATTGGTGTGGCTGTGTCTTTTTGATTTTAATTTCCCTAAGCTATAGGACCATAAGTGGAAGTGCCCTAGGCTCTGTTGCTTTGTTTTTTAGATGTTTCAGGAAACACCATACACTTCTCCCGAGTGGCTGTTGGCAATTTACATCCCGCTCATCAGCATAACAAGGCTCCCAGTTCTCCATGGCCTGTCCTGCCTTCTGGATTTTACACTTTTTTCAGATGGCCCTTTTGACCGGGCGGAAGTGAGACTTCATTGTAGTGCAGATTTCCTTTGCAAGCTTGCTTGGTTGGCCAAAAAGGGCATATGCGTTTTTTCCTGAATATATTCAGGAAAAAACGCATATGCCCTTTTTGGCCAAGTGCATCATTGTGGACGTTCTGTCTCTTTTCCTATGCTTTAAATGCAATTCCAGTCTACCTCCTGAAATCGGTTTCCTGCAATTCTGCCCCGCTTTCAAGTCCTCTTGGCAGCCTTACTTCAGTATATTTTTGGACGATAGCTGTCATTTATAACTCTGCAGGTTTGTGAATTACAGTGCCCCTGAGCTCCTTTCTTCACCTCGCTTTCTTGTGAGCTGGCTGCAACACCGCAGGATTGCTTCAGGCCCTAATCTGGTTCCGGCACGGCACGCTGAGCCTTTTGTTAATTCCTCTTCCTGGTGGGAAATGAGAGTTAAATTTGCCTGTGCAGACACCTCCAGCTAGTCTCTCATTGGTTCTCCCTATTCCTCTTCATCTTCCACAGAAATTGCAAACTGGGCCAAACAGGAGGTTAAAGGCACTGACTCTCCAAGTCGGGAGAGTGTTAGTAAAGCGTCTGGAATGTTGCACCCGAGTACCAGGGGACGAGAACTGAGACATATTGGAACACGTCTCCCGATCACACGGTTGATCATACTCTGGGTTCCACATGCATGTTTTAGCTGAAGGAAGAATCCCTTAAACCTGGAGAGTTGAGACCCGTGGAATGGGTACCATGCAATATGACTTCAAAGGGTCTTCATTTGCTCACCGAACCTCACCAATCCTATGAGCCCCAAGTGTCCAGCCTTATGTGTCACCTAGCTCTGGGTTTAGATGCTGTAAATCCAGGTTGCATCACAAGCCTTGAATGAATTACTTAACTATTGCTCTCTATTTCACTGTCATTGTGTTTTGTTCCAGAAATTAATTTTTATTATGGTATTTAGCTGATTTTCACAGATACGTTAATGCCGCTGTACAGACGCTTGATTCTCTTATGGAGATATATAAATCCATAGGTTTTATGATTCTTACTAGTCAGGTATATTCCTAGGCATTGAATATGGGGTATTGAGTCCATTTCGTTGAGCAAGGACTAGCTCTTGTCTATTACATATTTGGCTTAAGGAACTTTATCTGTGCTCATTTCAATCTCTGGTTTTATGCAGCACCACAACTCACCTTTCCCCTTAAGCAAGCATACGTTGGTTTTCTAAATTTGAGACCCTGTTCTGTTTTGTAATCCAGTTCCTGTGTAGCCAAGATGACATTCCGTGTATTAGTGATATCTTATGATGTTTCTTTTTCTGTGTGACTTATTTCAGGTAGAATCATCATACCTGAAACCACTCATTATGCTGCTGCGGGCCTGATGACATAGATGTCACTGCTGAGTGATACTGCATTGTACATAAATACCACAACTTCTTTATCCATTTTTCACTTTCTGCGATATTGAACTTGTCTCGTAAACGAGGTTCTTGTAAACAGAGTCATCCCAAACATTGGTGTGGCTGTGTCTTTTTGATTTTAATTTCCCTAAGCTATAGGACCATAAGTGGAAGTGCCCTAGGCTCTGTTGCTTTGTTTTTTAGATGTTTCAGGAAACACCATACACTTCTCCCGAGTGGCTGTTGGCAATTTACATCCCGCTCATCAGCATAACAAGGCTCCCAGTTCTCCATGGCCTGTCCTGCCTTCTGGATTTTACACTTTTTTCAGATGGCCCTTTTGACCGGGCGGAAGTGAGACTTCATTGTAGTGCAGATTTCCTTTGCAAGCTTGCTTGGTTGGCCAAAAAGGGCATATGCGTTTTTTCCTGAATATATTCAGGAAAAAACGCATATGCCCTTTTTGGCCAAGTGCATCATTGTGGACGTTCTGTCTCTTTTCCTATGCTTTAAATGCAATTCCAGTCTACCTCCTGAAATCGGTTTCCTGCAATTCTGCCCCGCTTTCAAGTCCTCTTGGCAGCCTTACTTCAGTATATTTTTGGACGATAGCTGTCATTTATAACTCTGCAGGTTTGTGAATTACAGTGCCCCTGAGCTCCTTTCTTCACCTCGCTTTCTTGTGAGCTGGCTGCAACACCGCAGGATTGCTTCAGGCCCTAATCTTGTTCCGGCACGGCACGCTGAGCCTTTGGTTAATTCCTCTTCCTGGTGGGAAATGAGAGTTAAATTTAGCCGTCCAGACACCTCCAGCTAGTCTCTCATTGGTTCTCCCTATTCCTGTTCATCTTCCGCAGAAATTGCAAACTGGGCCAAACAGGAGGTTAAAGGCACTGACTCTCCAAGTCGGGAGAGTGTTAGTAAAGCGTCTGGAATGTTGCACCCGAGTACCAGGGGACGAGAACTGAGACATATTGGAACACGTCTCCCGATCACACGGTTGATCATACTCTGGGTTCCACATGCATGTTTCAGCTGAAGGAAGAATCCCTTAAACCTGGAGAGTTGAGACCTGTGGAATGGGTACCATGCAATATGACTTCAAAGGGTCTTCATTTGCTCACCGAACCTCTCCAATCCTATCACTGCTGCGTTTATGTCCCTGTACACACGTTAAATTCTCTTTTGGAGATATATAAATCCATAGGTTTTATGATTCTTACTAGTCAGGTATGTTCTTAGGCGTTTAATATGGGGTGTTGAGTCCATTTCGTTGAGCAAGGAGTAGCTCTTGTCTATTACATATTTGGCTTAAGGAACTTTATCTGTGCTCATTTCAATCTCTGGTTTTATGCAGCACCACAACTCACCTTTCCCCTTAAGCAAGCATACGTTGGTTTTCTAAATTTGAGACCCTGTTCTGTTTTGTAATCCAGTTCCTCTGTAGCCAAGATGACATTCCGTGTATTAGTGATATCTTATGATGTTTCTTTTTCTGTGTGACTTATTTCAGGTAGAATCATCATACCTGAAACCACTCATTATGCTGCTACGGGCCTGATGACATAGATGTCACTGCTGAGTGATACTGCATTGTACATAAATACCACAACTTCTTTATCCATTTTTCACTTTCTGCGATATTGAACTTGTCTCGTAAACGAGGTTCTTGTAAACAGAGTCATCCCAAACATTGGTGTGGCTGAGTCTTTTTGATTTTAATTTCCCTAAGCTATAGGACCATAAGTGGAAGTGCCCTAGGCTCTGTTGCTTTGTTTTTTAGATGTTTCAGGAAACACCATACACTTCTCCCGAGTGGCTGTTGGCAATTTACATCCCGCCCATCAGCATAACAAGGCTCCCAGTTCTCCATGGCCTGTCCTGCCTTTCTGGATTTTACACTTTTTTCAGATGGCCCTTTTGACCGGGGGGAAGTGAGACTTCATTGTAGTGCAGATTTCCTTTGCAAGCTTGCTTGGTTGGCCAAAAAGGGCGTATGCGTTTTTTCCTGAATATATTCAGGAAAAAATGCATATGCCCTTTTTGGCCAAGTGCATCATTGTGGACGTTCTGTCTCTTTTCCTATGCTTTAAATGCAATTCCAGTCTACCTCCTGAAATCGGTTTCCTGCAATTCTGCCCCGCTTTCAAGTCCTCTTGGCAGCCTTACTTCAGTATATTTTTGGACGAGAGCTGTCATTTATAACTCTGCAGGTTTGTGAACTACAGTGCCCCTGAGCTCCTTTCTTCACCTCGCTTTCTTGTGAGCTGGCTGCAACACCGCAGGATTGCTTCAGGCCCTAATCTTGTTCCGGCACGGCACGCTGAGCCTTTGGTTAATTCCTCTTCCTGGTGGGAAATGAGAGTTAAATTTAGCCGTCCAGACACCTCCAGCTAGTCTCTCATTGGTTCTCCCTATTCCTGTTCATCTTCCGCAGAAATTGCAAACTGGGCCAAACAGGAGGTTAAAGGCACTGACTCTCCAAGTCGGGAGAGTGTTAGTAAAGCGTCTGGAATGTTGCACCCGAGTACCAGGGGACGAGAACTGAGACATATTGGAACACGTCTCCTGATCACACGGTTGATCATACTCTGGGTTCCACATGCATGTTTTAGCTGAAGGAAGAATCCCTTAAACCTGGAGAGTTGAGACCCGTGGAATGGGTACCATGCAATATGACTTCAAAGGGTCTTCATTTGCTCACTGAACCTCTCCAATCCTATCACTGCTGCGTTTATGCCCCTGTACACACGCTTGATTCTCTTTCGGAGACATAGCAATGCATAGGTTTTAAGATACTTACTAGTCAGGTACATTCTTAGGCGTTTAATATGAGGTGTTGAGTGCATTTCGTTGAGCAAGGAGTAGCTGTTGTCTATTCCATATTTGGCTTAAGGAACTTTATCTGTGCTCATTTCAATCTCTGGTTTTAGGCAGCACCCCAACTCACCTTTCCCCTTAGCAAGCATAAGTTGGTTTTCTAAATTTGAGACCCTGTTCTGTTTTGTAATTCAGTTCCTGTGTAGCCAAGTTTACATTCCGTGTATTAGTGATATCTTATGATGTTTCTTTTTCTGTGTGACTTATTTCAGTTAGAATCATCATACCTGAATCCACTCATTATGCTGCTACGGGCCTGATGACATAGATTTCATTGCTGAGTGATATTGCATTGTACGTAAGTACCACAACTTCTTTATCCATTACTCACTTTCTGCGATATTGAACTTGTACCGTAAACGAGGTTCTTGTAAACAGAGCCATCCCAAACTTTGGGATGGCTGTGTCTTTTTGGTTTTAATTTCCCTAAGCTATAGGACCATTAGTGGAAGTGCCCTAGGCTCTGTTGCTTTGTTTTTTAGATGTTTCAGGAAACATCATACACTTCTCCCGAGTGGCTGTTGGCAATTTACATCCCACTCATCAGCATAACAAGGCTCCCAGTTCTCCATGGCCTGTCCTGCCTTCTGGATTTTACACTTTTTTCAGATGGCCCTTTTGACCGGGGGGAAGTGAGACTTCATTGTAGTGCAGATTTCCTTTGCAAGCTTGCTTGGTTGGCCAAAAAGGGCATATGCGTTTTTTCCTGAATATATTCAGGAAAAAACGCATATGCCCTTTTTGGCCAAGTGCATCATTGTGGACGTTCTGCCTCTTTTCCTCTGCTTTAAATGCAATTCCAGTCTACCTCCTGAAATCGGTTTCCTGCAATTCTGCCCCGCTTTCAAGTCCTCTTGGCAGCCTTACTTCAGTATATTTTTGGACGATAGCTGTCATTTATAACTCTGCAGGTTTGTGAATTACAGTGCCCCTGAGCTCCTTTCTTCACCTCGCTTTCTTGTGAGCTGGCTGCAACACCGCAGGATTGCTTCAGGCCCTAATCTGGTTCCGGCACGTCACGCTGAGCCTTTGGTTAATTCCTCTTCCTGGTGGGAAATGAGAGTTAAATTTAGCCGTCCAGACACCTCCAGCTAGTCTCTCATTGGTTCTCCCTATTCCTGTTCATCTTCCGCAGAAATTGCAAACTGGGCCAAACAGGAGGTTAAAGGCACTGACTCTCCAAGTCGGGAGAGTGTTAGTAAAGCGTCTGGAATGTTGCACCCGAGTACCAGGGGACGAGAACTGAGACATATTGGAACACGTCTCCTGATCACATGGTTGATCATACTCTGGGTTCCACATGCATGTTTTAGCTGAAGAAATAATCCCTTTAACCTGGAGAGTTGAGACCCGTGGAATGGGTACCATGCAATATGACTTCAAAGGGTCTTCATTTGCTCACCGAACCTCTCCAATCCTATCACTGCTGCGTTTATGTCCCTGTACACACGTTAAATTCTCTTTTGGAGACATAGCGATCCATATGTTTTAAGATACTTACTAGTCAGGTACGTTCTTAGGCGTTTAATATGGGGTGTTGAGTCCATTTCGTTGAGCAAGGAGTAGCTCTTGTCTATTACATATTTGGCTTAAGGAACTTTATCTGTGCTCATTTCAATCTCTGGTTTTAGGCAGCACCACAACTCACCTTTCCCCTTAAGCAAGCATACGTTGGTTTTCTAAATTTGAGACCCTGTTCTGTTTTGTAATCCAGTTCCTTTGTAGCCAAGATGACATTCCGTGTATTAGTGATATCTTATGATGTTTCTTTTTCTGTGTGACTTATTTCAGGTAGAATCATCATACCTGAAACCACTCATTATGCTGCTACGGGCCTGATGACATAGATGTCACTGCTGAGTGATACTGCATTGTACATAAATACCACAACTTCTTTATCCATTTTTCACTTTCTGCGATATTGAACTTGTCTTGTAAACGAGGTTCTTGTAAACAGAGTCATCCCAAACATTGGTGTGGCTGTGTCTTTTTGATTTTAATTTCCCTAAGCTATAGGACCATAAGTGGAAGTGCCCTAGGCTCTGTTGCTTTGTTTTTTAGATGTTTCAGGAAACACCATACACTTCTCCCGAGTGGCTGTTGGCAATTTACATCCCGCCCATCAGCATAACAAGGCTCCCAGTTCTCCATGGCCTGTCCTGCCTTTCTGGATTTTACACTTTTTTCAGATGGCCCTTTTGACCGGGGGGAAGTGAGACTTCATTGTAGTGCAGATTTCCTTTGCAAGCTTGCTTGGTTGGCCAAAAAGGGCGTATGCGTTTTTTCCTGAATATATTCAGGAAAAAACGCATACGCCCTTTTTGGCCAAGTGCATCATTGTGGACGTTCTGCCTCTTTTCCTCTGCTTTAAATGCAATTCCAGTCTACCTCCTGAAATCGGTTTCCTGCAATTCTGCCCCGCTTTCAAGTCCTCTTGGCAGCCTTACTTCAGTATATTTTTGGACGATAGCTGTCATTTATAACTCTGCAGGTTTGTGAATTACAGTGCCCCTGAGCTCCTTTCTTCAACTCGCTTTCTTGTGAGCTGGTCGCAACACCGCAGGATTGCTTCAGGCCCTAATCTGGTTCCGGCACGGCACGCTGAGCCTTTGGTTAATTCCTCTTCCTGGTGGGAAATGAGAGTTAAATTTGCCCGTGCAGACACCTCCAGCTAGTCTCTCATTGGTTCTCCCTATTCCTGTTCATCTTCCACAGAAATTGCAAACTGGGCCAAACAGGAGGTTAAAGGCACTGACTCTCCAAGTCGGGAGAGTGTTAGTAAAGCGTCTGGAATGTTGCACCCGAGTACCAGGGGACGAGAACTGAGACATATTGGAACACGTCTCCCGATCACACGGTTGATCATACTCTGGGTTCCACATGCATGTTTTAGCTGAAGGAAGAATCCCTTAAACCTGGAGAGTTGAGACCCGTGGAATGGGTACCATGCAATATGACTTCAAAGGGTCTTCATTTGCTCACCGAACCTCACCAATCCTATGAGCCCCAAGTGTCCAGCCTTATGTGTCACCCAGCTCTGGGTTTAGATGCTGTAAATCCAGGTTGCATCACAAGCCTTGAATGAATTACTTAACTATTGCTCTCTATTTCACTGTCATTGTGTTTTGTTCCAGAAATTAATTTTTATTATGAGATTTAGCTGATTTTCACAGATACGTTAATGCCGCTGTACAGACGCTTGATTCTCTTATGGAGATATATAAATCCATAGGTTTTATGATTCTTACTAGTCAGGTATATTCCTAGGCATTGAATATGGGGTATTGAGTCCATTTCGTTGAGCAAGGACTAGCTCTTGTCTATTACATATTTGGCTTAAGGAACTTTATCTGTGCTCATTTCAATCTCTGGTTTTATGCAGCACCACAACTCACCTTTCCCCTTAAGCAAGCATACGTTGGTTTTCTAAATTTGAGACCCTGTTCTGTTTTGTAATCCAGTTCCTCTGTAGCCAAGATGACATTCCGTGTATTAGTGATATCTTATGATGTTTCTTTTTCTGTGTGACTTATTTCAGGTAGAATCATCATACCTGAAACCACTCATTATGCTGCTACGGGCCTGATGACATAGATGTCACTGCTGAGTGATACTGCATTGTACATAAATACCACAACTTCTTTATCCATTTTTCACTTTCTGCGATATTGAACTTGTCTCGTAAACGAGGTTCTTGTAAACAGAGTCATCCCAAACATTGGTGTGGCTGAGTCTTTTTGATTTTAATTTCCCTAAGCTATAGGACCATAAGTGGAAGTGCCCTAGGCTCTGTTGCTTTGTTTTTTAGATGTTTCAGGAAACACCATACACTTCTCCCGAGTGGCTGTTGGCAATTTACATCCCGCCCATCAGCATAACAAGGCTCCCAGTTCTCCATGGCCTGTCCTGCCTTTCTGGATTTTACACTTTTTTCAGATGGCCCTTTTGACCGGGGGGAAGTGAGACTTCATTGTAGTGCAGATTTCCTTTGCAAGCTTGCTTGGTTGGCCAAAAAGGGCGTATGCGTTTTTTCCTGAATATATTCAGGAAAAAACGCATACGCCCTTTTTGGCCAAGTGCATCATTGTGGACGTTCTGTCTCTTTTCCTCTGCTTTAAATGCAATTCCAGTCTACCTCCTGAAATCGGTTTCCTGCAATTCTGCCCCGCTTTCAAGTCCTCTTGGCATCCTTACTTCAGTATATTTTTGGACGAGAGCTGTCATTTATAACTCTGCAGGTTTGTGAACTACAGTGCCCCTGAGCTCCTTTCTTCACCTCGCTTTCTTGTGAGCTGGCTGCAACACCGCAGGATTGCTTCAGGCCCTAATCTTGTTCCGGCACGGCACGCTGAGCCTTTGGTTAATTCCTCTTCCTGGTGGGAAATGAGAGTTAAATTTAGCCGTCCAGACACCTCCAGCTAGTCTCTCATTGGTTCTCCCTATTCCTGTTCATCTTCCGCAGAAATTGCAAACTGGGCCAAACAGGAGGTTAAAGGCACTGACTCTCCAAGTCGGGAGAGTGTTAGTAAAGCGTCTGGAATGTTGCACCCGAGTACCAGGGGACGAGAACTGAGACATATTGGAACACGTCTCCTGATCACACGGTTGATCATACTCTGGGTTCCACATGCATGTTTTAGCTGAAGGAAGAATCCCTTAAACCTGGAGAGTTGAGACCCGTGGAATGGGTACCATGCAATATGACTTCAAAGGGTCTTCATTTGCTCACTGAACCTCTCCAATCCTATCACTGCTGCGTTTATGCCCCTGTACACACGCTTGATTCTCTTTTGGAGACATAGCAATGCATAGGTTTTAAGATACTTACTAGTCAGGTACATTCTTAGGCGTTTAATATGAGGTGTTGAGTCCATTTCGTTGAGCAAGGAGTAGCTCTTGTCTATTCCATATTTGGCTTAAGGAACTTTATCTGTGCTCATTTCAATCTCTGGTTTTAGGCAGCACCCCAACTCACCTTTCCCCTTAGCAAGCATAAGTTGGTTTTCTAAATTTGAGACCCTGTTCTGTTTTGTAATTCAGTTCCTGTGTAGCCAAGTTTACATTCCGTGTATTAGTGATATCTTATGATGTTTCTTTTTCTGTGTGACTTATTTCAGTTAGAATCATCATACCTGAATCCACTCATTATGCTGCTACGGGCCTGATGACATAGATTTCATTGCTGAGTGATATTGCATTGTACGTAAGTACCACAACTTCTTTATCCATTACTCACTTTCTGCGATATTGAACTTGTACCGTAAACGAGGTTCTTGTAAACAGAGCCATCCCAAACTTTGGGATGGCTGTGTCTTTTTGGTTTTAATTTCCCTAAGCTATAGGACCATTAGTGGAAGTGCCCTAGGCTCTGTTGCTTTGTTTTTTAGATGTTTCAGGAAACATCATACACTTCTCCCGAGTGGCTGTTGGCAATTTACATCCCGCTCATCAGCATAACAAGGCTCCCAGTTCTCCATGGCCTGTCCTGCCTTCTGGATTTTACACTTTTTTCAGATGGCCCTTTTGACCGGGGGGAAGTGAGACTTCATTGTAGTGCAGATTTCCTTTGCAAGCTTGCTTGGTTGGCCAAAAAGGGCATATGCGTTTTTTCCTGAATATATTCAGGAAAAAACGCATATGCCCTTTTTGGCCAAGTGCATCATTGTGGACGTTCTGTCTCTTTTCCTATGCTTTAAATGCAATTCCAGTCTACCTCCTGAAATCGGTTTCCTGCAATTCTGCCCCGCTTTCAAGTCCTCTTGGCAGCCTTACTTCAGTATATTTTTGGACGATAGCTGTCATTTATAACTCTGCAGGTTTGTGAATTACAGTGCCCCTGAGCTCCTTTCTTCACCTCGCTTTCTTGTGAGCTGGCTGCAACACCGCAGGATTGTTTCAGGCCCTAATCTTGTTCCGGCACGGCACGCTGAGCCTTTGGTTAATTCCTCTTCCTGGTGGGAAATGAGAGTTAAATTTAGCCGTCCAGACACCTCCAGCTAGTCTCTCATTGGTTCTCCCTATTCCTGTTCATCTTCCGCAGAAATTGCAAACTGGGCCAAACAGGAGGTTAAAGGCACTGACTCTCCAAGTCGGGAGAGTGTTAGTAAAGCGTCTGGAATGTTGCACCCGAGTACCAGGGGACGAGAACTGAGACATATTGGAACACGTCTCCCGATCACATGGTTGATCATACTCTGGGTTCCACATGCATGTTTCAGCTGAAGGAAGAATCCCTTAAACCTGGAGAGTTGAGACCTGTGGAATGGGTACCATGCAATATGACTTCAAAGGGTCTTCATTTGCTCACCGAACCTCTCCAATCCTATCACTGCTGCGTTTATGTCCCTGTACACACGTTAAATTCTCTTTTGGAGACATAGCGATCCATATGTTTTAAGATACTTACTAGTCAGGTACGTTCTTAGGCGTTTAATATGGGGTGTTGAGTCCATTTCGTTGAGCAAGGAGTAGCTCTTGTCTATTACATATTTGGCTTAAGGAACTTTATCTGTGCTCATTTCAATCTCTGGTTTTATGCAGCACCACAACTCACCTTTCCCCTTAAGCAAGCATACGTTGGTTTTCTAAATTTGAGACCCTGTTCTGTTTTGTAATCCAGTTCCTCTGTAGCCAAGATGACATTCCGTGTATTAGTGATATCTTATGATGTTTCTTTTTCTGTGTGACTTATTTCAGGTAGAATCATCATACCTGAAACCACTCATTATGCTGCTACGGGCCTGATGACATAGATGTCACTGCTGAGTGATACTGCATTGTACATAAATACCACAACTTCTTTATCCATTTTTCACTTTCTGCGATATTGAACTTGTCTCGTAAACGAGGTTCTTGTAAACAGAGTCATCCCAAACATTGGTGTGGCTGAGTCTTTTTGATTTTAATTTCCCTAAGCTATAGGACCATAAGTGGAAGTGCCCTAGGCTCTGTTGCTTTGTTTTTTAGATGTTTCAGGAAACACCATACACTTCTCCCGAGTGGCTGTTGGCAATTTACATCCCGCCCATCAGCATAACAAGGCTCCCAGTTCTCCATGGCCTGTCCTGCCTTTCTGGATTTTACACTTTTTTCAGATGGCCCTTTTGACCGGGGGGAAGTGAGACTTCATTGTAGTGCAGATTTCCTTTGCAAGCTTGCTTGGTTGGCCAAAAAGGGCGTATGCGTTTTTTCCTGAATATATTCAGGAAAAAACGCATACGCCCTTTTTGGCCAAGTGCATCATTGTGGACGTTCTGTCTCTTTTCCTATGCTTTAAATGCAATTCCAGTCTACCTCCTGAAATCGGTTTCCTGCAATTCTGCCCCGCTTTCAAGTCCTCTTGGCATCCTTACTTCAGTATATTTTTGGACGAGAGCTGTCATTTATAACTCTGCAGGTTTGTGAACTACAGTGCCCCTGAGCTCCTTTCTTCACCTCGCTTTCTTGTGAGCTGGCTGCAACACCGCAGGATTGCTTCAGGCCCTAATCTTGTTCCGGCACGGCACGCTGAGCCTTTGGTTAATTCCTCTTCCTGGTGGGAAATGAGAGTTAAATTTAGCCGTCCAGACACCTCCAGCTAGTCTCTCATTGGTTCTCCCTATTCCTGTTCATCTTCCGCAGAAATTGCAAACTGGGCCAAACAGGAGGTTAAAGGCACTGACTCTCCAAGTCGGGAGAGTGTTAGTAAAGCGTCTGGAATGTTGCACCCGAGTACCAGGGGACGAGAACTGAGACATATTGGAACACGTCTCCTGATCACACGGTTGATCATACTCTGGGTTCCACATGCATGTTTTAGCTGAAGGAAGAATCCCTTAAACCTGGAGAGTTGAGACCCGTGGAATGGGTACCATGCAATATGACTTCAAAGGGTCTTCATTTGCTCACTGAACCTCTCCAATCCTATCACTGCTGCGTTTATGCCCCTGTACACACGCTTGATTCTCTTTTGGAGACATAGCAATGCATAGGTTTTAAGATACTTACTAGTCAGGTACATTCTTAGGCGTTTAATATGAGGTGTTGAGTCCATTTCGTTGAGCAAGGAGTAGCTCTTGTCTATTCCATATTTGGCTTAAGGAACTTTATCTGTGCTCATTTCAATCTCTGGTTTTAGGCAGCACCCCAACTCACCTTTCCCCTTAGCAAGCATAAGTTGGTTTTCTAAATTTGAGACCCTGTTCTGTTTTGTAATTCAGTTCCTGTGTAGCCAAGTTAACATTCCGTGTATTAGTGATATCTTATGATGTTTCTTTTTCTGTGTGACTTATTTCAGTTAGAATCATCATACCTGAATCCACTCATTATGCTGCTACGGGCCTGATGACATAGATTTCATTGCTGAGTGATATTGCATTGTACGTAAGTACCACAACTTCTTTATCCATTACTCACTTTCTGCGATATTGAACTTGTACCGTAAACGAGGTTCTTGTAAACAGAGCCATCCCAAACTTTGGGATGGCTGTGTCTTTTTGGTTTTAATTTCCCTAAGCTATAGGACCATTAGTGGAAGTGCCCTAGGCTCTGTTGCTTTGTTTTTTAGATGTTTCAGGAAACATCATACACTTCTCCCGAGTGGCTGTTGGCAATTTACATCCCGCTCATCAGCATAACAAGGCTCCCAGTTCTCCATGGCCTGTCCTGCCTTCTGGATTTTACACTTTTTTCAGATGGCCCTTTTGACCGGGGGGAAGTGAGACTTCATTGTAGTGCAGATTTCCTTTGCAAGCTTGCTTGGTTGGCCAAAAAGGGCATATGCGTTTTTTCCTGAATATATTCAGGAAAAAACGCATATGCCCTTTTTGGCCAAGTGCATCATTGTGGACGTTCTGTCTCTTTTCCTATGCTTTAAATGCAATTCCAGTCTACCTCCTGAAATCGGTTTCCTGCAATTCTGCCCCGCTTTCAAGTCCTCTTGGCAGCCTTACTTCAGTATATTTTTGGACGATAGCTGTCATTTATAACTCTGCAGGTTTGTGAATTACAGTGCCCCTGAGCTCCTTTCTTCACCTCGCTTTCTTGTGAGCTGGCTGCAACACCGCAGGATTGTTTCAGGCCCTAATCTTGTTCCGGCACGGCACGCTGAGCCTTTGGTTAATTCCTCTTCCTGGTGGGAAATGAGAGTTAAATTTAGCCGTCCAGACACCTCCAGCTAGTCTCTCATTGGTTCTCCCTATTCCTGTTCATCTTCCGCAGAAATTGCAAACTGGGCCAAACAGGAGGTTAAAGGCACTGACTCTCCAAGTCGGGAGAGTGTTAGTAAAGCGTCTGGAATGTTGCACCCGAGTACCAGGGGACGAGAACTGAGACATATTGGAACACGTCTCCCGATCACATGGTTGATCATACTCTGGGTTCCACATGCATGTTTCAGCTGAAGGAAGAATCCCTTAAACCTGGAGAGTTGAGACCTGTGGAATGGGTACCATGCAATATGACTTCAAAGGGTCTTCATTTGCTCACCGAACCTCTCCAATCCTATCACTGCTGCGTTTATGTCCCTGTACACACGTTAAATTCTCTTTTGGAGACATAGCGATCCATATGTTTTAAGATACTTACTAGTCAGGTACGTTCTTAGGCGTTTAATATGGGGTGTTGAGTCCATTTCGTTGAGCAAGGAGTAGCTCTTGTCTATTACATATTTGGCTTAAGGAACTTTATCTGTGCTCATTTCAATCTCTGGTTTTATGCAGCACCACAACTCACCTTTCCCCTTAAGCAAGCATACGTTGGTTTTCTAAATTTGAGACCCTGTTCTGTTTTGTAATCCAGTTCCTCTGTAGCCAAGATGACATTCCGTGTATTAGTGATATCTTATGATGTTTCTTTTTCTGTGTGACTTATTTCAGGTAGAATCATCATACCTGAAACCACTCATTATGCTGCTACGGGCCTGATGACATAGATGTCACTGCTGAGTGATACTGCATTGTACATAAATACCACAACTTCTTTATCCATTTTTCACTTTCTGCGATATTGAACTTGTCTCGTAAACGAGGTTCTTGTAAACAGAGTCATCCCAAACATTGGTGTGGCTGAGTCTTTTTGATTTTAATTTCCCTAAGCTATAGGACCATAAGTGGAAGTGCCCTAGGCTCTGTTGCTTTGTTTTTTAGATGTTTCAGGAAACACCATACACTTCTCCCGAGTGGCTGTTGGCAATTTACATCCCGCCCATCAGCATAACAAGGCTCCCAGTTCTCCATGGCCTGTCCTGCCTTTCTGGATTTTACACTTTTTTCAGATGGCCCTTTTGACCGGGGGGAAGTGAGACTTCATTGTAGTGCAGATTTCCTTTGCAAGCTTGCTTGGTTGGCCAAAAAGGGCGTATGCGTTTTTTCCTGAATATATTCAGGAAAAAACGCATACGCCCTTTTTGGCCAAGTGCATCATTGTGGACGTTCTGTCTCTTTTCCTATGCTTTAAATGCAATTCCAGTCTACCTCCTGAAATCGGTTTCCTGCAATTCTGCCCCGCTTTCAAGTCCTCTTGGCATCCTTACTTCAGTATATTTTTGGACGAGAGCTGTCATTTATAACTCTGCAGGTTTGTGAACTACAGTGCCCCTGAGCTCCTTTCTTCACCTCGCTTTCTTGTGAGCTGGCTGCAACACCGCAGGATTGCTTCAGGCCCTAATCTTGTTCCGGCACGGCACGCTGAGCCTTTGGTTAATTCCTCTTCCTGGTGGGAAATGAGAGTTAAATTTAGCCGTCCAGACACCTCCAGCTAGTCTCTCATTGGTTCTCCCTATTCCTGTTCATCTTCCGCAGAAATTGCAAACTGGGCCAAACAGGAGGTTAAAGGCACTGACTCTCCAAGTCGGGAGAGTGTTAGTAAAGCGTCTGGAATGTTGCACCCGAGTACCAGGGGACGAGAACTGAGACATATTGGAACACGTCTCCTGATCACACGGTTGATCATACTCTGGGTTCCACATGCATGTTTTAGCTGAAGGAAGAATCCCTTAAACCTGGAGAGTTGAGACCCGTGGAATGGGTACCATGCAATATGACTTCAAAGGGTCTTCATTTGCTCACCGAACCTCTCCAATCCTATCACTGCTGCGTTTATGCCCCTGTACACACGCTTGATTCTCTTTCGGAGACATAGCAATGCATAGGTTTTAAGATACTTACTAGTCAGGTACATTCTTAGGCGTTTAATATGAGGTGTTGAGTCCATTTCGTTGAGCAAGGAGTAGCTCTTGTCTATTCCATATTTGGCTTAAGGAACTTTATCTGTGCTCATTTCAATCTCTGGTTTTAGGCAGCACCCCAACTCACCTTTCCCCTTAGCAAGCATAAGTTGGTTTTCTAAATTTGAGACCCTGTTCTGTTTTGTAATTCAGTTCCTGTGTAGCCAAGTTTACATTCCGTGTATTAGTGATATCTTATGATGTTTCTTTTTCTGTGTGACTTATTTCAGTTAGAATCATCATACCTGAATCCACTCATTATGCTGCTACGGGCCTGATGACATAGATTTCATTGCTGAGTGATATTGCATTGTACGTAAGTACCACAACTTCTTTATCCATTACTCACTTTCTGCGATATTGAACTTGTACCGTAAACGAGGTTCTTGTAAACAGAGCCATCCCAAACTTTGGGATGGCTGTGTCTTTTTGGTTTTAATTTCCCTAAGCTATAGGACCATTAGTGGAAGTGCCCTAGGCTCTGTTGCTTTGTTTTTTAGATGTTTCAGGAAACATCATACACTTCTCCCGAGTGGCTGTTGGCAATTTACATCCCACTCATCAGCATAACAAGGCTCCCAGTTCTCCATGGCCTGTCCTGCCTTCTGGATTTTACACTTTTTTCAGATGGCCCTTTTGACCGGGGGGAAGTGAGACTTCATTGTAGTGCAGATTTCCTTTGCAAGCTTGCTTGGTTGGCCAAAAAGGGCATATGCGTTTTTTCCTGAATACATTCAGGAAAAAACGCATATGCTCTTTTTGGCCAAGTGCATCATTGTGGACGTTCTGTCTCTTTTCCTATGCTTTAAATGCAATTCCAGTCTACCTCCTGAAATCGGTTTCCTGCAATTCTGCCCCGCTTTCAAGTCCTCTTGGCAGCCTTACTTCAGTATATTTTTGGACGATAGCTGTCATTTATAACTCTGCAGGTTTGTGAACTACAGTGCCCCTGAGCTCCTTTCTTCACCTCGCTTTCTTGTGAGCTGGCTGCAACACCGCAGGATTGCTTCAGGCCCTAATCTTGTTCCGGCACGGCACGCTGAGCCTTTGGTTAATTCCTCTTCCTGGTGGGAAATGAGAGTTAAATTTAGCCGTCCAGACACCTCCAGCTAGTCTCTCATTGGTTCTCCCTATTCCTGTTCATCTTCCGCAGAAATTGCAAACTGGGCCAAACAGGAGGTTAAAGGCACTGACTCTCCAAGTCGGGAGAGTGTTAGTAAAGCGTCTGGAATGTTGCACCCGAGTACCAGGGGACGAGAACTGAGACATATTGGAACACGTCTCCTGATCACATGGTTGATCATACTCTGGGTTCCACATGCATGTTTTAGCTGAAGAAATAATCCCTTTAACCTGGAGAGTTGAGACCCGTGGAATGGGTACCATGCAATATGACTTCAAAGGGTCTTCATTTGCTCACCGAACCTCTCCAATCCTATCACTGCTGCGTTTATGTCCCTGTACACACGTTAAATTCTCTTTTGGAGACATAGCGATCCATATGTTTTAAGATACTTACTAGTCAGGTACGTTCTTAGGCGTTTAATATGGGGTGTTGAGTCCATTTCGTTGAGCAAGGAGTAGCTCTTGTCTATTACATATTTGGCTTAAGGAACTTTATCTGTGCTCATTTCAATCTCTGGTTTTAGGCAGCACCACAACTCACCTTTCCCCTTAAGCAAGCATACGTTGGTTTTCTAAATTTGAGACCCTGTTCTGTTTTGTAATCCAGTTCCTGTGTAGCCAAGATGACATTCCGTGTATTAGTGATATCTTATGATGTTTCTTTTTCTGTGTGACTTATTTCAGGTAGAATCATCATACCTGAAACCACTCATTATGCTGCTACGGGCCTGATGACATAGATGTCACTGCTGAGTGATACTGCATTGTACATAAATACCACAACTTCTTTATCCATTTTTCACTTTCTGCGATATTGAACTTGTCTTGTAAACGAGGTTCTTGTAAACAGAGTCATCCCAAACATTGGTGTGGCTGTGTCTTTTTGATTTTAATTTCCCTAAGCTATAGGACCATAAGTGGAAGTGCCCTAGGCTCTGTTGCTTTGTTTTTTAGATGTTTCAGGAAACACCATACACTTCTCCCGAGTGGCTGTTGGCAATTTACATCCCGCCCATCAGCATAACAAGGCTCCCAGTTCTCCATGGCCTGTCCTGCCTTTCTGGATTTTACACTTTTTTCAGATGGCCCTTTTGACCGGGGGGAAGTGAGACTTCATTGTAGTGCAGATTTCCTTTGCAAGCTTGCTTGGTTGGCCAAAAAGGGCGTATGCGTTTTTTCCTGAATATATTCAGGAAAAAACACGTACGCCCTTTTTGGCCAAGTGCATCATTGTGGACGTTCTGCCTCTTTTCCTCTGCTTTAAATGCAATTCCAGTCTACCTCCTGAAATCGGTTTCCTGCAATTCTGCCCCGCTTTCAAGTCCTCTTGGCAGCCTTACTTCAGTATATTTTTGGACGATAGCTGTCATTTATAACTCTGCAGGTTTGTGAATTACAGTGCCCCTGAGCTCCTTTCTTCAACTCGCTTTCTTGTGAGCTGGTCGCAACACCGCAGGATTGCTTCAGGCCCTAATCTGGTTCCGGCACGGCACGCTGAGCCTTTGGTTAATTCCTCTTCCTGGTGGGAAATGAGAGTTAAATTTGCCCGTGCAGACACCTCCAGCTAGTCTCTCATTGGTTCTCCCTATTCCTGTTCATCTTCCGCAGAAATTGCAAACTGGGCCAAACAGGAGGTTAAAGGCACTGACTCTCCAAGTCGGGAGAGTGTTAGTAAAGCGTCTGGAATGTTGCACCCGAGTACCAGGGGACGAGAACTGAGACATATTGGAACACGTCTCCCGATCACACGGTTGATCATACTCTGGGTTCCACATGCATGTTTTAGCTGAAGGAAGAATCCCTTAAACCTGGAGAGTTGAGACCCGTGGAATGGGTACCATGCAATATGACTTCAAAGGGTCTTCA
Organism: Grampus griseus; assembly: GCF_964374135.1. Taxonomy (NCBI): domain Eukaryota; kingdom Metazoa; phylum Chordata; class Mammalia; order Artiodactyla; family Delphinidae; genus Grampus; species Grampus griseus. Next base: position 232,592 of record NW_028133320.1, read on the forward strand.
TTTGCTCACCGAACCTCACCAATCCTATGAGCCCCAAGTGTCCAGCCTTATGTGTCACCCAGCTCTGGGTTTAGATGCTGTAAATCCAGGTTGCATCACAAGCCTTGAATGAATTACTTAACTATTGCTCTCTATTTCACTGTCATTGTGTTTTGTTCCAGAAATTAATTTTTATTATGAGATTTAGCTGATTTTCACAGATACGTTAATGCCGCTGTACAGACGCTTGATTCTCTTATGGAGATATATAAATCCATAGGTTTTATGATTCTTACTAGTCAGGTATATTCCTAGGCATTGAATATGGGGTATTGAGTCCATTTCGTTGAGCAAGGACTAGCTCTTGTCTATTACATATTTGGCTTAAGGAACTTTATCTGTGCTCATTTCAATCTCTGGTTTTATGCAGCACCACAACTCACCTTTCCCCTTAAGCAAGCATACGTTGGTTTTCTAAATTTGAGACCCTGTTCTGTTTTGTAATCCAGTTCCTCTGTAGCCAAGATGACATTCCGTGTATTAGTGATATCTTATGATGTTTCTTTTTCTGTGTGACTTATTTCAGGTAGAATCATCATACCTGAAACCACTCATTATGCTGCTACGGGCCTGATGACATAGATGTCACTGCTGAGTGATACTGCATTGTACATAAATACCACAACTTCTTTATCCATTTTTCACTTTCTGCGATATTGAACTTGTCTCGTAAACGAGGTTCTTGTAAACAGAGTCATCCCAAACATTGGTGTGGCTGAGTCTTTTTGATTTTAATTTCCCTAAGCTATAGGACCATAAGTGGAAGTGCCCTAGGCTCTGTTGCTTTGTTTTTTAGATGTTTCAGGAAACACCATACACTTCTCCCGAGTGGCTGTTGGCAATTTACATCCCGCCCATCAGCATAACAAGGCTCCCAGTTCTCCATGGCCTGTCCTGCCTTTCTGGATTTTACACTTTTTTCAGATGGCCCTTTTGACCGGGGGGAAGTGAGACTTCATTGTAGTGCAGATTTCCTTTGCAAGCTTGCTTGGTTGGCCAAAAAGGGCGTATGCGTTTTTTCCTGAATATATTCAGGAAAAAACGCATACGCCCTTTTTGGCCAAGTGCATCATTGTGGACGTTCTGTCTCTTTTCCTCTGCTTTAAATGCAATTCCAGTCTACCTCCTGAAATCGGTTTCCTGCAATTCTGCCCCGCTTTCAAGTCCTCTTGGCATCCTTACTTCAGTATATTTTTGGACGAGAGCTGTCATTTATAACTCTGCAGGTTTGTGAACTACAGTGCCCCTGAGCTCCTTTCTTCACCTCGCTTTCTTGTGAGCTGGCTGCAACACCGCAGGATTGCTTCAGGCCCTAATCTTGTTCCGGCACGGCACGCTGAGCCTTTGGTTAATTCCTCTTCCTGGTGGGAAATGAGAGTTAAATTTAGCCGTCCAGACACCTCCAGCTAGTCTCTCATTGGTTCTCCCTATTCCTGTTCATCTTCCGCAGAAATTGCAAACTGGGCCAAACAGGAGGTTAAAGGCACTGACTCTCCAAGTCGGGAGAGTGTTAGTAAAGCGTCTGGAATGTTGCACCCGAGTACCAGGGGACGAGAACTGAGACATATTGGAACACGTCTCCTGATCACACGGTTGATCATACTCTGGGTTCCACATGCATGTTTTAGCTGAAGGAAGAATCCCTTAAACCTGGAGAGTTGAGACCTGTGGAATGGGTACCATGCAATATGACTTCAAAGGGTCTTCATTTGCTCACCGAACCTCTCCAATCCTATCACTGCTGCGTTTATGTCCCTGTACACACGTTAAATTCTCTTTTGGAGACATAGCGATCCATATGTTTTAAGATACTTTCTAGTCAGGTACGTTCTTAGGCGTTTAATATGGGGTGTTGAGTCCATTTCGTTGAGCAAGGAGTAGCTCTTGTCTATTACATATTTGGCTTAAGGAACTTTATCTGTGCTCATTTCAATCTCTGGTTTTATGCAGCACCACAACTCACCTTTCCCCTTAAGCAAGCATACGTTGGTTTTCTAAATTTGAGACCCTGTTCTGTTTTGTAATCCAGTTCCTGTGTAGCCAAGATGACATTCCGTGTATTAGTGATATCTTATGATGTTTCTTTTTCTGTGTGACTTATTTCAGTTAGAATCATCATACCTGAAACCACTCATTATGCTGCTACGGGCCTGATGACATAGATGTCACTGCTGAGTGATACTGCATTGTACATAAATACCACAACTTCTTTATCCATTTTTCACTTTCTGCGATATTGAACTTGTCTCGTAAACGAGGTTCTTGTAAACAGAGTCATCCCAAACATTGATGTGGCTGTGTCTTTTTGATTTTAATTTCCCTAAGCTATAGGACCATAAGTGGAAGTGCCCTAGGCTCTGTTGCTTTGTTTTTTAGATGTTTCAGGAAACACCATACACTTCTCCCGAGTGGCTGTTGGCAATTTACATCCCGCCCATCAGCATAACAAGGCTCCCAGTTCTCCATGGCCTGTCCTGCCTTCTGGATTTTACACTTTTTTCAGATGGCCCTTTTGACCGGGGGGAAGTGAGACTTCATTGTAGTGCAGATTTCCTTTGCAAGCTTGCTTGGTTGGCCAAAAAGGGCATATGCGTTTTTTCCTGAATATATTCAGGAAAAAAAGCATATGCCCTTTTTGGCCAAGTGCATCATTGTGGACGTTCTGTCTCTTTTCCTATGCTTTAAATGCAATTCCAGTCTACCTCCTGAAATCGGTTTCCTGCAATTCTGCCCCGCTTTCAAGTCCTCTTGGCAGCCTTACTTCAGTATATTTTTGGACGATAGCTGTCATTTATAACTCTGCAGGTTTGTGAATTACAGTGCCCCTGAGCTCCGTTCTTCACCTCGCTTTCTTGTGAGCTGGCTGCAACACCGCAGGATTGCTTCAGGACCTAATCTTGTTCCGGCACGGCACGCTGAGCCTTTGGTTAATTCCTCTTCCTGGTGGGAAATGAGAGTTAAATTTAGCCGTCCAGACACCTCCAGCTAGTCTCTCATTGGTTCTCCCTATTCCTGTTCATCTTCCGCAGAAATTGCAAACTGGGCCAAACAGGAGGTTAAAGGCACTGACTCTCCAAGTCGGGAGAGTGTTAGTAAAGCGTCTGGAATGTTGCACCCGAGTACCAGGGGACGAGAACTGAGACATATTGGAACACGTCTCCCGATCACACGGTTGATCATACTCTGGGTTCCACATGCATGTTTCAGCTGAAGGAAGAATCCCTTAAACCTGGAGAGTTGAGACCCGTGGAATGGGCACCATGCAATATGACTTCAAAGGGTCTTCATTTGCTCACCGAACCTCTCCAATCCTATCACTGCTGCGTTTATGTCCCTGTACACACGTTAAATTCTCTTTTTGAGACATAGCGATCCATATGTTTTAAGATACTTACTAGTCAGGTACGTTCTTAGGCGTTTAATATGGGGTGTTGAGTCCATTTCGTTGAGCAATGAGTAGCTCTTGTCTATTACATATTTGGCTTAAGGAACTTTATCTGTGCTCATTTCAATCTCTGGTTTTAGGCAGCACCACAACTCACCTTTCCCCTTAAGCAAGCATACGTTGGTTTTCTAAATTTGAGACCCTGTTCTGTTTTGTAATCCAGTTCCTGTGTAGCCAAGATGACATTCCGTGTATTAGTGATATCTTATGATGTTTCTTTTTCTGTGTGACTTATTTCAGGTAGAATCATCATACCTGAAACCACTCATTATGCTGCTACGGGCCTGATGACATAGATGTCACTGCTGAGTGATACTGCATTGTACATAAATACCACAACTTCTTTATCCATTTTTCACTTTCTGCGATATTGAACTTGTCTCGTAAACGAGGTTCTTGTAAACAGAGTCATCCCAAACATTGGTGTGGCTGTGTCTTTTTGATTTTAATTTCCCTAAGCTATAGGACCATAAGTGGAAGTGCCCTAGGCTCTGTTGCTTTGTTTTTTAGATGTTTCAGGAAACACCATACACTTCTCCCGAGTGGCTGTTGGCAATTTACATCCCGCCCATCAGCATAACAAGGCTCCCAGTTCTCCATGGCCTGTCCTGCCTTCTGGATTTTACACTTTTTTCAGATGGCCCTTTTGACCGGGGGGAAGTGAGACTTCATTGTAGTGCAGATTTCCTTTGCAAGCTTGCTTGGTTGGCCAAAAAGGGCATATGCGTTTTTTCCTGAATATATTCAGGAAAAAACGCATATGCCCTTTTTGGCCAAGTGCATCATTGTGGACGTTCTGTCTCTTTTCCTATGCTTTAAATGCAATTCCAGTCTACCTCCTGAAATCGGTTTCCTGCAATTCTGCCCCACTGTCAAGTCCTCTTGGCAGCCTTACTTCAGTATATTTTTGGACGATAGCTGTCATTTATAACTCTGCAGGTTTGTGAATTACAGTGCCCCTGAGCTCCTTTCTTCACCTCGCTTTCTTGTGAGCTGGCTGCAACACCGCAGGATTGCTTCAGGCCCTAATCTTGTTCCGGCACGGCACGCTGAGCCTTTGGTTAATTCCTCTTCCTGGTGGGAAATGAGAGTTAAATTTAGCCGTCCAGACACCTCCAGCTAGTCTCTCATTGGTTCTCCCTATTCCTGTTCATCTTCCGCAGAAATTGCAAACTGGGCCAAACAGGAGGTTAAAGGCACTGACTCTCCAAGTCGGGAGAGTGTTAGTAAAGCGTCTGGAATGTTGCACCCGAGTACCAGGGGACGAGAACTGAGACATATTGGAACACGTCTCCCGATCACACGGTTGATCATACTCTGGGTTCCACATGCATGTTTTAGCTGAAGGAAGAATCCCTTAAACCTGGAGAGTTGAGACCCGTGGAATGGGTACCATGCAATATGACTTCAAAGGGTCTTCATTTGCTCACCGAACCTCACCAATCCTATGAGCCCCAAGTGTCCAGCCTTATGTGTCACCCAGCTCTGGGTTTAGATGCTGTAAATCCAGGTTGCATCACAAGCCTTGAATGAATTACTTAACTATTGCTCTCTATTTCACTGTCATTGTGTTTTGTTCCAGAAATTAATTTTTATTATGGGATTTAGCTGATTTTCACAGATACGTTAATGCCGCTGTACAGACGCTTGATTCTCTTATGGAGATATATAAATCCATAGGTTTTATGATTCTTACTAGTCAGGTATATTCCTAGGCATTGAATATGGGGTATTGAGTCCATTTCGTTGAGCAAGGACTAGCTCTTGTCTATTACATATTTGGCTTAAGGAACTTTATCTGTGCTCATTTCAATCTCTGGTTTTATGCAGCACCACAACTCACCTTTCCCCTTAAGCAAGCATACGTTGGTTTTCTAAATTTGAGACCCTGTTCTGTTTTGTAATCCAGTTCCTGTGTAGCCAAGATGACATTCCGTGTATTAGTGATATCTTATGATGTTTCTTTTTCTGTGTGACTTATTTCAGGTAGAATCATCATACCTGAAACCACTCATTATGCTGCTACGGGCCTGATGACATAGATGTCACTGCTGAGTGATACTGCATTGTACATAAATACCACAACTTCTTTATCCATTTTTCACTTTCTGCGATATTGAACTTGTCTCGTAAACGAGGTTCTTGTAAACAGAGTCATCCCAAACATTGGTGTGGCTGTGTCTTTTTGATTTTAATTTCCCTAAGCTATAGGACCATAAGTGGAAGTGCCCTAGGCTCTGTTGCTTTGTTTTTTAGATGTTTCAGGAAACACCATACACTTCTCCCGAGTGGCTGTTGGCAATTTACATCCCGCCCATCAGCATAACAAGGCTCCCAGTTCTCCATGGCCTGTCCTGCCTTTCTGGATTTTACACTGTTTTCAGATGGCCCTTTTGACCGGGGAGAAGTGAGACTTCATTGTAGTGCAGATTTCCTTTGCAAGCTTGCTTGGTTGGCCAAAAAGGGCGTATGCGTCTTTTCCTGAATATATTCAGGAAAAAACGCATACGCCCTTTTTGGCCAAGTGCATCATTGTGGACGTTCTGCCTCTTTTCCTCTGCTTTAAATGCAATTCCAGTCTACCTCCTGAAATCGGTTTCCTGCAATTCTGCCCCGCTTTCAAGTCCTCTTGGCAGCCTTACTTCAGTATATTTTTGGACGATAGCTGTCATTTATAACTCTGCAGGTTTGTGAATTACAGTGCCCCTGAGCTCCTTTCTTCAACTCGCTTTCTTGTGAGCTGGCCGCAACACCGCAGGATTGCTTCAGGCCCTAATGTGGTTCCGGCACGGCACGCTGAGCCTTTGGTTAATTCCTCTTCCTGGTGGGAAATGAGAGTTAAATTTGCCCGTGCAGACACCTCCAGCTAGTCTCTCATTGGTTCTCCCTATTCCTCTTCATCTTCCACAGAAATTGCAAACTGGGCCAAACAGGAGGTTAAAGGCACTGACTCTCCAAGTCGGGAGAGTGTTAGTAAAGCGTCTGGAATGTTGCACCCGAGTACCAGGGGACGAGAACTGAGACATATTGGAACACGTCTCCCGATCACACGGTTGATCATACTCTGGGTTCCACATGCATGTTTTAGCTGAAGGAAGAATCCCTTAAACCTGGAGAGTTGAGACCCGTGGAATGGGTACCATGCAATATGACTTCAAAGGGTCTTCATTTGCTCACCGAACCTCACCAATCCTATGAGCCCCAAGTGTCCAGCCTTATGTGTCACCCAGCTCTGGGTTTAGATGCTGTAAATCCAGGTTGCATCACAAGCCTTGAATGAATTACTTAACTATTGCTCTCTATTTCACTGTCATTGTGTTTTGTTCCAGAAATTAATTTTTATTATGGGATTTAGCTGATTTTCACAGATACGTTAATGCCGCTGTACAGACGCTTGATTCTCTTATGGAGATATATAAATCCATAGGTTTTATGATTCTTACTAGTCAGGTATATTCCTAGGCATTGAATATGGGGTATTGAGTCCATTTCGTTGAGCAAGGACTAGCTCTTGTCTATTACATATTTGGCTTAAGGAACTTTATCTGTGCTCATTTCAATCTCTGGTTTTAGGCAGCACCACAACTCACCTTTCCCCTTAAGCAAGCATACGTTGGTTTTCTAAATTTGAGACCCTGTTCTGTTTTGTAATCCAGTTCCTGTGTAGCCAAGATGACATTCCGTGTATTAGTGATATCTTATGATGTTTCTTTTTCTGTGTGACTTATTTCAGTTAGAATCATCATACCTGAATCCACTCATTATGCTGCTACGGGCCTGATGACATAGATTTCATTGCTGAGTGATATTGCATTGTACGTAAGTACCACAACTTCTTTATCCATTACTCACTTTCTGCGATATTGAACTTGTACCGTAAACGAGGTTCTTGTAAACAGAGCCATCCCAAACTTTGGGGTGGCTGTGTCTTTTTGGTTTTAATTTCCCTAAGCTATAGGACCATTAGTGGAAGTGCCCTAGGCTCTGTTGCTTTGTTTTTTAGATGTTTCAGGAAACACCATACACTTCTCCCGAGTGGCTGTTGGCAATTTACATCCCGCTCATCAGCATAACAAGGCTCCCAGTTCTCCATGGCCTGTCCTGCCTTCTGGATTTTACACTTTTTTCAGATGGCCCTTTTGACCGGGGGGAAGTGAGACTTCATTGTAGTGCAGATTTCCTTTGCAAGCTTGCTTGGTTGGCCAAAAAGGGCATATGCGTTTTTTCCTGAATATATTCAGGAAAAAACGCATATGCCCTTTTTGGCCAAGTGCATCATTGTGGACGTTCTGTCTCTTTTCCTATGCTTTAAATGCAATTCCAGTCTACCTCCTGAAATCGGTTTCCTGCAATTCTGCCCCGCTTTCAAGTCCTCTTGGCAGCCTTACTTCAGTATATTTTTGGACGATAGCTGTCATTTATAACTCTGCAGGTTTGTGAACTACAGTGCCCCTGAGCTCCTTTCTTCACCTCGCTTTCTTGTGAGCTGGCTGCAACACCGCAGGATTGCTTCAGGCCCTAATCTTGTTCCGGCACGGCACGCTGAGCCTTTGGTTAATTCCTCTTCCTGGTGGGAAATGAGAGTTAAATTTAGCCGTCCAGACACCTCCAGCTAGTCTCTCATTGGTTCTCCCTATTCCTGTTCATCTTCCGCAGAAATTGCAAACTGGGCCAAACAGGAGGTTAAAGGCACTGACTCTCCAAGTCGGGAGAGTGTTAGTAAAGCGTCTGGAATGTTGCACCCGAGTACCAGGGGACGAGAACTGAGACATATTGGAACACGTCTCCCGATCACACGGTTGATCATACTTTGGGTTCCACATGCATGTTTTAGCTGAAGGAAGAATCCCTTAAACCTGGAGAGTTGAGACCTGTGGAATGGGTACCATGCAATATGACTTCAAAGGGTCTTCATTTGCTCACCGAACCTCTCCAATCCTATCACTGCTGCGTTTATGTCCCTGTACACACGTTAAATTCTCTTTTGGAGACATAGCGATCCATATGTTTTAAGATACTTACTAGTCAGGTACGTTCTTAGGCGTTTCATATGGGGTGTTGAGTCCATTTCTTTGAGCAAGGAGTAGCTCTTGTCTATTACATATTTGGCTTAAGGAACTTTATCTGTGCTCATTTCAATCTCTGGTTTTATGCAGCACCACAACTCACCTTTCCCCTTAAGCAAGCATACGTTGGTTTTCTAAATTTGAGACCCTGTTCTGTTTTGTAATCCAGTTCCTGTGTAGCCAAGTTTACATTCCGTGTATTAGTGATATCTTATGATGTTTCTTTTTCTGTGTGACTTATTTCAGTTAGAATCATCATACCTGAAACCACTCATTATGCTGCTACGGGCCTGATGACATAGATGTCACTGCTGAGTGATACTGCATTGTACATAAATACCACAACTTCTTTATCCATTTTTCACTTTCTGCGATATTGAACTTGTCTCGTAAACGAGGTTCTTGTAAACAGAGTCATCCCAAACATTGGTGTGGCTGTGTCTTTTTGATTTTAATTTCCCTAAGCTATAGGACCATAAGTGGAAGTGCCCTAGGCTCTGTTGCTTTGTTTTTTAGATGTTTCAGGAAACACCATACACTTCTCCCGAGTGGCTGTTGGCAATTTACATCCCGCCCATCAGCATAACAAGGCTCCCAGTTCTCCATGGCCTGTCCTGCCTTTCTGGATTTTACACTGTTTTCAGATGGCCCTTTTGACCGGGGGGAAGTGAGACTTCATTGTAGTGCAGATTTCCTTTGCAAGCTTGCTTGGTTGGCCAAAAAGGGCGTATGCGTTTTTTCCTGAATATACTCAGGAAAAAACGCATACGCCCTTTTTGGCCAAGTGCATCATTGTGGACGTTCTGCCTCTTTTCCTCTGCTTTAACTGCAATTCCAGTCTACCTCCTGAAATCGGTTTCCTGCAATTCTGCCCCGCTTTCAAGTCCTCTTGGCAGCCTTACTTCAGTATATTTTTGGACGAGAGCTGTCATTTATAACTCTGCAGGTTTGTGAACTACAGTGCCCCTGAGCTCCTTTCTTCACCTCGCTTTCTTGTGAGCTGGCTGCAACACCGCAGGATTGCTTCAGGCCCTAATCTTGTTCCGGCACGGCACGCTGAGCCTTTGGTTAATTCCTCTTCCTGGTGGGAAATGAGAGTTAAATTTAGCCGTCCAGACACCTCCAGCTAGTCTCTCATTGGTTCTCCCTATTCCTGTTCATCTTCCGCAGAAATTGCAAACTGGGCCAAACAGGAGGTTAAAGGCACTGACTCTCCAAGTCGGGAGAGTGTTAGTAAAGCGTCTGGAATGTTGCACCCGAGTACCAGGGGACGAGAACTGAGACATATTGGAACACGTCTCCTGATCACACGGTTGATCGTACTCTGGGTTCCACATGCATGTTTTAGCTGAAGGAAGAATCCCTTAAACCTGGAGAGTTGAGACCCGTGGAATGGGTACCATGCAATATGACTTCAAAGGGTCTTCATTTGCTCACCGAACCTCACCAATCCTATGAGCCCCAAGTGTCCAGCCTTATGTGTCACCCAGCTCTGGGTTTAGATGCTGTAAATCCAGGTTGCATCACAAGCCTTGAATGAATTACTTAACTATTGCTCTCTATTTCACTGTCATTGTGTTTTGTTCCAGAAATTAATTTTTATTATGGCATTTAGCTGATTTTCACAGATACGTTAATGCCGCTGTACAGACGCTTGATTCTCTTATGGAGATATATAAATCCATAGGTTTTATGATTCTTACCAGTCAGGTATATTCCTAGGCATTGAATATGGGGTATTGAGTCCATTTCGTTGAGCAAGGACTAGCTCTTGTCTATTACATATTTGGCTTAAGGAACTTTATCTGTGCTCATTTCAATCTCTGGTTTTATGCAGCACCACAACTCACCTTTCCCCTTAAGCAAGCATACGTTGGTTTTCTAAATTTGAGACCCTGTTCTGTTTTGTAATCCAGTTCCTGTGTAGCCAAGATGACATTCCGTGTATTAGTGATATCTTATGATGTTTCTTTTTCTGTGTGACTTACTTCAGGTAGAATCATCATACCTGAAACCACTCATTATGCTGCTACGGGCCTGATGACATAGATGTCACTGCTGAGTGATACTGCATTGTACATAAATACCACAACTTCTTTATCCATTTTTCACTTTCTGCGATATTGCACTTGTCTCGTAAACGAGGTTCTTGTAAACAGAGTCATCCCAAACATTGGTGTGGCTGTGTCTTTTTGATTTTAATTTCCCTAAGCTATAGGACCATAAGTGGAAGTGCCCTAGGCTCTGTTGCTTTGTTTTTTAGATGTTTCAGGAAACACCATACACTTCTCCCGGGTGGCTGTTGGCAATTTACATCCCGCCCATCAGCATAACAAGGCTCCCAGTTCTCCATGGCCTGTCCTGCCTTTCTGGATTTTACACTTTTTTCAGATGGCCCTTTTGACCGGGGGGAAGTGAGACTTCATTGTAGTGCAGATTTCCTTTGCAAGCTTGCTTGGTTGGCCAAAAAGGGCGTATGCGTTTTTTCCTGAATATATTCAGGAAAAAACGCATACGCCCTTTTTGGCCAAGTGCATCATTGTGGACGTTCTGTCTCTTTTCCTCTGCTTTAAATGCAATTCCAGTCTACCTCCTGAAATCGGTTTCCTGCAATTCTGCCCCGCTTTCAAGTCCTCTTGGCAGCCTTACTTCAGTATATTTTTGGACGAGAGCTGTCATTTATAACTCTGCAGGTTTGTGAACTACAGTGCCCCTGAGCTCCTTTCTTCACCTCGCTTTCTTGTGAGCTGGCTGCAACACCGCAGGATTGCTTCAGGCCCTAATCTTGTTCCGGCACGGCACGCTGAGCCTTTGGTTAATTCCTCTTCCTGGTGGGAAATGAGAGTTAAATTTAGCCGTCCAGACACCTCCAGCTAGTCTCTCATTGGTTCTCCCTATTCCTGTTCATCTTCCGCAGAAATTGCAAACTGGGCCAAACAGGAGGTTAAAGGCACTGACTCTCCAAGTCGGGAGAGTGTTAGTAAAGCGTCTGGAATGTTGCACCCGAGTACCAGGGGACGAGAACTGAGACATATTGGAACACGTCTCCCGATCACACGGTTGATCATACTTTGGGTTCCACATGCATGTTTTAGCTGAAGGAAGAATCCCTTAAACCTGGAGAGTTGAGACCTGTGGAATGGGTACCATGCAATATGACTTCAAAGGGTCTTCATTTGCTCACCGAACCTCTCCAATCCTATCACTGCTGCGTTTATGTCCCTGTACACACGTTAAATTCTCTTTTGGAGACATAGCGATCCATATGTTTTAAGATACTTACTAGTCAGGTACGTTCTTAGGCGTTTCATATGGGGTGTTGAGTCCATTTCTTTGAGCAAGGAGTAGCTCTTGTCTATTACATATTTGGCTTAAGGAACTTTATCTGTGCTCATTTCAATCTCTGGTTTTATGCAGCACCACAACTCACCTTTCCCCTTAAGCAAGCATACGTTGGTTTTCTAAATTTGAGACCCTGTTCTGTTTTGTAATCCAGTTCCTGTGTAGCCAAGTTTACATTCCGTGTATTAGTGATATCTTATGATGTTTCTTTTTCTGTGTGACTTATTTCAGTTAGAATCATCATACCTGAAACCACTCATTATGCTGCTACGGGCCTGATGACATAGATGTCACTGCTGAGTGATACTGCATTGTACATAAATACCACAACTTCTTTATCCATTTTTCACTTTCTGCGATATTGAACTTGTCTCGTAAACGAGGTTCTTGTAAACAGAGTCATCCCAAACATTGGTGTGGCTGTGTCTTTTTGATTTTAATTTCCCTAAGCTATAGGACCATAAGTGGAAGTGCCCTAGGCTCTGTTGCTTTGTTTTTTAGATGTTTCAGGAAACACCATACACTTCTCCCGAGTGGCTGTTGGCAATTTACATCCCGCCCATCAGCATAACAAGGCTCCCAGTTCTCCATGGCCTGTCCTGCCTTTCTGGATTTTACACTGTTTTCAGATGGCCCTTTTGACCGGGGGGAAGTGAGACTTCATTGTAGTGCAGATTTCCTTTGCAAGCTTGCTTGGTTGGCCAAAAAGGGCGTATGCGTTTTTTCCTGAATATACTCAGGAAAAAACGCATACGCCCTTTTTGGCCAAGTGCATCATTGTGGACGTTCTGCCTCTTTTCCTCTGCTTTAACTGCAATTCCAGTCTACCTCCTGAAATCGGTTTCCTGCAATTCTGCCCCGCTTTCAAGTCCTCTTGGCAGCCTTACTTCAGTATATTTTTGGACGAGAGCTGTCATTTATAACTCTGCAGGTTTGTGAATTACAGTGCCCCTGAGCTCCTTTCTTCAACTCGCTTTCTTGTGAGCTGGCCGCAACACCGCAGGATTGCTTCAGGCCCTAATGTGGTTCCGGCACGGCACGCTGAGCCTTTGGTTAATTCCTCTTCCTGGTGGGAAATGAGAGTTAAATTTGCCCGTGCAGACACCTCCAGCTAGTCTCTCATTGGTTCTCCCTATTCCTCTTCATCTTCCACAGAAATTGCAAACTGGGCCAAACAGGAGGTTAAAGGCACTGACTCTCCAAGTCGGGAGAGTGTTAGTAAAGCATCTGGAATGTTGCACCCGAGTACCAGGGGACGAGAACTGAGACATATTGGAACACGTCTCCCGATCACACGGTTGATCATACTCTGGGTTCCACATGCATGTTTTAGCTGAAGGAAGAATCCCTTAAACCTGGAGAGTTGAGACCCGTGGAATGGGTACCATGCAATATGACTTCAAAGGGTCTTCATTTGCTCACCGAACCTCACCAATCCTATGAGCCCCAAGTGTCCAGCCTTATGTGTCACCCAGCTCTGGGTTTAGATGCTGTAAATCCAGGTTGCATCACAAGCCTTGAATGAATTACTTAACTATTGCTCTCTATTTCACTGTCATTGTGTTTTGTTCCAGAAATTAATTTTTATTATGGGATTTAGCTGATTTTCACAGATACGTTAATGCCGCTGTACAGACGCTTGATTCTCTTATGGAGATATATAAATCCATAGGTTTTATGATTCTTACTAGTCAGGTATATTCCTAGGCATTGAATATGGGGTATTGAGTCCATTTCGTTGAGCAAGGACTAGCTCTTGTCTATTACATATTTGGCTTAAGGAACTTTATCTGTGCTCATTTCAATCTCTGGTTTTATGCAGCACCACAACTCACCTTTCCCCTTAAGCAAGCATACGTTGGTTTTCTAAATTTGAGACCCTGTTCTGTTTTGTAATCCAGTTCCTGTGTAGCCAAGATGACATTCCGTGTATTAGTGATATCTTATGATGTTTCTTTTTCTGTGTGACTTACTTCAGGTAGAATCATCATACCTGAAACCACTCATTATGCTGCTACGGGCCTGATGACATAGATGTCACTGCTGAGTGATACTGCATTGTACATAAATACCACAACTTCTTTATCCATTTTTCACTTTCTGCGATATTGCACTTGTCTCGTAAACGAGGTTCTTGTAAACAGAGTCATCCCAAACATTGGTGTGGCTGTGTCTTTTTGATTTTAATTTCCCTAAGCTATAGGACCATAAGTGGAAGTGCCCTAGGCTCTGTTGCTTTGTTTTTTAGATGTTTCAGGAAACACCATACACTTCTCCCGGGTGGCTGTTGGCAATTTACATCCCGCCCATCAGCATAACAAGGCTCCCAGTTCTCCATGGCCTGTCCTGCCTTTCTGGATTTTACACTTTTTTCAGATGGCCCTTTTGACCGGGGGGAAGTGAGACTTCATTGTAGTGCAGATTTCCTTTGCAAGCTTGCTTGGTTGGCCAAAAAGGGCGTATGCGTTTTTTCCTGAATATATTCAGGAAAAAACGCATATGCCCTTTTTGGCCAAGTGCATCATTGTGGACGTTCTGTCTCTTTTCCTCTGCTTTAAATGCAATTCCAGTCTACCTCCTGAAATCGGTTTCCTGCAATTCTGCCCCGCTTTCAAGTCCTCTTGGCAGCCTTACTTCAGTATATTTTTGGACGAGAGCTGTCATTTATAACTCTGCAGGTTTGTGAACTACAGTGCCCCTGAGCTCCTTTCTTCACCTCGCTTTCTTGTGAGCTGGCTGCAACACCGCAGGATTGCTTCAGGCCCTAATCTTGTTCCGGCACGGCACGCTGAGCCTTTGGTTAATTCCTCTTCCTGGTGGGAAATGAGAGTTAAATTTAGCCGTCCAGACACCTCCAGCTAGTCTCTCATTGGTTCTCCCTATTCCTGTTCATCTTCCGCAGAAATTGCAAACTGGGCCAAACAGGAGGTTAAAGGCACTGACTCTCCAAGTCTGGAGAGTGTTAGTAAAGCGTCTGGAATGTTGCACCCGAGTACCAGGGGACGAGAACTGAGACATATTGGAACACGTCTCCTGATCACACGGTTGATCGTACTCTGGGTTCCACATGCATGTTTTAGCTGAAGGAAGAATCCCTTAAACCTGGAGAGTTGAGACCCGTGGAATGGGTACCATGCAATATGACTTCAAAGGGTCTTCATTTGCTCACCGAACCTCTCCAATCCTATCACTGCTGCGTTTATGCCCCTGTACACACGCTTGATTCTCTTTCGGAGACATAGCAATGCATAGGTTTTAAGATACTTACTAGTCAGGTACATTCTTAGGCGTTTAATATGAGGTGTTGAGTCCATTTCGTTGAGCAAGGAGTAGCTCTTGTCTATTCCATATTTGGCTTAAGGAACTTTATCTGTGCTCATTTCAATCTCTGGTTTTAGGCAGCACCCCAACTCACCTTTCCCCTTAGCAAGCATAAGTTGGTTTTCTAAATTTGAGACCCTGTTCTGTTTTGTAATTCAGTTCCTGTGTAGCCAAGTTTACATTCCGTGTATTAGTGATATCTTATGATGTTTCTTTTTCTGTGTGACTTATTTCAGTTAGAATCATCATACCTGAATCCACTCATTATGCTGCTACGGGCCTGATGACATAGATTTCATTGCTGAGTGATATTGCATTGTACGTAAGTACCACAACTTCTTTATCCATTACTCACTTTCTGCGATATTGAACTTGTACCGTAAACGAGGTTCTTGTAAACAGAGCCATCCCAAACTTTGGGGTGGCTGTGTCTTTTTGATTTTAATTTCCCTAAGCTATAGGACCATTAGTGGAAGTGCCCTAGGCTCTGTTGCTTTGTTTTTTAGATGTTTCAGGAAACACCATACACTTCTCCCGAGTGGCTGTTGGCAATTTACATCCCGCTCATCAGCATAACAAGGCTCCCAGTTCTCCATGGCCTGTCCTGCCTTCTGGATTTTACACTTTTTTCAGATGGCCCTTTTGACCGGGGGGAAGTGAGACTTCATTGTAGTGCAGATTTCCTTTGCAAGCTTGCTTGGTTGGCCAAAAAGGGCATATGCGTTTTTTCCTGAATATATTCAGGAAAAAACGCATATGCCCTTTTTGGCCAAGTGCATCATTGTGGACGTTCTGTCTCTTTTCCTATGCTTTAAATGCAATTCCAGTCTACCTCCTGAAATCGGTTTCCTGCAATTCTGCCCCGCTTTCAAGTCCTCTTGGCAGCCTTACTTCAGTATATTTTTGGACGATAGCTGTCATTTATAACTCTGCAGGTTTGTGAATTACAGTGCCCCTGAGCTCCTTTCTTCAACTCGCTTTCTTGTGAGCTGGTCGCAACACCGCAGGATTGCTTCAGGCCCTAATCTGGTTCCGGCACGGCACGCTGAGCCTTTGGTTAATTCCTCTTCCTGGTGGGAAATGAGAGTTAAATTTGCCCGTCCAGACACCTCCAGCTAGTCTCTCATTGGTTCTCCCTATTCCTGTTCATCTTCCGCAGAAATTGCAAACTGGGCCAAACAGGAGGTTAAAGGCACTGACTCTCCAAGTCGGGAGAGTGTTAGTAAAGCGTCTGGAATGTTGCACCCGAGTACCAGGGGACGAGAACTGAGACATATTTGAACACGTCTCCCGATCACACGGTTGATCATACTCTGGGTTCCACATGCATCTTTTAGCTGAAGGAAGAATCCCTTAAACCTGGAGAGTTGAGACCCGTGGAATGGGTACCATGCAATATGACTTCAAAGGGTCTTCATTTGCTCACCGAACCTCTCCAATCCTATCACTGCTGCGTTTATGCCCCTGTACACACGCTTGATTCTCTTTCGGAGACATAGCAATCCATAGCGTTTAAGATACTTACTAGTCAGGTACATTCTTAGGCGTTTAATATGGGGTGTTGAGTCCATTTCGTTGAGCAAGGAGTAGCTCTTATCTATTACATATCTGGCTTAAGGAAATTTATCTGTGCTCATTTCAATCTCTGGATTTAGGCAGCACCCCAACTCACCTTTCCCCTTAGCAAGCATAAGTTGGTTTTCTAAATTTGAGACCCTGTTCTGTTTTGTAATTCAGTTCCTGTGTAGCCAAGTTTACATTCCGTGTATTAGTGATATCTTATGATGTTTCTTTTTCTGTGTGACTTATTTCAGTTAGAATCATCATACCTGAATCCACTCATTATGCTGCTACGGGCCTGATGACATAGATTTCATTGCTGAGTGATATTGCATTGTACGTAAGTACCACAACTTCTTTATCCATTACTCACTTTCTGTGATATTGAACTTGTACCGTAAACGAGGTTCTTGTAAACAGAGCCGTCCCAAACTTTGGGGTGGCTGTGTCTTTTTGATTTTAATTTCCCTAAGCTATAGGACCATAAGTGGAAGTGCCCTAGGCTCTGTTGCTTTGTTTTTTAGATGTTTCAGGAAACACCATACACTTCTCCCGAGTGGCTGTTGGCAATTTACATCCCGCCCATCAGCATAACAAGGCTCCCAGTTCTCCATGCCCTGTCCTGCCTTCTGGATTTTACACTTTTTTCAGATGGCCCTTTTGACCGGGGGGAAGTGAGACTTCATTGTAGTGCAGATTTCCTTTGCAAGCTTGCTTGGTTGGCCAAAAAGGGCGTATGCGTTTTTTCCTGAATATATTCAGGAAAAAACGCATACGCCCTTTTTGGCCAAGTGCATCATTGTGGACGTTCTGCCTCTTTTCCTATGCTTTAACTGCAATTCCAGTCTACCTCCTGAAATCGGTTTCCTGCAATTCTGCCCCGCTTTCAAGTCCTCTTGGCAGCCTTACTTCAGTATATTTTTGGACGATAGCTGTCATTTATAACTCTGCAGGTTTGTGAATTACAGTGCCCCTGAGCTCCTTTCTTCAACTCGCTTTCTTGTGAGCTGGCCGCAACACCGCAGGATTGCTTCAGGCCCTAATGTGGTTCCGGCACGGCACGCTGAGCCTTTGGTTAATTCCTCTTCCTGGTGGGAAATGAGAGTTAAATTTGCCCGTGCAGACACCTCCAGCTAGTCTCTCATTGGTTCTCCCTATTCCTCTTCATCTTCCACAGAAATTGCAAACTGGGCCAAACAGGAGGTTAAAGGCACTGACTCTCCAAGTCGGGAGAGTGTTAGTAAAGCGTCTGGAATGTTGCACCCGAGTACCAGGGGACGAGAACTGAGACATATTGGAACACGTCTCCCGATCACACGGTTGATCATACTCTGGGTTCCACATGCATGTTTTAGCTGAAGGAAGAATCCCTTAAACCTGGAGAGTTGAGACCCGTGGAATGGGTACCATGCAATATGACTTCAAAGGGTCTTCATTTGCTCACCGAACCTCACCAATCCTATGAGCCCCAAGTGTCCAGCCTTATGTGTCACCCAGCTCTGGGTTTAGATGCTGTAAATCCAGGTTGCATCACAAGCCTTGAATGAATTACTTAACTATTGCTCTCTATTTCACTGTCATTGTGTTTTGTTCCAGAAATTAATTTTTATTATGGGATTTAGCTGATTTTCACAGATACGTTAATGCCGCTGTACAGACGCTTGATTCTCTTATGGAGATATATAAATCCATAGGTTTTATGATTCTTACTAGTCAGGTATATTCCTAGGCATTGAATATGGGGTATTGAGTCCATTTCGTTGAGCAAGGACTAGCTCTTGTCTATTACATATTTGGCTTAAGGAACTTTATCTGTGCTCATTTCAATCTCTGGTTTTAGGCAGCACCACAACTCACCTTTCCCCTTAAGCAAGCATACGTTGGTTTTCTAAATTTGAGACCCTGTTCTGTTTTGTAATCCAGTTCCTGTGTAGCCAAGATGACATTCCGTGTATTAGTGATATCTTATGATGTTTCTTTTTCTGTGTGACTTATTTCAGTTAGAATCATCATACCTGAATCCACTCATTATGCTGCTATGGGCCTGATGACATAGATTTCATTGCTGAGTGATATTGCATTGTACGTAAGTACCACAACTTCTTTATCCATTACTCACTTTCTGCGATATTGAACTTGTACCGTAAACGAGGTTCTTGTAAACAGAGCCATCCCAAACTTTGGGGTGGCTGTGTCTTTTTGATTTTAATTTCCCTAAGCTATAGGACCATTAGTGGAAGTGCCCTAGGCTCTGTTGCTTTGTTTTTTAGATGTTTCAGGAAACACCATACACTTCTCCCGAGTGGCTGTTGGCAATTTACATCCTGCTCATCAGCATAACAAGGCTCCCAGTTCTCCATGGCCTGTCCTGCCTTCTGGATTTTACACTTTTTTCAGATGGCCCTTTTGACCGGGGGGAAGTGAGACTTCATTGTAGTGCAGATTTCCTTTGCAAGCTTGCTTGGTTGGCCAAAAAGGGCATATGCGTTTTCTCCTGAATATATTCAGGAAAAAACGCATATGCCCTTTTTGGCCAAGTGCATCATTGTGGACGTTCTGTCTCTTTTCCTATGCTTTAAATGCAATTCCAGTCTACCTCCTGAAATCGGTTTCCTGCAATTCTGCCCCGCTTTCAAGTCCTCTTGGCAGCCTTACTTCAGTATATTTTTGGACGATAGCTGTCATTTATAACTCTGCAGGTTGTGAACTACAGTGCCCCTGAGCTCCTTTCTTCACCTCGCTTTCTTGTGAGCTGGCTGCAACACCGCAGGATTGCTTCAGGCCCTAATCTTGTTCCGGCACGGCACGCTGAGCCTTTGGTTAATTCCTCTTCCTGGTGGGAAATGAGAGTTAAATTTAGCCGTCCAGACACCTCCAGCTAGTCTCTCATTGGTTCTCCCTATTCCTGTTCATCTTCCGCAGAAATTGCAAACTGGGCCAAACAGGAGGTTAAAGGCACTGACTCTCCAAGTCGGGAGAGTGTTAGTAAAGCGTCTGGAATGTTGCACCCGAGTACCAGGGGACGAGAACTGAGACATATTGGAACACGTCTCCCGATCACACGGTTGATCATACTTTGGGTTCCACATGCATGTTTTAGCTGAAGGAAGAATCCCTTAAACCTGGAGAGTTGAGACCTGTGGAATGGGTACCATGCAATATGACTTCAAAGGGTCTTCATTTGCTCACCGAACCTCTCCAATCCTATCACTGCTGCGTTTATGTCCCTGTACACACGTTAAATTCTCTTTTGGAGACATAGCGATCCATATGTTTTAAGATACTTACTAGTCAGGTACGTTCTTAGGCGTTTCATATGGGGTGTTGAGTCCATTTCTTTGAGCAAGGAGTAGCTCTTGTCTATTACATATTTGGCTTAAGGAACTTTATCTGTGCTCATTTCAATCTCTGGTTTTATGCAGCACCACAACTCACCTTTCCCCTTAAGCAAGCATACGTTGGTTTTCTAAATTTGAGACCCTGTTCTGTTTTGTAATCCAGTTCCTGTGTAGCCAAGTTTACATTCCGTGTATTAGTGATATCTTATGATGTTTCTTTTTCTGTGTGACTTATTTCAGTTAGAATCATCATACCTGAAACCACTCATTATGCTGCTACGGGCCTGATGACATAGATGTCACTGCTGAGTGATACTGCATTGTACATAAATACCACAACTTCTTTATCCATTTTTCACTTTCTGCGATATTGAACTTGTCTCGTAAACGAGGTTCTTGTAAACAGAGTCATCCCAAACATTGGTGTGGCTGTGTCTTTTTGATTTTAATTTCCCTAAGCTATAGGACCATAAGTGGAAGTGCCCTAGGCTCTGTTGCTTTGTTTTTTAGATGTTTCAGGAAACACCATACACTTCTCCCGAGTGGCTGTTGGCAATTTACATCCCGCCCATCAGCATAACAAGGCTCCCAGTTCTCCATGGCCTGTCCTGCCTTTCTGGATTTTACACTGTTTTCAGATGGCCCTTTTGACCGGGGGGAAGTGAGACTTCATTGTAGTGCAGATTTCCTTTGCAAGCTTGCTTGGTTGGCCAAAAAGGGCGTATGCGTTTTTTCCTGAATATACTCAGGAAAAAACGCATACGCCCTTTTTGGCCAAGTGCATCATTGTGGACGTTCTGCCTCTTTTCCTCTGCTTTAACTGCAATTCCAGTCTACCTCCTGAAATCGGTTTCCTGCAATTCTGCCCCGCTTTCAAGTCCTCTTGGCAGCCTTACTTCAGTATATTTTTGGACGAGAGCTGTCATTTATAACTCTGCAGGTTTGTGAATTACAGTGCCCCTGAGCTCCTTTCTTCAACTCGCTTTCTTGTGAGCTGGCCGCAACACCGCAGGATTGCTTCAGGCCCTAATCTGGTTCCGGCACGGCACGCTGAGCCTTTGGTTAATTCCTCTTCCTGGTGGGAAATGAGAGTTAAATTTGCCCGTGCAGACACCTCCAGCTAGTCTCTCATTGGTTCTCCCTATTCCTCTTCATCTTCCACAGAAATTGCAAACTGGGCCAAACAGGAGGTTAAAGGCACTGACTCTCCAAGTCGGGAGAGTGTTAGTAAAGCATCTGGAATGTTGCACCCGAGTACCAGGGGACGAGAACTGAGACATATTTGAACACGTCTCCCGATCACACGGTTGATCATACTCTGGGTTCCACATGCATGTTTTAGCTGAAGGAAGAATCCCTTAAACCTGGAGAGTTGAGACCCGTGGAATGGGTACCATGCAATATGACTTCAAAGGGTCTTCATTTGCTCACCGAACCTCACCAATCCTATGAGCCCCAAGTGTCCAGCCTTATGTGTCACCCAGCTCTGGGTTTAGATGCTGTAAATCCAGGTTGCATCACAAGCCTTGAATGAATTACTTAACTATTGCTCTCTATTTCACTGTCATTGTGTTTTGTTCCAGAAATTAATTTTTATTATGGGATTTAGCTGATTTTCACAGATACGTTAATGCCGCTGTACAGACGCTTGATTCTCTTATGGAGATATATAAATCCATAGGTTTTATGATTCTTACTAGTCAGGTATATTCCTAGGCATTGAATATGGGGTATTGAGTCCATTTCGTTGAGCAAGGACTAGCTCTTGTCTATTACATATTTGGCTTAAGGAACTTTATCTGTGCTCATTTCAATCTCTGGTTTTATGCAGCACCACAACTCACCTTTCCCCTTAAGCAAGCATACGTTGGTTTTCTAAATTTGAGACCCTGTTCTGTTTTGTAATCCAGTTCCTGTGTAGCCAAGATGACATTCCGTGTATTAGTGATATCTTATGATGTTTCTTTTTCTGTGTGACTTACTTCAGGTAGAATCATCATACCTGAAACCACTCATTATGCTGCTACGGGCCTGATGACATAGATGTCACTGCTGAGTGATACTGCATTGTACATAAATACCACAACTTCTTTATCCATTTTTCACTTTCTGCGATATTGCACTTGTCTCGTAAACGAGGTTCTTGTAAACAGAGTCATCCCAAACATTGGTGTGGCTGTGTCTTTTTGATTTTAATTTCCCTAAGCTATAGGACCATAAGTGGAAGTGCCCTAGGCTCTGTTGCTTTGTTTTTTAGATGTTTCAGGAAACACCATACACTTCTCCCGGGTGGCTGTTGGCAATTTACATCCCGCCCATCAGCATAACAAGGCTCCCAGTTCTCCATGGCCTGTCCTGCCTTTCTGGATTTTACACTTTTTTCAGATGGCCCTTTTGACCGGGGGGAAGTGAGACTTCATTGTAGTGCAGATTTCCTTTGCAAGCTTGCTTGGTTGGCCAAAAAGTGCGTATGCGTTTTTTCCTGAATATATTCAGGAAAAAACGCATATGCCCTTTTTGGCCAAGTGCATCATTGTGGACGTTCTGTCTCTTTTCCTCTGCTTTAAATGCAATTCCAGTCTACCTCCTGAAATCGGTTTCCTGCAATTCTGCCCCGCTTTAAAGTCCTCTTGGCAGCCTTACTTCAGTATATTTTTGGACGAGAGCTGTCATTTATAACTCTGCAGGTTTGTGAACTACAGTGCCCCTGAGCTCCTTTCTTCACCTCGCTTTCTTGTGAGCTGGCTGCAACACCGCAGGATTGCTTCAGGCCCTAATCTTGTTCCGGCACGGCACGCTGAGCCTTTGGTTAATTCCTCTTCCTGGTGGGAAATGAGAGTTAAATTTAGCCGTCCAGACACCTCCAGCTAGTCTCTCATTGGTTCTCCCTATTCCTGTTCATCTTCCGCAGAAATTGCAAACTGGGCCAAACAGGAGGTTAAAGGCACTGACTCTCCAAGTCTGGAGAGTGTTAGTAAAGCGTCTGGAATGTTGCACCCGAGTACCAGGGGACGAGAACTGAGACATATTGGAACACGTCTCCTGATCACACGGTTGATCATACTCTGGGTTCCACATGCATGTTTTAGCTGAAGGAAGAATCCCTTAAACCTGGAGAGTTGAGACCCGTGGAATGGGTACCATGCAATATGACTTCAAAGGGTCTTCATTTGCTCACCGAACCTCTCCAATCCTATCACTGCTGCGTTTATGTCCCTGTACACACGCTTGATTCTCTTTCGGAGACATAGCAATGCATAGGTTTTAAGATACTTACTAGTCAGGTACATTCTTAGGCGTTTAATATGAGGTGTTGAGTCCATTTCGTTGAGCAAGGAGTAGCTCTTGTCTATTCCATATTTGGCTTAAGGAACTTTATCTGTGCTCATTTCAATCTCTGGTTTTAGGCAGCACCCCAACTCACCTTTCCCCTTAGCAAGCATAAGTTGGTTTTCTAAATTTGAGACCCTGTTCTGTTTTGTAATTCAGTTCCTGTGTAGCCAAGTTTACATTCCGTGTATTAGTGATATCTTATGATGTTTCTTTTTCTGTGTGACTTATTTCAGTTAGAATCATCATACCTGAATCCACTCATTATGCTGCTACGGGCCTGATGACATAGATTTCATTGCTGAGTGATATTGCATTGTACGTAAGTACCACAACTTCTTTATCCATTACTCACTTTCTGCGATATTGAACTTGTACCGTAAACGAGGTTCTTGTAAACAGAGCCATCCCAAACTTTGGGGTGGCTGTGTCTTTTTGGTTTTAATTTCCCTAAGCTATAGGACCATTAGTGGAAGTGCCCTAGGCTCTGTTGCTTTGTTTTTTAGATGTTTCAGGAAACACCATACACTTCTCCCGAGTGGCTGTTGGCAATTTACATCCCGCTCATCAGCATAACAAGGCTCCCAGTTCTCCATGGCCTGTCCTGCCTTCTGGATTTTACACTTTTTTCAGATGGCCCTTTTGACCGGGGTGAAGTGAGACTTCATTGTAGTGCAGATTTCCTTTGCAAGCTTGCTTGGTTGGCCAAAAAGGGCATATGCGTTTTTTCCTGAATATATTCAGGAAAAAACGCATATGCCCTTTTTGGCCAAGTGCATCATTGTGGACGTTCTGTCTCTTTTCCTATGCTTTAAATGCAATTCCAGTCTACCTCCTGAAATCGGTTTCCTGCAATTCTGCCCCGCTTTCAAGTCCTCTTGGCAGCCTTACTTCAGTATATTTTTGGACGATAGCTGTCATTTATAACTCTGCAGGTTTGTGAATTACAGTGCCCCTGAGCTCCTTTCTTCAACTCGCTTTCTTGTGAGCTGGTCGCAACACCGCAGGATTGCTTCAGGCCCTAATCTGGTTCCGGCACGGCACGCTGAGCCTTTGGTTAATTCCTCTTCCTGGTGGGAAATGAGAGTTAAATTTGCCCGTCCAGACACCTCCAGCTAGTCTCTCATTGGTTCTCCCTATTCCTGTTCATCTTCCGCAGAAATTGCAAACTGGGCCAAACAGGAGGTTAAAGGCACTGACTCTCCAAGTCGGGAGAGTGTTAGTAAAGCGTCTGGAATGTTGCACCCGAGTACCAGGGGACGAGAACTGAGACATATTTGAACACGTCTCCCGATCACACGGTTGATCATACTCTGGGTTCCACATGCATCTTTTAGCTGAAGGAAGAATCCCTTAAACCTGGAGAGTTGAGACCCGTGGAATGGGTACCATGCAATATGACTTCAAAGGGTCTTCATTTGCTCACCGAACCTCTCCAATCCTATCACTGCTGCGTTTATGCCCCTGTACACACGCTTGATTCTCTTTCGGAGACATAGCAATCCATAGCGTTTAAGATACTTACTAGTCAGGTACATTCTTAGGCGTTTAATATGGGGTGTTGAGTCCATTTCGTTGAGCAAGGAGTAGCTCTTATCTATTACATATCTGGCTTAAGGAAATTTATCTGTGCTCATTTCAATCTCTAGATTTAGGCAGCACCCCAACTCACCTTTACCCTTAGCAAGCATAAGTTGGTTTTCTAAATTTGAGACCCTGTTCTGTTTTGTAATTCAGTTCCTGTGTAGCCAAGTTTACATTCCGTGTATTAGTGATATCTTATGATGTTTCTTTTTCTGTGTGACTTATTTCAGTTAGAATCATCATACCTGAATCCACTCATTACATCTGCTACGGGCCTGATGACATAGATTTCATTGCTGAGTGATATTGCATTGTACGTAAGTACCACAACTTCTTTATCCATTACTCACTTTCTGTGATATTGAACTTGTACCGTAAACGAGGTTCTTGTAAACAGAGCCGTCCCAAACTTTGGGGTGGCTGTGTCTTTTTGATTTTAATTTCCCTAAGCTATAGGACCATAAGTGGAAGTGCCCTAGGCTCTGTTGCTTTGTTTTTTAGATGTTTCAGGAAACACCATACACTTCTCCCGAGTGGCTGTTGGCAATTTACATCCCGCCCATCAGCATAACAAGGCTCCCAGTTCTCCATGGCCTGTCCTGCCTTCTGGATTTTACACTTTTTTCAGATGGCCCTTTTGACCGGGGGGAAGTGAGACTTCATTGTAGTGCAGATTTCCTTTGCAAGCTTGCTTGGTTGGCCAAAAAGGGCGTATGCGTTTTTTCCTGAATATATTCAGGAAAAAACGCATACGCCCTTTTTGGCCAAGTGCATCATTGTGGACGTTCTGCCTCTTTTCCTATGCTTTAACTGCAATTCCAGTCTACCTCCTGAAATTGGTTTCCTGCAATTCTGCCCCGCTTTCAAGTCCTCTTGGCAGCCTTACTTCAGTATATTTTTGGACGATAGCTGTCATTTGTAACTCTGCAGGTTTGTGAATTACAGTGCCCCTGAGCTCCTTTCTTCAACTCGCTTTCTTGTGAGCTGGTCGCAACACCGCAGGATTGCTTCAGGCCCTAATCTG
This sequence comes from Grampus griseus, assembly GCF_964374135.1. Taxonomy (NCBI): domain Eukaryota; kingdom Metazoa; phylum Chordata; class Mammalia; order Artiodactyla; family Delphinidae; genus Grampus; species Grampus griseus. The sequence continues at coordinate 258,641 of NW_028133320.1, forward strand.
GTTCCGGCACGGCACGCTGAGCCTTTGGGTAATTCCTCTTCCTGGTGGGAAATGAGAGTTAAATTTGCCCGTCCAGACACCTCCAGCTAGTCTCTCATTGGTTCTCCCTATTCCTGTTCATCTTCCGCAGAAATTGCAAACTGGGCCAAACAGGAGGTTAAAGGCACTGACTCTCCAAGTCGGGAGAGTGTTAGTAAAGCGTCTGGAATGTTGCACCCGAGTACCAGGGGACGAGAACTGAGACATATTTGAACACGTCTCCCGATCGCACAGTGGATCATACTCTGGGTTCCACATGCATGTTTTAGCTGAAGGAAGAATCCCTTAAACCTGGAGAGTTGAGACCCGTGGAATGGGTACCATGCAATATGACTTCAAAGGGTCTTCATTTGCTCACCGAACCTCTCCAATCCTATCACTGCTGCGTTTATGCCCCTGTACACACGCTTGATTCTCTTTCGGAGACATAGCAATCCATAGGTTTTAAGATACTTACTAGTCAGGTACATTCTTAGGCGTTTAATATGGGGTGTTGAGTCCATTTCGTTGAGCAAGGAGTAGCTCTTTTCTATTCTATATTTGGCTTAAGGAACTTTATCTGTGTTCATTTCAATCTCTGGTTTTAGGCAGCACCCCAACTCACCTTTACCCTTAGCAAGCATAAGTTGGTTTTCTAAATTTGAGACCCTGTTCTGTTTTGTCATTCAGTTCCTGTGTAGCCAAGTTTACATTCCGTGTATTAGTGATATCTTATGATGTTTCTTTTTCTGTGTGACTTATTTCAGTTAGAATCATCATACCTGAATCCACTCATTATGCTGCTACGGGCCTGATGACATAGATTTCATTGCTGAGTGATATTGCATTGTACGTAAGTACCACAACTTCTTTATCCATTACTCACTTTCTGTGATATTGAACTTGTACCGTAAACGAGGTTCTTGTAAACAGAGCCGTCCCAAACTTTGGGGTGGCTGTGTCTTTTTGATTTTAATTTCCCTAAGCTATAGGACCATAAGTGGAAGTGCCCTAGGCTCTGTTGCTTTGTTTTTTAGATGTTTCAGGAAACACCATACACTTCTCCCGAGTGGCTGTTGGCAATTTACATCCCGCCCATCAGCATAACAAGGCTCCCAGTTCTCCATGGCCTGTCCTGCCTTCTGGATTTTACACTTTTTTCAGATGGCCCTTTTGACCGGGGGGAAGTGAGACTTCATTGTAGTGCAGATTTCCTTTGCAAGCTTGCTTGGTTGGCCAAAAAGGGCGTATGCCTTTTTTCCTGAATATATTCAGGAAAAAACGCATACGCCCTTTTTGGCCAAGTGCATCATTGTGGACGTTCTGCCTCTTTTCCTATGCTTTAACTGCAATTCCAGTCTACCTCCTGAAATCGGTTTCCTGCAATTCTGCCCCGCTTTCAAGTCCTCTTGGCAGCCTTACTTCAGTATATTTTTGGACGATAGCTGTCATTTGTAACTCTGCAGGTTTGTGAATTACAGTGCCCCTGAGCTCCTTTCTTCAACTCGCTTTCTTGTGAGCTGGTCGCAACACCGCAGGATTGCTTCAGGCCCTAATCTGGTTCCGGCACAGCACGCTGAGCCTTTGGGTAATTCCTCTTCCTGGTGGGAAATGAGAGTTAAATTTGCCCGTCCAGACACCTCCAGCTAGTCTCTCATTGGTTCTCCCTATTCCTGTTCATCTTCCGCAGAAATTGCAAACTGGGCCAAACAGGAGGTTAAAGGCACTGACTCTCCAAGTCGGGAGAGTGTTAGTAAAGCGTCTGGAATGTTGCACCCGAGTACCAGGGGACGAGAACTGAGACATATTTGAACACGTCTCCCGATCGCACAGTGGATCATACTCTGGGTTCCACATGCATCTTTTAGCTGAAGGAAGAATCCCTTAAACCTGGAGAGTTGAGACCCGTGGAATGGGTACCATGCAATATGACTTCAAAGGGTCTTCATTTGCTCACCGAACCTCTCCAATCCTATCACTGCTGCGTTTATGCCCCTGTACACACGCTTGATTCTCTTTCGGAGACATAGCAATCCATAGGTTTTAAGATACTTACTAGTCAGGTACATTCTTAGGCGTTTAATATGGGGTGTTGAGTCCATTTCGTTGAGCAAGGAGTAGCTCTTTTCTATTCTATATTTGGCTTAAGGAACTTTATCTGTGTTCATTTCAATCTCTGGTTTTAGGCAGCACCCCAACTCACCTTTACCCTTAGCAAGCATAAGTTGGTTTTCTAAATTTGAGACCCTGTTCTGTTTTGTCATTCAGTTCCTGTGTAGCCAAGTTTACATTCCGTGTATTAGTGATATCTTATGATGTTTCTTTTTCTGTGTGACTTATTTCAGTTAGAATCATCATACCTGAATCCACTCATTATGCTGCTATGGGCCTGATGACATAGATTTCATTGCTGAGTGATATTGCATTGTACGTAAGTACCACAACTTCTTTATCCATTACTCACTTTCTGCGATATTGAACTTGTACCGTAAACGAGGTTCTTGTAAACAGAGCCGTCCCAAACTTTGGGGTGGCTGTGTCTTTTTGATTTTAATTTCCCTAAGCTATAGGACCATAAGTGGAAGTGCCCTAGGCTCTGTTGCTTTGTTTTTTAGATGTTTCAGGAAACACCATACACTTCTTCCGAGTGGCTGTTGGCAATTTACATCCCGCCCATCAGCATAACAAGGCTCCCAGTTCTCCATGGCCTGTCCTGCCTTCTGGATTTTACACTTTTTTCAGTTGGCCCTTTTGACAAGGGGGAAGTGAGACTTCATTGTAGTGCAGATTTCCTTTGCAAGCTTGCTTGGTTGGCCAAAAAGGGCGTATGCGTTTTTTCCTGAATATATTCAGGAAAAAACGCATACGCCCTTTTTGGCCAAGTGCATCATTGTGGACGTTCTGCCTCTTTTCCTATGCTTTAACTGCAATTCCAGTCTACCTCCTGAAATCGGTTTCTTGCAATTCTGCCCCGCTTTCAAGTCCTCTTGGCAGCCTTACTTCAGTATATTTTTGGACGATAGCTGTCATTTATAACTCTGCAGCTTTGTGAATTACAGTGCCCCTGAGCTCCTTTCTTCAACTCGCTTTCTTGTGAGCTGGCCGCAACACCGCAGGATTGCTTCAGGCCCTAATCTGGTTCCGGCACGGCACGCTGAGCCTTTGGTTAATTCCTCTTCCTGGTGGGAAATGAGAGTTAAATTTGCCCGTCCAGACACCTCCAGCTAGTCTCTCATTGGTTCTCCCTATTCCTGTTCATCTTCCACAGAAATTGCAAACTCGGCCAAACAGGAGGTTAAAGGCACTGACTCTCCAAGTCGGGAGAGTGTTATTAAAGCGTCTGGAATGTTGCACCCGAGTACCAGGGGTCGAAAACTGAGACATATTTGAACACGTCTCCCGATCACACGGTGGATCATATTCTGGGTTCCACATGCATGTTTTAGCTGAAGGAAGAATCCCTTAAACCTGGAGAGTTGAGACCCTTGGAATGGGTACCATGCAATATGACTTCAAAGGGTCTTCATTTGCTCACCGAACCTCTCCAATCCTATCACTGCTGCGTTTATGCCCCTGTACACACGCTTGATCCTCTTTCAGAGACATAGCAATCCATAGGTTTTAAGATATTTACTAGTCAGGTGCATTCTTAGGCGTTTAATATGGGGTGTTGAGCCCATTTCGTTGAGCAAGGAGTAGCTCTTATCTATTACATATTTGGCTTACGGAACTTTATCTGTGCTCATTTCAATATCTGGTTTTATGCAACACGCCAACTCACATTTCCCCTTAGCAAGCATAAGTTGGTTTTCTAAATTTGAGACCCTGTTCTGTTTTGTATTTCAGTTCCAGTGTAGCCAAGTTTACATTCCGTGTATTAGTGATATCTTATGATGTTTCTTTTTCTGTGTGACTTATTTCAGTTAGAATCATCATACTTGAATCCACTCATTATGCTGCTACGGGCCTGATGACATAGATTTCATTGCTGAGTGATATTGCATTGTACGTAAGTACCACAACTTCTTTATCCATTACTCACTTTCTGCAATATTGAACTTGTACCGTAAAGGAGGTTCTTGTAAACAGAGCCGTCCCAAACTTTGGGGTGGCTGTGTCTTTTTGATTTTAATTTCCCTAATCTATAGGACCTTAAGTGGAAGTGCCCTAGGCTCTGTTGCTTTGTTTTTTAGATGTTTCAGGAAACACCATACACTTCTCCCGAGTGGCTGTTGGCAATTTACATCCCGCCCATCAGCATAACAAGGCTCCCAGTTCTCCATGGCCTGTCCTGCCTTCTGGATTTTACACTTTTTTCAGATGGCCCTTTTGACCGGGGGGAAGTGAGACTTCATTGTAGTGCAGATTTCCTTTGCAAGCTTGCTTGGTTGGCCAAAAAGGGCGTATGCGTTTTTTCCTGAATATATTCAGGAAAAAACGCATACGCCCTTTTTGGCCAAGTGCATCATTGTGGACGTTCTGCCTCTTTTCCTATGCTTTAACTGCAATTCCAGTCTACCTCCTGAAATCGGTTTCCTGCAATTCTGCCCCGCTTTCAAGTCCTCTTGGCAGCCTTACTTCAGTATATTTTTGGACGATAGCTGTCATTTATAACTTTGCAGGTTTGTGAATTACAGTGCCCCTGAGCTCCTTTCTTCAACTCGCTTTCTTGTGAGCTGGTCGCAACACCGCAGGATTGCTTCAGGCCCTAATCCGGTTCCGGCACGGCACGCTGAGCCTTTGGTTAATTCCTCTTCCTGGTGGGAAATGAGAGTTAAATTTGCCCGTCCAGACACCTCCAGCTAGTCTCTCATTGGTTCTCCCTATTCCTGTTCATCTTCCGCAGAAATTGCAAACTCGGCCAAACAGGAGGTTAAAGGCACTGACTCTCCAAGTCGGGAGAGTGTTAGTAAAGCGTCTGGAATGTTGCACCCGAGTACCAGGGGACGAGAACTGAGACATATTTGAACACGTCTCCCGATCGCACAGTGGATCATATTCTGGGTTCCACATGCATGTTTTAGCTGAAGGAAGAATCCCTTAAACCTGGAGAGTTGAGACCCGTGGAATGGGTACCATGCAATATGACTTCAAAGGGTCTTCATTTGCTCACCGAACCTCTCCAATCCTATCACTGCTGCGTTTATGCCCCTGTACACACGCTTGATTCTCTTTCGGAGACATAGCAATCCATAGGTTTTAAGATACTTACTAGTCAGGTACATTCTTAGGCGTTTAATATGTGGTGTTGAGTCCATTTCGTTGAGCAAGGAGTAGCTCTTGTCTATTCTATATTTGGCTTAAGGAACTTTATCTGTGCTCATTTCAATCTCTGGTTTTAGGCAGCACCCCAACTCACCTTTCTCCTTAGCAAGCATAAGTTGGTTTTCTAAATTTGAGACCCTGTTCTGTTTTGTAATTCAGTTCCTGTGTAGCCAAGTTTACATTCCGTGTATTAGTGATATCTTATGATGTTTCTTTTTCTGTGTGACTTATTTCAGTTAGAATCATCATACCTGAATCCACTCATTATGCTGCTACGGGCCTGATGACATAGATTTCATTGCTGAGTGATATTGCATTGTACGTAAGTACCACAACTTCTTTATCCATTACTCACTTTCTGCAATATTGAACTTGTACCGTAAACGAGGTTCTTGTAAACAGAGCCGTCCCAAACTTTGGGGTGGCTGTGTCTTTTTGATTTTAATTTCCCTAAGCTATAGGACCTTAAGTGGAAGTGCCCTAGGCTCTGTTGCTTTGTTTTTTAGATGTTTCAGGAAACACCATACACTTCTCCCGAGTGGCTGTTGGCAATTTACATCCCGCCCATCAGCATAACAAGGCTCCCAGTTATCCATGGCCTGTCCTGCCTTCTGGATTTTACACTTTTTTCAGATGGCCCTTTTGACCGGGGGGAAGTGAGACTTCATTGTAGTGCAGATTTCCTTTGCAAGCTTGCTTGGTTGGCCAAAAAGGGCGTATGTGTTTTTTCCTGAATATATTCAGGAAAAAACGCATACGCCCTTTTTGGCCAAGTGCATCATTGTGGACGTTCTGCCTCTTTTCCTATGCTTTAACTGCAATTCCAGTCTACCTCCTGAAATCGGTTTCTTGCAATTCTGCCCCGCTTTCAACTCCTCTTGTCAGCCTTACTTCAGTATATTTTTGGACGATAGCTGTCATTTATAACTCTGCAGGTTTGTGAATTACAGTGCCCCTGAGCTCCTTTCTTCAACTCGCTTTCTTGTGAGCTGGTCGCAACACCGCAGGATTGCTTCAGGCCGTAATCTGGTTCCGGCACGGCACGCTGAGCCTTTGGTTAATTCCTCTTCCTGGTGGGAAATGAGAGTTAAATTTGCCCGTCCAGACACCTCCAGCTAGTCTCTCATTGGTTCTCCCTATTCCTGTTCATCTTCCGCAGAAATTGCAAACTGGGCCAAACAGGAGGTTAAAGGCACTGACTCTCCAAGTCGGGAGAGTGTTAGTAAAGCGTCTGGAATGTTGCACCCGAGTACCAGGGGACGAGAACTGAGACATATTTGAACACGTCTCCCGATCACACGGTTGATCATACTCTGGGTTCCACATGCATCTTTTAGCTGAAGGAAGAATCCCTTAAACCTGGAGAGTTGAGACCCGTGGAATGGGTACCATGCAATATGACTTCAAAGGGTCTTCATTTGCTCACCGAACCTCTCCAATCCTATCACTGCTGCGTTTATGCCCCTGTACACACGCTTGATTCTCTTTCGGAGACACAGCAATCCATAGCATTTAAGATAGTTACTAGTCAGGTACATTCTTAGGCGTTTAATATGGGGTGTTGAGTCCATTTCGTTGAGCAAGGAGTAGCTCTTATCTATTACATATCTGGCTTAAGGAAATTTATCTGTGCTCATTTCAATCTCTGGTTTTAGGCAGCACCCCAACTCACCTTTCCCCTTAGCAAGCATAAGTTGGTTTTCTAAATTTGAGACCCTGTTCTGTTTTGTAATTCAGTTCCTGTGTAGCCAAGTTTACATTCCGTGTATTAGTGATATCTTATGATGTTTCTTTTTCTGTGTGACTTATTTCAGTTAGAATCATCATACCTGAATCCACTCATTATGCTGCTACGGGCCTGATGACATAGATTTCATTGCTGAGTGATATTGCATTGTACGTAGGTACCACAACTTCTTTATCCGTATTTCACTTTCTGCGATATTCAACTTGTACCGTAAACGAGGTTCTTGTAAACAGAGCCGTCCCAAACTTTGGGGTGGCTGTGTCTTTTTGATTTTAATTTCCCTAAGCTGTAGGACCATAAGTGAAAGTGCCCTAGGCTCTGTTGCTTTGTTTTTTAGATGTTTCAGGAAACACCATACACTTCTCCCGAGTGGCTGTTGGCAATTTACATCCCGCCCATCAGCATAACAAGGCTCCCAGTTCTCCATGGCCTGTCCTGCCTTCTGGATTTTACACTTTTTTCAGATGGCCCTTTTGACCGGGGGGAAGTGAGACTTCATTGTAGTGCAGATTTCCTTTGCAAGCTTGCTTGGTTGGCCAAAAAGGGCGTATGCGTTTTTTCCTGAATATATTCAGGAAAAAACGCATACGCCCTTTTTGGCCAAGTGCATCATTGTGGACGTTCTGCCTCTTTTCCTATGCTTTAACTGCAATTCCAGTCTACCTCCTGAAATCGGTTTCCTGCAATTCTGCCCCGCTTTCAAGTCCTCTTGGCAGCCTTACTTCAGTATATTTTTGGACGATAGCTGTCATTTATAACTTTGCAGGTTTGTGAATTACAGTGCCCCTGAGCTCCTTTCTTCAACTCGCTTTCTTGTGAGCTGGTCGCAACACCGCAGGATTGCTTCAGGCCCTAATCCGGTTCCGGCACGGCACGCTGAACCTTTGGTTAATTCCTCTTCCTGGTGGGAAATGAGAGTTAAATTTGCCCGTCCAGACACCTCCAGCTAGTCTCTCATTGGTTCTCCCTATTCCTGTTCATCTTCCACAGAAATTGCAAACTGGGCCAAACAGGAGGTTAAAGGCACTGACTCTCCAAGTCGGGAGAGTGTTAGTAAAGCGTCTGGAATGTTGCACCCGAGTACCAGGGGACGAGAACTGAGACATAGTTGAACACGTCTCCCGATCGCACAGTGGATCATATTCTGGGTTCCACATGCATGTTTTAGCTGAAGGAAGAATCCCTTAAACCTGGAGAGTTGAGACCCGTGGAATGGGTACCATGCAATATGACTTCAAAGGGTCTTCATTTGCTCACCGAACCTCTCCAATCCTATCACTGCTGCTTTTATGCCCCCGTACACACGCTTGATTCTCTTTCGGAGACATAGCAATCCATAGGTTTTAAGATACTTACTAGTCAGGTACATTCTTAGGCGTTTAATATGTGGTGTTGAGTCCATTTCGTTGAGCAAGGAGTAGCTCTTGTCTATTCTATATTTGGCTTAAGGAACTTTATCTGTGCTCATTTCAATCTCTGGTTTTAGGCAGCACCCCAACTCACCTTTCTCCTTAGCAAGCATAAGTTGGTTTTCTAAATTTGAGACCCTGTTCTGTTTTGTAATTCAGTTCCTGTGTAGCCAAGTTTACATTCCGTGTATTAGTGATATCTTATGATGTTTCTTTTTCTGTGTGACTTATTTCAGTTAGAATCATCATACCTGAATCCACTCATTATGCTGCTACGGGCCTGATGACATAGATTTCATTGCTGAGTGATATTGCATTGTACGTAAGTACCACAACTTCTTTATCCATTACTCACTTTCTGCAATATTGAACTTGTACCGTAAACGAGGTTCTTGTAAACAGAGCCGTCCCAAACTTTGGGGTGGCTGTGTCTTTTTGATTTTAATTTCCCTAAGCTATAGGACCTTAAGTGGAAGTGCCCTAGGCTCTGTTGCTTTGTTTTTTAGATGTTTCAGGAAACACCATACACTTCTCCCGAGTGGCTGTTGGCAATTTACATCCCGCCCATCAGCATAACAAGGCTCCCAGTTATCCATGGCCTGTCCTGCCTTCTGGATTTTACACTTTTTTCAGATGGCCCTTTTGACCGGGGGGAAGTGAGACTTCATTGTAGTGCAGATTTCCTTTGCAAGCTTGCTTGGTTGGCCAAAAAGGGCGTATGTGTTTTTTCCTGAATATATTCAGGAAAAAACGCATACGCCCTTTTTGGCCAAGTGCATCATTGTGGACGTTCTGCCTCTTTTCCTATGCTTTAACTGCAATTCCAGTCTACCTCCTGAAATCGGTTTCTTGCAATTCTGCCCCGCTTTCAACTCCTCTTGTCAGCCTTACTTCAGTATATTTTTGGACGATAGCTGTCATTTATAACTCTGCAGGTTTGTGAATTACAGTGCCCCTGAGCTCCTTTCTTCAACTCGCTTTCTTGTGAGCTGGTGGCAACACCGCAGGATTGCTTCAGGCCGTAATCTGGTTCCGGCACGGCACGCTGAGCCTTTGGTTAATTCCTCTTCCTGGTGGGAAATGAGAGTTAAATTTGCCCGTCCAGACACCTCCAGCTAGTCTCTCATTGGTTCTCCCTATTCCTGTTCATCTTCCGCAGAAATTGCAAACTGGGCCAAACAGGAGGTTAAAGGCACTGACTCTCCAAGTCGGGAGAGTGTTAGTAAAGCGTCTGGAATGTTGCACCCGAGTACCAGGGGACGAGAACTGAGACATATTTGAACACGTCTCCCGATCACACGGTTGATCATACTCTGGGTTCCACATGCATCTTTTAGCTGAAGGAAGAATCCCTTAAACCTGGAGAGTTGAGACCCGTGGAATGGGTACCATGCAATATGACTTCAAAGGGTCTTCATTTGCTCACCGAACCTCTCCAATCCTATCACTGCTGCGTTTATGCCCCTGTACACACGCTTGATTCTCTTTCGGAGACACAGCAATCCATAGCGTTTAAGATAGTTACTAGTCAGGTACATTCTTAGGCGTTTAATATGGGGTGTTGAGTCCATTTCGTTGAGCAAGGAGTAGCTCTTATCTATTACATATCTGGCTTAAGGAAATTTATCTGTGCTCATTTCAATCTCTGGTTTTAGGCAGCACCCCAACTCACCTTTCCCCTTAGCAAGCATAAGTTGGTTTTCTAAATTTGAGACCCTGTTCTGTTTTGTAATTCAGTTCCTGTGTAGCCAAGTTTACATTCCGTGTATTAGTGATATCTTATGATGTTTCTTTTTCTGTGTGACTTATTTCAGTTAGAATCATCATACCTGAATCCACTCATTATGCTGCTACGGGCCTGATGACATAGATTTCATTGCTGAGTGATATTGCATTGTACGTAGGTACCACAACTTCTTTATCCGTATTTCACTTTCTGCGATATTCAACTTGTACCGTAAACGAGGTTCTTGTAAACAGAGCCGTCCCAAACTTTGGGGTGGCTGTGTCTTTTTGATTTTAATTTCCCTAAGCTGTAGGACCATAAGTGAAAGTGCCCTAGGCTCTGTTGCTTTGTTTTTTAGATGTTTCAGGAAACACCATACACTTCTCCCGAGTGGCTGTTGGCAATTTACATCCCGCCCATCAGCATAACAAGGCTCCCAGTTCTCCATGGCCTGTCCTGCCTTCTGGATTTTACACTTTTTTCAGATGGCCCTTTTGACCGGGGGGAAGTGAGACTTCATTGTAGTGCAGATTTCCTTTGCAAGCTTGCTTGGTTGGCCAAAAAGGGCGTATGCGTTTTTTCCTGAATATATTCAGGAAAAAACGCATACGCCCTTTTTGGCCAAGTGCATCATTGTGGACGTTCTGCCTCTTTTCCTATGCTTTAACTGCAATTCCAGTCTACCTCCTGAAATCGGTTTCCTGCAATTCTGCCCCGCTTTCAAGTCCTCTTGGCAGCCTTACTTCAGTATATTTTTGGACGATAGCTGTCATTTATAACTTTGCAGGTTTGTGAATTACAGTGCCCCTGAGCTCCTTTCTTCAACTCGCTTTCTTGTGAGCTGGTCGCAACACCGCAGGATTGCTTCAGGCCCTAATCCGGTTCCGGCACGGCACGCTGAACCTTTGGTTAATTCCTCTTCCTGGTGGGAAATGAGAGTTAAATTTGCCCGTCCAGACACCTCCAGCTAGTCTCTCATTGGTTCTCCCTATTCCTGTTCATCTTCCACAGAAATTGCAAACTGGGCCAAACAGGAGGTTAAAGGCACTGACTCTCCAAGTCGGGAGAGTGTTAGTAAAGCGTCTGGAATGTTGCACCCGAGTACCAGGGGACGAGAACTGAGACATAGTTGAACACGTCTCCCGATCGCACAGTGGATCATATTCTGGGTTCCACATGCATGTTTTAGCTGAAGGAAGAATCCCTTAAACCTGGAGAGTTGAGACCCGTGGAATGGGTACCATGCAATATGACTTCAAAGGGTCTTCATTTGCTCACCGAACCTCTCCAATCCTATCACTGCTGCGTTTATGCCCCCGTACACACGCTTGATTCTCTTTCGGAGACATAGCAATCCATAGGTTTTAAGATACTTACTAGTCAGGTACATTCTTAGGCGTTTAATATGGGGTGTTGAGTCCATTTCGTTGAGCAAGGAGTAGCTCTTGTCTATTCTATATTTGGCTTAAGGAACTTTATCTGTGCTCATTTCAATCTCTGGTTTTAGGCAGCACCCCAACTCACCTTTCTCCTTAGCAAGCATAAGTTGGTTTTCTAAATTTGAGACCCTGTTCTGTTTTGTAATTCAGTTCCTGTGTAGCCAAGTTTACATTCCGTGTATTAGTGATATCTTCTGATGTTTCTTTTTCTGTGTGACTTATTTCAGTTAGAATCATCATACCTGAATCCACTCATTATGCTGCTACGGGCCTGATGACATAGATTTCATTGCTGAGTGATATTGCATTGTACGTAAGTACCACAACTTCTTTATCCATTACTCACTTTCTGCGATATTGAACTTGTACCGTAAACGAGGTTCTTGTACACAGAGCCGTCCCAAACTTTGGGGTGGCTGTGTCTTTTTGATTTTAATTTCCCTAAGCTATAGGACCATAAGTGGAAGTGCCATAGACTCTGTTGCTTTGTTTTTTAGATGTTTCAGGAAACACCATACACTTCTCCCGAGTGGCTGTTGGCAATTTGCATCCCGCCCATCAGCATAACAAGGCTCCCAGTTCTCCATGGCCTGTCCTGCCTTCTGGATTTTACACTTTTTTCAGATGGCCCTTTTGACCGGGGGGAAGTGAGACTTCATTGTAGTGCAGATTTCCTTTGCAAGCTTGCTTGGTTGGCCAAAAAGTGCGTATGCGTTTTTTCCTGAATATATTCAGGAAAAAACGCATACGCCCTTTTTGGCCAAGTGCATCATTGTCGACGTTCTGCCTCTTTTCCTATGCTTTAACTGCAATTCCAGTCTACCTCCTGAAATCAGTTTCCTGCAATTCTGCCCCTCTTTCAAGTCCTCTTGGCAGCCTTACTTCAGTATATTTTTGGACGATAGCTGTCATTTGTAACTCTGCAGGTTTGTGAACTACAGTGCCCCTGAGCTCCTTTCTTCAACTCGCTTTCTTGTGAGCTGGTCGCAACACCGCAGGATTGCTTCAGGCCCTAATCTGGTTCCGGCACGGCACGCTGAGCCTTTGGTTAATTCCTCTTCCTGGTGGGAAATGAGAGTTAAATTTGCCCGTCCAGACACCTCCAGCTAGTCTCTCATTGGTTCTCCCTATTCCTGTTCATCTTCCGCAGAAATTGCAAACTGGGCCAAACAGGAGGTTAAAGGCACTGACTCTACAAGTCGGGAGAGTGTTAGTAAAGCGTCTGGAATGTTGCACCCGAGTACCAGGGGACGAGAACTGAGACATATTTGAACACGTCTCCCGATCGCACAGTGGATCATACTCTGGGTTCCACATGCATGTTTTAGCTGAAGGAAGAATCCCTTAAACCTGGAGAGTTGAGACCCGTGGAATGGGTACCATGCAATATGACTTCAAAGGGTCTTCATTTGCTCACCGAACCTCTCCAATCCTATCACTGCTGCGTTTATGCCCCTGTACACACGCTTGATTCTCTTTCGGAGACATAGCAATCCATAGGTTTTAAGATACTTACTAGTCAGGTACATTCTTAGGCGTTTAATATGGGGTGTTGAGTCCATTTCGTTGAGCAAGGAGTAGCTCTTTTCTATTCTATATTTGGCTTAAGAAACTTTATCTGTGTTCATTTCAATCTCTGGTTTTAGGCAGCACCCCAACTCACCTTTACCCTTAGCAAGCATAAGTTGGTTTTCTAAATTTGAGACCCTGTTCTGTTTTGTAATTCAGTTCCTGTGTAGCCAAGTTTACATTCCGTGTATTAGTGATATCTTATGATGTTTCTTTTTCTGTGTGACTTATTTCAGTTAGAATCATCATACCTGAATCCACTCATTATGCTGCTACGGGCCTGATGACATAGATTTCATTGCTGAGTGATATTGCATTGTACGTAAGTACCACAACTTCTTTATCCATTACTCACTTTCTGCGATATTGAACTTGTACCGTAAACGAGGTTCTTGTAAACAGAGCCGTCCCAAACTTTGGGGTGGCTGTGTCTTTTTGATTTTAATTTCCCTAAGCTATAGGACCATAAGTGGAAGTGCCCTAGGCTCTGTTGCTTTGTTTTTTAGATGTTTCAGGAAACACCATACACTTCTCCCGAGTGGCTGTTGGCAATTTACATCCCGCCCATCAGCATAACAAGGCTCCCAGTTCTCCATGGCCTGTCCTGCCTTCTGGATTTTACACTTTTTTCAGATGGCCCTTTTGACCGGGGGGAAGTGAGACTTCATTGTAGTGCAGATTTCCTTTGCAAGCTTGCTTGGTTGGCCAAAAAGGGCGTATGCGTTTTTTCCTGAATATATTCAGGAAAAAACGCATACGCCCTTTTTGGCCAAGTGCATCATTGTGGACGTTCTGCCTCTTTTCCTATGCTTTAACTGCAATTCCAGTCTACCTCCTGAAATCGGTTTCCTGCAATTCTGCCCCGCTTTCAAGTCCTCTTGGCAGCCTTACTTCAGTATATTTTTGGACGATAGCTGTCATTTGTAACTCTGCAGGTTTGTGAATTACAGTGCCCCTGAGCTCCTTTCTTCAACTCGCTTTCTTGTGAGCTGGTCGCAACACCGCAGGATTGCTTCAGGCCCTAATCTGGTTCCGGCACGGCACGCTGAGCCTTTGGTTAATTCCTCTTCCTGGTGGGAAATGAGAGTTAAATTTGCCCGTCCAGACACCTCCAGCTAGTCTCTCTTTAGTTCTCCCTATTCCTGTTCATCTTCCGCAGAAATTGCAAACTGGGCCAAACAGGAGGTTAAAGGCACTGACTCTCCAAGTCGGGAGAGTGTTAGTAAAGCGTCTGGAATGTTGCACCCGAGTACCAGGGGACGAGAACTGAGACATATTTGAACACGTCTCCCGATCACACGGTTGATCATACTCTGCGTTCCACATGCATGTTTTAGCTGAAGGAAGAATCCCTTAAACCTGGAGAGTTGAGACCCGTGGAATGGGTACCATGCAATATGACTTCAAAGGGTCTTCATTTGCTCACTGAACCTCTCCAATCCTATCACTGCTGCGTTTATGCCCCTGTACACACGCTTGATTCTCTTTCGGAGACACAACAATCCATAGGTTTTAAGATACTTTCTAGTCAGGTACATTCTTAGGCATTTAATATGAGGTGTTGAGTCCATTTCGTTGAGCAAGGTGTAGCTCTTGTCTATGACATATTTGGCTTAAGGAACTTTATCTGTGCTCATTTCAATCTCTGGTTTTAGGCAGCACCCCAACTCACCTTTTCCCTTAGCAAGCATAAGTTGGTTTTCTAAATTTGAGACCCTGTTCTGTTTTGTAATTCAGTTCCTGTGTAGCCAAGTTTACATTCCGTGTATTAGTGATATCTTATGATGTTTCTTTTTCTGTGTGACTTATTTCAGTTAGAATCATCATACCTGAATCCCCTCATTATGCTGCTACGGGCCTGATGACATAGATTTCATTGCTGAGTGATATTGCATTGTACGTAAGTACCACAACTTCTTTATCCATTACTCACTTTCTGCGATATTGAACTTGTACCGTAAACGAGGTTCTTGTAAACAGAGCCGTCCCAAACTTTGGGGTGGCTGTGTCTTTTTGATTTTAATTTCCCTAAGCTATAGGACCATAAGTGGAAGTGCCCTAGGCTCTGTTGCTTTGTTTTTTAGATGTTTCAGGAAACACTATACACTTCTCCCGAGTGGCTGTTGGCAATTTACATCCCGCCCATCAGCATAACAAGGCTCCCAGTTCTCCATGGCCTGTCCTGCCTTCTGGGTTTTACACTTTTTTCAGATGGCCCTTTTGACCGGGGGGAAGTGAGACTTCATTGTAGTGCAGATTTCCTTTGCAAGCTTGCTTGGTTGGCCAAAAAGTGCGTATGTATATGCCCTTTTTGGCCAAGTGCATCATTCTGGACGTTCTGCCTCTTTTCCTATGCTTTAACTGCAATTCCAGTCTACCTCCTGAAATCGGTTTCCTGCAATTCTGCCCCGCTTTCAAGTCCTCTTGGCAGCCTTACTTCAGTATATTTTTGGACGATAGCTGTCATTTATAACTCTGCAGGTTTGTGAATTACAGTGCCCCTGAGCTCCTTTCTTCAACTCGCTTTCTTGTGAGCTGGTCGCAACACCGCAGGATTGCTTCAGGCCCTAATCTGGTTCCGGCACGGCACGCTGAGCCTTTGGTTAATTCCTCTTCCTGGTGGGAAATGAGAGTTAAATTTGCCCGTCCAGACACCTCCAGCTAGTCTCTCATTGGTTCTCCCTATTCCTGTTCATCTTCCGCAGAAATTGCAAACTGGGCCAAACAGGAGGTTAAAGGCACTGACTCTCCAAGTCGGGAGAGTGTTAGTAAAGCGTCTGGAATGTTGCACCCGAGTACCAGGGGACGACAACTGAGACATATTTGAACACGTCTACCGATCGCACAGTAGATCATACTCTGGGTTCCACATGCATGTTTTAGCTGAAGGAAGAATCCCTTAAACCTGGAGAGTTGAGACCCGTGGAATGGGTACCATGCAATATGACTTCAAAGGGTCTTCATTTGCTCACCGAACCTCTCCAATCCTATCACTGCTGCGTTTATGCCCCTGTACACACGCTTGATTCTCTTTCGGAGACATAGCAATCCATAGGTTTTAAGATACTTACTAGTCAGGTACATTCTTAGGCGTTTAATATGGGGTGTTGAGCCCATTTCGTTGAGCAAGGAGTAGCTGTTATCTATTACATATTTGGCTTAAGGAACTTTATCTGTGCTCATTTCAATCTCTGGTTTTAGGCAACACGCCAACTCACATTTCTCCTTAGCAAGCATAAGTTGGTTTTCTAAATTTGAGACCCTGTTCTGTTTTGTATTTCACTTCCAGTGTAGCCAAGTTTACATTCCGTGTATTAGTGATATCTTATGATGTTTCTTTTTCTGTGTGACTTATTTCAGTTAGAATCATCATACCTGAATCCACTCATTATGCTGCTACGGGCCTGATGACATAGATTTCATTGCTGAGTGATATTGCATTGTACGTAAGTACCACAACTTCTTTATCCATTACTCACTTTCTGCAATATTGAACTTGTACCGTAAACGAGGTCCTTGTAAACAGAGCCGTCCCAAACTTTGGGGTGGCTGTGTCTTTTTGATTTTAATTTCCCTAATCTATAGGACCTTAAGTGGAAGTGCCCTAGGCTCTGTTGCTTTGTTTTTTAGATGTTTCAGGAAACACCATACACTTCTCCCGAGTGGCTGTTGGCAATTTACATCCCGCCCATCAGCATAACAATGCTCCCAGTTCTCCATGGCCTGTCCTGCCTTTCTGGATTTTACACTTTTTTCAGATGGCCCTTTTGACCGGGGGGAAGTGAGACTTCATTGTAGTGCAGATTTCCTTTGCAAGCTTGCTTGGTTGGCCAAACAGGGCGTATGCGTTTTTTCCTGAATATATTCAGGAAAAAACGCATATGCCCTTTTTGGCCAAGTGCATCATTGTGGACGTTCTGCCTCTTTTCCTATGCTTTAAATGCAATTCCAGTCTACCTCCTGAAATCGGTTTCCTGCAATTCTGCCCCGCTTTCAAGTCCTCTTGGCAGCCTTACTTCAGTATATTTTTGGACGATAGCTGTCATTTATAAGTCTGCAGGTTTGTGAATTACAGTGCCCCTGAGCTTCTTTCTTCAACTCGCTTTCTTGTGAGCTGGTCGCAACACCGCAGGATTGCTTCAGGCCCTAATCTGGTTCCGGCACGGCACGCTGAGCCTTTGGTTAATTCCTCTTCCTGGTGGGAAATGAGAGTTAAATTTGCCCGTCCAGACACCTCCAGCTGGTCTCTCATTGGTTCTCCCTATTCCTGTTCATCTTCCACAGAAATTGCAAACTGGGCCAAACAGGAGGTTAAAGGCACTGACTCTCCAAGTCGGGAGAGTGTTAGTAAAGCGTCTGGAATGTTGCACCCGAGTACCAGGGGTCAAAAAGTGTGACATATTTGAACACGCCTCCCGATCACACGGTGGATCATACTCTGGGTTCCACATGCATGTTTTAGCTGAAGGAAGAATCCCTTAAACCTGGAGAGTTGAGACCCGTGGAATGGGTACCATGCAATATGACTTCAAAGGGTCTTCATTTGCTCACCGAACCTCTCCAATCCTATCACTGCTGTGTTTATGCCCCTGTACACACGCTTGATTCTCTTTCGGAGACATAGCAATCCATAGGTTTTAAGATACTTACTAGTCAGGTACATTCTTAGGCGTTTAATATGGAGTGTTGAGTCCATTTCGTTGAGCAAGGAGTAGCTCTTGTCTATTCCATATTTGGCTTAAGGAACTTTATCTGTGTTCATTACAATCTCTGGTTTTAGGCAGCACCCCAACTCACCTTTCCCCTTAGCAAGCATAAGTTGGTTTTCTAAATTTGAGACCCTGTTCTGTTTTGTCATTGACTTCCTGTGTAGCCAAGTTTACATTCCGTGTATTAGTGATATCTTATGATGTTTCTGTTACTGTGTGACTTATTTCAGTTAGAATCATCATACCTGAATCCACTCATTATGCTTCTACGGGCCTGATGACATAGATTTCATTGCTGAGTGATATTGCATTGTACGTAAGTACCACAACTTGTTTATCCATTACTCACTTTCTGCAATATTGAGCTTGTACCGTAAATGAGGTTCTTGTAAACAGAGCCGTCCCAAACTTTGGGGTGGCTGTGTCTTTTTGATTTTAATTTCCCTAAGCTATAGGACCATAAGTGGAAGTGCCCTAGGCTCTGTTGCTTTGTTTTTTAGATGTTTCAGGAAACACCATACACTTCTCCCGAGTGGCTGTTGGCAATTTACATCCCGCCCATCAGCATAACAAGGCTCCCAGTTCTCCATGGCCTGTCCTGCCTTCTGGATTTTACACTTTTCTCTGATGGCCCTTTTTACCGGGGGGAAGTGAGACTTCATTGTAGTGCAGATTTCCTTTGTAAGCTTGCTTATTTGGCCAAAAAGGGCGTATGCGTTTTTTCCTGAATATATTCAGGAAAAAACGCATACGCCCTTTTTGGCCAAGTGCATCATTGTGGACGTTCTGCCTCTTTTCCTATGCTTTAACTGCAATTCCTGTCTACCTCCTGAAATCGGTTTCCTGCAATTCTGCCCCGCTTTCAAGTCCTCTTGGCAGCCTTACTTCAGTATATTTTTGAACGATAGCTGTCATTTATAACTCTGCAGGTTTGTGAATTACAGTGCCCCTGAGCTCCTTTCTTCAACTCGCTTTCTTGTGAGCTGGTCGCAACACCGCAGGATTGCTTCAGGCCCTAATCTGGTTCCGGCACGGCACGCTGAGCCTTTGGTTAATTCCTCTTCCTGGTGGGAAATGAGAGTTAAATTTGCCCGTCCAGACACCTCCAGCTAGTCTCTCATTGGTTCTCCCTATTCCTGTTCATCTTCCGCAGAAATTGCAAACTGGGCCAAACAGGAGGTTAAAGGCACTGACTCTCCAAGTCGGGAGAGTGTTAGTAAAGCGTCTGGAATGTTGCACCCGAGTACCAGGGGACGAGAACTGAGACATATTTGAACACGTCTCCCGATCACACGGTTGATCATACTCTGGGTTCCACATGCATGTTTTAGCTGAAGGAAGAATCCCTTAAACCTGGAGAGTTGAGACCCGTGGAATGGGTACCATGCAATATGACTTCAAAGGGTCTTCATTTGCTCACCGAACCTCTCCAATCATATCACTGCTGCGTTTATGCCCCTGTACACACGCTTGATTCTCTTTCAGAGACATAGCAATCCATAGGTTTTAAGATACTTACTAGTCAGGTACATTCTTAGGCGTTTAATATGAGGTGTTGAGTCCATTTCGTTGAGCAAGGTGTAGCTCTTGTCTATTACATATTTGGCTTAAGGAACTTTATCTGTGCTCATTTCAATCTCTGGTTTTAGGCAGCACCCCAACTCACCTTTTCCCTTAGCAAGCATAAGTTGGTTTTCTAAATTTGAGACCCTGTTCTGTTTTGTAATTCAGTTCCTGTGTAGCCAAGTTTACATTCCGTGTATTAGTGATATCTTATGATGTTTCTTTTTCTGTGTGACTTATTTCAGTTAGAATCATCATACCTGAATCCACTCATTATGCTGCTACGGGCCTGATGACATAGATTTCATTGCTGAGTGATATTGCATTGTACGTAAGTACCACAACTTCTTTATCCATTACTCACTTTCTGCGATATTGAACTTGTACCGTAAACGAGGTTCTTGTAAACAGAGCCGTCCCAAACTTTGGGGTGGCTGTGTCTTTTTGATTTTAATTTCCCTAAGCTATAGGACCATAAGTGGAAGTGCCCTAGGCTCTGTTGCTTTGTTTTTTAGATGTTTCAGGAAACACCATACACTTCTCCCGAGTGGCTGTTGGCAATTTACATCCCGCCCATCAGCATAACAAGGCTCCCAGTTCTCCATGGCCTGTCCTGCCTTCTGGATTTTACACTTTGTTCAGATGGCCCTTTTGACCGGGGGGAAGTGAGACTTCATTGTAGTGCAGATTTCCTTTGTAAGCTTGCTTGGTTGGCCAAAAAGGGCGTATGCGTTTTTTCCTGAATATATTCAGGAAAAAACGCATACGCCCTTTTTGACCAAGTGCATCATTGTGGACGTTCTGCCTCTTTTCCTATGCTTTAACTGCAATTCCTGTCTACCTCCTGAAATCGGTTTCCTGCAATTCTGCCCCGCTTTCAAGTCCTCTTGGCAGCCTTACTTCAGTATATTTTTGAACGATAGCTGTCATTTATAACTCTGCAGGTTTGTGAATTACAGTGCCCCTGAGCTCCTTTCTTCAACTCGCTTTCTTGTGAGCTGGTCGCAACACCGCAGGATTGCTTCAGGCCCTAATCTGGTTCCGGCACGGCACGCTGAGCCTTTGGTTAATTCCTCTTCCTGGTGGGAAATGAGAGTTAAATTTGCCCGTCCAGACACCTCCAGCTAGTCTCTCATTGGTTCTCCCTATTCCTGTTCATCTTCCGCAGAAATTGCAAACTGGGCCAAACAGGAGGTTAAAGGCACTGACTCTCCAAGTTGGGAGAGTGTTAGTAAAGCTTCTGGAATGTTGCACCCGAGTACCAGGGGACGAGAACTGAGACATATTTGAACACGTCTCCCGATCACACGGTTGATCATACTCTGGGTTCCACATGCATGTTTTAGCTGAAGGAAGAATCCCTTAAACCTGGAGAGTTGAGACCCGTGGAATGGGTACCATGCAATATGACTTCAAAGGGTCTTCATTTGCTCACCGAACCTCTCCAATCCTATCACTGCTGCGTTTATGCCCCTGTACACACGCTTGATTCTCTTTCGGAGACATAGCAATCCATAGGTTTTAAGATACTTACTAGTCAGGTACATTCTTAGGCGTTTAATATGGGGTGTTGAGTCCATTTCGTTGAGCAAGGAGTAGCTCTTGTCTATTCTATATTTGGCTTAAGGAACTTTATCTGTGTTCATTTCAATCTCTGGTTCTAGGCAGCACCCCAACTCACCTTTACCCTTAGCAAGCATAAGTTGGTTTTCTAAATTTGAGACCCTGTTCTGTTTTGTAATTCAGTTCCTGTGTAGCCAAGTTTACATTCCGTGTATTAGTGATATCTTATGATGTTTCTTTTTCTGTGTGACTTATTTCAGTTAGAATCATCATACCTGAATCCACTCATTATGCTGCTACGGGCCTGATGACATAGATTTCATTGCTGAGTGATATTGCATTGTACGTCAGTACCACAACTTCTTTATCCATTACTCACTTTCTGCGATATTGAACTTGTACCGTAAACGAGGTTCTTGTAAACAGAGCCGTCCCAAACTTTGGGGTGGCTGTGTCTTTTTGATTTTAATTTCCCTAAGCTATAGGACCATAAGTGGAAGTGCCCTAGGCTCTGTTGCTTTGTTTTTTAGATGTTTCAGGAAACACCATACACTTCTCCCGAGTGGCTGTTGGCAATTTACATCCCGCCCATCAGCATAACAAGGCTCCCAGTTCTCCATGGCCTGTCCTGCCTTCTGGATTTTACACTTTTTTCAGATGGCCCTTTTGACCGGGGTGAAGTGAGACTTCATTGTAGTGCAGATTTCCTTTGCAAGCATGCTTGGTTGGCCAAAAAGGGCGTATGCGTTTTTTCCTGAATATATTCAGGAAAAAACGCATACGCCCTTTTTGGCCAAGTGCATCATTGTGGACGTTCTGCCTCTTTTCCTATGCTTTAACTGCAATTCCAGTCTACCTCCTGAAATCGGTTTCCTGCAATTCTGCCCCGCTTTCAAGTCCTCTTGGCAGCCTTACTTCAGTATATTTTTGGACGATAGCTGTCATTTATAACTCTGTAGGTTTGTGAATTACAGTGCCCCTGAGCTCCTTTCTTCAACTCGCTTTCTTGTGAGCTGGCCGCAATACCGCAGGATTGCTTCAGGCCCTAATCTGGTTCCGGCACGGCACGCTGAGCCTTTGGTTAATTCCTCTTCCTGGTGGGAAATGAGAGTTAAATTTGCCCGTCCAGACACCTCCAGCTAGTCTCTCATTGGTTCTCCCTATTCCTGTTCATCTTCCGCAGAAATTGCAAACTGGGCCAAACAGGAGGTTAAAGGCACTGACTCTCCAAGTTGGGAGAGTGTTAGTAAAGCTTCTGGAATGTTGCACCCGAGTACCAGGGGACGAGAACTGAGACATATTTGAACACGTCTCCCGATCACACGGTTGATCATACTCTGGGTTCCACATGCATGTTTTAGCTGAAGGAAGAATCCCTTAAACCTGGAGAGTTGAGACCCGTGGAATGGGTACCATGCAATATGACTTCAAAGGGTCTTCATTTGCTCACCGAACCTCTCCAATCCTATCACTGCTGCGTTTATGCCCCTGTACACACGCTTGATTCTCTTTCGGAGACATAGCAATCCATAGGTTTTAAGATACTTACTAGTCAGGTACATTCTTAGGCGTTTAATATGGGGTGTTGAGTCCATTTCGTTGAGCAAGGAGTAGCTCTTGTCTATTCTATATTTGGCTTAAGGAACTTTATCTGTGTTCATTTCAATCTCTGGTTTTAGGCAGCACCCCAACTCACCTTTACCCTTAGCAAGCATAAGTTGGTTTTCTAAATTTGAGACCCTGTTCTGTTTTGTAATTCAGTTCCTGTGTAGCCAAGTTTACATTCCGTGTATTAGTGATATCTTATGATGTTTCTTTTTCTGTGTGACTTATTTCAGTTAGAATCATCATACCTGAATCCACTCATTATGCTGCTACGGGCCTGATGACATAGATTTCATTGCTGAGTGATATTGCATTGTACGTAAGTACCACAACTTCTTTATCCATTACTCACTTTCTGCGATATTGAACTTGTACCGTAAACGAGGTTCTTGTAAACAGAGCCGTCCCAAACTTTGGGGTGGCTGTGTCTTTTTGATTTTAATTTCCCTAAGCTATAGGACCATAAGTGGAAGTGCCCTAGGCTCTGTTGCTTTGTTTTTTAGATGTTTCAGGAAACACCATACACTTCTCCCGAGTGGCTGTTTGCAATTTACATCCCGCCCATCAGCATAACAAGGCTCCCAGTTCTCCATGGCCTGTCCTGCCTTCTGGATTTTACACTTTTTTCAGATGGCCCTTTTGACCGGGGGGAAGTGAGACTTCATTGTAGTGCAGATTTCCTTTGCAAGCATGCTTGGTTGGCCAAAAAGGTCGTATGCGTTTTTTCCTGAATATATTCAGGAAAAAACGCATACGCCCTTTTTGGCCAAGTGCATCATTGTGGACGTTCTGCCTCTTTTCCTATGCTTTAACTGCAATTCCAGTCTACCTCCTGAAATCGGTTTCCTGCAATTCTGCCCCGCTTTCAAGTCCTCTTGGCAGCCTTACTTCAGTATATTTTTGGACGATAGCTGTCATTTGTAACTCTGCAGGTTTGTGAATTACAGTGCCCCTGAGCTCCTTTCTTCAACTCGCTTTCTTGTGAGCTGGTCGCAACACCGCAGGATTGCTTCAGGCCCTAATCTGGTTCCGGCACGGCACGCTGAGCCTTTGGTTAATTCCTCTTCCTGGTGGGAAATGAGAGTTAAATTTGCCCGTCCAGACACCTCCAGCTAGTCTCTCATTGGTTCTCCCTATTCCTGTTCATCTTCCGCAGAAATTGCAAACTGGGCCAAACAGGAGGTTAAAGGCACTGACTCTCCAAGTCGGGAGAGTGTTAGTAAAGCGTCTGGAATGTTGCACCCGAGTACCAGGGGACGAGAACTGAGACATATTTGAACACGTCTCCCGATCACACGGTTGATCATACTCTGGGTTCCACATGCATGTTTTAGCTGAAGGAAGAATCCCTTAAACCTGGAGAGTTGAGACCCGTGGAATGGGTACCATGCAATATGACTTCAAAGGGTCTTCATTTGCTCACTGAACCTCTCCAATCCTATCACTGCTGCGTTTATGCCCCTGTACACACACTTGATTCTCTTTCGGAGACACAGCAATCCATAGGTTTTAAGATACTTTCTAGTCAGGTACATTCTTAGGCATTTAATATGAGGTGTTGAGTCCATTTCGTTGAGCAAGGTGTAGCTCTTGTCTATTACATATTTGGCTTAAGGAACTTTATCTGTGCTCATTTCAATCTCTGGTTTTAGGCAGCACCCCAACTCACCTTTTCCCTTAGCAAGCATAAGTTGGTTTTCTAAATTTGAGACCCTGTTCTGTTTTGTAATTCAGTTCCTGTGTAGCCAAGTTTACATTCCGTGTATTAGTGATATCTTATGATGTTTCTTTTTCTGTGTGACTTATTTCAGTTAGAATCATCATACCTGAATCCACTCATTATGCTGCTACGGGCCTGATGACATAGATTTCATTGCTGAGTGATATTGCATTGTACGTAAGTACCACAACTTCTTTATCCATTACTCACTTTCTGCGATATTGAACTTGTACCGTAAACGAGGTTCTTGTAAACAGAGCCGTCCCAAACTTTGGGGTGGCTGTGTCTTTTTGATTTTAATTTCCCTAAGCTATAGGACCATAAGTGGAAGTGCCCTAGGCTCTGTTGCTTTGTTTTTTAGATGTTTCAGGAAACACCATACACTTCTCCCGAGTGGCTGTTGGCAATTTACATCCCGCCCATCAGCATAACAAGGCTCCCAGTTCTCCATGGCCTGTCCTGCCTTCTGGATTTTACACTTTGTTCAGATGGCCCTTTTGACCGGGGGGAAGTGAGACTTCATTGTAGTGCAGATTTCCTTTGTAAGCTTGCTTGGTTGGCCAAAAAGGGCGTATGCGTTTTTTCCTGAATATATTCAGGAAAAAACGCATACGCCCTTTTTGACCAAGTGCATCATTGTGGACGTTCTGCCTCTTTTCCTATGCTTTAACTGCAATTCCTGTCTACCTCCTGAAATCGGTTTCCTGCAATTCTGCCCCGCTTTCAAGTCCTCTTGGCAGCCTTACTTCAGTATATTTTTGAACGATAGCTGTCATTTATAACTCTGCAGGTTTGTGAATTACAGTGCCCCTGAGCTCCTTTCTTCAACTCGCTTTCTTGTGAGCTGGTCGCAACACCGCAGGATTGCTTCAGGCCCTAATCTGGTTCCGGCACGGCACGCTGAGCCTTTGGTTAATTCCTCTTCCTGGTGGGAAATGAGAGTTAAATTTGCCCGTCCAGACACCTCCAGCTAGTCTCTCATTGGTTCTCCCTATTCCTGTTCATCTTCCGCAGAAATTGCAAACTGGGCCAAACAGGAGGTTAAAGGCACTGACTCTCCAAGTTGGGAGAGTGTTAGTAAAGCTTCTGGAATGTTGCACCCGAGTACCAGGGGACGAGAACTGAGACATATTTGAACACGTCTCCCGATCACACGGTTGATCATACTCTGGGTTCCACATGCATGTTTTAGCTGAAGGAAGAATCCCTTAAACCTGGAGAGTTGAGACCCGTGGAATGGGTACCATGCAATATGACTTCAAAGGGTCTTCATTTGCTCACCGAACCTCTCCAATCCTATCACTGCTGCGTTTATGCCCCTGTACACACGCTTGATTCTCTTTCGGAGACATAGCAATCCATAGGTTTTAAGATACTTACTAGTCAGGTACATTCTTAGGCGTTTAATATGGGGTGTTGAGTCCATTTCGTTGAGCAAGGAGTAGCTCTTGTCTATTCTATATTTGGCTTAAGGAACTTTATCTGTGTTCATTTCAATCTCTGGTTTTAGGCAGCACCCCAACTCACCTTTACCCTTAGCAAGCATAAGTTGGTTTTCTAAATTTGAGACCCTGTTCTGTTTTGTAATTCAGTTCCTGTGTAGCCAAGTTTACATTCCGTGTATTAGTGATATCTTATGATGTTTCTTTTTCTGTGTGACTTATTTCAGTTAGAATCATCATACCTGAATCCACTCATTATGCTGCTACGGGCCTGATGACATAGATTTCATTGCTGAGTGATATTGCATTGTACGTAAGTACCACAACTTCTTTATCCATTACTCACTTTCTGCGATATTGAACTTGTACCGTAAACGAGGTTCTTGTAAACAGAGCCGTCCCAAACTTTGGGGTGGCTGTGTCTTTTTGATTTTAATTTCCCTAAGCTATAGGACCATAAGTGGAAGTGCCCTAGGCTCTGTTGCTTTGTTTTTTAGATGTTTCAGGAAACACCATACACTTCTCCCGAGTGGCTGTTTGCAATTTACATCCCGCCCATCAGCATAACAAGGCTCCCAGTTCTCCATGGCCTGTCCTGCCTTCTGGATTTTACACTTTTTTCAGATGGCCCTTTTGACCGGGGGGAAGTGAGACTTCATTGTAGTGCAGATTTCCTTTGCAAGCATGCTTGGTTGGCCAAAAAGGTCGTATGCGTTTTTTCCTGAATATATTCAGGAAAAAACGCATACGCCCTTTTTGGCCAAGTGCATCATTGTGGACGTTCTGCCTCTTTTCCTATGCTTTAACTGCAATTCCAGTCTACCTCCTGAAATCGGTTTCCTGCAATTCTGCCCCGCTTTCAAGTCCTCTTGGCAGCCTTACTTCAGTATATTTTTGGACGATAGCTGTCATTTGTAACTCTGCAGGTTTGTGAATTACAGTGCCCCTGAGCTCCTTTCTTCAACTCGCTTTCTTGTGAGCTGGTCGCAACACCGCAGGATTGCTTCAGGCCCTAATCTGGTTCCGGCACGGCACGCTGAGCCTTTGGTTAATTCCTCTTCCTGGTGGGAAATGAGAGTTAAATTTGCCCGTCCAGACACCTCCAGCTAGTCTCTCATTGGTTCTCCCTATTCCTGTTCATCTTCCGCAGAAATTGCAAACTGGGCCAAACAGGAGGTTAAAGGCACTGACTCTCCAAGTCGGGAGAGTGTTAGTAAAGCGTCTGGAATGTTGCACCCGAGTACCAGGGGACGAGAACTGAGACATATTTGAACACGTCTCCCGATCACACGGTTGATCATACTCTGGGTTCCACATGCATGTTTTAGCTGAAGGAAGAATCCCTTAAACCTGGAGAGTTGAGACCCGTGGAATGGGTACCATGCAATATGACTTCAAAGGGTCTTCATTTGCTCACTGAACCTCTCCAATCCTATCACTGCTGCGTTTATGCCCCTGTACACACGCTTGATTCTCTTTCGGAGACACAGCAATCCATAGGTTTTAAGATACTTTCTAGTCAGGTACATTCTTAGGCATTTAATATGAGGTGTTGAGTCCATTTCGTTGAGCAAGGTGTAGCTCTTGTCTATTACATATTTGGCTTAAGGAACTTTATCTGTGCTCATTTCAATCTCTGGTTTTAGGCAGCACCCCAACTCACCTTTTCCCTTAGCAAGCATAAGTTGGTTTTCTAAATTTGAGACCCTGTTCTGTTTTGTAATTCAGTTCCTGTGTAGCCAAGTTTACATTCCGTGTATTAGTGATATCTTATGATGTTTCTTTTTCTGTGTGACTTATTTCAGTTAGAATCATCATACCTGAATCCCCTCATTATGCTGCTACGGGCCTGATGACATAGATTTCATTGCTGAGTGATATTGCATTGTACGTAAGTACCACAACTTCTTTATCCATTACTCACTTTCTGAGATATTGAACTTGTTCCGTAAACGAGGTTCTTGTAAACAGAGCCGTCCCAAACTTTGGGGTGGCTGTGTCTTTTTGATTTTAATTTCCTTAAGCTATAGGACCATAAGTGGAAGTGCCCTAGGCTCTGTTGCTTTGTTTTTTAGATGTTTCAGGAAACACCATACACTTCTCCCGAGTGGCTGTTGGCAATTTACATCCCGCCCATCAGCATAACAAGGCTCCCAGTTCTCCATGGCCTGTCCTGCCTTCTGGATTTTACACTTTTTTCAGATGGCCCTTTTGACCGGGGGGAAGTGAGACTTCATTGTAGTGCAGATTTCCTTTGCAAGCTTGCTTGGTTGGCCAAAAAGGGCGTATGCGTTTTTTCCTGAATATATTCAGGAAAAAACGCATACGCCCTTTTTGGCCAAGTGCATCATTGTGGACGTTCTGCCTCTTTTCCTATGCTTTAACTGCAATTCCAGTCTACCTCCTGAAATCGGTTTCCTGCAATTCTGCCCCGCTTTCAAGTCCTCTTGGCAGCCTTACTTCAGTATATTTTTGGACGATAGCTGTCATTTGTAACTCTGCAGTTTTGTGAATTACAGTGCCCCTGAGCTCCTTTCTTCAACTCGCTTTCTTGTGAGCTGGTCGCAACACCGCAGGATTGCTTCAGGCCCTAATCTGGTTCCGGCACGGCACGCTGAGCCTTTGGTTAATTCCTCTTCCTGGTGGGAAATGAGAGTTAAATTTGCCCGTCCAGACACCTCCAGCTAGTCTCTCATTGGTTCTCCCTATTCCTGTTCATCTTCCGCAGAAATTGCAAACTGGGCCAAACAGGAGGTTAAAGGCACTGACTCTCCAAGTTGGGAGAGTGTTAGTAAAGCTTCTGGAATGTTGCACCCGAGTACCAGGGGACGAGAACTGAGACATATTTGAACACGTCTCCCGATCACACGGTTGATCATACTCTGGGTTCCACATGCATGTTTTAGCTGAAGGAAGAATCCCTTAAACCTGGAGAGTTGAGACCCGTGGAATGGGTACCATGCAATATGACTTCAAAGGGTCTTCATTTGCTCACCGAACCTCTCCAATCCTATCACTGCTGCGTTTATGCCCCTGTACACACGCTTGATTCTCTTTCGGAGACATAGCAATCCATAGGTTTTAAGATACTTACTAGTCAGGTACATTCTTAGGCGTTTAATATGGGGTGTTGAGTCCATTTCGTTGAGCAAGGAGTAGCTCTTGTCTATTCTATATTTGGCTTAAGGAACTTTATCTGTGTTCATTTCAATCTCTGGTTTTAGGCAGCACCCCAACTCACCTTTACCCTTAGCAAGCATAAGTTGGTTTTCTAAATTTGAGACCCTGTTCTGTTTTGTAATTCAGTTCCTGTGTAGCCAAGTTTACATTCCGTGTATTAGTGATATCTTATGATGTTTCTTTTTCTGTGTGACTTATTTCAGTTAGAATCATCATACCTGAATCCACTCATTATGCTGCTACGGGCCTGATGACATAGATTTCATTGCTGAGTGATATTGCATTGTACATAAGTACCACAACTTCTTTATCCATTACTCACTTTCTGCGATATTGAACTTGTACCGTAAACGAGGTTCTTGTAAACAGAGCCGTCCCAAACTTTGGGGTGGCTGTGTCTTTTTGATTTTAATTTCCCTAAGCTATAGGACCATAAGTGGAAGTGCCCTAGGCTCTGTTGCTTTGTTTTTTAGATGTTTCAGGAAACACCATACACTTCTCCCGAGTGGCTGTTTGCAATTTACATCCCGCCCATCAGCATAACAAGGCTCCCAGTTCTCCATGGCCTGTCCTGCCTTCTGGATTTTACACTTTTTTCAGATGGCCCTTTTGACCGGGGGGAAGTGAGACTTCATTGTAGTGCAGATTTCCTTTGCAAGCATGCTTGGTTGGCCAAAAAGGTCGTATGCGTTTTTTCCTGAATATATTCAGGAAAAAACGCATACGCCCTTTTTGGCCAAGTGCATCATTGTGGACGTTCTGCCTCTTTTCCTATGCTTTAACTGCAATTCCAGTCTACCTCCTGAAATCGGTTTCCTGCAATTCTGCCCCGCTTTCAAGTCCTCTTGGCAGCCTTACTTCAGTATATTTTTGGACGATAGCTGTCATTTGTAACTCTGCAGGTTTGTGAATTACAGTGCCCCTGAGCTCCTTTCTTCAACTCGCTTTCTTGTGAGCTGGTCGCAACACCGCAGGATTGCTTCAGGCCCTAATCTGGTTCCGGCACGGCACGCTGAGCCTTTGGTTAATTCCTCTTCCTGGTGGGAAATGAGAGTTAAATTTGCCCGTCCAGACACCTCCAGCTAGTCTCTCATTGGTTCTCCCTATTCCTGTTCATCTTCCGCAGAAATTGCAAACTGGGCCAAACAGGAGGTTAAAGGCACTGACTCTCCAAGTCGGGAGAGTGTTAGTAAAGCGTCTGGAATGTTGCACCCGAGTACCAGGGGACGAGAACTGAGACATATTTGAACACGTCTCCCGATCACACGGTTGATCATACTCTGGGTTCCACATGCATGTTTTAGCTGAAGGAAGAATCCCTTAAACCTGGAGAGTTGAGACCCGTGGAATGGGTACCATGCAATATGACTTCAAAGGGTCTTCATTTGCTCACTGAACCTCTCCAATCCTATCACTGCTGCGTTTATGCCCCTGTACACACGCTTGATTCTCTTTCGGAGACACAGCAATCCATAGGTTTTAAGATACTTTCTAGTCAGGTACATTCTTAGGCATTTAATATGAGGTGTTGAGTCCATTTCGTTGAGCAAGGTGTAGCTCTTGTCTATTACATATTTGGCTTAAGGAACTTTATCTGTGCTCATTTCAATCTCTGGTTTTAGGCAGCACCCCAACTCACCTTTTCCCTTAGCAAGCATAAGTTGGTTTTCTAAATTTGAGACCCTGTTCTGTTTTGTAATTCAGTTCCTGTGTAGCCAAGTTTACATTCCGTGTATTAGTGATATCTTATGATGTTTCTTTTTCTGTGTGACTTATTTCAGTTAGAATCATCATACCTGAATCCCCTCATTATGCTGCTACGGGCCTGATGACATAGATTTCATTGCTGAGTGATATTGCATTGTACGTAAGTACCACAACTTCTTTATCCATTACTCACTTTCTGAGATATTGAACTTGTTCCGTAAACGAGGTTCTTGTAAACAGAGCCGTCCCAAACTTTGGGGTGGCTGTGTCTTTTTGATTTTAATTTCCTTAAGCTATAGGACCATAAGTGGAAGTGCCCTAGGCTCTGTTGCTTTGTTTTTTAGATGTTTCAGGAAACACCATACACTTCTCCCGAGTGGCTGTTGGCAATTTACATCCCGCCCATCAGCATAACAAGGCTCCCAGTTCTCCATGGCCTGTCCTGCCTTCTGGATTTTACACTTTTTTCAGATGGCCCTTTTGACCGGGGGGAAGTGAGACTTCATTGTAGTGCAGATTTCCTTTGCAAGCTTGCTTGGTTGGCCAAAAAGGGCGTATGCGTTTTTTCCTGAATATATTCAGGAAAAAACGCATACGCCCTTTTTGGCCAAGTGCATCATTGTGGACGTTCTGCCTCTTTTCCTATGCTTTAACTGCAATTCCAGTCTACCTCCTGAAATCGGTTTCCTGCAATTCTGCCCCGCTTTCAAGTCCTCTTGGCAGCCTTACTTCAGTATATTTTTGGACGATAGCTGTCATTTGTAACTCTGCAGTTTTGTGAATTACAGTGCCCCTGAGCTCCTTTCTTCAACTCGCTTTCTTGTGAGCTGGTCGCAACACCGCAGGATTGCTTCAGGCCCTAATCTGGTTCCGGCACGGCACGCTGAGCCTTTGGTTAATACCTCTTCCTGGTGGGAAATGAGAGTTAAATTTGCCCATCCAGACACCTCCAGCTAGTCTCTCATTGGTTCTCCCTATTCCTGTTCATCTTCCGCAGAAATTGCAAACTGGGCCAAACAGGAGGTTAAAGGCACTGACTCTCCAAGTCGGGAGAGTGTTAGTAAAGCGTCTGGAATGTTGCACCCGAGTACCAGGGGACGAGAACTGAGACATATTTGAACACGTCTCCCGATCGCACAGTGGATCATACTCTGGGTTCCACATGCATGTTTTAGCTGAAGGAAGAATCCCTTAAACCTGGAGAGTTGAGACCCGTGGAATGGGTACCATGCAATATGACTTCAAAGGGTCTTCATTTGCTCACCGAACCTCTCCAATCCTATCACTGCTGCGTTTATGCCCCTGTACACACGCTTGATTCTCTTTCGGAGACATAGCAATCCATAGGTTTTAAGATACTTACTAGTCAGGTACATTCTTAGGCGTTTAATATGGGGTGTTGAGTCCATTTCGTTGAGCAAGGAGTAGCTCTTGTCTATTCTATATTTGGCTTAAGGAACTTTATCTGTGTTCATTTCAATCTCTGGTTTTAGGCAGCACCCCAACTCACCTTTACCCTTAGCAAGCATAAGTTGGTTTTCTAAATTTGAGACCCTGTTCTGTTTTGTAATTCAGTTCCTGTGTAGCCAAGTTTACATTCCGTGTATTAGTGATATCTTATGATGTTTCTTTTTCTGTGTGACTTATTTCAGTTAGAATCATCATACCTGAATCCACTCATTATGCTGCTACGGGCCTGATGACATAGATTTCATTGCTGAGTGATATTGCATTGTACGTAAGTACCACAACTTCTTTATCCATTACTCACTTTCTGCGATATTGAACTTGTACCGTAAACGAGGTTCTTGTAAACAGAGCCGTCCCAAACTTTGGGGTGGCTGTGTCTTTTTGATTTTAATTTCCCTAAGCTATAGGACCATAAGTGGAAGTGCCCTAGGCTCTGTTGCTTTGTTTTTTAGATGTTTCAGGAAACACCATACACTTCTCCCGAGTGGCTGTTTGCAATTTACATCCCGCCCATCAGCATAACAAGGCTCCCAGTTCTCCATGGCCTGTCCTGCCTTCTGGATTTTACACTTTTTTCAGATGGCCCTTTTGACCGGGGGGAAGTGAGACTTCATTGTAGTGCAGATTTCCTTTGCAAGCATGCTTGGTTGGCCAAAAAGGTCGTATGCGTTTTTTCCTGAATATATTCAGGAAAAAACGCATACGCCCTTTTTGGCCAAGTGCATCATTGTGGACGTTCTGCCTCTTTTCCTATGCTTTAACTGCAATTCCAGTCTACCTCCTGAAATCGGTTTCCTGCAATTCTGCCCCGCTTTCAAGTC
The DNA here is from genome assembly GCF_964374135.1 of Grampus griseus. Taxonomy (NCBI): domain Eukaryota; kingdom Metazoa; phylum Chordata; class Mammalia; order Artiodactyla; family Delphinidae; genus Grampus; species Grampus griseus. The sequence continues at coordinate 291,594 of NW_028133320.1, forward strand.
CTCTTGGCAGCCTTACTTCAGTATATTTTTGGACGATAGCTGTCATTTGTAACTCTGCAGGTTTGTGAATTACAGTGCCCCTGAGCTCCTTTCTTCAACTCGCTTTCTTGTGAGCTGGTCGCAACACCGCAGGATTGCTTCAGGCCCTAATCTGGTTCCGGCACGGCACGCTGAGCCTTTGGTTAATTCCTCTTCCTGGTGGGAAATGAGAGTTAAATTTGCCCGTCCAGACACCTCCAGCTAGTCTCTCATTGGTTCTCCCTATTCCTGTTCATCTTCCGCAGAAATTGCAAACTGGGCCAAACAGGAGGTTAAAGGCACTGACTCTCCAAGTCGGGAGAGTGTTAGTAAAGCGTCTGGAATGTTGCACCCGAGTACCAGGGGACGAGAACTGAGACATATTTGAACACGTCTCCCGATCACACGGTTGATCATACTCTGGGTTCCACATGCATGTTTTAGCTGAAGGAAGAATCCCTTAAACCTGGAGAGTTGAGACCCGTGGAATGGGTACCATGCAATATGACTTCAAAGGGTCTTCATTTGCTCACTGAACCTCTCCAATCCTATCACTGCTGCGTTTATGCCCCTGTACACACGCTTGATTCTCTTTCGGAGACACAGCAATCCATAGGTTTTAAGATACTTTCTAGTCAGGTACATTCTTAGGCATTTAATATGAGGTGTTGAGTCCATTTCGTTGAGTAAGGTGTAGCTCTTGTCTATTACATATTTGGCTTAAGGAACTTTATCTGTGCTCATTTCAATCTCTGGTTTTAGGCAGCACCCCAACTCACCTTTTCCCTTAGCAAGCATAAGTTGGTTTTCTAAATTTGAGACCCTGATCTGTTTTGTAATTCAGTTCCTGTGTAGCCAAGTTTACATTCCGTGTATTAGTGATATCTTATGATGTTTCTTTTTCTGTGTGACTTATTTCAGTTAGAATCATCATACCTGAATCCCCTCATTATGCTGCTACGGGCCTGATGACATAGATTTCATTGCTGAGTGATATTGCATTGTACGTAAGTACCACAACTTCTTTATCCATTACTCACTTTCTGAGATATTGAACTTGTTCCGTAAACGAGGTTCTTGTAAACAGAGCCGTCCCAAACTTTGGGGTGGCTGTGTCTTTTTGATTTTAATTTCCTTAAGCTATAGGACCATAAGTGGAAGTGCCCTAGGCTCTGTTGCTTTGTTTTTTAGATGTTTCAGGAAACACCATACACTTCTCCTGAGTGGCTGTTGGCAATTTACATCCCGCCCATCAGCATAACAAGGCTCCCAGTTCTCCATGGCCTGTCCTGCCTTCTGGATTTTACACTTTTTTCAGATGGCCCTTTTGACCGGGGGGAAGTGAGACTTCATTGTAGTGCAGATTTCCTTTGCAAGCTTGCTTGGTTGGCCAAAAAGGGCGTATGCGTTTTTTCCTGAATATATTCAGGAAAAAACGCATACGCCCTTTTTGGCCAAGTGCATCATTGTGGACGTTCTGCCTCTTTTCCTATGCTTTAACTGCAATTCCAGTCTACCTCCTGAAATCGGTTTCCTGCAATTCTGCCCCGCTTTCAAGTCCTCTTGGCAGCCTTACTTCAGTATATTTTTGGACGATAGCTGTCATTTGTAACTCTGCAGTTTTGTGAATTACAGTGCCCCTGAGCTCCTTTCTTCAACTCGCTTTCTTGTGAGCTGGTCGCAACACCGCAGGATTGCTTCAGGCCCTAATCTGGTTCCGGCACGGCACGCTGAGCCTTTGGTTAATACCTCTTCCTGGTGGGAAATGAGAGTTAAATTTGCCCATCCAGACACCTCCAGCTAGTCTCTCATTGGTTCTCCCTATTCCTGTTCATCTTCCGCAGAAATTGCAAACTGGGCCAAACAGGAGGTTAAAGGCACTGACTCTCCAAGTCGGGAGAGTGTTAGTAAAGCGTCTGGAATGTTGCACCCGAGTACCAGGGGATGAGAACTGAGACATATTTGAACACGTCTCCCGATCGCACAGTGGATCATACTCTGGGTTCCACATGCATGTTTTAGCTGAAGGAAGAATCCCTTAAACCTGGAGAGTTGAGACCCGTGGAATGGGTACCATGCAATATGACTTCAAAGGGTCTTCATTTGCTCACCGAACCTCTCCAATCCTATCACTGCTGCGTTTATGCCCCTGTACACACGCTTGATTCTCTTTCGGAGACATAGCAATCCATAGGTTTTAAGATACTTACTAGTCAGGTACATTCTTAGGCGTTTAATATGGGGTGTTGAGTCCATTTCGTTGAGCAAGGAGTAGCTCTTGTCTATTCTATATTTGGCTTAAGGAACTTTATCTGTGTTCATTTCAATCTCTGGTTTTAGGCAGCACCCCAACTCACCTTTCCCCTTAGCAAGCATAAGTTGGTTTTCTAAATTTGAGACCCTGTTCTGTTTTGTAATTCAGTTCCAGTGTAGCCAAGTTTACATTCCGTGTATTAGTGATATCTTATGATGTTTCTTTTTCTGTGTGACTTATTTCAGTTAGAATCATCATACCTGAATCCACTCATTATGCTGCTACGGGCCTGATGACATAGATTTCATTGCTGAGTGATATTGCATTGTACGTAAGTACCACAACTTCTTTATCCATTACTCACTTTCTGCGATATTGAACTTGTACCGTAAACGAGGTTCTTGTAAACAGAGCCGTCCCAAACTTTGGGGTGGCTGTGTCTTTTTGATTTTAATTTCCCTAAGCTATAGGACCATAAGTGGAAGTGCCCTAGGCTCTGTTGCTTTGTTTTTTAGATGTTTCAGGAAACACCATACACTTCTCCCGAGTGGCTGTTGGCAATTTACATCCCGCCCATCAGCATAACAAGGCTCCCAGTTCTCCATGGCCTGTCCTGCCTTCTGGATTTTACACTTTTTTCAGATGGCCCTTTTGACCGGGGGGAAGTGAGACTTCATTGTAGTGCAGATTTCCTTTGCAAGCTTGCTTGGTTGGCCAAAAAGGGCGTATGCGTTTTTTCCTGAATATATTCAGGAAAAAACGCATACGCCCTTTTTGGCCAAGTGCATCATTGTGGACGTTCTGCCTCTTTTCCTATGCTTTAACTGCAATTCCAGTCTACCTCCTGAAATTGGTTTCCTGCAATTCTGCCCCGCTTTCAAGTCCTCTTGGCAGCCTTACTTCAGTATATTTTTGGACGATAGCTGTCATTTATAACTCTGCAGGTTTGTGAATTACAGTGCCCCTGAGCTCCTTTCTTCAACTCGCTTTCTTGTGAGCTGGTCGCAACACCGCAGGATTGCTTCAGGCCCTAATCTGGTTCCGGCACGGCACGCTGAGCCTTTGGTTAATTCCTCTTCCTGGTGGGAAATGAGAGTTAAATTTGCCCGTCCAGACACCTCCAGCTAGTCTCTCATTGGTTCTCCCTATTCCTGTTCATCTTCCGCAGAAATTGCAAACTGGGCCAAACAGGAGGTTAAAGGCACTGACTCTCCAAGTCGGGAGAGTGTTAGTAAAGCGTCTGGAATGTTGCACCCGAGTACCAGGGGACGAGAACTGAGACATATTTGTACACGTCTCCCGATCGCACAGTGGATCATACTCTGGGTTCCACATGCATGTTTTAGCTGAAGGAAGAATCCCTTAAACCTGGAGAGTTGAGACCCGTGGAATGGGTACCATGCAATATGACTTCAAAGGGTCTTCATTTGCTCACCGAACCTCTCCAATCCTATCACTGCTGTGTTTATGCCCCTGTACACACGCTTGATTCTCTTTCGGAGACATAGCAATCCATAGGTTTTAAGATACTTACTAGTCAGGTACATTCTTAGGCGTTTAATATGGGGTGTTGAGTCCATTTCGTTGAGCAAGGAGTAGCTCTTGTCTATTCCATATTTGGCTTAAGGAACTTTATCTGTGTTCATTACAATCTCTGGTTTTAGGCAGCACCCCAACTCACCTTTCCCCTTAGCAAGCATAAGTTGGTTTTCTAAATTTGAGACCCTGTTCTGTTTTGTAATTCAGTTCCTGTGTAGCCAAGTTTACATTCCGTGTATTAGTGATATCTTATGATGTTTCTTTTTCTGTGTGACTTATTTCAGTTAGAATCATCATACCTGAATCCACTCATTATGCTGCTACGGGCCTGATGACATAGATTTCATTGCTGAGTGATATTGCATTGTACGTAAGTACCACAACTTCTTTATCCATTACTCACTTTCTGCGATATTGAACTTGTACCGTAAACGAGGTTCTTGTAAACAGAGCCGTCCCAAACTTTGGGGTGGCTGTGTCTTTTTGATTTTAATTTCCCTAAGCTATAGGACCATAAGTGGAAGTGCCCTAGGCTCTGTTGCTTTGTTTTTTAGATGTTTCAGGAAACACCATACACTTCTCCCGAGTGGCTGTTGGCAATTTACATCCCGCCCATCAGCATAACAAGGCTCCCAGTTCTCCATGGCCTGTCCTGCCTTCTGGATTTTACACTTTTTTCAGATGGCCCTTTTGACCGGGGGGAAGTGAGACTTCATTGTAGTGCAGATTTCCTTTGCAAGCTTGCTTGGTTGGCCAAAAAGGGCGTATGCGTTTTTTCCTGAATATATTCAGGAAAAAACGCATACGCCCTTTTTGGCCAAGTGCATCATTGTGGACGTTCTGCCTCTTTTCCTATGCTTTAACTGCAATTCCAGTCTACCTCCTGAAATCGGTTTCCTGCAATTCTGCCCCGCTTTCAAGTCCTCTTGGCAGCCTTAGTTCAGTATATTTTTGGACGATAGCTGTCATTTATAACTCTGCAGGTTTGTGAATTACAGTGCCCCTGAGCTCCTTTCTTCAACTCGCTTTCTTGTGAGCTGGTCGCAACACCGCAGGATTGCTTCAGGCCCTAATCTGGTTCCGGCACGGCACGCTGAGCCTTTGGTTAATTCCTCTTCCTGGTGGGAAATGAGAGTTAAATTTGCCCGTCCAGACACCTCCAGCTAGTCTCTCATTGGTTCTCCCTATTCCTGTTCATCTTCCGCAGAAATTGCAAACTGGGCCAAACAGGAGGTTAAAGGCACTGACTCTCCAAGTCGGGAGAGTGTTAGTAAAGCGTCTGGAATGTTGCACCCGAGTACCAGGGGACGAGAACTGAGACATATTTGAACACGTCTCCTGATCGCACAGTGGATCATACTCTGGGTTCCACATGCATGTTTTAGCTGAAGGAAGAATCCCTTAAACCTGGAGAGTTGAGACCCGTGGAATGGGCACCATGCAATATGACTTCAAAGGGTCTTCATTTGCTCACCGAACCTCTCCAATCCTATCACTGCTGTGTTTATGCCCCTGTACACACGCTTGATTCTCTTTCGGAGACATAGCAATCCATAGGTTTTAAGATACTTACTAGTCAGGTACATTCTTAGGCGTTTAATATGGGGTGTTGAGTCCATTTCGTTGAGCAAGGAGTAGCTCTTGTCTATTCCATATTTGGCTTAAGGAACTTTATCTGTGCTCATTTCAATCTCTGGTTTTAGGCAGCACCCCAACTCACCTTTTCCCTTAGCAAGCATAAGTTGGTTTTCTAAATTTGAGACCCTGTTCTGTTTTGTAATTCAGTTCCTGTGTAGCCAAGTTTACATTCCGTGTATTAGTGATATCTTATGATGTTTCTTTTTCTGTGTGACTTATTTCAGTTAGAATCATCATACCTGAATCCCCTCATTATGCTGCTACGGGCCTGATGACATAGATTTCATTGCTGAGTGATATTGCATTGTACGTAAGTACCACAACTTCTTTATCCATTACTCACTTTCTGAGATATTGAACTTGTTCCGTAAACGAGGTTCTTGTAAACAGAGCCGTCCCAAACTTTGGGGTGGCTGTGTCTTTTTGATTTTAATTTCCTTAAGCTATAGGACCATAAGTGGAAGTGCCCTAGGCTCTGTTGCTTTGTTTTTTAGATGTTTCAGGAAACACCATACACTTCTCCCGAGTGGCTGTTGGCAATTTACATCCCGCCCATCAGCATAACAAGGCTCCCAGTTCTCCATGGCCTGTCCTGCCTTCTGGATTTTACACTTTTTTCAGATGGCCCTTTTGACCGGGGGGAAGTGAGACTTCATTGTAGTGCAGATTTCCTTTGCAAGCTTGCTTGGTTGGCCAAAAAGGGCATATGCGTTTTTTCCTGAATATATTCAGGAAAAAACGCATACGCCCTTTTTGGCCAAGTGCATCATTGTGGACGTTCTGCCTCTTTTCCTATGCTTTAACTGCAATTCCAGTCTACCTCCTGAAATCGGTTTCCTGCAATTCTGCCCCGCTTTCAAGTCCTCTTGGCAGCCTTACTTCAGTATATTTTTGGACGATAGCTGTCATTTGTAACTCTGCAGTTTTGTGAATTACAGTGCCCCTGAGCTCCTTTCTTCAACTCGCTTTCTTGTGAGCTGGTCGCAACACCGCAGGATTGCTTCAGGCCCTAATCTGGTTCCGGCACGGCACGCTGAGCCTTTGGTTAATACCTCTTCCTGGTGGGAAATGAGAGTTAAATTTGCCCGTCCAGACACCTCCAGCTAGTCTCTCATTGGTTCTCCCTATTCCTGTTCATCTTCCGCAGAAATTGCAAACTGGGCCAAACAGGAGGTTAAAGGCACTGACTCTCCAAGTCGGGAGAGTGTTAGTAAAGCGTCTGGAATGTTGCACCCGAGTACCAGGGGATGAGAACTGAGACATATTTGAACACGTCTCCCGATCGCACAGTGGATCATACTCTGGGTTCCACATGCATGTTTTAGCTGAAGGAAGAATCCCTTAAACCTGGAGAGTTGAGACCCGTGGAATGGGTACCATGCAATATGACTTCAAAGGGTCTTCATTTGCTCACCGAACCTCTCCAATCCTATCACTGCTGTGTTTATGCCCCTGTACACACGCTTGATTCTCTTTCGGAGACATAGCAATCCATAGGTTTTAAGATACTTACTAGTCAGGTACATTCTTAGGCGTTTAATATGGGGTGTTGTGTCCATTTCGTTGAGCAAGGAGTAGCTCTTGTCTATTCCATATTTGGCTTAAGGAACTTTATCTGTGTTCATTACAATCTCTGGTTTTAGGCAGCACCCCAACTCACCTTTCCCCTTAGCAAGCATAAGTTGGTTTTCTAAATTTGAGACCCTGTTCTGTTTTGTCATTCAGTTCCTGTGTAGCCAAGTTTACATTCCGTGTATTAGTGATATCTTATGATGTTTCTTTTTCTGTGTGACTTATTTCAGTTAGAATCATCATACCTGAATCCACTCATTATGCTGCTACGGGCCTGATGACATAGATTTCATTGCTGAGTGATATTGCATTGTACGTAAGTACCACAACTTCTTTATCCATTACTCACTTTCTGCGATATTGAACTTGTACCGTAAACGAGGTTCTTGTAAACAGAGCCGTCCCAAACTTTGGGGTGGCTGTGTCTTTTTGATTTTAATTTCCCTAAGCTATAGGACCATAAGTGGAAGTGCCCTAGGCTCTGTTGCTTTGTTTTTTAGATGTTTCAGGAAACACCATACACTTCTCCCGAGTGGCTGTTGGCAATTTACATCCCGCCCATCAGCATAACAAGGCTCCCAGTTCTCCATGGCCTGTCCTGCCTTCTGGATTTTACACTTTTTTCAGATGGCCCTTTTGACCGGGGGGAAGTGAGACTTCATTGTAGTGCAGATTTCCTTTGCAAGCTTGCTTGGTTGGCCAAAAAGGTCGTATGCGTTTTTTCCTGAATATATTCAGGAAAAAACGCATACGCCCTTTTTGGCCAAGTGCATCATTGTGGACGTTCTGCCTCTTTTCCTATGCTTTAACTGCAATTCCAGTCTACCTCCTGAAATCGGTTTCCTGCAATTCTGCCCCGCTTTCAAGTCCTCTTGGCAGCCTTACTTCAGTATATTTTTGGACGATAGCTGTCATTTGTAACTCTGCAGGTTTGTGAATTACAGTGCCCCTGAGCTCCTTTCTTCAACTCGCTTTCTTGTGAGCTGGTCGCAACACCGCAGGATTGCTTCAGGCCCTAATCTGGTTCCGGCACGGCACGCTGAGCCTTTGGTTAATTCCTCTTCCTGGTGGGAAATGAGAGTTAAATTTGCCCGTCCAGACACCTCCAGCTAGTCTCTCATTGGTTCTCCCTATTCCTGTTCATCTTCCGCAGAAATTGCAAACTGGGCCAAACAGGAGGTTAAAGGCACTGACTCTCCAAGTCGGGAGAGTGTTAGTAAAGCGTCTGGAATGTTGCACCCGAGTACCAGGGGACGAGAACTGAGACATATTTGAACACGTCTCCCAATCGCACAGTGGATCATACTCTGGGTTCCACATGCATGTTTTAGCTGAAGGAAGAATCCCTTAAACCTGGAGAGTTGAGACCCTTGGAATGGGCACCATGCAATATGACTTCAAAGGGTCTTCATTTGCTCACCGAACCTCTCCAATCCTATCACTGCTGTGTTTATGCCCCTGTACACACGCTTGATTCTCTTTCGGAGACATAGCCATCCATAGGTTTTAAGATACTTACTAGTCAGGTACATTCTTAGGCGTTTAATATGGGGTGTTGAGTCCATTTCGTTGAGCAAGGAGTAGCTCTTGTCTATTCCATATTTGGCTTAAGGAACTTTATCTGTGCTCATTTCAATCTCTGGTTTTAGGCAGCACCCCAACTCACCTTTTCCCTTAGCAAGCATAAGTTGGTTTTCTAAATTTGAGACCCTGTTCTGTTTTGTAATTCAGTTCCTGTGTAGCCAAGTTTACATTCCGTGTATTAGTGATATCTTATGATGTTTCTTTTTCTGTGTGACTTATTTCAGTTAGAATCATCATACCTGAATCCCCTCATTATGCTGCTACTGGCCTGATGACATAGATTTCATTGCTGAGTGATATTGCATTGTACGTAAGTACCACAACTTCTTTATCCATTACTCACTTTCTGAGATATTGAACTTGTTCCGTAAACGAGGTTCTTGTAAACAGAGCCGTCCCAAACTTTGGGGTGGCTGTGTCTTTTTGATTTTAATTTCCTTAAGGTATAGGACCATAAGTGGAAGTGCCCTAGGCTCTGTTGCTTTGTTTTTTAGATGTTTCAGGAAACACCATACACTTCTCCCGAGTGGCTGTTGGCAATTTACATCCCGCCCATCAGCATAACAAGGCTCCCAGTTCTCCATGGCCTGTCCTGCCTTCTGGATTTTACACTTTTTTCAGATGGCCCTTTTGACCGGGGGGAAGTGAGACTTCATTGTAGTGCAGATTTCCTTTGCAAGCTTGCTTGGTTGGCCAAAAAGGGCGTATGCGTTTTTTCCTGAATATATTCAGGAAAAAACGCATACGCCCTTTTTGGCCAAGTGCATCATTGTGGACGTTCTGCCTCTTTTCCTATGCTTTAACTGCAATTCCAGTCTACCTCCTGAAATCGGTTTCCTGCAATTCTGCCCCGCTTTCAAGTCCTCTTGGCAGCCTTACTTCAGTATATTTTTGGACGATAGCTGTCATTTGTAACTCTGCAGTTTTGTGAATTACAGTGCCCCTGAGCTCCTTTCTTCAACTCGCTTTCTTGTGAGCTGGTCGCAACACCGCAGGATTGCTTCAGGCCCTAATCTGGTTCCGGCACGGCACGCTGAGCCTTTGGTTAATACCTCTTCCTGGTGGGAAATGAGAGTTAAATTTGCCCGTCCAGACACCTCCAGCTAGTCTCTCATTGGTTCTCCCTATTCCTGTTCATCTTCCGCAGAAATTGCAAACTGGGCCAAACAGGAGGTTAAAGGCACTGACTCTCCAAGTCGGGAGAGTGTTAGTAAAGCGTCTGGAATGTTGCACCCGAGTACCAGGGGATGAGAACTGAGACATATTTGAACACGTCTCCCGATCGCACAGTGGATCATACTCTGGGTTCCACATGCATGTTTTAGCTGAAGGAAGAATCCCTTAAACCTGGAGAGTTGAGACCCGTGGAATGGGTACCATGCAATATGACTTCAAAGGGTCTTCATTTGCTCACCGAACCTCTCCAATCCTATCACTGCTGCGTTTATGCCCCTGTACACACGCTTGATTCTCTTTCGGAGACATAGCAATCCATAGGTTTTAAGATACTTACTAGTCAGGTACATTCTTAGGCGTTTAATATGGGGTGTTGAGTCCATTTCGTTGAGCAAGGAGTAGCTCTTGTCTATTCTATATTTGGCTTAAGGAACTTTATCTGTGTTCATTTCAATCTCTGGTTTTAGGCAGCACCCCAACTCACCTTTCCCCTTAGCAAGCATAAGTTGGTTTTCTAAATTTGAGACCCTGTTCTGTTTTGTAATTCACTTCCTGTGTAGCCAAGTTTACATTCCGTGTATTAGTGATATCTTATGATGTTTCTTTTTCTGTGTGACTTATTTCAGTTAGAATCATCATACCTGAATCCACTCATTATGCTGCTACGGGCCTGATGACATAGATTTCATTGCTGAGTGATATTGCATTGTACGTAAGTACCACAACTTCTTTATCCATTACTCACTTTCTGCGATATTGAACTTGTACCGTAAACGAGGTTCTTGTAAACAGAGCCGTCCCAAACTTTGGGGTGGCTGTGTCTTTTTGATTTTAATTTCCCTAAACTATAGGACCATAAGTGGAAGTGCCCTAGGCTCTGTTGCTTTGTTTTTTAGATGTTTCAGGAAACACCATACACTTCTCCCGAGTGGCTGTTGGCAATTTACATCCCGCCCATCAGCATAACAAGGCTCCCAGTTCTCCATGGCCTGTCCTGCCTTCTGGATTTTACACTTTTTTCAGATGGCCCTTTTGACCGGGGGGAAGTGAGACTTCATTGTAGTGCAGATTTCCTTTGCAAGCTTGCTTGGTTGGCCAAAAAGGGCGTATGCGTTTTTTCCTGAATATATTCAGGAAAAAACGCATACGCCCTTTTTGGCCAAGTGCATCATTGTGGACGTTCTGCCTCTTTTCCTATGCTTTAACTGCAATTCCAGTCTACCTCCTGAAATCGGTTTCCTGCAATTCTGCCCCGCTTTCAAGTCCTCTTGGCAGCCTTACTTCAGTATATTTTTGGACGATAGCTGTCATTTGTAACTCTGCAGTTTTGTGAATTACAGTGCCCCTGAGCTCCTTTCTTCAACTCGCTTTCTTGTGAGCTGGTCGCAACACCGCAGGATTGCTTCAGGCCCTAATCTGGTTCCGGCACGGCACGCTGAGCCTTTGGTTAATACCTCTTCCTGGTGGGAAATGAGAGTTAAATTTGCCCGTCCAGACACCTCCAGCTAGTCTCTCATTGGTTCTCCCTATTCCTGTTCATCTTCCGCAGAAATTGCAAACTGGGCCAAACAGGAGGTTAAAGGCACTGACTCTCCAAGTCGGGAGAGTGTTAGTAAAGCGTCTGGAATGTTGCACCCGAGTACCAGGGGATGAGAACTGAGACATATTTGAACACGTCTCCCGATCGCACAGTGGATCATACTCTGGGTTCCACATGCATGTTTTAGCTGAAGGAAGAATCCCTTAAACCTGGAGAGTTGAGACCCGTGGAATGGGTACCATGCAATATGACTTCAAAGGGTCTTCATTTGCTCACCGAACCTCTCCAATCCTATCACTGCTGTGTTTATGCCCCTGTACACACGCTTGATTCTCTTTCGGAGACATAGCAATCCATAGGTTTTAAGATACTTACTAGTCAGGTACATTCTTAGGCGTTTAATATGGGGTGTTGTGTCCATTTCGTTGAGCAAGGAGTAGCTCTTGTCTATTCCATATTTGGCTTAAGGAACTTTATCTGTGTTCATTACAATCTCTGGTTTTAGGCAGCACCCCAACTCACCTTTCCCCTTAGCAAGCATAAGTTGGTTTTCTAAATTTGAGACCCTGTTCTGTTTTGTCATTCAGTTCCTGTGTAGCCAAGTTTACATTCCGTGTATTAGTGATATCTTATGATGTTTCTTTTTCTGTGTGACTTATTTCAGTTAGAATCATCATACCTGAATCCACTCATTATGCTGCTACGGGCCTGATGACATAGATTTCATTGCTGAGTGATATTGCATTGTACGTAAGTACCACAACTTCTTTATCCATTACTCACTTTCTGCGATATTGAACTTGTACCATAAACGAGATTCTTGTAAACAGAGCCGTCCCAAACTTTGGGGTGGCTGTGTCTTTTTGATTTTAATTTCCCTAAGCTATAGGACCATAAGTGGAAGTGCCCTAGGCTCTGTTGCTTTGTTTTTTAGATGTTTCAGGAAACACCATACACTTCTCCCGAGTGGCTGTTGGCAATTTACATCCCGCCCATCAGCATAACAAGGCTCCCAGTTCTCCATGGCCTGTCCTGCCTTCTGGATTTTACACTTTTTTCAGATGGCCCTTTTGACCGGGGGGAAGTGAGACTTCATTGTAGTGCAGATTTCCTTTGCAAGCTTGCTTGGTTGGCCAAAAAGGTCGTATGCGTTTTTTCCTGAATATATTCAGGAAAAAACGCATACGCCCTTTTTGGCCAAGTGCATCATTGTGGACGTTCTGCCTCTTTTCCTATGCTTTAACTGCAATTCCAGTCTACCTCCTGAAATCGGTTTCCTGCAATTCTGCCCCGCTTTCAAGTCCTCTTGGCAGCCTTACTTCAGTATATTTTTGGACGATAGCTGTCATTTGTAACTCTGCAGGTTTGTGAATTACAGTGCCCCTGAGCTCCTTTCTTCAACTCGCTTTCTTGTGAGCTGGTCGCAACACCGCAGGATTGCTTCAGGCCCTAATCTGGTTCCGGCACGGCACGCTGAGCCTTTGGTTAATTCCTCTTCCTGGTGGGAAATGAGAGTTAAATTTGCCCGTCCAGACACCTCCAGCTAGTCTCTCATTGGTTCTCCCTATTCCTGTTCATCTTCCGCAGAAATTGCAAACTGGGCCAAACAGGAGGTTAAAGGCACTGACTCTCCAAGTCGGGAGAGTGTTAGTAAAGCGTCTGGAATGTTGCACCCGAGTACCAGGGGACGAGAACTGAGACATATTTGAACACGTCTCCCGATCGCACAGTGGATCATACTCTGGGTTCCACATGCATGTTTTAGCTGAAGGAAGAATCCCTTAAACCTGGAGAGTTGAGACCCTTGGAATGGGCACCATGCAATATGACTTCAAAGGGTCTTCATTTGCTCACCGAACCTCTCCAATCCTATCACTGCTGTGTTTATGCCCCTGTACACACGCTTGATTCTCTTTCGGAGACATAGCCATCCATAGGTTTTAAGATACTTACTAGTCAGGTACATTCTTAGGCGTTTAATATGGGGTGTTGAGTCCATTTCGTTGAGCAAGGAGTAGCTCTTGTCTATTCCATATTTGGCTTAAGGAACTTTATCTGTGCTCATTTCAATCTCTGGTTTTAGGCAGCACCCCAACTCACCTTTTCCCTTAGCAAGCATAAGTTGGTTTTCTAAATTTGAGACCCTGTTCTGTTTTGTAATTCAGTTCCTGTGTAGCCAAGTTTACATTCCGTGTATTAGTGATATCTTATGATGTTTCTTTTTCTGTGTGACTTATTTCAGTTAGAATCATCATACCTGAATCCCCTCATTATGCTGCTACTGGCCTGATGACATAGATTTCATTGCTGAGTGATATTGCATTGTACGTAAGTACCACAACTTCTTTATCCATTACTCACTTTCTGAGATATTGAACTTGTTCCGTAAACGAGGTTCTTGTAAACAGAGCCGTCCCAAACTTTGGGGTGGCTGTGTCTTTTTGATTTTAATTTCCTTAAGCTATAGGACCATAAGTGGAAGTGCCCTAGGCTCTGTTGCTTTGTTTTTTAGATGTTTCAGGAAACACCATACACTTCTCCCGAGTGGCTGTTGGCAATTTACATCCCGCCCATCAGCATAACAAGGCTCCCAGTTCTCCATGGCCTGTCCTGCCTTCTGGATTTTACACTTTTTTCAGATGGCCCTTTTGACCGGGGGGAAGTGAGACTTCATTGTAGTGCAGATTTCCTTTGCAAGCTTGCTTGGTTGGCCAAAAAGGGCGTATGCGTTTTTTCCTGAATATATTCAGGAAAAAACGCATACGCCCTTTTTGGCCAAGTGCATCATTGTGGACGTTCTGCCTCTTTTCCTATGCTTTAACTGCAATTCCAGTCTACCTCCTGAAATCGGTTTCCTGCAATTCTGCCCCGCTTTCAAGTCCTCTTGGCAGCCTTACTTCAGTATATTTTTGGACGATAGCTGTCATTTGTAACTCTGCAGTTTTGTGAATTACAGTGCCCCTGAGCTCCTTTCTTCAACTCGCTTTCTTGTGAGCTGGTCGCAACACCGCAGGATTGCTTCAGGCCCTAATCTGGTTCCGGCACGGCACGCTGAGCCTTTGGTTAATACCTCTTCCTGGTGGGAAATGAGAGTTAAATTTGCCCGTCCAGACACCTCCAGCTAGTCTCTCATTGGTTCTCCCTATTCCTGTTCATCTTCCGCAGAAATTGCAAACTGGGCCAAACAGGAGGTTAAAGGCACTGACTCTCCAAGTCGGGAGAGTGTTAGTAAAGCGTCTGGAATGTTGCACCCGAGTACCAGGGGATGAGAACTGAGACATATTTGAACACGTCTCCCGATCGCACAGTGGATCATACTCTGGGTTCCACATGCATGTTTTAGCTGAAGGAAGAATCCCTTAAACCTGGAGAGTTGAGACCCGTGGAATGGGTACCATGCAATATGACTTCAAAGGGTCTTCATTTGCTCACCGAACCTCTCCAATCCTATCACTGCTGCGTTTATGCCCCTGTACACACGCTTGATTCTCTTTCGGAGACATAGCAATCCATAGGTTTTAAGATACTTACTAGTCAGGTACATTCTTAGGTGTTTAATATGGGGTGTTGAGTCCATTTCGTTGAGCAAGGAGTAGCTCTTGTCTATTCTATATTTGGCTTAAGGAACTTTATCTGTGTTCATTTCAATCTCTGGTTTTAGGCAGCACCCCAACTCACCTTTCCCCTTAGCAAGCATAAGTTGGTTTTCTAAATTTGAGACCCTGTTCTGTTTTGTAATTCACTTCCTGTGTAGCCAAGTTTACATTCCGTGTATTAGTGATATCTTATGATGTTTCTTTTTCTGTGTGACTTATTTCAGTTAGAATCATCATACCTGAATCCACTCATTATGCTGCTACGGGCCTGATGACATAGATTTCATTGCTGAGTGATATTGCATTGTACGTAAGTACCACAACTTCTTTATCCATTACTCACTTTCTGCGATATTGAACTTGTACCGTAAACGAGGTTCTTGTAAACAGAGCCGTCCCAAACTTTGGGGTGGCTGTGTCTTTTTGATTTTAATTTCCCTAAACTATAGGACCATAAGTGGAAGTGCCCTAGGCTCTGTTGCTTTGTTTTTTAGATGTTTCAGGAAACACCATACACTTCTCCCGAGTGGCTGTTGGCAATTTACATCCCGCCCATCAGCATAACAAGGCTCCCAGTTCTCCATGGCCTGTCCTGCCTTCTGGATTTTACACTTTTTTCAGATGGCCCTTTTGACCGGGGGGAAGTGAGACTTCATTGTAGTGCAGATTTCCTTTGCAAGCTTGCTTGGTTGGCCAAAAAGGGCGTATGCGTTTTTTCCTGAATATATTCAGGAAAAAACGCATACGCCCTTTTTGGCCAAGTGCATCATTGTGGACGTTCTGCCTCTTTTCCTATGCTTTAACTGCAATTCCAGTCTACCTCCTGAAATCGGTTTCCTGCAATTCTGCCCCGCTTTCAAGTCCTCTTGGCAGCCTTACTTCAGTATATTTTTGGACGATAGCTGTCATTTGTAACTCTGCAGTTTTGTGAATTACAGTGCCCCTGAGCTCCTTTCTTCAACTCGCTTTCTTGTGAGCTGGTCGCAACACCGCAGGATTGCTTCAGGCCCTAATCTGGTTCCGGCACGGCACGCTGAGCCTTTGGTTAATACCTCTTCCTGGTGGGAAATGAGAGTTAAATTTGCCCGTCCAGACACCTCCAGCTAGTCTCTCATTGGTTCTCCCTATTCCTGTTCATCTTCCGCAGAAATTGCAAACTGGGCCAAACAGGAGGTTAAAGGCACTGACTCTCCAAGTCGGGAGAGTGTTAGTAAAGCGTCTGGAATGTTGCACCCGAGTACCAGGGGATGAGAACTGAGACATATTTGAACACGTCTCCCGATCGCACAGTGGATCATACTCTGGGTTCCACATGCATGTTTTAGCTGAAGGAAGAATCCCTTAAACCTGGAGAGTTGAGACCCGTGGAATGGGTACCATGCAATATGACTTCAAAGGGTCTTCATTTGCTCACCGAACCTCTCCAATCCTATCACTGCTGTGTTTATGCCCCTGTACACACGCTTGATTCTCTTTCGGAGACATAGCAATCCATAGGTTTTAAGATACTTACTAGTCAGGTACATTCTTAGGCGTTTAATATGGGGTGTTGTGTCCATTTCGTTGAGCAAGGAGTAGCTCTTGTCTATTCCATATTTGGCTTAAGGAACTTTATCTGTGTTCATTACAATCTCTGGTTTTAGGCAGCACCCCAACTCACCTTTCCCCTTAGCAAGCATAAGTTGGTTTTCTAAATTTGAGACCCTGTTCTGTTTTGTCATTCAGTTCCTGTGTAGCCAAGTTTACATTCCGTGTATTAGTGATATCTTATGATGTTTCTTTTTCTGTGTGACTTATTTCAGTTAGAATCATCATACCTGAATCCACTCATTATGCTGCTACGGGCCTGATGACATAGATTTCATTGCTGAGTGATATTGCATTGTACGTAAGTACCACAACTTCTTTATCCATTACTCACTTTCTGCGATATTGAACTTGTACCGTAAACGAGATTCTTGTAAACAGAGCCGTCCCAAACTTTGGGGTGGCTGTGTCTTTTTGATTTTAATTTCCCTAAGCTATAGGACCATAAGTGGAAGTGCCCTAGGCTCTGTTGCTTTGTTTTTTAGATGTTTCAGGAAACACCATACACTTCTCCCGAGTGGCTGTTGGCAATTTACATCCCGCCCATCAGCATAACAAGGCTCCCAGTTCTCCATGGCCTGTCCTGCCTTCTGGATTTTACACTTTTTTCAGATGGCCCTTTTGACCGGGGGGAAGTGAGACTTCATTGTAGTGCAGATTTCCTTTGCAAGCTTGCTTGGTTGGCCAAAAAGGGCGTATGCGTTTTTTCCTGAATATATTCAGGAAAAAACGCATACGACCTTTTTGGCCAAGTGCATCATTGTGGACGTTCTGCCTCTTTTCCTATGCTTTAACTGCAATTCCAGTCTACCTCCTGAAATCGGTTTCCTGCAATTCTGCCCCGCTTTCAAGTCCTCTTGGCAGCCTTACTTCAGTATATTTTTGGACGATAGCTGTCATTTGTAACTCTGCAGGTTTGTGAATTACAGTGCCCCTGAGCTCCTTTCTTCAACTCGCTTTCTTGTGAGCTGGTCGCAACACCGCAGGATTGCTTCAGGCCCTAATCTGGTTCCGGCACGGCACGCTGAGCCTTTGGTTAATTCCTCTTCCTGGTGGGAAATGAGAGTTAAATTTGCCCGTCCAGACACCTCCAGCTAGTCTCTCATTGGTTCTCCCTATTCCTGTTCATCTTCCGCAGAAATTGCAAACTGGGCCAAACAGGAGGTTAAAGGCACTGACTCTCCAAGTCGGGAGAGTGTTAGTAAAGCGTCTGGAATGTTGCACCCGAGTACCAGGGGACGAGAACTGAGACATATTTGAACACGTCTCCCGATCGCACAGTGGATCATACTCTGGGTTCCACATGCATGTTTTAGCTGAAGGAAGAATCCCTTAAACCTGGAGAGTTGAGACCCTTAGAATGGGCACCATGCAATATGACTTCAAAGGGTCTTCATTTGCTCACCGAACCTCTCCAATCCTATCACTGCTGTGTTTATGCCCCTGTACACACGCTTGATTCTCTTTCGGAGACATAGCCATCCATAGGTTTTAAGATACTTACTAGTCAGGTACATTCTTAGGCGTTTAATATGGGGTGTTGAGTCCATTTCGTTGAGCAAGGAGTAGCTCTTGTCTATTCCATATTTGGCTTAAGGAACTTTATCTGTGCTCATTTCAATCTCTGGTTTTAGGCAGCACCCCAACTCACCTTTCCCCTTAGCAAGCATAAGTTGGTTTTCTAAATTTGAGACCCTGTTCTGTTTTGTAATTCAGTTCCTGTGTAGCCAAGTTTACATTCCGTGTATTAGTGATATCTTATGATGTTTCTTTTTCTGTGTGACTTATTTCAGTTAGAATCATCATACCTGAATCCCCTCATTATGCTGCTACTGGCCTGATGACATAGATTTCATTGCTGAGTGATATTGCATTGTACGTAAGTACCACAACTTCTTTATCCATTACTCACTTTCTGAGATATTGAACTTGTTCCGTAAACGAGGTTCTTGTAAACAGAGCCGTCCCAAACTTTGGGGTGGCTGTGTCTTTTTGATTTTAATTTCCTTAAGCTATAGGACCATAAGTGGAAGTGCCCTAGGCTCTGTTGCTTTGTTTTTTAGATGTTTCAGGAAACACCATACACTTCTCCCGAGTGGCTGTTGGCAATTTACATCCCGCCCATCAGCATAACAAGGCTCCCAGTTCTCCATGGCCTGTCCTGCCTTCTGGATTTTACACTTTTTTCAGATGGCCCTTTTGACCGGGGGGAAGTGAGACTTCATTGTAGTGCAGATTTCCTTTGCAAGCTTGCTTGGTTGGCCAAAAAGGGCGTATGCGTTTTTTCCTGAATATATTCAGGAAAAAACGCATACGCCCTTTTTGGCCAAGTGCATCATTGTGGACGTTCTGCCTCTTTTCCTATGCTTTAACTGCAATTCCAGTCTACCTCCTGAAATCGGTTTCCTGCAATTCTGCCCCGCTTTCAAGTCCTCTTGGCAGCCTTACTTCAGTATATTTTTGGACGATAGCTGTCATTTGTAACTCTGCAGTTTTGTGAATTACAGTGCCCCTGAGCTCCTTTCTTCAACTCGCTTTCTTGTGAGCTGGTCGCAACACCGCAAAATTGCTTCAGGCCCTAATCTGGTTCCGGCACGGCACGCTGAGCCTTTGGTTAATACCTCTTCCTGGTGGGAAATGAGAGTTAAATTTGCCCGTCCAGACACCTCCAGCTAGTCTCTCATTGGTTCTCCCTATTCCTGTTCATCTTCCGCAGAAATTGCAAACTGGGCCAAACAGGAGGTTAAAGGCACTGACTCTCCAAGTCGGGAGAGTGTTAGTAAAGCGTCTGGAATGTTGCACCCGAGTACCAGGGGATGAGAACTGAGACATATTTGAACACGTCTCCCGATCGCACAGTGGATCATACTCTGGGTTCCACATGCATGTTTTAGCTGAAGGAAGAATCCCTTAAACCTGGAGAGTTGAGACCCGTGGAATGGGTACCATGCAATATGACTTCAAAGGGTCTTCATTTGCTCACCGAACCTCTCCAATCCTATCACTGCTGCGTTTATGCCCCTGTACACACGCTTGATTCTCTTTCGGAGACATAGCAATCCATAGGTTTTAAGATACTTACTAGTCAGGTACATTCTTAGGCGTTTAATATGGGGTGTTGAGTCCATTTCGTTGAGCAAGGAGTAGCTCTTGTCTATTCTATATTTGGCTTAAGGAACTTTATCTGTGTTCATTTCAATCTCTGGTTTTAGGCAGCACCCCAACTCACCTTTCCCCTTAGCAAGCATAAGTTGGTTTTCTAAATTTGAGACCCTGTTCTGTTTTGTAATTCACTTCCTGTGTAGCCAAGTTTACATTCCGTGTATTAGTGATATCTTATGATGTTTCTTTTTCTGTGTGACTTATTTCAGTTAGAATCATCATACCTGAATCCCCTCATTATGCTGCTACTGGCCTGATGACATAGATTTCATTGCTGAGTGATATTGCATTGTACGTAAGTACCACAACTTCTTTATCCATTACTCACTTTCTGAGATATTGAACTTGTTCCGTAAACGAGGTTCTTGTAAACAGAGCCGTCCCAAACTTTGGGGTGGCTGTGTCTTTTTGATTTTAATTTCCTTAAGCTATAGGACCATAAGTGGAAGTGCCCTAGGCTCTGTTGCTTTGTTTTTTAGATGTTTCAGGAAACACCATACACTTCTCCCGAGTGGCTGTTGGCAATTTACATCCCGCCCATCAGCATAACAAGGCTCCCAGTTCTCCATGGCCTGTCCTGCCTTCTGGATTTTACACTTTTTTCAGATGGCCCTTTTGACCGGGGGGAAGTGAGACTTCATTGTAGTGCAGATTTCCTTTGCAAGCTTGCTTGGTTGGCCAAAAAGGGCGTATGCGTTTTTTCCTGAATATATTCAGGAAAAAACGCATACGCCCTTTTTGGCCAAGTGCATCATTGTGGACGTTCTGCCTCTTTTCCTATGCTTTAACTGCAATTCCAGTCTACCTCCTGAAATCGGTTTCCTGCAATTCTGCCCCGCTTTCAAGTCCTCTTGGCAGCCTTACTTCAGTATATTTTTGGACGATAGCTGTCATTTGTAACTCTGCAGTTTTGTGAATTACAGTGCCCCTGAGCTCCTTTCTTCAACTCGCTTTCTTGTGAGCTGGTCGCAACACCGCAGGATTGCTTCAGGCCCTAATCTGGTTCCGGCACGGCACGCTGAGCCTTTGGTTAATACCTCTTCCTGGTGGGAAATGAGAGTTAAATTTGCCCGTCCAGACACCTCCAGCTAGTCTCTCATTGGTTCTCCCTATTCCTGTTCATCTTCCGCAGAAATTGCAAACTGGGCCAAACAGGAGGTTAAAGGCACTGACTCTCCAAGTCGGGAGACTGTTAGTAAAGCGTCTGGAATGTTGCACCCGAGTACCAGGGGATGAGAACTGAGACATATTTGAACACGTCTCCCGATCGCACAGTGGATCATACTCTGGGTTCCACATGCATGTTTTAGCTGAAGGAAGAATCCCTTAAACCTGGAGAGTTGAGACCCGTGGAATGGGTACCATGCAATATGACTTCAAAGGGTCTTCATTTGCTCACCGAACCTCTCCAATCCTATCACTGCTGCGTTTATGCCCCTGTACACACGCTTGATTCTCTTTCGGAGACATAGCAATCCATAGGTTTTAAGATACTTACTAGTCAGGTACATTCTTAGGCGTTTAATATGGGGTGTTGAGTCCATTTCGTTGAGCAAGGAGTAGCTCTTGTCTATTCCATATTTGGCTTAAGGAACTTTATCTGTGTTCATTTCAATCTCTGGTTTTAGGCAGCACCCCAACTCACCTTTCCCCTTAGCAAGCATAAGTTGGTTTTCTAAATTTGAGACCCTGTTCTGTTTTGTAATTCACTTCCTGTGTAGCCAAGTTTACATTCCGTGTATTAGTGATATCTTATGATGTTTCTTTTTCTGTGTGACTTATTTCAGTTAGAATCATCATACCTGAATCCACTCATTATGCTGCTACGGGCCTGATGACATAGATTTCATTGCTGAGTGATATTGCATTGTACGTAAGTACCACAACTTCTTTATCCATTACTCACTTTCTGCGATATTGAACTTGTACCGTAAACGAGGTTCTTGTAAACAGAGCCGTCCCAAACTTTGGGGTGGCTGTGTCTTTTTGATTTTAATTTCCCTAAACTATAGGACCATAAGTGGAAGTGCCCTAGGCTCTGTTGCTTTGTTTTTTAGATGTTTCAGGAAACACCATACACTTCTCCCGAGTGGCTGTTGGCAATTTACATCCCGCCCATCAGCATAACAAGGCTCCCAGTTCTCCATGGCCTGTCCTGCCTTCTGGATTTTACACTTTTTTCAGATGGCCCTTTTGACCGGGGGGAAGTGAGACTTCATTGTAGTGCAGATTTCCTTTGCAAGCTTGCTTGGTTGGCCAAAAAGGGCATATGCGTTTTTTCCTGAATATATTCAGGAAAAAACGCATACGCCCTTTTTGGCCAAGTGCATCATTGTGGACGTTCTGCCTCTTTTCCTATGCTTTAACTGCAATTCCAGTCTACCTCCTGAAATCGGTTTCCTGCAATTCTGCCCCGCTTTCAAGTCCTCTTGGCAGCCTTAGTTCAGTATATTTTTGGACGATAGCTGTCATTTATAACTCTGCAGGTTTGTGAATTACAGTGCCCCTGAGCTCCTTTCTTCAACTCGCTTTCTTGTGAGCTGGTCGCAACACCGCAGGATTGCTTCAGGCCCTAATCTGGTTCCGGCACGGCACGCTGAGCCTTTGGTTAATTCCTCTTCCTGGTGGGAAATGAGAGTTAAATTTGCCCGTCCAGACACCTCCAGCTAGTCTCTCATTGGTTCTCCCTATTCCTGTTCATCTTCCGCAGAAATTGCAAACTGGGCCAAACAGGAGGTTAAAGGCACTGACTCTCCAAGTCGGGAGAGTGTTAGTAAAGCGTCTGGAATGTTGCACCCGAGTACCAGGGGACGAGAACTGAGACATATTTGAACACGTCTCCCGATCGCACAGTGGATCATACTCTGGGTTCCACATGCATGTTTTAGCTGAAGGAAGAATCCCTTAAACCTGGAGAGTTGAGACCCGTGGAATGGGCACCATGCAATATGACTTCAAAGGGTCTTCATTTGCTCACCGAACCTCTCCAATCCTATCACTGCTGTGTTTATGCCCCTGTACACACGCTTGATTCTCTTTCGGAGACATAGCAATCCATAGGTTTTAAGATACTTACTAGTCAGGTACATTCTTAGGCGTTTAATATGGGGTGTTGAGTCCATTTCGTTGAGCAAGGAGTAGCTCTTGTCTATTCCATATTTGGCTTAAGGAACTTTATCTGTGCTCATTTCAATCTCTGGTTTTAGGCAGCACCCCAACTCACCTTTTCCCTTAGCAAGCATAAGTTGGTTTTCTAAATTTGAGACCCTGTTCTGTTTTGTAATTCAGTTCCTGTGTAGCCAAGTTTACATTCCGTGTATTAGTGATATCTTATGATGTTTCTTTTTCTGTGTGACTTATTTCAGTTAGAATCATCATACCTGAATCCCCTCATTATGCTGCTACGGGCCTGATGACATAGATTTCATTGCTGAGTGATATTGCATTGTACGTAAGTACCACAACTTCTTTATCCATTACTCACTTTCTGAGATATTGAACTTGTTCCGTAAACGAGGTTCTTGTAAACAGAGCCGTCCCAAACTTTGGGGTGGCTGTGTCTTTTTGATTTTAATTTCCTTAAGCTATAGGACCATAAGTGGAAGTGCCCTAGGCTCTGTTGCTTTGTTTTTTAGATGTTTCAGGAAACACCATACACTTCTCCCGAGTGGCTGTTGGCAATTTACATCCCGCCCATCAGCATAACAAGGCTCCCAGTTCTCCATGGCCTGTCCTGCCTTCTGGATTTTACACTTTTTTCAGATGGCCCTTTTGACCGGGGGGAAGTGAGACTTCATTGTAGTGCAGATTTCCTTTGCAAGCTTGCTTGGTTGGCCAAAAAGGGCGTATGCGTTTTTTCCTGAATATATTCAGGAAAAAACGCATACGCCCTTTTTGGCCAAGTGCATCATTGTGGACGTTCTGCCTCTTTTCCTATGCTTTAACTGCAATTCCAGTCTACCTCCTGAAATCGGTTTCCTGCAATTCTGCCCCGCTTTCAAGTCCTCTTGGCAGCCTTACTTCAGTATATTTTTGGACGATAGCTGTCATTTGTAACTCTGTAGTTTTGTGAATTACAGTGCCCCTGAGCTCCTTTCTTCAACTCGCTTTCTTGTGAGCTGGTCGCAACACCGCAGGATTGCTTCAGGCCCTAATCTGGTTCCGGCACGGCACGCTGAGCCTTTGGTTAATACCTCTTCCTGGTGGGAAATGAGAGTTAAATTTGCCCGTCCAGACACCTCCAGCTAGTCTCTCATTGGTTCTCCCTATTCCTGTTCATCTTCCGCAGAAATTGCAAACTGGGCCAAACAGGAGGTTAAAGGCACTGACTCTCCAAGTCGGGAGAGTGTTAGTAAAGCGTCTGGAATGTTGCACCCGAGTACCAGGGGATGAGAACTGAGACATATTTGAACACGTCTCCCGATCGCACAGTGGATCATACTCTGGGTTCCACATGCATGTTTTAGCTGAAGGAAGAATCCCTTAAACCTGGAGAGTTGAGACCCGTGGAATGGGTACCATGCAATATGACTTCAAAGGGTCTTCATTTGCTCACCGAACCTCTCCAATCCTATCACTGCTGCGTTTATGCCCCTGTACACACGCTTGATTCTCTTTCGGAGACATAGCAATCCATAGGTTTTAAGATACTTACTAGTCAGGTACATTCTTAGGCGTTTAATATGGGGTGTTGAGTCCATTTCGTTGAGCAAGGAGTAGCTCTTGTCTATTCTATATTTGGCTTAAGGAACTTTATCTGTGTTCATTTCAATCTCTGGTTTTAGGCAGCACCCCAACTCACCTTTCCCCTTAGCAAGCATAAGTTGGTTTTCTAAATTTGAGACCCTGTTCTGTTTTGTAATTCAGTTCCTGTGTAGCCAAGTTTACATTCCGTGTATTAGTGATATCTTATGATGTTTCTTTTTCTGTGTGACTTATTTCAGTTAGAATCATCATACCTGAATCCACTCATTATGCTGCTACGGGCCTGATGACATAGATTTCATTGCTGAGTGATATTGCATTGTACGTAAGTACCACAACTTCTTTATCCATTACTCACTTTCTGCGATATTGAACTTGTACCGTAAACGAGGTTCTTGTAAACAGAGCCGTCCCAAACTTTGGGGTGGCTGTGTCTTTTTGATTTTAATTTCCCTAAACTATAGGACCATAAGTGGAAGTGCCCTAGGCTCTGTTGCTTTGTTTTTTAGATGTTTCAGGAAACACCATACACTTCTCCCGAGTGGCTGTTGGCAATTTACATCCCGCCCATCAGCATAACAAGGCTCCCAGTTCTCCATGGCCTGTCCTGCCTTCTGGATTTTACACTTTTTTCAGATGGCCCTTTTGACCGGGGGGAAGTGAGACTTCATTGTAGTGCAGATTTCCTTTGCAAGCTTGCTTGGTTGGCCAAAAAGGGCGTATGCGTTTTTTCCTGAATATATTCCGGAAAAAACGCATACGCCCTTTTTGGCCAAGTGCATCATTGTGGACGTTCTGCCTCTTTTCCTATGCTTTAACTGCAATTCCAGTCTACCTCCTGAAATTGGTTTCCTGCAATTCTGCCCCGCTTTCAAGTCCTCTTGGCAGCCTTACTTCAGTATATTTTTGGACGATAGCTGTCATTTATAACTCTGCAGGTTTGTGAATTACAGTGCCCCTGAGCTCCTTTCTTCAACTCGCTTTCTTGTGAGCTGGTCGCAACACCGCAGGATTGCTTCAGGCCCTAATCTGGTTCCGGCACGGCACGCTGAGCCTTTGGTTAATTCCTCTTCCTGGTGGGAAATGAGAGTTAAATTTGCCCGTCCAGACACCTCCAGCTAGTCTCTCATTGGTTCTCCCTATTCCTGTTCATCTTCCGCAGAAATTGCAAACTGGGCCAAACAGGAGGTTAAAGGCACTGACTCTCCAAGTCGGGAGAGTGTTAGTAAAGCGTCTGGAATGTTGCACCCGAGTACCAGGGGACGAGAACTGAGACATATTTGAACACGTCTCCCGATCGCACAGTGGATCATACTCTGGGTTCCACATGCATGTTTTAGCTGAAGAAAGAATCCCTTAAACCTGGAGAGTTGAGACCCGTGGAATGGGTACCATGCAATATGACTTCAAAGGGTCTTCATTTGCTCACCGAACCTCTCCAATCCTATCACTGCTGTGTTTATGCCCCTGTACACACGCTTGATTCTCTTTCGGAGACATAGCAATCCATAGGTTTTAAGATACTTACTAGTCAGGTACATTCTTAGGCGTTTAATATGGGGTGTTGAGTCCATTTCGTTGAGCAAGGAGTAGCTCTTGTCTATTCCATATTTGGCTTAAGGAAATTTATCTGTGTTCATTACAATCTCTGGTTTTAGGCAGCACCCCAACTCACCTTTCCCCTTAGCAAGCATAAGTTGGTTTTCTAAATTTGAGACCCTGTTCTGTTTTGTCATTCAGTTCCTGTGTAGCCAAGTTTACATTCCGTGTATTAGTGATATCTTATGATGTTTCTTTTTCTGTGTGACTTATTTCAGTTAGAATCATCATACCTGAATCCACTCATTATGCTGCTACGGGCCTGATGACATAGATTTCATTGCTGAGTGATATTGCATTGTACGTAAGTACCACAACTTCTTTATCCATTACTCACTTTCTGCGATATTGAACTTGTACCGTAAACGAGGTTCTTGTAAACAGAGCCGTCCCAAACTTTGGGGTGGCTGTGTCTTTTTGATTTTAATTTCCCTAAGCTATAGGACCATAAGTGGAAGTGCCCTAGGCTCTGTTGCTTTGTTTTTTAGATGTTTCAGGAAACACCATACACTTCTCCCGAGTGGCTGTTGGCAATTTACATCCCGCCCATCAGCATAACAAGGCTCCCAGTTCTCCATGGCCTGTCCTGCCTTCTGGATTTTACACTTTTTTCAGATGGCCCTTTTGACCGGGGGGAAGTGAGACTTCATTGTAGTGCAGATTTCCTTTGCAAGCTTGCTTGGTTGGCCAAAAAGGGCGTATGCGTTTTTTCCTGAATATATTCAGGAAAAAACGCATACGCCCTTTTTGGCCAAGTGCATCATTGTGGACGTTCTGCCTCTTTTCCTATTCTTTAACTGCAATTCCAGTCTACCTACTGAAATCGGTTTCCTGCAATTCTGCCCCGCTTTCAAGTCCTCTTGGCAGCCTTAGTTCAGTATATTTTTGGACGATAGCTGTCATTTATAACTCTGCAGGTTTGTGAATTACAGTGCCCCTGAGCTCCTTTCTTCAACTCGCTTTCTTGTGAGCTGGTCGCAACACCGCAGGATTGCTTCAGGCCCTAATCTGGTTCCGGCACGGCACGCTGAGCCTTTGGTTAATTCCTCTTCCTGGTGGGAAATGAGAGTTAAATTTGCCCGTCCAGACACCTCCAGCTAGTCTCTCATTGGTTCTCCCTATTCCTGTTCATCTTCCGCAGAAATTGCAAACTGGGCCAAACAGGAGGTTAAAGGCACTGACTCTCCAAGTCGGGAGAGTGTTAGTAAAGCGTCTGGAATGTTGCACCCGAGTACCAGGGGACGAGAACTGAGACATATTTGAACACGTCTCCCGATCGCACAGTGGATCATACTCTGGGTTCCACATGCATGTTTTAGCTGAAGGAAGAATCCCTTAAACCTGGAGAGTTGAGACCCGTGGAATGGGCACCATGCAATATGACTTCAAAGGGTCTTCATTTGCTCACCGAACCTCTCCAATCCTATCACTGCTGTGTTTATGCCCCTGTACACACGCTTGATTCTCTTTCGGAGACATAGCAATCCATAGGTTTTAAGATACTTACTAGTCAGGTACATTCTTAGGCGTTTAATATGGGGTGTTGAGTCCATTTCGTTGAGCAAGGAGTAGCTCTTGTCTATTCCATATTTGGCTTAAGGAACTTTATCTGTGCTCATTTCAATCTCTGGTTTTAGGCAGCACCCCAACTCACCTTTTCCCTTAGCAAGCATAAGTTGGTTTTCTAAATTTGAGACCCTGTTCTGTTTTGTCATTCAGTTCCTGTGTAGCCAAGTTTACATTCCGTGTATTAGTGATATCTTATGATGTTTCTTTTTGTGTGTGACTTATTTCAGTTAGAATCATCATACCTGAATCCCCTCATTATGCTGCTACGGGCCTGATGACATAGATTTCATTGCTGAGTGATATTGCATTGTACGTAAGTACCACAACTTCTTTATCCATTACTCACTTTCTGAGATATTGAACTTGTTCCGTAAACGAGGTTCTTGTAAACAGAGCCGTCCCAAACTTTGGGGTGGCTGTGTCTTTTTGATTTTAATTTCCTTAAGCTATAGGACCATAAGTGGAAGTGCCCTAGGCTCTGTTGCTTTGTTTTTTAGATGTTTCAGGAAACACCATACACTTCTCCCGAGTGGCTGTTGGCAATTTACATCCCGCCCATCAGCATAACAAGGCTCCCAGTTCTCCATGGCCTGTCCTGCCTTCTGGATTTTACACTTTTTTCAGATGGCCCTTTTGACCGGGGGGAAGTGAGACTTCATTGTAGTGCAGATTTCCTTTGCAAGCTTGCTTGGTTGGCCAAAAAGGGCGTATGCGTTTTTTCCTGAATATATTCAGGAAAAAACGCATACGCCCTTTTTGGCCAAGTGCATCATTGTGGACGTTCTGCCTCTTTTCCTATGCTTTAACTGCAATTCCAGTCTACCTCCTGAAATCGGTTTCCTGCAATTCTGCCCCGCTTTCAAGTCCTCTTGGCAGCCTTACTTCAGTATATTTTTGGACGATAGCTGTCATTTGTAACTCTGCAGTTTTGTGAATTACAGTGCCCCTGAGCTCCTTTCTTCAACTCGCTTTCTTGTGAGCTGGTCGCAACACCGCAGGATTGCTTCAGACCCTAATCTTGTTCCGGCACGGCACGCTGAGCCTTTGGTTAATACCTCTTCCTGGTGGGAAATGAGAGTTAAATTTGCCCGTCCAGACACCTCCAGCTAGTCTCTCATTGGTTCTCCCTATTCCTGTTCATCTTCCGCAGAAATTGCAAACTGGGCCAAACAGGAGGTTAAAGGCACTGACTCTCCAAGTCGGGAGAGTGTTAGTAAAGCGTCTGGAATGTTGCACCCGAGTACCAGGGGATGAGAACTGAGACATATTTGAACACGTCTCCCGATCGCACAGTGGATCATACTCTGGGTTCCACATGCATGTTTTAGCTGAAGGAAGAATCCCTTAAACCTGGAGAGTTGAGACCCGTGGAATGGGTACCATGCAATATGACTTCAAAGGGTCTTCATTTGCTCACCGAACCTCTCCAATCCTATCACTGCTGCGTTTATGCCCCTGTACACACGCTTGATTCTCTTTCGGAGACATAGCAATCCATAGGTTTTAAGATACTTACTAGTCAGGTACATTCTTAGGCGTTTAATATGGGGTGTTGAGTCCATTTCGTTGAGCAAGGAGTAGCTCTTGTCTATTCTATATTTGGCTTAAGGAACTTTATCTGTGTTCATTTCAATCTCTGGTTTTAGGCAGCACCCCAACTCACCTTTCCCCTTAGCAAGCATAAGTTGGTTTTCTAAATTTGAGACCCTGTTCTGTTTTGTAATTCACTTCCTGTGTAGCCAAGTTTACATTCCGTGTATTAGTGATATCTTATGATGTTTCTTTTTCTGTGTGACTTATTTCAGTTAGAATCATCATACCTGAATCCACTCATTATGCTGCTACGGGCCTGATGACATAGATTTCATTGCTGAGTGATATTGCATTGTACGTAAGTACCACAACTTCTTTATCCATTACTCACTTTCTGCGATATTGAACTTGTACCGTAAACGAGGTTCTTGTAAACAGAGCCGTCCCAAACTTTGGGGTGGCTGTGTCTTTTTGATTTTAATTTCCCTAAACTATAGGACCATAAGTGGAAGTGCCCTAGGCTCTGTTGCTTTGTTTTTTAGATGTTTCAGGAAACACCATACACTTCTCCCGAGTGGCTGTTGGCAATTTACATCCCGCCCATCAGCATAACAAGGCTCCCAGTTCTCCATGGCCTGTCCTGCCTTCTGGATTTTACACTTTTTTCAGATGGCCCTTTTGACCGGGGGGAAGTGAGACTTCATTGTAGTGCAGATTTCCTTTGCAAGCTTGCTTGGTTGGCCAAAAAGGGCGTATGCGTTTTTTCCTGAATATATTCAGGAAAAAACGCATACGCCCTTTTTGGCCAAGTGCATCATTGTGGACGTTCTGCCTCTTTTCCTATGCTTTAACTGCAATTCCAGTCTACCTCCTGAAATTGGTTTCCTGCAATTCTGCCCCGCTTTCAAGTCCTCTTGGCAGCCTTACTTCAGTATATTTTTGGACGATAGCTGTCATTTATAACTCTGCAGGTTTGTTAATTACAGTGCCCCTGAGCTCCTTTCTTCAACTCGCTTTCTTGTGAGCTGGTCGCAACACCGCAGGATTGCTTCAGGCCCTAATCTGGTTCCGGCAAGGCACGCTGAGCCTTTGGTTAATTCCTCTTCCTGGTGGGAAATGAGAGTTAAATTTGCCCGTCCAGACACCTCCAGCTAGTCTCTCATTGGTTCTCCCTATTCCTGTTCATCTTCCGCAGAAATTGCAAACTGGGCCAAACAGGAGGTTAAAGGCACTTACTCTCCAAGTCGGGAGAGTGTTAGTAAAGCGTCTGGAATGTTGCACCCGAGTACCAGGGGACGAGAACTGAGATATATTTGAACACGTCTCCCGATCGCACAGTGGATCATACTCTGGGTTCCACATGCATGTTTTAGCTGAAGGAAGAATCCCTTAAACCTGGAGAGTTGAGACCCGTGGAATGGGTACCATGCAATATGACTTCAAAGGGTCTTCATTTGCTCACCGAACCTCTCCAATCCTATCACTGCTGTGTTTATGCCCCTGTACACACGCTTGATTCTCTTTCGGAGACATAGCAATCCATAGGTTTTAAGATACTTACTAGTCAGGTACATTCTTAGGCGTTTAATATGGGGTGTTGAGTCCATTTCGTTGAGCAACGAGTAGCTCTTGTCTATTCCATATTTGGCTTAAGGAACTTTATCTGTGTTCATTACAATCTCTGGTTTTAGGCAGCACCCCAACTCACCTTTCCCCTTAGCAAGCATAAGTTGGTTTTCTAAATTTGAGACCCTGTTCTGTTTTGTCATTCAGTTCCTGTGTAGCCAAGTTTACATTCCGTGTATTAGTGATATCTTATGATGTTTCTTTTTCTGTGTGACTTATTTCAGTTAGAATCATCATACCTGAATCCACTCATTATGCTGCTACGGGCCTGATGACATAGATTTCATTGCTGAGTGATATTGCATTGTACGTAAGTACCACAACTTCTTTATCCATTACTCACTTTCTGCGATATTGAACTTGTACTGTAAACGAGGTTCTTGTAAACAGAGCCGTCCCAAACTTTGGGGTGGCTGTGTCTTTTTGATTTTAATTTCCCTAAGCTATAGGACCATAAGTGGAAGTGCCCTAGGCTCTGTTGCTTTGTTTTTTAGATGTTTCAGGAAACACCATACACTTCTCCCGAGTGGCTGTTGGCAATTTACATCCCGCCCATCAGCATAACAAGGCTCCCAGTTCTCCATGGCCTGTCCTGCCTTCTGGATTTTACACTTTTTTCTGATGGCCCTTTTGACCGGGGGGAAGTGAGACTTCATTGTAGTGCAGATTTCCTTTGCAAGCTTGCTTGGTTGGCCAAAAAGGGCGTATGCGTTTTTTCCTGAATATATTCAGGAAAAAACGCATACGCCCTTTTTGGCCAAGTGCATCATTGTGGACGTTCTGCCTCTTTTCCTATGCTTTAACTGCAATTCCAGTCTACCTCCTGAAATCGGTTTCCTGCAATTCTGCCCCGCTTTCAAGTCCTCTTGGCAGCCTTACTTCAGTATATTTTTGGACGATAGCTGTCATTTGTAACTCTGCAGTTTTGTGAATTACAGTGCCCCTGAGCTCCTTTCTTCAACTCGCTTTCTTGTGAGCTGGTCGCAACACCGCAGGATTGCTTCAGGCCCTAATCTGGTTCCGGCACGGCACGCTGAGCCTTTGGTTAATACCTCTTCCTGGTGGGAAATGAGAGTTAAATTTGCCCGTCCAGACACCTCCAGCTAGTCTCTCATTGGTTCTCCCTATTCCTGTTCATCTTCCGCAGAAATTGCAAACTGGGCCAAACAGGAGGTTAAAGGCACTGACTCTCCAAGTCGGGAGAGTGTTAGTAAAGCGTCTGGAATGTTGCACCCGAGTACCAGGGGATGAGAACTGAGACATATTTGAACACGTCTCCCGATCGCACAGTGGATCATACTCTGGGTTCCACATGCATGTTTTAGCTGAAGGAAGAATCCCTTAAACCTGGAGAGTTGAGACCCGTGGAATGGGTACCATGCAATATGACTTCAAAGGGTCTTCATTTGCTCACCGAACCTCTCCAATCCTATCACTGCTGCGTTTATGCCCCTGTACACACGCTTGATTCTCTTTCGGAGACATAGCAATCCATAGGTTTTAAGATACTTACTAGTCAGGTACATTCTTAGGCGTTTAATATGGGGTGTTGAGTCCATTTCGTTGAGCAAGGAGTAGCTCTTGTCTATTCCATATTTGGCTTAAGGAACTTTATCTGTGCTCATTTCAATCTCTGGTTTTAGGCAGCACCCCAACTCACCTTTTCCCTTAGCAAGCATAAGTTGGTTTTCTAAATTTGAGACCCTGTTCTGTTTTGTAATTCAGTTCCTGTGTAGCCAAGTTTACATTCCGTGTATTAGTGATATCTTATGATGTTTCTTTTTCTGTGTGACTTATTTCAGTTAGAATCATCATACCTGAATCCCCTCATTATGCTGCTACGGGCCTGATGACATAGATTTCATTGCTGAGTGATATTGCATTGTACGTAAGTACCACAACTTCTTTATCCATTACTCACTTTCTGCGATATTGAACTTGTACCGTAAACGAGGTTCTTGTAAACAGAGCCATCCCAAACTTTGGGGTGGCTGTGTCTTTTTGGTTTTAATTTCCCTAAGCTATAGGACCATTAGTGGAAGTGCCCTAGGCTCTGTTGCTTTGTTTTTTAGATGTTTCAGGAAACACCATACACTTCTCCCGAGTGGCTGTTGGCAATTTACATCCCGCTCATCAGCATAACAAGGCTCCCAGTTCTCCATGGCCTGTCCTGCCTTCTGGATTTTACACTTTTTTCAGATGGCCCTTTTGACCGGGGGGAAGTGAGACTTCATTGTAGTGCAGATTTCCTTTGCAAGCTTGCTTGGTTGGCCAAAAAGGGCGTATGCGTTTTTTCCTGAATATATTCAGGAAAAAACGCATACGCCCTTTTTGGCCAAGTGCATCATTGTGGACGTTCTGCCTCTTTTCCTATGCTTTAACTGCAATTCCAGTCTACCTCCTGAAATCGGTTTCCTGCAATTCTGCCCCACTTTCAAGTCCTCTTGGCAGCCTTACTTCAGTATATTTTTGGAAGATAGCTGTCATTTGTAACTCTGCAGTTTTGTGAATTACAGTGCCCCTGAGCTCCTTTCTTCAACTCGCTTTCTTGTGAGCTGGTCGCAACACCGCAGGATTGCTTCAGGCCCTAATCTGGTTCCGGCACGGCACGCTGAGCCTTTGGTTAATACCTCTTCCTGGTGGGAAATGAGAGTTAAATTTGCCCGTCCAGACACCTCCAGCTAGTCTCTCATTGGTTCTCCCTATTCCTGTTCATCTTCCGCAGAAATTGCAAACTGGGCCAAACAGGAGGTTAAAGGCACTGACTCTCCAAGTCGGGAGAGTGTTAGTAAAGCGTCTGGAATGTTGCACCCGAGTACCAGGGGATGAGAACTGAGACATATTTGAACACGTCTCCCGATCGCACAGTGGATCATACTCTGGGTTCCACATGCATGTTTTAGCTGAAGGAAGAATCCCTTAAACCTGGAGAGTTGAGACCCGTGGAATGGGTACCATGCAATATGACTTCAAAGGGTCTTCATTTGCTCACCGAACCTCTCCAATCCTATCACTGCTGCGTTTATGCCCCTGTACACATGCTTGATTCTCTTTCGGAGACATAGCAATCCATAGGTTTTAAGATACTTACTAGTCAGGTACATTCTTAGGCGTTTAATATGGGGTGTTGAGTCCATTTCGTTGAGCAAGGAGTAGCTCTTGTCTATTCTATATTTGGCTTAAGGAACTTTATCTGTGCTCATTTCAATCTCTGGTTTTAGGCAGCACCCCAACTCACCTTTTCCCTTAGCAAGCATAAGTTGGTTTTCTAAATTTGAGACCCTGTTCTGTTTTGTAATTCTGTTCCTGTGTAGCCAAGTTTACATTCCGTGTATTAGTGATATCTTATGATGTTTCTTTTTCTGTGTGACTTATTTCAGTTAGAATCATCATACCTGAATCCCCTCATTATGCTGCTACGGTCCTGATGACATAGATTTCATTGCTGAGTGATATTGCATTGTACGTAAGTACCACAACTTCTTTATCCATTACTCACTTTCTGCGATATTGAACTTGTACCGTAAACGAGGTTCTTGTAAACAGAGCCGTCCCAAACTTTAGGGTGGCTGTGTCTTTTTGATTTTAATTTCCCTAATCTAATAGACCTTAAGTGGAAGTGCCCTAGGCTCTGTTGCTTTGTTTTTTAGATGTTTCAGGAAACACCATACACTTCTCCCGAGTGGCTGTTGGCAAATTACATCCCGCCCATCAGCATAACAAGGCTCCCAGTTCTCCATGGCCTGTCCTGCCTTTCTGGATTTTACACTTTTTTCAGATGGCCCTTTTGACCGGGGGGAAGTGAGACTTCATTGTAGTGCAGATTTCCTTTGCAAGCTTGCTTGGTTGGCCAAAAAGGGCGTATGCGTTTTTTCCTGAATATATTCAGGAAAAAACGCATACGCCCTTTTTGGCCAAGTGCATCTCTGTGGACGTTCTGCCTCTTTTCCTATGCTTTAAATGCAATTCCAGTCTACCTCCTGAAATCGGTTTCCTGCAATTCTGCCCCGCTTTCAAGTCCTCTTGGCAGCCTTACTTCAGTATATTTTTGGACGATAGCTGTCATTTATAAGTCTGCAGGTTTGTGAATTACAGTGCCCCTGAGCTCCTTTCTTCAACTCGCTTTCTTGTGAGCTGGCCGCAACAGCGCAGGATTGCTTCAGGCCCTAATCTGGTTCCGGCACGGCACGCTGAGCCTTTGGTTAATTCCTCTTCCTGGTGGGAAATGAGAGTTAAATTTGCCCGTCCAGACACCTCCAGCTGGTCTCTCATTGGTTCTCCCTATTCCTGTTCATCTTCCACAGAAATTGCAAACTGGGCCAAACAGGAGGTTAAAGGCACTGACTCTCCAAGTCAGGAGAGTGTTAGTAAAGCGTCTGGAATGTTGCACCCGAGTACCAGGGGTCAAAAACTGAGACATATTTGAACACGTCTCCCGATCACACGGTGGATCATACTCTGGGTTCCACATGCATGTTTTAGCTGAAGGAAGAATCCCTTAAACCTGGAGAGTTGAGACCCGTGGAATGGGTACCATGCAATATGACTTCAAAGGGTCTTCATTTGCTCACGGAACCTCTCCAATCCTATCACTGCTGTGTTTATGCCCCTGTACACATGCTTGATTCTCTTTCGGAGACATAGCAATCCATAGGTTTTAAGATACTTACTAGTCAGGTACATTCTTTGGCGTTTAATATGGGGTGTTGAGTCCATTTCGTTGAGCAAGGAGTAGCTCTTGTCTATTCCATATTTGGCTTAAGGAACTTTATCTGTGTTCATTACAATCTCTGGTTTTAGGCAGCACCACAACTCACCTTTCCCCTTAGCAAGCATAAGTTGGTTTTCTAAATTTGAGACCCTGTTCTGTTTTGTCATTCAGTTCCTGTGTAGCCAAGTTTACATTCCGTGTATTAGTGATATCTTATGATGTTTCTTTTCCTGTGTGACTTATTTCAGTTAGAATCATCATACCTGAATCCACTCATTATGCTGCTACGTGCCTGATGACATAGATTTCATTGCTGAGTGATATTGCATTGTACGTAAGTACCACAACTTGTTTATCCATTACTCACTTTCTGCGATATTGAGCTTGTACCGTAAATGAGGTTCTTGTAAACAGAGCCGTCCCAAACTTTGGGGTGGCTGTGTCTTTTTGATTTTAATTTCCCTAAGCTATAGGACCATAAGTGGAAGTGCCCTAGGCTCTGTTGCTTTGTTTTTTAGATGTTTCAGGAAACACCATACACTTCTCCCGAGTGGCTGTTGGCAACTTACATCCCGCCCATCAGCATAACAAGGCTCCCAGTTCTCCATGGCCTGTCCTGCCTTCTGGATTTTACACTTTTTTCTGATGTCCCTTTTTACCGGGGGGAAGTGAGACTTCATTGTAGTGCAGATTTCCTTTGCAAGCTTGCTTGGTTGGTCAAAAAGGGCGTATGCGTTTTTTCCTGAATATATTCAGGAAAAAACGCATACGCCCTTTTTGGCCAAGTGCATCATTGTGGACGTTCTGCCTCTTTTCCTATGCTTTAACTGCAATTCGAGTCTACCTCCTGAAATCGGTTTCCTGCAATTCTGCCCCGCTTTCAAGTCCTCTTGGCAGCCTTACTTCAGTATATTTTTGGACGATAGCTGTCATTTATAACTCTGCAGGTTTGTGAATTACAGTGCCCCTGAGCTCCTTTCTTCAACTCGCTTTCTTGTGAGCTGGCCGCAACACCGCAGGATTGCTTCAGGCGCTAATCTGTTTCCGGCACGGCACGCTGAGCCTTTGGTTAATTCCTCTTCCTGGTGGGAAATGCGAGTTAAATTTGCCCGTCCAGACACCTCCAGCTAGTCTCTCATTGGTTCTCCCTATTCCTGTTCATCTTCCGCAGAAATTGCAAACTGGGCCAAACAGGAGGTTAAAGGCACTGACTCTCCAAGTCGGGAGAGTGTTAGTAAAGCGTCTGGAATGTTGCACCCGAGTACCAGGGGACGAGAACTGAGACATATTTGAACACGTCTCCCGATCGCACGGTGGATCATACTCTGGGTTCCACATGCATGTTTTAGCTGAAGGAAGAATCCCTTAAACCTGGAGAGTTGAGACCCGTGGAATGGGTACCATGCAATATGACTTCAAAGGGTCTTCATTTGCTCACCGAACCTCTCCAATCCTATCACTGCTGCGTTTATGCCCCTGTACACACGCTTGATTCTCTTTCAGAGACATAGCAATCCATAGGTTTTAAGATACTTACTAGTCAGGTACATTCTTAGGCGTTTAATATGGGGTGTTGAGTCCATTTCGTTGAGCAAGGAGTAACTCTTGTCTATTCTATATTTGGCTTAAGGAACTTTATCTGTGTTCATTTCAATCTCTGGTTTTAGGCAGCACCCCAACTCACCTTTACCCTTAGCAAGCATAAGTTGGTTTTCTAAATTTGAGACCCTGTTCTGTTTTGTAATTCAGTTCCTGTGTAGCCAAGTTTACATTCCATGTATTAGTGATATCTTATGATGTTTCTTTTTCTGTGTGACTTATTTCAGTTAGAATCATCATACCTGAATCCACTCATTATGCTGTTATGGGCCTGATGACATAGATTTCATTGCTGAGTGATATTGCATTGTACGTAAGTACCACAACATCTTTATCCATTACTCACTTTCTGCGATATTGAACTTGTACCGTAAACGAGGTTCTTGTAAACAGAGCCGTCCCAAACTTTGGGGTGGCTGTGTCTTTTTGATTTTAATTTCCCTAAGCTATAGGACCATAAGTGGAAGTGCCCTAGGCTCTGTTGCTTTGTTTTTTAGATGTTTCAGGAAACACCATACACTTCTCCCGAGTGGCTGTTGGCAATTTACATCCCGCCCATCAGCATAACAAGGCTCTCAGTTCTCCATGGCCTGTCCTGCCTTCTGGATTTTACACTTTTTTCAGATGGCCCTTTTGACAGGTGGGAAGTGAGACTTCATTGTAGTGCAGATTTCCTTTGCAAGCTTGCTTGGTTGGCCAAAAAGTGCGTATGCGTTTTTTCCTGAATATATTCAGGAAAAAACGCATACGCCCTTTTTGGCCAAGTGCATCATTGTGGACGTTCTGCCTCTTTTCCTATGCTTTAACTGCAATTCCAGTCTACCTCCTGAAATCGGTTTCCTGCAATTCTGCCCCGCTTTCAAGTCCTCTTGGCAGCCTTACTTCAGTATATTTTTGGACGATAGCTGTCATTTATAAGTCTGCAGGTTTGTGAATTACAGTGCCCCTGAGCTCCTTTCTTCAACTCGCTTTCTTGTGAGCTGGCCGCAACACCGCAGGATTGCTTCAGGCCCTAATCTGGTTCCGGCACGGCACGCTGAGCCTTTGGTTAATTCCTCTTCCTGGTGGGAAATGAGAGTTAAATTTGCCCGTCCAGACACCTCCAGCTGGTCTCTCATTGGTTCTCCCTATTCCTGTTCATCTTCCACAGAAATTGCAAACTGGGCCAAACAGGAGGTTAAAGGCACTGACTCTCCAAGTCAGGAGAGTGTTAGTAAAGCGTCTGGAATGTTGCACCCGAGTACCAGGGGTCAAAAACTGAGACATATTTGAACACGTCTCCCGATCACACGGTGGATCATACTCTGGGTTCCACATGCATGTTTTAGCTGAAGGAAGAATCCCTTAAACCTGGAGAGTTGAGACCCGTGGAATGGGTACCATGCAATATGACTTCAAAGGGTCTTCATTTGCTCACCGAACCTCTCCAATCCTATCACTGCTGTGTTTATGCCCCTGTACACACGCTTGATTCTCTTTCGGAGACATAGCAATCCATAGGTTTTAAGATACTTACTAGTCAGGTACATTCTTAGGCGTTTAATATGGGGTGTTGAGTCCATTTCGTTGAGCAAGGAGTAGCTCTTGTCTATTCCATATTTGGCTTAAGGAACTTTATCTGTGTTCATTACAATCTCTGGTTTTAGGCAGCACCCCAACTCACCTTTACTCTTAGCAAGCATATGTTGGTTTTCTAAATTTGAGACCCTGTTCTGTTTTGTCATTCAGTTCCTGTGTAGCCAAGTTTACATTCCGTGTATTAGTGATATCTTATGATGTTTCTTTTCCTGTGTGACTTATTTCAGTTAGAATCATCATACCTGAATCCACTCATTATGCTGCTACGGGCCTGATGACATAGATTTCATTGCTGAGTGATATTGCATTGTACGTAAGTACCACAACTTGTTTATCCATTACTCACTTTCTGCGATATTGAGCTTGTACCTTAAATGAGGTTCTTGTAAACAGAGCCGTCCCAAACTTTGGGGTGGCTGTGTCTTTTTGATTTTAATTTCCCTAAGCTATAGGACCATAAGTGGAAGTGCCCTAGGCTCTGTTGCTTTGTTTTTTAGATGTTTCAGGAAACACCATACACTTCTCCCGAGTGGCTGTTGGCAATTTACATCCCGCCCATCAGCATAACAAGGCTCCCAGTTCTCCATGGCCTGTCCTGCCTTCTGGATTTTACACTTTTTTCAGATGGCCCTTTTGACCGGGGGGAAGTGAGACTTCATTGTAGTGCAGATTTCCTTTGCAAGCTTGCTTGGTTGGCCAAAAAGGGCGTATGCGTTTTTTCCTGAATATATTCAGGAAAAAACGCATACGCCCTTTTTGGCCAAGTGCATCATTGTGGACGTTCTGCCTCTTTTCCTATGCTTTAACTGCAATTCCAGTCTACCTCCTGAAATCGGTTTCCTGCAATTCTGCCCCGCTTTCAAGTCCTCTTGGCAGCCTTACTTCAGTATATTTTTGGACGATAGCTGTCATTTATAACTCTGCAGGTTTGTGAATTACAGTGCCCCTGAGCTCCTTTCTTCAACTCGCTTTCTTGTGAGCTGGCCGCAACACCGCAGGATTGCTTCAGGCGCTAATCTGGTTCCGGCACGGCACGCTGAGCCTTTGGTTAATTCCTCTTCCTGGTGGGAAATGAGAGTTAAATTTGCCCGTCCAGACACCTCCAGCTAGTCTCTCATTGGTTCTCCCTATTCCTGTTCATCTTCCGCAGAAATTGCAAACTGGGCCAAACAGGAGGTTAAAGGCACTGACTCTCCATGTCGGGACAGTGTTAGTAAAGCGTCTGGAATGTTGCACCCGAGTACCAGGGGACGAGAACTGAGACATATTTGAACACGTCTCCCGATCGCACGGTGGATCATACTCTGGGTTCCACATGCATGTTTTAGCTGAAGGAAGAATCCCTTAAACCTGGAGAGTTGAGACCCGTGGAATGGGTACCATGCAATATGACTTCAAAGGGTCTTCATTTGCTCACCGAACCTCTCCAATCCTATCACTGCTGCGTTTATGCCCCTGTACACACGCTTGATTCTCTTTCAGAGACATAGCAATCCATAGGTTTTAAGATACTTACTAGTCAGGTACATTCTTAGGCGTTTAATATGGGGTGTTGAGTCCATTTCGTTGAGCAAGGAGTAACTCTTGTCTATTCTATATTTGGCTTAAGGATCTTTATCTGTGTTCATTTCAATCTCTGGTTTTAGGCAGCACCCCAACTCACCTTTCCCCTTAGCAAGCATAAGTTGGTTTTCTAAATTTGAGACCCTGTTCTGTTTTGTAATTCAGTTCCTGTGTAGCCAAGTTTACATTCCGTGTATTAGTGATATCTTATGATGTTTCTTTTTCTGTGTGACTTATTTCAGTTAGAATCATCATACCTGAATCCACTCATTATGCTGTTATGGGCCTGATGACATAGATTTCATTGCTGAGTGATATTGCATTGTACGTAAGTACCACAACTTCTTTATCCATTACTCACTTTCTGCGATATTGAACTTGTACCGTAAACGAGGTTCTTGTAAACAGAGCCGTCCCAAACTTTGGGGTGGCTGTGTCTTTTTGATTTTAATTTCCCTAAGCTATAGGACCATAAGTGGAAGTGCCCTAGGCTCTGTTGCTTTGTTTTTTAGATGTTTCAGGAAACACCATACACTTCTCCCGAGTGGCTGTTGGCAATTTACATCCCGCCCATCAGCATAACAAGGCTCTCAGTTCTCCATGGCCTGTCCTGCCTTCTGGATTTTACACTTTTTTCAGATGGCCCTTTTGACCGGGGGGAAGTGAGACTTCATTGTAGTGCAGATTTCCTTTGCAAGCATGCTTGGTTGGCCAAAAAGGGCGTATGCGTTTTTTCCTGAATATATTCAGGAAAAAACGCATACGCCCTTTTTGGCCAAGTGCATCATTGTGGACGTTCTGCCTCTTTTCCTATGCTTTAACTGCAATTCCAGTCTACCTCCTGAAATCGGTTTCTTGAATTTCTGCCCCGCTTTCAAGTCCTCTTGGCAGCCTTACTTCAGTATATTTTTGGACGATAGCTGTCATTTATAACTCTGCAGGTTTGTGAATTACAGTGCCCCTGAGCTCCTTTCTTCAACTCGCTTTCTTGTGAGCTGGTCGCAACACCGCAGGATTGCTTCAGGCCCTAATCTGGTTCCGGCACGGCACGCTGAGCCTTTGGTTAATTCCTCTTCCTGGTGGGAAATGAGAGTTAAATTTGCCCGTCCAGACACCTCCAGCTAGTCTCTCATTGGTTCTCCCTATTCCTGTTCATCTTCCGCAGAAATTGCAAACTGGGCCAAACAGGAGGTTAAAGGCACTGACTCTCCAAGTCGGGAGAGTGTTAGTAAAGCGTCTGGAATGTTGCACCCGAGTACCAGGGGACGAGAACTGAGACATATTTGAACACGTCTCCTGATCGCACGGTGGATCATACTCTGGGTTCCACATGCATGTTTTAGCTGAAGGAAGAATCCCTTAAACCTGGAGAGTTGAGACCCGTGGAATGGGTACCATGCAATATGACTTCAAAGGGTCTTCATTTGCTCACCGAACCTCTCCAATCCTATCACTGCTGCGTTTATGCCCCTGTACACACGCTTGATTCTCTTTCAGAGACATAGCAATCCATAGGTTTTAAGATACTTACTAGTCAGGTACATTCTTAGGCGTTTAATATGGGGTGTTGAGTCCATTTCGTTGAGCAAGGAGTAACTCTTGTCTATTCTATATTTGGCTTAAGGAACTTTATCTGTGTTCATTTCAATCTCTGGTTTTAGGCAGCACCCCAACTCACCTTTACCCTTAGCAAGCATAAGTTGGTTTTCTAAATTTGAGACCCTGTTCTGTTTTGTAATTCAGTTCCTGTGTAGCCAAGTTTACATTCCATGTATTAGTGATATCTTATGATGTTTCTTTTTCTGTGTGACTTATTTCAGTTAGAATCATCATACCTGAATCCACTCATTATGCTGTTATGGGCCTGATGACATAGATTTCATTGCTGAGTGATATTGCATTGTACGTAAGTACCACAACATCTTTATCCATTACTCACTTTCTGCGATATTGAACTTGTACCGTAAACGAGGTTCTTGTAAACAGAGCCGTCCCAAACTTTGGGGTGGCTGTGTCTTTTTGATTTTAATTTCCCTAAGCTATAGGACCATAAGTGGAAGTGCCCTAGGCTCTGTTGCTTTGTTTTTTAGATGTTTCAGGAAACACCATACACTTCTCCCGAGTGGCTGTTGGCAATTTACATCCCGCCCATCAGCATAACAAGGCTCTCAGTTCTCCATGGCCTGTCCTGCCTTCTGGATTTTACACTTTTTTCAGATGGCCCTTTTGACAGGTGGGAAGTGAGACTTCATTGTAGTGCAGATTTCCTTTGCAAGCTTGCTTGGTTGGCCAAAAAGGGCGTATGCGTTTTTTCCTGAATATATTCAGGAAAAAACGCATACGCCCTTTTTGGCCAAGTGCATCATTGTGGACGTTCTGCCTCTTTTCCTATGCTTTAACTGCAATTCCAGTCTACCTCCTGAAATCGGTTTCCTGCAATTCTGCCCCGCTTTCAAGTCCTCTTGGCAGCCTTACTTCAGTATATTTTTGGACGATAGCTGTCATTTATAAGTCTGCAGGTTTGTGAATTACAGTGCCCCTGAGCTCCTTTCTTCAACTCGCTTTCTTGTGAGCTGGCCGCAACACCGCAGGATTGCTTCAGGCCCTAATCTGGTTCCGGCACGGCACGCTGAGCCTTTGGTTAATTCCTCTTCCTGGTGGGAAATGAGAGTTAAATTTGCCCGTCCAGACACCTCCAGCTGGTCTCTCATTGGTTCTCCCTATTCCTGTTCATCTTCCACAGAAATTGCAAACTGGGCCAAACAGGAGGTTAAAGGCACTGACTCTCCAAGTCAGGAGAGTGTTAGTAAAGCGTCTGGAATGTTGCACCCGAGTACCAGGGGTCAAAAACTGAGACATATTTGAACACGTCTCCCGATCACACGGTGGATCATACTCTGGGTTCCACATGCATGTTTTAGCTGAAGGAAGAATCCCTTAAACCTGGAGAGTTGAGACCCGTGGAATGGGTACCATGCAATATGACTTCAAAGGGTCTTCATTTGCTCACCGAACCTCTCCAATCCTATCACTGCTGTGTTTATGCCCCTGTACACACGCTTGATTCTCTTTCGGAGACATAGCAATCCATAGGTTTTAAGATACTTACTAGTCAGGTACATTCTTAGGCGTTTAATATGGGGTGTTGAGTCCATTTCGTTGAGCAAGGAGTAGCTCTTGTCTATTCCATATTTGGCTTAAGGAACTTTATCTGTGTTCATTACAATCTCTGGTTTTAGGCAGCACCCCAACTCACCTTTACTCTTAGCAAGCATATGTTGGTTTTCTAAATTTGAGACCCTGTTCTGTTTTGTCATTCAGTTCCTGTGTAGCCAAGTTTACATTCCGTGTATTAGTGATATCTTATGATGTTTCTTTTCCTGTGTGACTTATTTCAGTTAGAATCATCATACCTGAATCCACTCATTATGCTGCTACGGGCCTGATGACATAGATTTCATTGCTGAGTGATATTGCATTGTACGTAAGTACCACAACTTGTTTATCCATTACTCACTTTCTGCGATATTGAGCTTGTACCTTAAATGAGGTTCTTGTAAACAGAGCCGTCCCAAACTTTGGGGTGGCTGTGTCTTTTTGATTTTAATTTCCCTAAGCTATAGGACCATAAGTGGAACTGCCCTAGGCTCTGTTGCTTTGTTTTTTAGATGTTTCAGGAAACACCATACACTTCTCCCGAGTGGCTGTTGGCAATTTACATCCCGCCCATCAGCATAACAAGGCTCCCAGTTCTCCATGGCCTGTCCTGCCTTCTGGATTTTACACTTTTTTCAGATGGCCCTTTTGACCGGGGGGAAGTGAGACTTCATTGTAGTGCAGATTTCCTTTGCAAGCTTGCTTGGTTGGCCAAAAAGGGCGTATGCGTTTTTTCCTGAATATATTCCGGAAAAAACGCATACGCCCTTTTTGGCCAAGTGCATCATTGTGGACGTTCTGCCTCTTTTCCTATGCTTTAACTGCAATTCCAGTCTACCTCCTGAAATCGGTTTCCTGCAATTCTGCCCCGCTTTCAAGTCCTCTTGGCAGCCTTACTTCAGTATATTTTTGGACGATAGCTGTCATTTATAACTCTGCAGGTTTGTGAA
Organism: Grampus griseus; assembly: GCF_964374135.1. Taxonomy (NCBI): domain Eukaryota; kingdom Metazoa; phylum Chordata; class Mammalia; order Artiodactyla; family Delphinidae; genus Grampus; species Grampus griseus. The sequence continues at coordinate 335,848 of NW_028133320.1, forward strand.
TTACAGTGCCCCTGAGCTCCTTTCTTCAACTCGCTTTCTTGTGAGCTGGCCGCAACACCGCAGGATTGCTTCAGGCGCTAATCTGGTTCCGGCACGGCACGCTGAGCCTTTGGTTAATTCCTCTTCCTGGTGGGAAATGAGAGTTAAATTTGCCCGTCCAGACACCTCCAGCTAGTCTCTCATTGGTTCTCCCTATTCCTGTTCATCTTCCGCAGAAATTGCAAACTGGGCCAAACAGGAGGTTAAAGGCACTGACTCTCCATGTCGGGACAGTGTTAGTAAAGCGTCTGGAATGTTGCACCCGAGTACCAGGGGACGAGAACTGAGACATATTTGAACACGTCTCCCGATCGCACGGTGGATCATACTCTGGGTTCCACATGCATGTTTTAGCTGAAGGAAGAATCCCTTAAACCTGGAGAGTTGAGACCCGTGGAATGGGTACCATGCAATATGACTTCAAAGGGTCTTCATTTGCTCACCGAACCTCTCCAATCCTATCACTGCTGCGTTTATGCCCCTGTACACACGCTTGATTCTCTTTCAGAGACATAGCAATCCATAGGTTTTAAGATACTTACTAGTCAGGTACATTCTTAGGCGTTTAATATGGGGTGTTGAGTCCATTTCGTTGAGCAAGGAGTAACTCTTGTCTATTCTATATTTGGCTTAAGGATCTTTATCTGTGTTCATTTCAATCTCTGGTTTTAGGCAGCACCCCAACTCACCTTTCCCCTTAGCAAGCATAAGTTGGTTTTCTAAATTTGAGACCCTGTTCTGTTTTGTAATTCAGTTCCTGTGTAGCCAAGTTTACATTCCGTGTATTAGTGATATCTTATGATGTTTCTTTTTCTGTGTGACTTATTTCAGTTAGAATCATCATACCTGAATCCACTCATTATGCTGTTATGGGCCTGATGACATAGATTTCATTGCTGAGTGATATTGCATTGTACGTAAGTACCACAACTTCTTTATCCATTACTCACTTTCTGCGATATTGAACTTGTACCGTAAACGAGGTTCTTGTAAACAGAGCCGTCCCAAACTTTGGGGTGGCTGTGTCTTTTTGATTTTAATTTCCCTAAGCTATAGGACCATAAGTGGAAGTGCCCTAGGCTCTGTTGCTTTGTTTTTTAGATGTTTCAGGAAACACCATACACTTCTCCCGAGTGGCTGTTGGCAATTTACATCCCGCCCATCAGCATAACAAGGCTCTCAGTTCTCCATGGCCTGTCCTGCCTTCTGGATTTTACACTTTTTTCAGATGGCCCTTTTGACCGGGGGGAAGTGAGACTTCATTGTAGTGCAGATTTCCTTTGCAAGCATGCTTGGTTGGCCAAAAAGGGCGTATGCGTTTTTTCCTGAATATATTCAGGAAAAAACGCATACGCCCTTTTTGGCCAAGTGCATCATTGTGGACGTTCTGCCTCTTTTCCTATGCTTTAACTGCAATTCCAGTCTACCTCCTGAAATCGGTTTCTTGAATTTCTGCCCCGCTTTCAAGTCCTCTTGGCAGCCTTACTTCAGTATATTTTTGGACGATAGCTGTCATTTATAACTCTGCAGGTTTGTGAATTACAGTGCCCCTGAGCTCCTTTCTTCAACTCGCTTTCTTGTGAGCTGGTCGCAACACCGCAGGATTGCTTCAGGCCCTAATCTGGTTCCGGCACGGCACGCTGAGCCTTTGGTTAATTCCTCTTCCTGGTGGGAAATGAGAGTTAAATTTGCCCGTCCAGACACCTCCAGCTAGTCTCTCATTGGTTCTCCCTATTCCTGTTCATCTTCCGCAGAAATTGCAAACTGGGCCAAACAGGAGGTTAAAGGCACTGACTCTCCAAGTCGGGAGAGTGTTAGTAAAGCGTCTGGAATGTTGCACCCGAGTACCAGGGGACGAGAACTGAGACATATTTGAACACGTCTCCTGATCGCACGGTGGATCATACTCTGGGTTCCACATGCATGTTTTAGCTGAAGGAAGAATCCCTTAAACCTGGAGAGTTGAGACCCGTGGAATGGGTACCATGCAATATGACTTCAAAGGGTCTTCATTTGCTCACCGAACCTCTCCAATCCTATCACTGCTGCGTTTATGCCCCTGTACACACGCTTGATTCTCTTTCAGAGACATAGCAATCCATAGGTTTTAAGATACTTACTAGTCAGGTACATTCTTAGGCGTTTAATATGGGGTGTTGAGTCCATTTCGTTGAGCAAGGAGTAACTCTTGTCTATTCTATATTTGGCTTAAGGAACTTTATCTGTGTTCATTTCAATCTCTGGTTTTAGGCAGCACCCCAACTCACCTTTACCCTTAGCAAGCATAAGTTGGTTTTCTAAATTTGAGACCCTGTTCTGTTTTGTAATTCAGTTCCTGTGTAGCCAAGTTTACATTCCATGTATTAGTGATATCTTATGATGTTTCTTTTTCTGTGTGACTTATTTCAGTTAGAATCATCATACCTGAATCCACTCATTATGCTGTTATGGGCCTGATGACATAGATTTCATTGCTGAGTGATATTGCATTGTACGTAAGTACCACAACTTCTTTATCCATTACTCACTTTCTGCGATATTGAACTTGTACCGTAAACGAGGTTCTTGTAAACAGAGCCGTCCCAAACTTTGGGGTGGCTGTGTCTTTTTGATTTTAGTTTCCCTAAGCTATAGGACCATAAGTGGAAGTGCCCTAGGCTCTGTTGCTTTGTTTTTTAGATGTTTCAGGAAACACCATACACTTCTCCCGAGTGGCTGTTGGCAATTTACATCCCGCCCATCAGCATAACAAGGCTCTCAGTTCTCCATGGCCTGTCCTGCCTTCTGGATTTTACACTTTTTTCAGATGGCCCTTTTGACCGGGGGGAAGTGAGACTTCATTGTAGTGCAGATTTCCTTTGCAAGCTTGCTTGGTTAGCCAAAAAGGGCGTATGCGTTTTTTCCTGAATATATTCAGGAAAAAACGCATACGCCCTTTTTGGCCAAGTGCATCATTGTGGACGTTCTGCCTCTTTTCCTATGCTTTAACTGCAATTCCAGTCTACCTCCTGAAATCGGTTTCCTGCAATTCTGCCCCGCTTTCAAGTCCTCTTGGCAGCCTTACTTCAGTATATTTTTGGACGATAGCTGTCATTTATAAGTCTGCAGGTTTGTGAATTACAGTGCCCCTGAGCTCCTTTCTTCAACTCGCTTTCTTGTGAGCTGGCCGCAACACCGCAGGATTGCTTCAGGCCCTAATCTGGTTCCGGCACGGCACGCTGAGCCTTTGGTTAATTCCTCTTCCTGGTGGGAAATGAGAGTTAAATTTGCCCGTCCAGACACCTCCAGCTGGTCTCTCATTGGTTCTCCCTATTCCTGTTCATCTTCCACAGAAATTGCAAACTGGGCCAAACAGGAGGTTAAAGGCACTGACTCTCCAAGTCAGGAGAGTGTTAGTAACGCGTCTGGAATGTTGCACCCGAGTACCAGGGGTCAAAAACTGAGACATATTTGAACACGTCTCCCGATCACACGGTGGATCATACTCTGGGTTCCACATGCATGTTTTAGCTGAAGGAAGAATCCCTTAAACCTGGAGAGTTGAGACCCGTGGAATGGGTACCATGCAATATGACTTCAAAGGGTCTTCATTTGCTCACCGAACCTCTCCAATCCTATCACTGCTGTGTTTATGCCCCTGTACACACGCTTGATTCTCTTTCGGAGACATAGCAATCCATAGGTTTTAAGATACTTACTAGTCAGGTACATTCTTAGGCGTTTAATATGGGGTGTTGAGTCCATTTCGTTGAGCAAGGAGTAGCTCTTGTCTATTCCATATTTGGCTTAAGGAACTTTATCTGTGTTCATTACAATCTCTGGTTTTAGGCAGCACCCCAACTCACCTTTACTCTTAGCAAGCATATGTTGGTTTTCTAAATTTGAGATCCTGTTCTGTTTTGTCATTCAGTTCCTGTGTAGCCAAGTTTACATTCCGTGTATTAGTGATATCTTATGATGTTTCTTTTCCTGTGTGACTTATTTCAGTTAGAATCATCATACCTGAATCCACTCATTATGCTGCTACGGGCCTGATGACATAGATTTCATTGCTGAGTGATATTGCATTGTACGTAAGTACCACAACTTGTTTATCCATTACTCACTTTCTGCGATATTGAGCTTGTACCTTAAATGAGGTTCTTGTAAACAGAGCCGTCCCAAACTTTGGGGTGGCTGTGTCTTTTTGATTTTAATTTCCCTAAGCTATAGGACCATAAGTGGAACTGCCCTAGGCTCTGTTGCTTTGTTTTTTAGATGTTTCAGGAAACACCATACACTTCTCCTGAGTGGCTGTTGGCAATTTACATCCCGCCCATCAGCATAACAAGGCTCCCAGTTCTCCATGGCCTGTCCTGCCTTCTGGATTTTACACTTTTTTCAGATGGCCCTTTTGACCGGGGGGAAGTGAGACTTCATTGTAGTGCAGATTTCCTTTGCAAGCTTGCTTGGTTGGCCAAAAAGGGCGTATGCGTTTTTTCCTGAATATATTCAGGAAAAAACGCATACGCCCTTTTTGGCCAAGTGCATCATTGTGGACGTTCTGCCTCTTTTCCTATGCTTTAACTGCAATTCCAGTCTACCTCCTGAAATCGGTTTCCTGCAATTCTGCCCCGCTTTCAAGTCCTCTTGGCAGCCTTACTTCAGTATATTTTTGGACGATAGCTGTCATTTATAACTCTGCAGGTTTGTGAATTACAGTGCCCCTGAGCTCCTTTCTTCAACTCGCTTTCTTGTGAGCTGGCCGCAACACCGCAGGATTGCTTCAGGCGCTAATCTGGTTCCGGCACGGCACGCTGAGCCTTTGGTTAATTCCTCTTCCTGGTGGGAAATGAGAGTTAAATTTGCCCGTCCAGACACCTCCAGCTAGTCTCTCATTGGTTCTCCCTATTCCTGTTCATCTTCCGCAGAAATTGCAAACTGGGCCAAACAGGAGGTTAAAGGCACTGACTCTCCATGTCGGGACAGTGTTAGTAAAGCGTCTGGAATGTTGCACCCGAGTACCAGGGGACGAGAACTGAGACATATTTGAACACGTCTCCCGATCGCACGGTGGATCATACTCTGGGTTCCACATGCATGTTTTAGCTGAAGGAAGAATCCCTTAAACCTGGAGAGTTGAGACCCGTGGAATGGGTACCATGCAATATGACTTCAAAGGGTCTTCATTTGCTCACCGAACCTCTCCAATCCTATCACTGCTGCGTTTATGCCCCTGTACACACGCTTGATTCTCTTTCAGAGACATAGCAATCCATAGGTTTTAAGATACTTACTAGTCAGGTACATTCTTAGGCGTTTAATATGGGGTGTTGAGTCCATTTCGTTGAGCAAGGAGTAACTCTTGTCTATTCTATATTTGGCTTAAGGATCTTTATCTGTGTTCATTTCAATCTCTGGTTTTAGGCAGCACCCCAACTCACCTTTCCCCTTAGCAAGCATAAGTTGGTTTTCTAAATTTGAGACCCTGTTCTGTTTTGTAATTCAGTTCCTGTGTAGCCAAGTTTACATTCCGTGTATTAGTGATATCTTATGATGTTTCTTTTTCTGTGTGAATTATTTCAGTTAGAATCATCATACCTGAATCCACTCATTATGCTGTTATGGGCCTGATGACATAGATTTCATTGCTGAGTGATATTGCATTGTACGTAAGTACCACAACTTCTTTATCCATTACTCACTTTCTGCGATATTGAACTTGTACCGTAAACGAGGTTCTTGTAAACAGAGCCGTCCCAAACTTTGGGGTGGCTGTGTCTTTTTGATTTTAATTTCCCTAAGCTATAGGACCATAAGTGGAAGTGCCCTAGGCTCTGTTGCTTTGTTTTTTAGATGTTTCAGGAAACACCATACACTTCTCCCGAGTGGCTGTTGGCAATTTACATCCCGCCCATCAGCATAACAAGGCTCTCAGTTCTCCATGGCCTGTCCTGCCTTCTGGATTTTACACTTTTTTCAGATGGCCCTTTTGACCGGGGGGAAGTGAGACTTCATTGTAGTGCAGATTTCCTTTGCAAGCTTGCTTGGTTGGCCAAAAAGTGCGTATGCGTTTTTTCCTGAATATATTCAGGAAAAAACGCATACGCCCTTTTTGGCCAAGTGCATCATTGTGGACGTTCTGCCTCTTTTCCTATGCTTTAACTGCAATTCCAGTCTACCTCCTGAAATCGGTTTCTTGAATTTCTGCCCCGCTTTCAAGTCCTCTTGGCAGCCTTACTTCAGTATATTTTTGGACGATAGCTGTCATTTATAACTCTGCAGGTTTGTGAATTACAGTGCCCCTGAGCTCCTTTCTTCAACTCGCTTTCTTGTGAGCTGGTCGCAACACCGCAGGATTGCTTCAGGCCCTAATCTGGTTCCGGCACGGCACGCTGAGCCTTTGGTTAATTCCTCTTCCTGGTGGGAAATGAGAGTTAAATTTGCCCGTCCAGACACCTCCAGCTAGTCTCTCATTGGTTCTCCCTATTCCTGTTCATCTTCCGCAGAAATTGCAAACTGGGCCATCAGGAGGTTAAAGGCACTGACTCTCCAAGTTGGGAGAGTGTTAGTAAAGCGTCTGGAATGTTGCACCCGAGTACCAGGGGACGAGAACTGAGACATATTTGAACACGTCTCCCGATCACACGGTTGATCATACTCTGGGTTCCACATGCATGTTTTAGCTGAAGGAAGAATCCCGTAAACCTGGAGAGTTGAGACCCGTGGAATGGGTACCATGCAATATGACTTCAAAGGGTCTTCATTTGCTCACTGAACCTCTCCAATCCTGTCACTGCTGCGTTTATGCCCCTGTACACACGCTTGATTCTCTTTCGGAGACACAGCAATCCATAGGTTTTAAGATACTTTCTAGTCAGGTACATTCTTAGGCATTTAATATGAGGTGTTGAGTCCATTTCGTTGAGCAAGGTGTAGCTCTTGTCTATTACATATTTGGCTTAAGGAACTTTATCTGTGCTCATTTCAATCTCTGGTTTTAGGCAGCACCCCAACTCACCTTTCCCCTTAGCAAGCATAAGTTGGTTTTCTAAATTTGAGATCCTGTTCTGTTTTGTAATTCAGTTCCTGTGTAGCCAAGTTTACATTCCGTGTATTAGTGATATCTTATGATGTTTCTTTTTCTGTGTAACTTATTTCAGTTAGAATCATCATACCTGAATCCCCTCATTATGCTGCTACGGGCCTGATGACATAGATTTCATTGCTGAGTGATATTGCATTGTACGTAAGTACCACAACTTCTTTATCCATTACTCACTTTCTGCGATATTGAACTTGTACCGTAAACGAGGTTCTTGTAAACAGAGCCGTCCCAAACTTTGGGGTGGCTGTGTCTTTTTGATTTTAATTTCCCTAAGCTATAGGACCATAAGTGGAATTGCCCTAGGCTCTGTTGCTTTGTTTTTTAGATGTTTCAGGAAACACTATACACTTCTCCCGAGTGGCTGTTGGCAATTTACATCCCGCCCATCAGCATAACAAGGCTCCCAGTTCTCCATGGCCTGTCCTGCCTTCTGGATTTTACACTTTTTTCAGATGGCCCTTTTGACCGGGGGGAAGTGAGACTTCATTGTAGTGCAGATTTCCTTTGCAAGCTTGCTTGGTTGGCCAAAAAGGGCGTATGCGTTTTTTCCTGAATATATTCAGGAAAAAACGCATACGCCCTTTTTGGCCAAGTGCATCATTGTGGACGTTCTGCCTCTTTTCCTATGCTTTAAATGCAATTCCAGTCTACCTCCTGAAATCGGTTTCCTGCAATTCTGCCCCGCTTTCAAGTCCTCTTGGCAGCCTTACTTCAGTATATTTTTGGACGATAGCTGTCATTTGTAACTCTGCAGGTTTGTGAATTACAGTGCCCCTGAGCTCCTTTCTTCAACTCGCTTTCTTGTGAGCTGGTCGCAACACCGCAGGATTGCTTCAGGCCCTAATCTGGTTCCGGCACGGCACGCTGAGCCTTTGGTTAATTCCTCTTCCTGGTGGGAAATGAGAGTTAAATTTGCCCGTCCAGACACCTCCAGCTAGTCTCTCATTGGTTCTCCCTATTCCTGTTCATCTTCCGCAGAAATTGCAAACTGGGCCAAACAGGAGGTTAAAGGCACTGACTCTCCAAGTCGGGAGAGTGTTAGTAAAGCGTCTGGAATGTTGCACCTGAGTACCAGGGGACGAGAACTGAGACATATTTGAACACGTCTCCCGATCGCACAGTGGATCATACTCTGGGTTCCACATGCATGTTTTAGCTGAAGGAAGAATCCCTTAAACCTGGAGAGTTGAGACCCGTGGAATGGGTACCATGCAATATGACTTCAAAGGGTCTTCATTTGCTCACCGAACCTCTCCAATCCTATCACTGCTGCGTTTATGCCCCTGTACACACGCTTTATTCTCTTTCGGAGACATAGCAATCCATAGGTTTTAAGATACTTACTAGTCAGGTACATTCTTAGGCGTTTAATATGGGGTGTTGAGTCCATTTCGTTGAGCAAGGAGTAGCTCTTGTCTATTCTATATTTGGCTTAAGGAACTTTATCTGTGTTCATTTCAATCTCTGGTTTTAGGCAGCACCCCAACTCACCTTTCCCCTTGGCAAGCATAAGTTGGTTTTCTAAATTTGAGACCCTGTTCTGTTTTGTAATTCAGTTCCTGTGTAGCCAAGTTTACATACCGTGTATTAGTGATATCTTATGATGTTTCTTTTTCTGTGTGACTTATTTCAGTTAGAATCATCATACCTGAATCCACTCATTATGCTGCTACGGGCCTGATGACATAGATTTCATTGCTGAGTGATATTGCATTGTACGTAAGTACCACAACTTCTTTATCCATTACTCACTTTCTGCGATATTGAACTTGTACCGTAAATGAGGTTCTTGTAAACAGAGCCGTCCCAAACATTGGGGTGGCTGTGTCTTTTTGATTTTAATTTCCCTAAGCTATAGGACCATAAGTGGAAGTGCCCTAGGCTCTGTTGCTTTGTTTTTTAGATGTTTCAGGAAACACTATACACTTATCCCGAGTGGCTGTTGGCAATTTACATCCCGCCCATCAGCATAACAAGGCTCCCAGTTCTCCATGGCCTGTCCTGCCTTCTGGATTTTACACTTTTTTCAGATGGCCCTTTTGACCGGGGGGAAGTGAGACTTCATTTTAGTGCAGATTTCCTTTGCAAGCTTGCTTGGTTGGCCAAAAAGGGCGTATGCGTTTTTTCCTGAATATATTCAGGAAAAAACGCATACGCCCTTTTTGGCCAAGTGCATCATTGTGGACGTTCTGCCTCTTTTCCTATGCTTTAACTGCAATTCCAGTCTACCTCCTGAAATCGGTTTCCTGCAATTCTGACCCGCTTTCAAGTCCTCTTGGCAGCCTTACTTCAGTATATTTTTGGACGATAGCTGTCATTTATAACTCTGCAGGTTTGTGAATTACAGTGCCCCTGAGCTCCTTTCTTCAACTCGCTTTCTTGTGAGCTGGTCGCAACACCGCAGGATTGCTTCAGGCCCTAATCTGGTTCCGGCACGGCACGCTGAGCCTTTGGTTAATTCCTCTTCCTGGTGGGAAATGAGAGTTAAATTTGCCCGTCCAGACACCTCCAGCTAGTCTCTCATTGGTTCTCCCTATTCCTGTTCATCTTCCGCAGAAATTGCAAACTGGGCCAAACAGGAGGTTAAAGGCACTGACTCTCCAAGTCGGGAGAGTGTTAGTAAAGCGTCTTGAATGTTGCACCCGAGTACCAGGGGACGAGAACTGAGACATATTTGAACACGTCTCCCGATCGCACAGTGGATCATACTCTGGGTTCCACATGCATGTTTTAGCTGAAGGAAGAATCCCTTAAACCTGGAGAGTTGAGACCCGTGGAATGGGTACCATGCAATATGACTTCAAAGGGTCTTCATTTGCTCACCGAACCTCTCCAATCCTATCACTGCTGTGTTTATGCCCCTGTACACACGCTTGATTCTCTTTCGGAGACATAGCAATCCATAGGTTTTAAGATACTTTCTAGTCAGGTACATTCTTAGGCGTTTAATATGGGGTGTTGAGTCCATTTCGTTGAGCAAGGAGTAGCTCTTGTCTATTCTATATTTGGCTTAAGGAACTTTATCTGTGTTCATTTCAATCTCTGGTTTTAGGCAGCACCCCAACTCACCTTTCCCCTTAGCAAGCATAAGTTGGTTTTCTAAATTTGAGACCCTGTTCTGTTTTGTAATTCACTTCCTGTGTAGCCAAGTTTACATTCCGTGTATTAGTGATATCTTATGATGTTTCTTTTTCTGTGTGACTTATTTCAGTTAGAATCATCATACCTGAATCCACTCATTATGCTGCTACGGGCCTGATGACATAGATTTCATTGCTGAGTGATATTGCATTGTACGTAAGTACCACAACTTCTTTATCCATTACTCACTTTCTGCGATATTGAACTTGTACCGTAAACGAGGTTCTTGTAAACAGAGCCGTCCCAAACTTTGGGGTGGCTGTGTCTTTTTGATTTTAATTTCCCTAAGCTATAGGACCATAAGTGGAAGTGTCCTAGGCTCTGTTGCTTTGTTTTTTAGATGTTTCAGGAAACACCATACACTTCTCCCGAGTGGCTGTTGGCAATTTACATCCCGCCCATCAGCATAACAAGGCTCCCAGTTCTCCATGGCCTGTCCTGCCTTCTGGATTTTACACTTTTTTCAGATGGCCCTTTTGACCGGGGGGAAGTGAGACTTCATTTTAGTGCAGATTTCCTTTGCAAGCTTGCTTGGTTGGCCAAAAAGGGCGTATGCGTTTTTTCCTGAATATATTCAGGAAAAAACGCATACGCCCTTTTTGGCCAAGTGCATCATTGTGGACGTTCTGCCTCTTTTCCTATGCTTTAACTGCAATTCCAGTCTACCTCCTGAAATCGGTTTCCTGCAATTCTGCCCCGCTTTCAAGTCCTCTTGGCAGCCTTACTTCAGTATATTTTTGGACGATAGCTGTCATTTATAACTCTGCAGGTTTGTGAATTACAGTGCCCCTGAGCTCCTTTCTTCAACTCGCTTTCTTGTGAGCTGGTCGCAACACCGCAGGATTGCTTCAGGCCCTAATCTGGTTCCGGCACGGCACGCTGAGCCTTTGGTTAATTCCTCTTCCTGGTGGGAAATGAGAGTTAAATTTGCCCGTCCAGACACCTCCAGCTAGTCTCTCATTGGTTCTCCCTATTCCTGTTCATCTTCCGCAGAAATTGCAAACTGGGCCAAACAGGAGGTTAAAGGCACTGACTCTCCAAGTCGGGAGAGTGTTAGTAAAGCGTCTGGAATGTTGCACCCGAGTACCAGGGGACGAGAACTGAGACATATTTGAACACGTCTCCCGATCGCACAGTGGATCATACTCTGGGTTCCACATGCATGTTTTAGCTGAAGGAAGAATCCCTTAAACCTGGAGAGTTGAGACCCGTGGAATGGGTACCATGCAATATGACTTCAAAGGGTCTTCATTTGCTCACCGAACCTCTCCAATCCTATCACTGCTGCGTTTATGCCCCTGTACACACGCTTGATTCTCTTTCGGAGACATAGCAATCCATAGGTTTTAAGATACTTTCTAGTCAGGTACATTCTTAGGCGTTTAATATGGGGTGTTGAGTCCATTTCGTTGAGCAAGGAGTAGCTCTTGTCTATTCTATATTTGGCTTAAGGAACTTTATCTGTGTTCATTTCAATCTCTGGTTTTAGGCAGCACCCCAACTCACCTTTCCCCTTAGCAAGCATAAGTTGGTTTTCTAAATTTGAGACCCTGTTCTGTTTTGTAATTCAGTTCCTGTGTAGCCAAGTTTACATTCCGTGTATTAGTGATATCTTATGATGTTTCTTTTTCTGTGTGACTTATTTCAGTTAGAATCATCATACCTGAATCCACTCATTATGCTGCTACGGGCCTGATGACATAGATTTCATTGCTGAGTGATATTGCATTGTACGTAAGTACCACAACTTCTTTATCCATTACTCACTTTCTGCGATATTGAACTTGTACCGTAAACGAGGTTCTTGTAAACAGAGCCGTCCCAAACTTTGGGGTGGCTGTGTCTTTTTGATTTTAATTTCCCTAAGCTATAGGACCATAAGTGGAAGTGTCCTAGGCTCTGTTGCTTTGTTTTTTAGATGTTTCAGGAAACACCATACACTTCTCCCGAGTGGCTGTTGGCAATTTACATCCCGCCCATCAGCATAACAAGGCTCCCAGTTCTCCATGGCCTGTCCTGCCTTCTGGATTTTACACTTTTTTCAGATGGCCCTTTTGACCGGGGGGAAGTGAGACTTCATTGTAGTGCAGATTTCTTTTGCAAGCTTGCTTGGTTGGCCAAAAAGGGCGTATGCGTTTTTTCCTGAATATATTCAGGAAAAAACGCATACGCCCTTTTTGGCCAAGTGCATCATTGTGGACGTTCTGCCTCTTTTCCTATGCTTTAACTGCAATTCCAGTCTACCTCCTGAAATCGGTTTCCTGCAATTCTGCCCCGCTTTCAAGTCCTCTTGGCAGCCTTACTTCAGTATATTTTTGGACGATAGCTGTCATTTGTAACTGTGCAGGTTTGTGAATTACAGTGCCCCTGAGCTCCTTTCTTCAACTCGCTTTCTTGTGAGCTGGTCGCAACACCGCAGGATTGCTTCAGGCCCTAATCTGGTTCCGGCACGGCACGCTGAGCCTTTGGTTAATTCCTCTTCCTGGTGGGAAATGAGAGTTAAATTTGCCCGTCCAGACACCTCCAGCTAGTCTCTCATTGGTTCTCCCTATTCCTGTTCATCTTCCGCAGAAATTGCAAACTGGGCCAAACAGGAGGTTAAAGGCACTGACTCTCCAAGTCGGGAGAGTGTTAGTAAAGCGTCTGGAATGTTGCACCCGAGTACCAGGGGACGAGAACTGAGACATATTTGAACACGTCTCCCGATCGCACAGTGGATCATACTCTGGGTTCCACATGCATGTTTTAGCTGAAGGAAGAATCCCTTAAACCTGGAGAGTTGAGACCCGTGGAATGGGTACCATGCAATATGACTTCAAAGGGTCTTCATTTGCTCACCGAACCTCTCCAATCCTATCACTGCTGCGTTTATGCCCCTGTACACACGCTTGATTCTCTTTCGGAGACATAGCAATCCATAGGTTTTAAGATACTAGTCAGGTACATTCTTAGGCGTTTAATATGGGGTGTTGAGTCCATTTCGTTGAGCAAGGAGTAGCTCTTGTCTATTCTATATTTGGCTTAAGGAACTTTATCTGTGTTCATTTCAATCTCTGGTTTTAGGCAGCACCCCAACTCACCATTCCCCTTAGCAAGCATAAGTTGGTTTTCTAAATTTGAGACCCTGTTCTGTTTTGTAATTCACTTCCTGTGTAGCCAAGTTTACATTCCGTGTATTAGTGATATCTTATGATGTTTCTTTTTCTGTGTGACTTATTTCAGTTAGAATCATCATACCTGAATCCACTCATTATGCTGCTACGGGCCTGATGACATAGATTTCATTGCTGAGTGATATTGCATTGTACGTAAGTACCACAACTTCTTTATCCATTACTCACTTTCTGCGATATTGAACTTGTACCGTAAATGAGGTTCTTGTAAACAGAGCCGTCCCAAACTTTGGGGTGGCTGTGTCTTTTTGATTTTAATTTCCCTAAGCTATAGGACCATAAGTGGAAGTGCCCTAGGCTCTGTTGCTTTGTTTTTTAGATGTTTCAGGAAACACCATACACTTCTCCCGAGTGGCTGTTGGCAATTTACATCCCGCCCATCAGCATAACAAGGCTCCCAGTTCTCCATGGCCTGTCCTGCCTTCTGGATTTTACACTTTTTTCAGATGGCCCTTTTGACCGGGGGGAAGTGAGACTTCATTGTAGTGCAGATTTCCTTTGCAAGCTTGCTTGGTTGGCCAAAAAGGGCATATGCGTTTTTTCCTGAATATATTCAGGAAAAAACGCATACGCCCTTTTTGGCCAAGTGCATCATTGTGGACGTTCTGCCTCTTTTCCTATGCTTTAACTGCAATTCCAGTCTACCTCCTGAAATCGGTTTCTTGCAATTCTGCCCCGCTTTCAAGTCCTCTTGGCAGCCTTACTTCAGTATATTTTTGGACGATAGCTGTCATTTATAACTCTGCAGGTTTGTGAATTACAGTGCCCCTGAGCTCCTTTCTTCAACTCGCTTTCTTGTGAGCTGGCCGCAACACCACAGGATTGCTTCAGGCCCTAATCTGGTTCCGGCACGGCACGCTGAGCCTTTGGTTAATTCCTCTTCCTGGTGGGAAATGAGAGTTAAATTTGCCCGTCCAGACACCTCCAGCTAGTATCTCATTGGTTCTCCCTATTCCTGTTCATCTTCCGCAGAAATTGCAAACTGGGCCAAACAGGAGGTTAAAGGCACTGACTCTCCAAGTTGGGAGAGTGTTAGTAAAGCGTCTGGAATGTTGCACCCGAGTACCAGGGGACGAGAACTGAGACATATTTGAACACGTCTCCCGATCACACGGTTGATCATACTCTGGGTTCCACATGCATGTTTTAGCTGAAGGAAGAATCCCGTAAACCTGTAGAGTTGAGACCCGTGGAATGGGTACCATGCAATATGACTTCAAAGGGTCTTCATTTGCTCACTGAACCTCTCCAGTCCTTTCACTGCTGCGTTTATGCCCCTGTACACACGCTTGATTCTCTTTCGGAGACACAGCAATCCATATGTTTTAAGATACTTTCTAGTCAGGTACATTCTTAGGCATTTAATATGAGGTGTTGAGTCCATTTCGTTGAGCAAGGTGTAGCTCTTGTCTATTACATATTTGGCTTAAGGAACTTTATCTGTGCTCATTTCAATCTCTGGTTTTAGGCAGCACCCCAACTCACCTTTCCCCTTAGCAAGCATAAGTTGGTTTTCTAAATTTGAGATCCTGTTCTGTTTTGTAATTCAGTTCCTGTGTAGCCAAGTTTACATTCCGTGTATTAGTGATATCTTATGATGTTTCTTTTTCTGTGTGACTTATTTCAGTTAGAATCATCATACCTGAATCCCCTCATTATGCTGCTACGGGCCTGATGACATAGATTTCATTGCTGAGTGATATTGCATTGTACGTAAGTACCACAACTTCTTTATCCATTACTCACTTTCTGCGATATTGAACTTGTACCGTAAACGAGGTTCTTGTAAACAGAGCCGTCCCAAACTTTGGGGTGGCTGTGTCTTTTTGATTTTAATTTCCCTAAGCTATAGGACCATAAGTGGAAGTGCCCTAGGCTCTGTTGCTTTGTTTTTTAGATGTTTCAGGAAACACTATACACTTCTCCCGAGTGGCTGTTGGCAATTTACATCCCGCCCATCAGCATAACAAGGCTCCCAGTTCTCCATGGCCTGTCCTGCCTTCTGGATTTTACACTTTTTTCAGATGGCCCTTTTGACCGGGGGGAAGTGAGACTTCATTGTAGTGCAGATTTCCTTTGCAAGCTTGCTTGGTTGGCCAAAAAGTGCGTATGCGTTTTTTCCTGAATATATTCAGGAAAAAACGCATACGCCCTTTTTGGCCAAGTGCATCATTGTCGACGTTCTGCCTCTTTTCCTATGCTTTAACTGCAATTCCAGTCTACCTCCTGAAATCGGTTTCCTGCAATTCTGCCCCGCTTTCAAGTCCTCTTGGCAGCCTTACTTCAGTATATTTTTGGACGATAGCTGTCATTTATAACTCTGCAGGTTTGTGAATTACAGTTCCCCTGAGCTCCTTTCTTCAACTCGCTTTCTTGTGAGCTGGTCGCAACACCGCAGGATTGCTTCAGGCCCTAATCTGGTTCCGGCACGGCACGCTGAGCCTTTGGTTAATTCCTCTTCCTGGTGGGAAATGAGAGTTAAATTTGCCCGTCCAGACACCTCCAGCTAGTCTCTCATTGGTTCTCCCTATTCCTGTTCATCTTCCGCAGAAATTGCAAACTGGGCCAAACAGGAGGTTAAAGGCACTGACTCTCCAAGTCGGGAGAGTGTTAGTAAAGCGTCTGGAATGTTGCACCCGAGTACCAGGGGACGACAATTGAGACATATTTGAACACGTCTCCCGATCGCACAGTGGATCATACTCTGGGTTCCACATGCATGTTTTAGCTGAAGGAAGAATCCCTTAAACCTGGAGAGTTGAGACCCGTGGAATGGGTACCATGCAATATGACTTCAAAGGGTCTTCATTTGCTCACCGAACCTCTCCAATCCTATCACTGCTGCGTTTATGCCCCTGTACACACGCTTGATTCTCTTTCGGAGACATAGCAATCCATAGGTTTTAAGATACTTACTAGTCAGGTACATTCTTAGGCGTTTAATATGGGGTGTTGAGTCCATTTCGTTGAGCAAGGAGTAGCTCTTGTCTATTCTATATTTGGCTTAAGGAACTTTATCTGTGTTCATTTCAATCTCTGCTTTTAGGCGGCACCCCAACTCACCTTTACGCTTAGCAAGTATAAGTTGGTTTTCTAAATTTGAGACCCTGTTCTGTTTTGTAATTCAGTTCCTGTGTAGCCAAGTTTACATTCCGTGTATTAGTGATATCTTGTGATGTTTTTTTTTCTGTGTGACTTATTTTAGTTAGAATCATCATACCTGAATCCACTCATTATGCTGCTACGGGCCTGATGACATAGATTTCATTGCTGAGTGATATTGCATTGTACGTAAGTACCACAACTTCTTTATCCATTACTCACTTTCTGCGATATTGAACTTGTACCGTAAACGAGGTTCTTGTAAACAGAGCCGTCCCAAACTTTGGGGTGGCTGTGTCTTTTTGATTTTAATTTCCCTAAGCTATAGGACCATAAGTGGAAGTGCCCTAGGCTCTGTTGCTTTGTTTTTTAGATGTTTCAGGAAACACTATACACTTCTCCCGAGTGGCTGTTGGCAATTTACATCCCGCCCATCAGCATAACAAGGCTCCCAGTTCTCCATGGCCTGTCCTGCCTTCTGGATTTTACACTTTTTTCAGATGGCCCTTTTGACCGGGGGGAAGTGAGACTTCATTGTAGTGCAGATTTCCTTTGCAAGCTTGCTTGGTTGGCCAAAAAGGGCGTATGCGTTTTTTCCTGAATATATTCAGGAAAAAACGCATACGCCCTTTTTGGCCAAGTGCATCATTGTCGACGTTCTGCCTCTTTTCCTATGCTTTAACTGCAATTCCAGTCTACCTCCTGAAATCGGTTTCCTGCAATTCTGCCCCGCTTTCAAGTCCTCTTGGCAGCCTTACTTCAGTATATTTTTGGACGATAGCTGTCATTTATAACTCTGCAGGTTTGTGAATTACAGTTCCCCTGAGCTCCTTTCTTCAACTCGCTTTCTTGTGAGCTGGTCGCAACACCGCAGGATTGCTTCAGGCCCTAATCTGGTTCCGGCACGGCACGCTGAGCCTTTGGTTAATTCCTCTTCCTGGTGGGAAATGAGAGTTAAATTTGCCCGTCCAGACACCTCCAGCTAGTCTCTCATTGGTTCTCCCTATTCCTGTTCATCTTCCGCAGAAATTGCAAACTGGGCCAAACAGGAGGTTAAAGGCACTGACTCTCCAAGTCGGGAGAGTGTTAGTAAAGCGTCTGGAATGTTGCACCCGAGTACCAGGGGACGACAATTGAGACATATTTGAACACGTCTCCCGATCGCACAGTGGATCATACTCTGGGTTCCACATGCATGTTTTAGCTGAAGGAAGAATCCCTTAAACCTGGAGAGTTGAGACCCGTGGAATGGGTACCATGCAATATGACTTCAAAGGGTCTTCATTTGCTCACCGAACCTCTCCAATCCTATCACTGCTGCGTTTATGCCCCTGTACACACGCTTGATTCTCTTTCGGAGACATAGCAATCCATAGGTTTTAAGATACTTACTAGTCAGGTACATTCTTAGGCGTTTAATATGGGGTGTTGAGTCCATTTCGTTGAGCAAGGAGTAGCTCTTGTCTATTCTATATTTGGCTTAAGGAACTTTATCTGTGTTCATTTCAATCTCTGCTTTTAGGCGGCACCCCAACTCACCTTTACGCTTAGCAAGTATAAGTTGGGTTTCTAAATTTGAGACCCTGTTCTGTTTTGTAATTCAGTTCCTGTGTAGCCAAGTTTACATTCCGTGTATTAGTGATATCTTGTGATGTTTTTTTTTCTGTGTGACTTATTTTAGTGAGAATCATCATACCTGAATCCACTCATTATGCTGCTACGGGCCTGATGACATAGATTTCATTGCTGAGTGATATTGCATTGTACGTAAGTACCACAACTTCTTTATCCATTACTCACTTTCTGCGATATTGAACTTGTACCGTAAACGAGGTTCTTGTAAACAGAGCCGTCCCAAACTTTGGGGTGGCTGTGTCTTTTTGATTTTAATTTCCCTAAGCTATAGGACCATAAGTGGAAGTGCCCTAGGCTTTGTTGCTTTGTTTTTTAGATGTTTCAGGAAACACCATACACTTCTCCCGAGTGGCTGTTGGCAATTTACATCCCGCCCATCAGCATAACAAGGCTCCCAGTTCTCCATGGCCTGTCCTGCCTTCTGGATTTTACACTTTTTTCAGATGGCCCTTTTGACCGGGGGGAAGTGAGACTTCATTGTAGTGCAGATTTCCTTTGCAAGCTTGCTTGGTTGGCCAAAAAGGGCGTATGCGTTTTTTCCTGAATATATTCAGGAAAAAACGCATACGCCCTTTTTGGCCAAGTGCATCATTGTGGACGTTCTGCCTCTTTTCCTATGCTTTAACTGCAATTCCAGTCTACCTCCTGAAATCGGTTTCTTGCAATTCTGCCCCGCTTTCAAGTCCTCTTGGCAGCCTTACTTCAGTATATTTTTGGACGATAGCTGTCATTTATAACTCTGCAGGTTTGTGAATTACAGTGCCCCTGAGCTCCTTTCTTCAACTCGCTTTCTTGTGAGCTGGCCGCAACACTGCAGGATTGCTTCAGGCCCTAATCTGGTTCCGGCACGGCACGCTGAGCCTTTGGTTAATTCCTCTTCCTGGTGGGAAATGAGAGTTAAATTTGCCCGTCCAGACACCTCCAGCTAGTCTCTCATTGGTTCTCCCTATTCCTGTTCATCTTCCACAGAAATTGCAAACTGGGCCAAACAGGAGGTTAAAGGCACTGACTCTCCAAGTCGGGAGAGTGTTATTAAAGCGTCTGGAATGTTGCACCCGAGTACCAGGGGTCGAAAACTGAGACATATTTGAACACGTCTCCCGATCACACGGTGGATCATATTCTGGGTTCCACATGCATGTTTTAGCTGAAGGAAGAATCCCTTAAACCTGGAGAGTTGAGACCCTTGGAATGGGTGCCATGCAATAAGACTTCAAAGGGTCTTCATTTGCTCACCGAACCTCTCCAATCCTATCACTGCTGCATTTATGCCCCTGTACACACGCTTGATCCTCTTTTGGAGACATAGCAATCCATAGGTTTTAAGATACTTACTAGTCAGGTGCATTCTTAGGCGTTTAATATGGGGTGTTGAGCCCATTTCGTTGAGCAAGGAGTAGCTCTTATCTATTACATATTTGGCTTAAGGAACTTTATCTGTGCTCATTTCAATCTCTGGTTTTATGCAACACGCCAACTCACATTTCCCCTTAGCAAGCATAAGTTGGTTTTCTAAATTTGAGACCCTGTTCTGTTTTGTAATTCAGTTCCAGTGTAGCCAAGTTTACATTCCGTGTATTAGTGATATCTTATGATGTTTCTTTTTCTGTGTGACTTATTTCAGTTAGAATCATCATACCTGAATCCCCTCATTATGCTGCTACGGGCCTGATGACATAGATTTCATTGCTGAGTGATATTGCATTGTACGTAAGTACCACAACTTCTTTATCCATTACTCACTTTCTGCAATATTGAACTTGTACCGTAAACGAGGTTCTTGTAAACAGAGCCGTCCCAAACTTTGGGGTGGCTGTGTCTTTTTGATTTTAATTTCCCTAACCAAAAGACCTTAAGTGGAAGTGCCCTAGGCTCTGTTGCTTTGTTTTTTAGATGTTTCAGGAAACACCATACACTTCTCCCGAGTGGCTGTTGGCAATTTACATCCCGCCCATCAGCATAACAAGGCTCCCAGTTCTCCATGGCCTGTCCTGCCTTTCTGGATTTTACACTTTCTTCAGATGGCCCTTTTGACCAGGGGGAAGTGAGACTTCATTGTAGTGCAGATTTCCTTTGCAAGCTTGCTTGGTTGGCCAAAAAGGGCGTATGCGTTTTTTCCTGAATATATTCAGGAATAAACGCATACGCCCTTTTTGGCCAAGTGCATCATTGTGGACGTTCTGCCTCTTTTCCTATGCTTTAACTGCCATTCCAGTCTACCTCCTGAAATCGGTTTCCTGCAATTCTGCCCCGCTTTCAAGTCCTCTTGGCAGCCTTACTTCAGTATATTTTTGGACGATAGCTGTCATTTATAACTCTGCAGGTTTGTGAATTACAGTGCCCCTGAGCTCCTTTCTTCAACTTGTTTTCTTGTGAGCTGGCCGCAACACCGCAGGATTGCTTCAGGCCCTAATCTGGTTCCGGCATGGCACGCTGAGCCTTTGGTTAATTCCTCTTCCTGGTGGGAAATGAGAGTTAAATTTGCCCGTCCAGACACCTCCAGCTGGTCTCTCATTGGTTCTCCCTATTCCTGTTCATCTTCCACAGAAATTGCAAACTGGACCAAACAGGAGGTTAAAGGCACTGACTCTCCAAGTCAGGAGAGTGTTAGTAAAGCGTCTGGAATGTTGCACCCGAGTACCAGGGGTCAAAAACTGAGACATATTTGAACACGTCTCCCGATCACACGGTGGATCATACTCTGGGTTCCACACGCATGTTTTAGCTGAAGGAAGAATCCCTAAAACCTGGAGAGTTGAGACCCGTGGAATGGGTACCATGCAATATGACTTCAAAGGGTCTTCATTTGCTCACTGAACCTCTCCAATCCTATCACTGCTGTGTTTATGCCCCTGTACACACGCTTGATTCTCTTTCGGAGACATAGCAATCCATAGGTTTTAAGATACTTACTAGTCAGGTACATTCTTAGGCGTTTAATATGGGGTGTTGAGTCCATTTCGTTGAGCAAGGAGTAGCTCTTGTCTATTCCATATTTGGCTTAAGGAACTTTATCTGTGTTCATTACAATCTCTGGTTTTAGGCAGCACCCCAACTCACCTTTCCCCTTAGCAAGCATAAGTTGGTTTTCTAAATTTGAGACCCTGTTCTGTTTTGTCATTCAGTTCCTGTGTAGCCAAGTTTACATTCCGTGTATTAGTGATATCTTATGATGTTTCTTTTTCTGTGTGACTTATTTCAGTTAGAATCATCATACCTGAATCCACTCATTATGCTGCTACGGGCCTGATGACATAGATTTCATTGCTGAGTGATATTGCATTGTACGTAAGTACCACAACTTCTTTATCCATTACTCACTTTCTGCGATATTGAACTTGTACCGTAAACGAGGTTCTTGTAAACAGAGCCGTCCCAAACTTTGGGGTGGTTGTGTCTTTTTGATTTTAATTTCCCTAAGCTATAGGACCATAAGTGGAAGTGCCCTAGGCTCTGTTGCTTTGTTTTTTAGATGTTTCAGGAAACACCATACACTTCTCCCGAGTGGCTGTTGGCAATTTACATCCCGCCCATCAGCATAACAAGGCTCCCAGTTCTCCATGGCCTGTCCTGCCTTCTAAATTTTACACTTTTTTCAGATGGCCCTTTTGACCAGGGGGAAGTGAGACTTCATTGTAGTGCAGATTTCCTTTGCAAGCTTGCTTGGTTGGCCAAAAAGGGCGTATGCGTTTTTTCCTGAATATATTCAGGAAAAAACGCATACGCCCTTTTTGGCCAAGTGCATCATTGTGGACGTTCTGCCTCTTTTCCTATGCTTTAACTGCAATTCCAGTCTACCTCCTGAAATCGGTTTCCTGCAATTCTGCCCCGCTTTCAAGTCCTCTTGACAGCCTTACTTCAGTATATTTTTGGACGATAGCTGTCATTTATAACTCTGCAGGTTTGTGAATTACAGTGCCCCTGAGCTCCTTTCTTCAACTCGCTTTCTTGTGAGCTGGCCACAACACCTCAGGATTGCTTCAGGCCCTAATCTGGTTCCGGCACGGCACGCTGAGCCTTTGGTTAATTCCTCTTCCTGGTGGGAAATGAGAGTTAAATTTGCCCGTCCAGACACCTCCAGCTAGTCTCTCATTGGTTCTCCCTATTCCTGTTCATCTTCCGCAGAAATTGCAAACTGGGCCAAACAGGAGGTTAAAGGCACTGACTCTCCAAGTCGGGAGAGTGTTAGTAAAGCGTCTGGAATGTTGCACCCGAGTACCAGGGGACGAGAACTGAGACATATTTGAACACGTCTCCAGATCACACGGTTGATCATACTCTGGGTTCCACATGCATGTTTTAGCTGAAGGAAGAATCCCTTAAACCTGGAGAGTTGAGACCCGTGGAATGGGTACCATGCAATATGACTTCAAAGGGTCTTCATTTGCTCACCGAACCTCTCCAATCCTATCACTGCTGCGTTTATGCCCCTGTACACACGCTTGATTCCCTTTCGGAGACATAGCAATCCATAGGTTTTAAGATACTTACTAGTCAGGTACATTCTTAGGCATTTAATATGAGGTGTTGAGTCCATTTCGTTGAGCAAGGAGAAGCTCTTGTCTATTCCATATTTGGCTTAAGGAACTTTATCTGTGTTCATTACAATCTCTGGTTTTAGGCAGCACCCCAACTCACCTTTCCCCTTAGCAAGCATAAGTTGGTTTTCTAAATTTGAGACCCTGTTCTGTTTTGTCATTCAGTTCCTGTGTAGCCAAGTTTACATTCCGTGTATTAGTGATATCTTATGATGTTTCTTTTTCTGTGTGACTTATTTCAGTTAGAATCATCATACCTGAATCCACTCATTATGCTGCTACGGGCCTGATGACATAGATTTCATTGCTGAGTGATATTGCATTGTACGTAAGTACCACAACTTCTTTATCCATTACTCACTTTCTGCGATATTGAGCTTGTACCGTAAATGAGGTTCTTGTAAACAGAGCCGTCCCAAATTTTGGGGTGTCTGTGTCTTTTTGATTTTAATTTCCCTAAGCTATAGGACCATAAGTGGAAGTGCCCTAGGCTCTGTTGCTTTGTTTTTTAGATGTTTCAGGAAACACCATACACTTCTCCCGAGTGGCTGTTGGCAATTTACATCCCGCCCATCAGCATAACAAGGCTCCCAGTTCTCCATGGCCTGTCCTGCCTTCTGGATTTTACACTTTTTTCTGATGGCCCTTTTTACCGGGGGGAAGTGAGACTTCATTGTAGTGCAGATTTCCTTTGCAAGCTTGCTTGGTTGGCCAAAAAGGGCGTATGCGTTTTTTCCTGAATATATTCAGGAAAAAACGCATACGCCCTTTTTGGCCAAGTGCATCATTGTGGACGTTCTGCCTCTTTTCCTATGCTTTAACTGCAATTCGAGTCTACCTCCTGAAATCGGTTTCCTGCAATTCTGCCCCGCTTTCAAGTCCTCTTGGCAGCCTTACTTCATTATATTTTTGGACGATAGCTGTCATTTATAACTCTGCAGGTTTGTGAATTACAGTGCCCCTGAGCTCCTTTCTTCAACTCGCTTTCTTGTGAGCTGGTCGCAACACCGCAGGATTGCTTCAGGCCCTAATCTGGTTCCGGCACGGCACGCTGAGCCTTTGGTTAATTCCTCTTCCTGGTGGGAAATGAGAGTTAAATTTGCCCGTCCAGACACCTCCAGCTAGTCTCTCATTGGTTCTCCCTATTCCTGTTCATCTTCCGCAGAAATTGCAAACTGGGCCAAACAGGAGGTTAAAGGCACTGACTCTCCAAGTCGGGAGAGTGTTAGTAAAGCGTCTGGAATGTTGCACCCGAGTACCAGGGGACGAGAACTGAGACATATTTGAACACGTCTCCCGATCACACGGTTGATCATACTCTGGGTTCCACATGCATGTTTTAGCTGAAGGAAGAATCCCTTAAACCTGGAGAGTTGAGACCCGTGGAATGGGTACCATGCAATATGACTTCAAAGGGTCTTCATTTGCTCACCGAACCTCTCCAATCATATCACTGCTGCGTTTATGCCCCTGTACACACGCTTGTTTCTCTTTCAGAGACATAGCAATCCATAGGTTTTAAGATACTTACTAGTCAGGTACATTCTTAGGCGTTTAATATGGGGTGTTGAGTCCATTTCATTGAGCAAGGAGTAGCTCTTGTCTATTCCATATTTGGCTTAAGGAACTTTATCTGTGCTCATTTCAATCTCTGGTTTTAGGCAGCACCCCAACTCACCTTTCCCCTTAGCAAGCATAAGTTGGTTTTCTAAATTTGAGACCCTGTTCTGTTTTGTCATTCAGTTCCTGTGTAGCCAAGTTTACATTCCGTGTATTAGTGATATCTTATGATGTTTCTTTTTCTGTGTGACTTATTTCAGTTAGAATCATCATACCTGAATCCACTCATTATGCTGCTACGGGCCTGATGACATAGATTTCATTGCTGAGTGATATTGCATTGTACGTAAGTACCACAACTTCTTTATCCATTACTCACTTTCTGCGATATTGAGCTTGTACCGTAAATGAGGTTCTTGTAAACAGAGCCGTCCCAAATTTTGGGGTGGCTGTGTCTTTTTGATTTTAATTTCCCTAAGCTATAGGACCATAAGTGGAAGTGCCCTAGGCTCTGTTGCTTTGTTTTTTAGATGTTTCAGGAAACACCATACACTTCTCCCGAGTGGCTGTTGGCAATTTACATCCCGCCCATCAGCATAACAAGGCTCCCAGTTCTCCATGGCCTGTCCTGCCTTCTGGATTTTACACTTTTTTCTGATGGCCCTTTTTACCGGGGGGAAGTGAGACTTCATTGTAGTGCAGATTTCCTTTGCAAGCTTGCTTGGTTGGCCAAAAAGGGCGTATGCGTTTTTTCCTGAATATATTCAGGAAAAAACGCATACGCCCTTTTTGGCCAAGTGCATCATTGTGGACGTTCTGCCTCTTTTCCTATGCTTTAACTGCAATTCCAGTCTACCTCCTGAAATCGGTTTCCTGCAATTCTGCCCCGCTTTCAAGTCCTCTTGGCAGCCTAACTTCAGTATATTTTTGGACGATAGCTGTCATTTATAACTCTGCAGGTTTGTGAATTACAGTGCCCCTGAGCTCCTTTCTTCAACTCGCTTTCTTGTGAGCTGGTCGCAACACCGCAGGATTGCTTCAGGCCCTAATCTGGTTCCGGCACGGCACGCTGAGCCTTTGGTTAATTCCTCTTCCTGGTGGGAAATGAGAGTTAAATTTGCCCGTCCAGACACCTCCAGCTAGTCTCTCATTGGTTCTCCCTATTCCTGTTCATCTTCCGCAGAAATTGCAAACTGGGCCAAACAGGAGGTTAAAGGCACTGACTCTCCAAGTCGGGAGAGTGTTAGTAAAGCGTCTGGAATGTTGCACCCGAGTACCAGGGGACGAGAACTGAGACATATTTGAACACGTCTCCCGATCACACGGTTGATCATACTCTGGGTTCCACATGCATGTTTTAGCTGAAGGAAGAATCCCTTAAACCTGGAGAGTTGAGACCCGTGGAATGGGTACCATGCAATATGACTTCAAAGGGTCTTCATTTGCTCACCGAACCTCTCCAATCATATCACTGCTGCGTTTATGCCCCTGTACACACGCTTGTTTCTCTTTCAGAGACATAGCAATCCATAGGTTTTAAGATACTTACTAGTCAGGTACATTCTTAGGCGTTTAATATGGGGTGTTGAGTCCATTTCATTGAGCAAGGAGTAGCTCTTGTCTATTCCATATTTGGCTTAAGGAACTTTATCTGTGCTCATTTCAATCTCTGGTTTTAGGCAGCACCCCAACTCACCTTTCCCCTTAGCAAGCATAAGTTGGTTTTCTAAATTTGAGACCCTGTTCTGTTTTGTAATTCAGTTCCTGTGTAGCCAAGTTTACATTCCGTGTATTAGTGATATCTTATGACGTTTCTTTTTCTGTGTGACTTATTTCAGTTAGAATCATCATACCTGAATCCACTCATTATGCTGCTACGGGCCTGATGACATAGATTTCATTGCTGAGTGATATTGCATTGTACGTAAGTACCACAACTTCTTTATCCATTACTCACTTTCTGCGATATTGAACTTGTACCGTAAACGAGGTTCTTGTAAACAGAGCCGTCCCAAACTTTGGGGTGGCTGTGTCTTTTTGATTTTAATTTCCCTAATCAATAGGACCTTAAGTGGAAGTGCCCTAGGCTCTGTTGCTTTGTTTTTTAGATGTTTCAGGAAACACCATACACTTCTCCCGAGTGACTGTTGGCAATTTACATCCCGCCCATCAGCATAACAAGGCTCCCAGTTCTCCATGGCCTGTCCTGCCTTTCTGGATTTTACACTTTTTTCAGATGGCCCTTTTGACCAGGGGGAAGTGAGACTTCATTGTAGTGCAGATTTCCTTTGCAAGCTTGCTTGGTTGGCCAAAAAGGGCGTATGCGTTTTTTCCTGAATATATTCAGGAGAAAACGCATACGCCCTTTTTGGCCAAGTGCATCATTGTGGACGTTCTGCCTCTTTTCCTATGCTTTAAATGCAATTCCAGTCTACCTCCCGAAATCGGTTTTCTGCAATTCTGCCCCGCTTTCAGGTCCTCTTGGCAGCCTTACTTCAGTATATTTTTGGACGATAGCTGTCATTTATAAGTCTGCAGGTTTGTGAATTACAGTGCCCCTGAGCTCCTTTCTTCAACTCGCTTTCTTGTGAGCTGGCCGCAACACCGCAGGATTGCTTCAGGGCCTAATCTGGTTCCGGCACGGCACGCTGAGCCTTTGGTTAATTCCTCTTCCTGGTGGGAAATGAGAGTTAAATTTGCCCGTCCAGACACCTCCAGCTGGTCTCTCATTGGTTCTCCCTATTCCTGTTCATCTTCCACAAAAATTGCAAACTGGGCCAAACAGGAGGTTAAAGGCACTGACTCTCCAAGTCGGGAGAGTGTTAGTAAAGTGTCTGGAATGTTGCACCCGAGTACCAGGGGACGAGAACTGAGACATATTTGAACACATCTCCCGATCGCACAGTGGATCATACTCTGGGTTCCACATGCATGTTTTAGCTGAAGGAAGAATCCCTTAAACCTGGAGAGTTGAGACCCGTGGAATGGGTACCATGCAATATGACTTCAAAGGGTCTTCATTTGCTCACCGAACCTCTCCAATCCTATCACTGCTGCGTTTATGCCCCTGTACACATGCTTGATTCTCTTTCGGAGACATAGCAATCCATAGGTTTTAAGATACTTACTAGTCAGGTACATTCTTAGGCGTTTAATATGGGGTGTTGAGTCCATTTCGTTGAGCAAGGAGTAGCTCTTGTCTATTCTATATTTAGCTTAAGGAACTTTATCTGTGTTCATTTCAATCTCTGCTTTCAGGCAGCACCCCAACTCACCTTTACCCTTAGCAAGCATAAGTTGGTTTTCTAAATTTGAGACCCTGTTCTGTTTTGTAATTCAGTTCCTGTGTAGCCAAGTTTACATTCCGTGTATTAGTGATTTCTTATGATGTTTCTTTTTCTGTGTGACTTATTTCAGTTAGAATCATCATACCTGAATCCACTCATTATGCTGCTACGGGCCTGATGACATAGATTTAATTACTGAGTGATATTGCATTGTACGTAAGTACCGCAACTTCTTTATCCATTACTCACTTTCTGCGATATTGAACTTGTACCGTAAACGAGGTTCTTGTAAACAGAGCCGTCCCAAACTTTGGGGTGGCTGTGTCTTTTTGATTTTAATTTCCCTAAGCTATAGGACCATAAGTGGAAGTGCCCTAGGCTCTGTTGCTTTGTTTTTTAGATGTTTCAGGAAACACCATACACTTCTCCCGAGTGGCTGTTGGCAATTTACATCCCGCCCATCAGCATAACAAGGCTCCCAGTTCTCCATGGCCTGTCCTGCCTTCTGGATTTTACACTTTTTTCAGATGGCCCTTTTGACCAGGGGGAAGTGAGACTTCATTGTAGTGCAGATTTCCTTTGCAAGCTTGCTTGGTTGGCCAAAAAGGGCGTATGCGTTTTTTCTTGAATATATTCAGGAAAAAACGCATACGCCCTTTTTGGCCAAGTGCATCATTGTGGACGTTCTGCCTCTTTTCCTATGCTTTAACTGCAATTCGAGTCTACCTCCTGAAATCGGTTTCTTGCAATTCTGCCCAGCTTTCAAGTCCTCTTGGCAGCCTTACTTCAGTATATTTTTGGACGATAGCTGTCATTTATAACTCTGCAGGTTTGTGAATTACAGTGCCCCTGAGCTCCTTTCTTCAACTCGCTTTCTTGTGAGCTGGTCGCAACACCGCAGGATTGCTTCAGGCCCTAATCTGGTTCCGGCACGGCACGCTGAGCCTTTGGTTAATTCCTCTTCCTGGTGGGAAATGAGAGTTAAATTTGCCCGTCCAGACACCTCCAGCTAGTCTCTCATTGGTTCTCCCTATTCCTGTTCATCTTCCGCAGAAATTGCAAACTGGGCCAAACAGGAGGTTAAAGGCACTGACTCTCCAAGTCGGGAGAGTGTTAGTAAAGCGTCTGGAATGTTGCACCCGAGTACCAGGGGACGAGAACTGAGACATATTTGAACACGTCTCCCGATCGCACAGTGGATCATACTCTGGGTTCCACATGCATGTTTTAGCTGAAGGAAGAATCCCTTAAACCTGGAGAGTTGAGACCCGTGGAATGGGTACCATGCAATATGACTTCAAAGGGTCTTCATTTGCTCACCGAACCTCTCCAATCCTATCACTGCTGCGTTTATGCCCCTGTACACACGCTTGATTCTCTTTCGGAGACATAGCAATCCATAGGTTTTAAGATACTTACTAGTCAGGTACATTCTTAGGCGTTTAATATGGGGTGTTGAGTCCATTTCGTTGAGCAAGGAGTAGCTCTTGTCTATTCTATATTTGGCTTAAGGAACTTTATCTGTGTTCATTTCAATCTCTGGTTTTAGGCAGCACCCCAACTCACCTTTCCCCTTAGCAAGCATAAGTTGGTTTTCTAAATTTGAGACCCTGTTCTGTTTTGTAATTCACTTCCTGTGTAGCCAAGTTTACATTCCGTGTATTAGTGATATCTTATGATGTTTCTTTTTCTGTGTGACTTATTTCAGTTAGAATCATCATACCTGAATCCACTCATTATGCTGCTACGGGCCTGATGACATAGATTTCATTGCTGAGTGATATTGCATTGTACGTAAGTACCACAACTTCTTTATCCATTACTCACTTTCTGCGATATTGAACTTGTACCGTAAACGAGGTTCTTGTAAACAGAGCCGTCCCAAACTTTGGGGTGGCTGTGTCTTTTTGATTTTAATTTCCCTAAGCTATAGGACCATAAGTGGAAGTGCCCTAGGCTCTGTTGCTTTGTTTTTTAGATGTTTCAGGAAACACCATACACTTCTCCCGAGTGGCTGTTGGCAATTTACATCCCGCCCATCAGCATAACAAGGCTCCCAGTTCTCCATGGCCTGTCCTGCCTTCTGGATTTTACACTTTTTTCAGATGGCCCTTTTGACCAGGGGGAAGTGAGACTTCATTGTAGTGCAGATTTCCTTTGCAAGCTTGCTTGGTTGGCCAAAAAGGGCGTATGCGTTTTTTCTTGAATATATTCAGGAAAAAACGCATACGCCCTTTTTGGCCAAGTGCATCATTGTGGACGTTCTGCCTCTTTTCCTATGCTTTAACTGCAATTCGAGTCTACCTCCTGAAATCGGTTTCTTGCAATTCTGCCCAGCTTTCAAGTCCTCTTGGCAGCCTTACTTCAGTATATTTTTGCACGATAGCTGTCATTTATAACTCTGCAGGTTTGTGAATTACAGTGCCCCTGAGCTCCTTTCTTCAACTCGCTTTCTTGTGAGCTGGCCGCAACACCGCAGGATTGCTTCAGGCCCTAATCTGGTTCCGGCACGGCACGCTGAGCCTTTGGTTAATTCCTCTTCCTGGTGGGAAATGAGAGTTAAATTTGCCCGTCCAGACACCTCCAGCTAGTCTCTCATTGGTTCTCCCTATTCCTGTTCATCTCCCGCAGAAATTGCAAACTGGGCCAAACAGGAGGTTAAAGGCACTGACTCTCCAAGTTGGGAGAGTGTTAGTAAAGCGTCTGGAATGTTGCACCCGAGTACCAGGGGACGAGAACTGAGACATATTTGAACACGTCTCCCGATCACACGGTTGATCATACTCTGGGTTCCACATGCATGTTTTAGCTGAAGGAAGAATCCCTTAAACCTGGAGAGTTGAGACCCGTGGAATGGGTACCATGCAATATGACTTCAAAGGGTCTTCATTTGCTCACTGAACCTCTCCAATCCTGTCACTGCTGCGTTTATGCCCCTGTACACACGCTTGATTGTCTTTCGGAGACACAGCAATCCATAGGTTTAAAGATACTTTCTAGTCAGGTACATTCTTAGGCATTTAATATGAGGTGTTGAGTCCATTTCGTTGAGCAAGGTGTAGCTCTTGTCTATTACATATTTGGCTTAAGGAACTTTATCTGTGCTCATTTCAATCTCTGGTTTTAGGCAGCACCCCAACTCACCTTTCCCCTTAGCAAGCATAAGTTGCTTTTCTAAATTTGAGATCCTGTTCTGTTTTGTAATTCAGTTCCTGTGTAGCCAAGTTTACATTCCGTGTATTAGTGATATCTTATGATGTTTCTTTTTCTGTGTGACTTATTTCAGTTAGAATCATCATACCTGAATCCCCTCATTATGCTGCTACGGGCCTGATGACATAGATTTCATTGCTGAGTGATATTGCATTGTACGTAAGTACCACAACTTCTTTATCCATTACTCACTTTCTGCGATATTGAACTTGTACCGTAAACGAGGTTCTTGTAAACAGAGCCGTCCCAAACTTTGGGGTGGCTGTGTCTTTTTGATTTTCATTTCCCTAAGCTATAGGACCATAAGTGGAAGTGCCCTAGGCTCTGTTGCTTTGTTTTTTAGATGTTTCAGGAAACACTATACACTTCTCCCGAGTGGCTGTTGGCAATTTACATCCCGCCCATCAGCATAACAAGGCTCCCAGTTCTCCATGGCCTGTCCTGCCTTCTGGATTTTACACTTTTTTCAGATGGCCCTTTTGACCGGGGGGAAGTGAGACTTCATTGTAGTGCAGATTTCCTTTGCAAGCTTGCTTGGTTGGCCAAAAAGGGCGTATGCGTTTTTTCCTGAATATATTCAGGAAAAACGCATACGCCCTTTTTGGCCAAGTGCATCATTGTGGACGTTCTGCCTCTTTTCCTATGCTTTAACTGCAATTCCAGTCTACCTCCTGAAATCGGTTTCCTGCAATTCTGCCCCGCTTTCAAGTCCTCTTGGCAGCCTTACTTCAGTATATTTTTGGACGATAGCTGTCATTTATAACTCTGCAGGTTTGTGAATTACAGTGCCCCTGAGCTCCTTTCTTCAACTCGCTTTCTTGTGAGCTGGTCGCAACACCGCAGGATTGCTTCAGGCCCTAATCTGGTTCCGGCACGGCACGCTGAGCCTTTGGTTAATTCCTCTTCCTGGTGGGAAATGAGAGTTAAATTTGCCCGTCCAGACACCTCCAGCTAGTCTCTCATTGGTTCTCCCTATTCCTGTTCATCTTCCGCAGAAATTGCAAACTGGGCCAAACAGGAGGTTAAAGGCACTGACTCTCCAAGTCGGGAGAGTGTTAGTAAAGCGTCTGGAATGTTGCACCCGAGTACCAGGGGACGAGAACTGAGACATATTTGAACACGTCTCCCGATCGCACAGTGGATCATACTCTGGGTTCCACATGCATGTTTTAGCTGAAGGAAGAATCCCTTAAACCTGGAGAGTTGAGACCCGTGGAATGGGTACCATGCAATATGACTTCAAAGGGTCTTCATTTGCTCACCGAACCTCTCCAATCCTATCACTGCTGCGTTTATGCCCCTGTACACACGCTTGATTCTCTTTCGGAGACATAGCAATCCATAGGTTTTAAGATACTTACTAGTCAGGTACATTCTTAGGCGTTTAATATGGGGTGTTGAGTCCATTTCGTTGAGCAAGGAGTAGCTCTTGTCTATTCTATATTTGGCTTAAGGAACTTTATCTGTGTTCATTTCAATCTCTGGTTTTAGGCAGCACCCCAACTCACCTTTCCCCTTAGCAAGCATAAGTTGGTTTTCTAAATTTGAGACCCTGTTCTGTTTTGTAATTCACTTCCTGTGTAGCCAAGTTTACATTCCGTGTATTAGTGATATCTTATGATGTTTCTTTTTCTGTGTGACTTATTTCAGTTAGAATCATCATACCTGAATCCACTCATTATGCTGCTACGGGCCTGATGACATAGATTTCATTGCTGAGTGATATTGCATTGTACGTAAGTACCACAACTTCTTTATCCATTACTCACTTTCTGCGATATTGAACTTGTACCGTAAACGAGGTTCTTGTAAACAGAGCCGTCCCAAACTTTGGGGTGGCTGTGTCTTTTTGATTTTAATTACCCTAAGCTATAGGACCATAAGTGGAAGTGCCCTAGGCTCTGTTGCTTTGTTTTTTAGATGTTTCAGGAAACACTATACACTTCTCCCGAGTGGCTGTTGGCAATTTACATCCCACCCATCAGCATAACAAGGCTCCCAGTTCTCCATGGCCTGTCCTGCCTTCTGGATTTTACACTTTTTTCAGATGGCCCTTTTGACCGGGGGGAAGTGAGACTTCATTGTAGTGCAGATTTCCTTTGCAAGCTTGCTTGGTTGGCCAAAAAGTGCGTATGCGTTTTTTGCTGAATATATTCAGGAAAAAACGCATACGCCCTTTTTGGCCAAGTGCATCATTGTGGACGTTCTGCCTCTTTTCCTATGCTTTAACTGCAATTCCAGTCTACCTCCTGAAATCGGTTTCCTGCAATTCTGCCCCGCTTTCAAGTCCTCTTGGCAGCCTTACTTCAGTATATTTTTGGACGATAGCTGTCATTTGTAACTCTGCAGGTTTGTGAATTACAGTGCCCCTGAGCTCCTTTCTTCAACTCGCTTTCTTGTGAGCTGTTCGCAACACCGCAGGATTGCTTCAGGCCCTAATCTGGTTCCGGCACGGCACGCTGCGCCTTTGGTTAATTCCTCTTCCTGGTGGGAAATGAGAGTTAAATTTGCCCGTCCAGACACCTCCAGCTAGTCTCTCATTGGTTCTCCCTATTCCTGTTCATCTTCTGCAGAAATTGCAAACTGGGCCAAACAGGAGGTTAAAGGCCCTGACTCTCCAAGTCGGGAGAGTGTTAGTAAAGCGTCTGGAATGTTGCACCCGAGTACCAGGGGACGAGAACTGAGACATATTTGAACACGTCTCCCGATCACACGGTTGATCATACTCTGGGTTCCACATGCATGTTTTAGCTGAAGGAAGAATCCCTTAAACCTGGAGAGTTGAGACCCGTGGAATGGGTACCATGCAATATGACTTCAAAGGGTCTTCATTTGCTCACTGAACCTCTCCAATCCTATCACTGCTGCGTTTATGCCCCTGTACACACGCTTGATTCTCTTTCGGAGACACAGCAATCCATAGGTTTTAAGATACTTTCTAGTCAGGTACATTCTTAGGCATTTAATATGAGGTGTTGAGTCCATTTCGTTCAGCAAGGTGTAGCTCTTGTCTATTACATATTTGGCTTAAGGAACTTTATCTGTGCTCATTTCAATCTCTGGTTTTAGGCAGCACCCCAACTCACCTTTTCCCTTAGCAAGCATAAGTTGGTTTTCTAAATTTGAGACCCTGTTCTGTTTTGTAATTCAGTTCCTGTGTAGCCAAGTTTACATTCCGTGTATTAGTGATATCTTATGATGTTTCTTTTTCTGTGTGACTTATTTCAGTTAGAATCATCATAACTGAATCCCCTCATTATGCTGCTACGGGCCTGATGACATAGATTTCATTGCTGAGTGATATTGCATTGTACGTAAGTACCACAACTTCTTTATCCATTACTCACTTTCTGCGATATTGAACTTGTACCGTAAACGAGGTTCTTGTAAACAGAGCCGTCCCAAACTTTGGGGTGGCTGTGTCTTTTTGATTTTAATTTCCCTAAGCTATAGGACCATAAGTTGAAGTGCCCTAGGCTCTGTTGCTTTGTTTTTTAGATGTTTCAGGAAACACCATACACTTCTCCCGAGTGGCTGTTGGCAATTTACATCCCGCCCATCAGCATAACAAGGCTCCCAGTTCTCCATGGCCTGTCCTGCCTTCTGGATTTTACACTTTTTTCAGATGGCCCTTTTGACCGGGGGGAAGTGAGACTTCATTGTAGTGCAGATTTCCTTTGCAAGCTTGCTTGGTTGGCCAAAAAGGGCGTATGCGTTTTTTCCTGAATATATTCAGGAAAAAACGCATACGCCCTTTTTGGCCAAGTGCATCATTGTGGACGTTCTGCCTCTTTTCCTATGCTTTAACTGCAATTCGAGTCTACCTCCTGAAATCGGTTTCTTGCAATTCTGCCCAGCTTTCAAGTCCTCTTGGCAGCCTTACTTCAGTATATTTTTGCACGATAGCTGTCATTTATAACTCTGCAGGTTTGTGAATTACAGTGCCCCTGAGCTCCTTTCTTCAACTCGCTTTCTTGTGAGCTGGCCGCAACACCGCAGGATTGCTTCAGGCCCTAATCTGGTTCCGGCACGGCACGCTGAGCCTTTGGTTAATTCCTCTTCCTGGTGGGAAATGAGAGTTAAATTTGCCCGTCCAGACACCTCCAGCTAGTCTCTCATTGGTTCTCCCTATTCCTGTTCATCTCCCGCAGAAATTGCAAACTGGGCCAAACAGGAGGTTAAAGGCACTGACTCTCCATGTTGGGAGAGTGTTAGTAAAGCGTCTGGAATGTTGCACCCGAGTACCAGGGGACGAGAACTGAGACATATTGGAACACGTCTCCCGATCACACGGTTGATCATACTCTGGGTTCCACATGCATGTTTTAGCTGAAGGAAGAATCCCTTAAACCTGGAGAGTTGAGACCCGTGGAATGGGTACCATGCAATATGACTTCAAAGGGTCTTCATTTGCTCACTGAACCTCTCCAATCCTGTGACTGCTGCGTTTATGCCCCTGTACACACGCTTGATTCTCTTTCGGAGACACAGCAATCCATAGGTTTAAAGATACTTTCTAGTCAGGTACATTCTTAGGCATTTAATATGAGGTGTTGAGTCCATTACGTTGAGCAATGTGTAGCTCTTGTCTATTACATATTTGGCTTAAGGAACTTTATCTGTGCTCATTTCAATCTCTGGTTTTAGGCAGCACCCCAACTCACCTTTCCCCTTAGCAAGCATAAGTTGGTTTTCTAAATTTGAGATCCTGTTCTGTTTTGTAATTCAGTTCCTGTGTAGCCAAGTTTACATTCCGTGTATTAGTGATATCTTATGATGTTTCTTTTTCTGTGTGACTTATTTCAGTTAGAATCATCATACCTGAATCCCCTCATTATGCTGCTACGGGCCTGATGACATAGATTTCATTGCTGAGTGATATTGCATTGTACGTAAGTACCACAACTTCTTTATCCATTACTCACTTTCTGCGATATTGAACTTGTACCGTAAACGAGGTTCTTGTAAACAGAGCCGTCCCAAACTTTGGGGTGGCTGTGTCTTTTTGATTTTCATTTCCCTAAGCTATAGGACCATAAGTGGAAGTGCCCTAGGCTCTGTTGCTTTGTTTTTTAGATGTTTCAGGAAACACTATACACTTCTCCCGAGTGGCTGTTGGCAATTTACATCCCGCCCATCAGCATAACAAGGCTCCCAGTTCTCCATGGCCTGTCCTGCCTTCTGGATTTTACACTTTTTTCAGATGGCCCTTTTGACCGGGGGGAAGTGCGACTTCATTGTAGTGCAGATTTCCTTTGCAAGCTTGCTTGGTTGGCCAAAAGGGGCGTATGCGTTTTTTCCTGAATATATTCAGGAAAAACGCATACGCCCTTTTTGGCCAAGTGCATCATTGTGGACGTTCTGCCTCTTTTCCTATGCTTTAACTGCAATTCCAGTCTACCTCCTGAAATCGGTTTCCTGCAATTCTGCCCCGCTTTCAAGTCCTCTTGGCAGCCTTACTTCAGTATATTTTTGGACGATAGCTGTCATTTATAACTCTGCAGGTTTGTGAATTACAGTGCCCCTGAGCTCCTTTCTTCAACTCGCTTTCTTGTGAGCTGGTCGCAACACCGCAGGATTGCTTCAGGCCCTAATCTGGTTCCGGCACGGCACGCTGAGCCTTTGGTTAATTCCTCTTCCTGGTGGGAAATGAGAGTTAAATTTGCCCGTCCAGACACCTCCAGCTAGTCTCTCATTGGTTCTCCCTATTCCTGTTCATCTTCCGCAGAAATTGCAAACTGGGCCAAACAGGAGGTTAAAGGCACTGACTCTCCAAGTCGGGAGAGTGTTAGTAAAGCGTCTGGAATGTTGCACCCGAGTACCAGGGGACGAGAACTGAGACATATTTGAACACGTCTCCCGATCACACGGTTGATCATACTCTGGGTTCCACATGCATGTTTTAGCTGAAGGAAGAATCCCTTAAACCTGGAGAGTTGAGACCCGTGGAATGGGTACCATGCAATATGACTTCAAAGGGTCTTCATTTGCTCACCGAACCTCTCCAATCTTATCACTGCTGTGTTTATGCCCCTGTACACACGCTTGATTCTCTTTCGGAGACATAGCAATCCATAGGTTTTAAGATACTTACTAGTCAGGTACATTCTTAGGCGTTTAATATGGGGTGTTGAGTCCATTTCGTTGAGCAAGGAGTAGCTCTTGTCTATTCCATATTTGGCTTAAGGAACTTTATCTGTGTTCATTACAATCTCTGGTTTTAGGCAGCACCCCAACTCACCTTTCCCCTTAGCAAGCATAAGTTGGTTTTCTAAATTTGAGACCCTGTTCTGTTTTGTATTTCAGTTCCTGTGTAGCCAAGTTTACATTCCGTGTATTAGTGATATCTTATGATGTTTCTTTTTCTGTGTGACTTATTTCAGTTAGAATCATCATACCTGAGTCCACTCATTATGCTGCTACGGGCCTGATGACATAGATTTCATTGCTGAGTGATATTACATTGTATGTAAGTACCACAACTTGTTTATCCATTACTCACTTTCTGTGATATTGAGCTTGTACCGTAAATGAGGTTCTTGTAAACAGAGTCGTCCCAAACTTTGGGGTGGCTGTGTCTTTTTGATTTTAATTTCCCTAATCTATAGGACCTTAAGTGGAAGTGCCCTAGGCTCTGTTGCTTTGTTTTTTAGATGTTTCAGGAAACACCATACACTTCTCCCGAGTGGCTGTTGGCAATTTACATCCCGCCCATCAGCATAACAAGGCTCCCAGTTCTCCATGGCCTGTCCTGCCTTCTGGATTTTACACTTTTTTCAGATGGCCCTTTTGACCGGGGGGAAGTGAGACTTCATTGTAGTGCAGATTTCCTTTGCAAGCTTGCTTGGTTGGCCAAAAAGGGCGTATGCGTTTTTTCCTGAATATATTCAGGAAAAAACGCATACGCCCTTTTTGGCCAAGTGCATCATTGTGGACGTTCTGCCTCTTTTCCTATGCTTTAACTGCAATTCCAGTCTACCTCCTGAAATCGGTTTCCTGCAATTCTGCCCCGCTTTCAAGTCCTCTTGGCTGCCTTACTTCACTATATTTTTGGACGATAGCTGTCATTTGTAACTCTGCAGGTTTGTGAATTACAGTGCCCCTGAGCTCCTTTCTTCAACTCGCTTTCTTGTGAGCTGGTCGCAACACCGCAGGATTGCTTCAGGCCCTAATCGGGTTCCGGCACGGCACGCTGAGCCTTTGGTTAATTCCTCTTCCTGGTGGGAAATGAGAGTTAAATTTGCCCGTCCAGACACCTCCAGCTAGTCTCTCATTGGTTCTCCCTATTCCTGTTCATCTTCCGCAGAAATTGCAAACTGGGCCAAACAGGAGGTTAAAGGCACTGACTCTCCAAGTCGGGAGAGTGTTAGTAAAGCATCTGGAATGTTGCACCCGAGTACCAGGGGACGAGAACTGAGAAATATTTGAACACATCTCCCGATCGCACAGTGAATCATACTCTGGGTTCCACATGCATGTTTTAGCTGAAGGAAGAATCCCTTAAACCTGGAGAGTTGAGACCCGTGGAATGGGTACCATGCAATATGACTTCAAAGGGTCTTCATTTGCTCACCGAACCTCTCCAATCCTATCACTGCTGCATTTATGCCCCTGTACACACGCTTGATTCTCTTTCGGAGACATAGCAATCCATAGGTTTTAAGATACTTACTAGTCAGGTACATTCTTAGGCGTTTAATATGGGGTGTTGAGTCCATTTCGTTGAGCAAGGAGTAGCTCTTGTCTATTCTATATTTGGTTTAAGGAACTTTATCTGTGCTCATTTCAATCTCTGGTTTTAGGCAGCACCCCAACTCACCTTTTCCCTTAGCAAGCATAAGTTGGTTTTCTAAATTTGAGAACCTGTTCTGTTTTGTAATTCACTTCCTGTGTAGCCAAGTTTACATTCCGTGTATTAGTGATATCTTATGATGTTTCTTTTTCTGTGTGACTTATTTCAGTTAGAATCATCATACCTGAATCCCCTCATTATGCTGCTACGGGCCTGATGACATAGATTTCATTGCTGAGTGATATTGCATTGTACGTAAGTACCACAACTTCTTTATCCATTACTCACTTTCTGCGATATTGAACTTGTACCGTAAACGAGGTTCTTGTAAACAGAGCCGTCCCAAACTTTGGGGTGGCTGTGTCTTTTTTATTTTAATTTCCCTAAGCTATAGGACCATAAGTGGAAGTGCCCTAGGCTCTGTTGCTTTGTTTTTTAGATGTTTCAGGAAACACCATACACTTCTCCCGAGTGGCTGTTGGCAATTTACATCCCGCCCATCAGCATAACAAGGCTCCCAGTTCTCCATGGCCTGTCCTGCCTTCTGGATTTTACACTTTTTTCAGATGGCCCTTTTGACCGGGGGGAAGTGAGACTTCATTGTAGTGCAGATTTCCTTTGCAAGCTTGCTTGGTTGGCCAAAAAGGGCGTATGCGTTTTTTCCTGAATATATTCAGGAAAAAACGCATACGCCCTTTTTGGCCAAGTGCATCATTGTGGACGTTCTGCCTCTTTTCCTATGCTTTAACTGCAATTCCAGTCTACCTCCTGAAATCGGTTTCTTGCAATTCTGCCCCGCTTTCAAGTCCTCTTGGCAGCCTTACTTCAGTATATTTTTGGACGATAGCTGTCATTTATAACTCTGCAGGTTTGTGAATTACAGTGCCCCTGAGCTCCTTTCTTCAACTCGCTTTCTTGTGAGTTGGCCGCAACACCGCAGGATTGCTTCAGGCCCTAATCTGGTTCCGGCACGGCACGCTGAGCCTTTGGTTAATTCCTCTTCCTGGTGGGAAATGAGAGTTAAATTTGCCCGTCCAGACACCTCCAGCTAGTCTCTCATTGGTTCTCCCTATTCCTGTTCATCTTCCACAGAAATTGCAAACTGGGCCAAACAGGAGGTTAAAGGCACTGACTCTCCAAGTCGGGAGAGTGTTAGTAAAGCGTCTGGAATGTTGCACCCGAGTACCAGGGTTCGAAAACTGAGACATATTTGAACACATCTCCCGATCACACGGTGGATCATACTCTGGGTTCCACATGCATGTTTTAGCTGAAGGAAGAATCCCTTAAACCTGGAGAGTTGAGACCTGTGGAATGGGTACCATGAAATATGACTTCAAAGGGTCTTCATTTGCTCACCGAACCTCTCCAATCCTATCACTGCTGCGTTTATGCCCCTCTACACACGCTTGTTTCTCTTTCAGAGACATAGCAATCCATAAGTTTTAAGATACTTACTAGTCAGGTACATTCTTAGGCGTTTAATATGGGGTGTTGAGTCCATTTCATTGATCAAGGGGTAGCTCTTGTTTATTCCATATTTGGCTTAAGAACTTTATCTGTGCTCATTTCAATCTCTGGTTTTAGGCAGCACCCCAACTCACCTTTCCCCTTAGCAAGCATAAGTTGGTTTTCTAAATTTGAGACCCTGTTCTGTTTTGTAATTCAGTTCCTGTGTAGCCAAGTTTACATTCCGTGTATTAGTGATATCTTATGATGTTTCTTTTTCTGTGTGACTTATTTTAGTTAGAATCATCATACCTGAATCCACTCATTATGCTGCTACGGGCCTGATGACATAGATTTCATTGCTGAGTGATATTGCATTGTACGTAAGTACCACAACTTCTTTATCCATTACTCACTTTCTGCGATATTGAACTTGTACCGTAAACGAGGTTCTTGTAAACAGAGCCGTCCCAAACTTTGGGGTGGCTGTGTCTTTTTGATTTTAATTTCCCTAATCTATAGGACCTTAAGTGGAAGTGCCCTAGGCTCTGTTGCTTTGTTTTTAGATGTTTCAGGAAACACCATACACTTCTCCAGAGTGGCTGTTGGCAATTTATATCCCGCCCATCAGCATAACAAGGCTCCCAGTTCTCCATGGCTGTCCTGCCTTTCTGGATTTTACACTTTTTTCAGATGGCCCTTTTGACCGGGGGGAAGTGAGACTTCATTGTAGTGCAGATTTCCTTTGCAACCTTGCTTGGTTGGCCAAAAAGGGCGTATGCGTTTTTTCCTGAATATATTCAGGAAAAAACGCATACGCCCTTTTTGGCCAAGTGCATCATTGTGGACGTTCTGCCTCTTTTCCTATGCTTTAAATGCAATTCCAGTCTACCTCCTGAAATCGGTTTCCTGCAATTCTGCCCCGCTTTCAAGTCCTCTTGGCAGCCTTACTTCAGTATATTTTTGGACGATAGCTGTCATTTATAAGTCTGCAGGTTTGTGAATTACAGTGCCCCTGAGCTCCTTTCTTCAACTCGCTTTCTTGTGAGCTGGCCGCAACACCGCAGGATTGCTTCAGGCCCTAATCTGGTTCCAGCACGGCACGCTGAGCCTTTGGTTAATTCCTCTTCCTGGTGGGAAATGAGAGTTAAATTTGCCCGTCCAGACACCTCCAGCTGGTCTCTCATTGGTTCTCCCTATTCCTGTTCATCTTCCACAGAAATTGCAAGCTGGGCCAAACAGGAGATTAAAGGCACTGACTCTCCAAGTCAGGAGAGTGTTTTGTAAAGCGTCTGGAATGTTGCACCCGAGTACCAGGGGTCGAAAACTGAGACATATTTGAACACGTCTCCCGATCACACGGTGGATCATACTCTGGGTTCCACATGCATGTTTTAGCTGAAGGAAGAATCCCTTAAACCTGGAGAGTTGAGACCCGTGGAATGGGTACCATGCAATATGACTTCAAAGGGTCTTCATTTGCTCACCGAACCTCTCCAGTCCTATCACTGCTGTGTTTATGCCCCTGTACACACGCTTGATTCTCTTTCGGAGACATAGCAATCCATAGGTTTTAAGATACTTACTAGTCAGGTACATTCTTAGGCGTTTAATATGGGGTGTTGAGTCCATTTCGTTGAGCAAGGAGTAGCTCTTGTCTATTCCATATTTGGCTTAAGGAACTTTATCTGTGTTCATTTCAATCTCTGGTTTTAGGCAACACCCCAACTCCCCTTTACCCTTAGCAAGCATAAGTTGGTTTTCTAAATTTGAGACCCTGTTCTGTTTTGTTATTCAGTTCCTGTGTAGCCAAGTTTACATTCCGTGTATTAGTGATATCTTATGATGTTTCTTTTTCTCTGTGACTTATTTCAGTTAGAATCATCATACCTGAATCCACTCATTATGCTGCTACGGGCCTGATGACATAGATTTCATTGCTGAGTGATATTGCATTGTACGTAAGTACCACAACTTCTTTATCCATTACTCACTTTCTGCGATATTGAACTTGTACCGTAAACGAGGTTCTTGTAAACAGAGCCGTCCCAAATTTTGGGGTGGCTGTGTCTTTTTGATTTTAATTTCCCTAAGCTATAGGACCATAAGTGGAAGTGCCCTAGGCTCTGTTGCTTTGTTTTTTAGATGTTTCAGGAAACACCATACACTTCTCCCGAGTGGCTCTTGGCAATTTACATCCCGCTCATCAGCATAACAAGGCTCCCAGTTCTCCATGGCCTGTCCTGCCTTCTGGATTTTACACTTTTTTCAGATGGCCCTTTTGACCGGGGGGAAGTGAGACTTCATTGTAGTGCAGATTTCCTTTGCAAGCTTGCTTGGTTGGCCAAAAAGGGCGTATGCGTTTTTTCCTGAATATATTCAGGAAAAAACGCATACGCCCTTTTTGGCCAAGTGCATCATTGTGGACGTTCTGCCTCTTTTCCTATGCTTTAACTGCAATTCCAGTCTACCTCCTGAAATCTGTTTCTTGCAATTCTGCCCCGCTTTCAAGTCCTCTTGGCAGCCTTACTTCAGTATATTTTTGCACGATAGCTGTCATTTATAACTCTGCAGGTTTGTGAATTACAGTGCCCCTGAGCTCCTTTCTTCAACTCGCTTTCTTGTGAGCTGGCCGCAACACCGCAGGATTGCTTCAGGCCCTAATCTGGTTCCAGCACGGCACGCTGAGCCTTTGGTTAATTCCTCTTCCTGGTGGGAAATGAGAGTTAAATTTGCCCGTTCAGACACCTCCAGCTAGTCTCTCATTGGTTCTCCCTATTCCTGTTCATCTTCCGCAGAAATTGCAAACTGGGCCAAACAGGAGGTTAAAGGCACTGACTCTCCAAGTCGGGAGAGTGTTAGTAAAGCGTCTGGAATGTTGCACCCGAGTACCAGGGGACGAGAACTGAGACATATTTGAACACGTCTCCCGATCACACGGTTGATCATACTCTGGGTTCCACATGCATGTTTTAGCTGAAGGAAGAATCCCTTAAACCTGGAGAGTTGAGACCCGTGGAATGGGTACCATGCAATATGACTTCAAAGGGTCTTCATTTGCTCACTGAACCTCTCCAATCCTATCACTGCTGCGTTTATGCCCCAGTACACACGCTTGATTCTCTTTCGGAGACATAGCAATCCATAGGTTTTAAGATACTCACTAGTCAGGTACAATCTTAGGCATTTAATATGAAGTGTTGAGTCCATTTCGTTGAGCACGGTGTAACTCTTGTCTATTACATATTTGGCTTAAGGAACTTTATCTGTGCTCATTTCAATCTCTGGTTTTAGGCAGCACCCCAACTCACCTTTCCCCTTAGCAAGCATATGTTGGTTTTCTAAATTTGAGACCCTGTTCTGTTTTGTAATTCAGTTCCTGTGTAGCCAAGTTTACATTCCGTGTATTAGTGATATCTTATGATGTTTCTTTTTCTGTGTGACTTATTTCAGTTAGAATCATCATACCT
This sequence comes from Grampus griseus, assembly GCF_964374135.1. NCBI lineage: Eukaryota > Metazoa > Chordata > Mammalia > Artiodactyla > Delphinidae > Grampus > Grampus griseus. Next base: position 379,334 of record NW_028133320.1, read on the forward strand.
GAATCCACTCATTATGCTGCTACTGGCCTGATGACATAGATTTCATTGCTGAGTGATATTGCATTGTACGTAAGTACCACAACTTCTTTATCCATTACTCACTTTCTGCGATATTGAACTTGTACCGTAAACGAGGTTCTTGTAAACAGAGCCGTCCCAAAGTTTGGGGTGGCTGTGTCTTTTTGATTTTAATTTCTCTAAGCTATAGGACCATAAGTGGAAGTGCCCTAGGCTCTGTTGCTTTGTTTTTTAGATGTTTCAGGAAACACCATACACTTCTCCCGAGTGGCTGTTGGCAATTTACATCCTGCCCATCAGCATAACAAGGCTCCCAGTTCTCCATGGCCTGTCCTGCCTTCTGGATTTTACACTTTTTTCAGATGGCCCTTTTGACCGGGGGGAAGTGAGACTTCATTGTAGTGCAGATTTCCTTTGCAAGCTTGCTTGGTTGGCCAAAAAGGGCGTATGCGTTTTTTCCTGAATATATTCAGGAAAAAACGCATACGCCCTTTTTGGCCAAGTGCATCATTGTGGACGTTCTGCCCCTTTTCCTATGCTTTAACTGCAATTCCAGTCTACCTCCTGAAATCGGTTTCCTGCAATTCTGCCCCGCTTTCAAGTCCTCTTGGCAGCCTTACTTCAGTATATTTTTGGACGATAGCTGTCATTTATAACTCTGCATGTTTGTGAATTACAGTGCCCCTGAGCTCCTTTCTTCAACTCGCTTTCTTGTGAGCTGGTCGCAACACCGCAGGATTGCTTCAGGCCCTAATCTGGTTCCGGCACGGCACGCTGAGCCTTTGGTTAATTCCTCTTCCTGGTGGGAAATGAGAGTTAAATTTGCCCGTCCAGACACCTCCTGCTAGTCTCTCATTGGTTCTCCCTATTCCTGTTCATCTTCCACAGAAATTGCAAACTGGGCCAAACAGGAGGTTAAAGGCACTGACTCTCCAAGTCGGGAGAGTGTTAGTAAAGCATCTGGAATGTTGCACCCGAGTACCAGGGGACGAGAATTGGGACATATTTGAACTCGTCTCCCGATCACACGGTTGATCATACTCTGGGTTCCACATGCATGTTTTAGCTGAAGGAAGAATCCCTTAAACCTGGAGAGTTGAGACCCGTGGAATGGGTACCATGCAATATGACTTCAAAGGGTCTTCATTTGCTCACCGAACCTCTCCAATCCTATCACTGCTGCGTTTATGCCCCAGTACACACGCTTGATTCTCTTTCGGAGACATAGCAATCCATAGGTTTTAAGATACTTACAAGTCAGGTACATTCTTAGGCGTTTAATACGGGGTGTTGAGTCCATTTCGTTGAGCAAGGAGTAGCTCTTGTCTATTCCATATTTGGCTTAAGGAACTTTATCTGTGTTCATTTCAACCTCTGGTTTTAGGCAGCACCCCAACTCACCTTTCCCCTTAGCAAGCATAAGTTGGTTTTCTAAATTTGAGACCCTGTTCTGTTTTGTAATTCACTTCCTGTGTAGCCAAGTTTACATTCCGTGTATTAGTGATATCTTATGATGTTTCTTTTTCTGTGTGACTTATTTCAGTTAGAATCATCATACCTGAATCCACTCATTATGCTGCTACGGGCCTGATGACATAGATTTCATTGCTGAGTGATATTGCATTGTACGTAAGTACCACAACTTCTTTATCCATTACTCACTTTCTGCGATATTGAACTTGTACCGTAAACGAGGTTCTTGTAAACAGAGCCGTCCCAAACTTTGGGGTGGCTGTGTCTTTTTGATTTTAATTTCTCTAAGCTATAGGACCATAAGTGGAAGTGCCCTAGGCTCTGTTGCTTTGTTTCTTTGATGTTTCAGGAAACACCATACACTTCTCCCGAGTGGCTGTTGGCAATTTACATCCCGCCCATCAGCATAACAAGGCTCCCAGTTCTCCATGGCCTGTCCTGCCTTCTGGATTTTACACTTTTTTCAGATGGCCCTTTTGACCGGGGGGAAGTGAGACTTCATTGTAGTGCAGATTTCCTTTGCAAGCTTGCTTGGTTGGCCAAAAAGGGCGTATGCGTTTTTTCCTGAATATATTCAGGAAAAAACGCATACGCCCTTTTTGGCCAAGTGCATCATTGTGGTCGTTCTGCCTCTTTTCCTATGCTTTAACTGCAATTCCAGTCTACCTCCTGAAATCGGTTTCCTGCAATTCTGCCCCGCTTTCAAGTCCTCTTGGCAACCTTAATTCAGTATATTTTTGGACGATAGCTGTCATTTATAACTCTGCAGGTTTGTGAATTACAGTGCCCCTGAGCTCCTTTCTTCAACTCGCTTTCTTGTGAGCTGCCCGCAACACCGCAGGATTGCTTCAGGCCCTAATCTGGTTCCGGCACGGCACGCTGAGCCTTTGGTTAATTCCTCTTCCTGGTGGGAAATGAGAGTTAAATTTGCCCGTCCAGACACCTCCAGCTAGTCTCTCATTGGTTCTCCCTATTCCTGTTCATCTTCCACAGAAATTGCAAACTGGGCCAAACAGGAGTTTAAAGGCACTGACTCTCCAAGTCGGGAGAGTGTTAGTAAAGCGTCTGAAATGCTGCACCCGAGTACCAGGGGACGAGAACTGAGACATATTTGAACACGTCTCCCGATCACTCGGTGGATCATACTCTGGATTCCACATGCATGTTTTAGCTGAAGGAAGAATCCCTTAAACCTGGAGAGTTGAGACCCGTGGAATGGGTACCATGCAATATGACTTCAAAGGGTCTTCATTTGCTCACTGAACCTCTCCAATCCTATCACTGCTGCGTTTATGCCCCTGTACACACGCTTGATTCTCTTTCGAAGACATAGCAATCCATAGGTTTTAAGACACTTACTAGTCAGGTACATTCTTAGGCATTTAATATGAAGTGTTGAGTCCATTTCGTTGAGCAAGGTGTAGCTCTTCTGTATTACATATTTGGCTTCAGGAACTTTATCTGTGCTCATTTCAATCTCTGGTTTTAGGCAGCACCCCAACTCACCTTTACCCTTAGCAAGCATAAGTTGGTTTTCTAAATTTGAGACCCTGTTCTGTTTTGTAATTCAGTTCCTGTGTAGCCAAGTTTACATTCCGTGTATTAGTGATATCTTATGATGTTTCTTTTTCTGTGTGACTTATTTCAGTTAGAATCATCATACCTGAATCCACTCATTATGCTGCTACAGGCCTGATGACATAGATTTCATTGCTGAGTGATATTGCATTGTACGTAAGTACCACAACTTCTTTATCCATTACTCACTTTCTGCGATATTGAACTTGTACCGTAAATGAGGTTCTTGTAAACAGAGCCGTCCCAAACTTTAGGGTGGCTGTGTCTTTTTGATTTTAATTTCCCTAATCTATAGGACCATAAGTGGAAGTGCCCTAGGCTCTGTTGCTTTGTTTTTTAGATGTTTCAGGAAACACCATACACTTGTCCTGAGTGGCTGTTGGCAATTTACATCCCGCCCATCAGCATAACAAGGCTCCCAGTTCTCCATGGCCTGTCCTGCCTTCTGGATTTTACACTTTTTTCAGATGGCCCTTTTGACCGGGGGGAAGTGAGACTTCATTGTAGTTCAGATTTCTTTGCAAGCTTGCTTGGTTGGCCAAAAAGGGCGTATGCGTTTTTTCCTGAATATATTCAGGAAAAAACGCATACGCCCTTTTTGGCCAAGTGCATCATTGTGGACGTTTTGCCTCTTTTCCTATGCTTTAACTGCAATTCCAGTCTACCTCCTGAAATCGGTTTCCTGCAATTCTGCCCCGCTTTCAAGTCCTCTTGGCAGCCTTACTTCAGTATATTTTTGGACGATAGCTGTCATTTATAACTCTGCAGGTTTGTGAATTACAGTGCCCCTGAGCTCCTTTCTTCAACTCGCTTTCTTGTGAGCTGGCCGCAACAGCGCAGTATTGCTTCAGGCCCTAATCTGGTTCCGGCACGGCACGCTGAGCCTTTGGTTAATTCCTCTTCCTGGTGGGAAATGTGAGTTAAATTTGCCCGTCCAGACACCTCCAGCTAGTCTCTCATTGGTTCTCCCTATTCCTGTTCATCTTCCGCAGAAATTGCAAACTGGGCCAAACAGGAGTTTAAAGGCACTGACTCACCAAGTCGGGAGAGTGTTAGTAAAGCTTCTGGAATGTTGCACCCGAGTACCAGGGGACGAGAACTGAGACATATTTGAACACGTCTCCCGATCACACGGTTGATCATACTCTGGGTTCCACATGCATGTTTTAGCTGAAGGAAGAATCCCTTAAACCTGGAGAGTTGAGACCCGTGGAATGAGTACCATGCAATATGACTTCAAAGGGTCTTCATTTGCTCACCGAACCTCTCCAATCCTAACACTGCTGCGTTTATGCCCCTGTACACACATTTGATTCTCTTTCGGAGACATAGCAATCCATAGGTTTTAAGATACTTACTAGTCAGGTACATTCTTAGGCGTTTAATATGGGGTGTTGAGTCGATTTCGTTGAGCAAGGAGTAGCTCTTGTCTATTCCATATTTGGCTTAAGGAACTTTATCTGTGCTCATTTCAATCTCTGGTTTTAGGCAGCACCCCAACTCACCTTTCTTCTTAAGCAAGCATAAGTTGGTTTTCTAAATTTGAGACCCTGTTCTGTTTTGTAATTCAGTTCCTGTGTAGCCAAGTTTACATTCCGTGTATTAGTGATATCTTATGATGTTTCTTTTTCTGTGTGACTTATTTCAGTTAGAATCATCATACCTGAATCCACTCATTATGCTGCTATGGGCCTGATGACATAGATTTCATTGCTGAGTGATATTGCATTGTACGTAAGTACCACAACTTCTTTATCCATTATTCACTTTCTGCGATATTGAACTTGTACCGTAAACGAGGTTCTTGTAAACAGAGCCGTCCCAAACTTTGGGGTGGCTGTGTCTTTTTGATTTTAATTTCCCTAAGCTATAGGACCATAAGTGGAAGTGCCCTAGGCTCTGTTGCTTTGTTTTTTAGATGTTTCAGGAAACACCATACAATTCTCTGGAGTGTCTGTTGGCAATTTACATCCCGCCCATCAGCATAACAAGGCTCCCAGTTCTCCATGGCCTGTCCTGCCTTCTGTATTTTACACTTTTTTCATATGGCCCTTTTGACCGGGGGGAAGTGAGACTTCATTGTAGTGCAGATTTCCTTTGCAAGCTTGCTTGGTTGGCCAAAAAGGGCGTATGCGTTTTTTCCTGAATATATTCAGGAAAAAACGCATACGCCCTTTTTGGCTAAGTGCATCATTGTGGACGTTCTGCCTCTTTTCCTATGCTTTAACTGCAATTCCAGTCTACCTCCTGAAATCGGTTTCCTGCATTTCTACCCCGCTTTCAAGTCCTCTTGGCAGCCTTACTTCAGTATATTTTTGGACGATAGCTGTCATTTATAACTCTGCAGGTTTGTGAATTACAGTGCCCCTGAGCTCCTTTCTTCAACTCGCTTTCTTGTGAGCTGGCCGCAACACCACAGGATTGCTTCAGGCCATAATCTGGTTCCGGCACGGCACGCTGAGCCTTTGGTTAATTCCTCTTCCTGGTGGGAAATGAGAGTTAAATTTGCCCGTCCAGACACCTCCAGCTAGTCTCTCATTGGTTCTCCCTATTCCTGTTCATCTTCCGCAGAAATTGCAAACTGGGACAAACAGGAGGTTAAAGGCACTGGAATGTTGCACCCGAGTACCAGGGGACGAGAACTGAGACATATTTGAACACGTCTCCCGATCACACGGTGGATCATACTCTGGGTTCCACATGCATGTTTTAGCTGAAGGAAGAATCCCTTAAACCTGGAGAGTTGAGACCCGTGGAATGGGTACCATGCAATATGACTTCAAAGGGTCTTCATTTGCTCACCGAACCTCTCCAATCCTATCACTGCTGCGTTTATGCCCCTGTACACACGTTTGATTCTCTTTCGGAGACATAGCAATCCATAGGTTTTAAGATACTTACTAGTCAGGTACATTCTTAGGCGTTTAATATGGGGTGTTGAATTGATCTCGTTGAGCAAGGAGTAGCTCTTGTCTATTCCATATTTGGCTTAAGGAACTTTATCTGTGCTCATTTCAATCTCTGGTTTTAGGCAGCACCCCAACTCACCTTTCCCCTTAAGCAAGCATAAGTTGGTTTTCTCAATTTGAGACCCTGTTCTGTTTTGTAATTCAGTTCCTGTGTAGCCAAGTTTACATTCCGTGTATTAGTGATATCTTATGACGTTTCTTTTTCTGTGTGACTTATTTCAGTTAGAATCATCATACCTGAATCCACTCATTATGCTGCTACGGGCCTGATGACATAGATTTCATTGCTGAGTGATATTGCATTGTACGTAAGTACCACAACTTCTTTATCCATTACTCACTTTCTGCGATATTGAACTTGTACCGTAAACGAGGTTCTTGTAAAGAGAGCCGTCCCAAACTTTGGGGTGGCTGTGTCTTTTTGATTTTAATTTCCCTAAGCTATAGGACCATAAGTGGAAGTGCCCTAGGCTCTGTTGCTTTGTTTTTTAGATGTTTCAGGAAACACCATACACTTCTCCCAAGTGGCTGTTGGCAAATTACATCCCACCCATCAGCATAACAAGGCTCCCAGTTCTCCATGGCCTGTCCTGCCTTTCTGGATTTTACACTTTTTTCAGAAGGCCCTTTTGACCAGGGGGAAGTGAGACTTCATTGTAGTGCAGATTTCCTTTGCAAGCTTGCTTGGTTGGCCAAAAAGGGCGTATGCGTTTTTTCCTGAATATATTCAGGAAAAAACGCATACGCCCTTTTTAGCCAAGTGCATCATTGTGGACGTTCTGCCTCTTTTCCTATGCTTTAAATGCAATTCCAGTCTACCTCCTGAAATCGGTTTCCTGCAATTCTGCCCCGCTTTCAAGTCCTCTTGGCAGCCTTACTTCAGTATATTTTTGGACGATTGCTGTCATTTCTAACTCTGCAGGTTTGTGAATTACAGTGCCCCTGAGCTCCTTTCTTCAACTCGCTTTCTTGTGAGCTGGCCGCAACACCGCAGGATTGCTTCAGGCCCTAATATGGTTCCGGCAAGGCACGCTGAGCCTTTGGTTAATTCCTCTTCCTGGTGGGAAATGAGAGTTAAATTTACCCGTCCAGACACTTCCAGCTAGTCTCTCATTGGTTCTCCCTATTCCTGTTCATCTTCCACAGAAATTGCAAACTGGGCCAAACAGGAGGTTAAAGGCACTGACTCTCCAAGTCGGGAGAGTGTTAGTAAAGCGTCTGGAATATTGCACCCGAGTACCAGGGGTCGAAAACTGAGACATATTTGAACACGTCTCCCGATCACACGGTTGATCATACTCTGGGTTCCACATGCATGTTTTAGCTGAAGGAAGAATCCCTTAAACCTGGAGACTTGAGACCCGTGGAATGGGTACCATGCAATATGACTTCAAAGCGTCTTCATTTGCTCACTGAACCTCTCCAATCCTATCACTGCTGCGTTTATGCCCCTGTACACATGCTTGATTCTCTTTCGGAGACATAGCAATCCATAGGTTTTAAGATACTTACTAGTCAGGTACATTCTTAGGCATTTAATATGAGGTGTTGAGTCCATTTCGTTGAGCAAGGTGTAGCTCTTGTCTATTACATATTTGGCTTAAGGAACTTTATCTGTGCTCATTTCAATCTCTGGTTTTAGGCAGCACCCCAACTCACCTTTCCCCTTAGCAAGCATAAGTTGGTTTTCTAAATTTGAGACCCTGTTCTGTTTTGTAATTCAGTTCCTGTGTAGCCAAGTTTACATTCCGTGTATTAGTGATATCTTATGATGTTTCTTTTTGTGTGTGACTTATTTCAGTTAGAATCATCATACCAGAATCCACTCATTATGCTGCTACGGGCCTGATGACATAGATTTCTTTGCTGAGTGATATTGCATTGTACGTAAGTACCACAACTTCTTTATCCATTACTCACTTTCTGCGATATTGAACTTGTACCGCAAACGAGGTTCTTGTAAACAGAGCCGTTCTAAACTTTGGGGTGGCTGTGTCTTTTTGATTTTAATTTCTCTAAGCTATAGGACCATAAGTGGAAGTGCCCTAGGCTCTGTTGCTTTGTTTTTTTGATGTTTCAGGAAACACCATACACTTCTCCCGAGTGGCTGTTGGCAATTTATATCCCGCCCATCAGCATAACAAGGCTCCCAGTTCTCCATGGCCTGTCCTGCCTTCTGTATTTTACACTTTTTTCATATGGCCCTTTTGACCGGGGGGAAGTGAGACTTCATTGTAGTGCAGATTTCCTTTGCAAGCTTGCTTGGTTGGCCAAAAAGGGCGTATGCGTTTTTTCCTGAATATATTCAGGAAAAAACGCATACGCCCTTTTTGGCCAAGTGCATCATTGTGGACGTTCTGCCTCTTTTCCTATGCTTTAACTGCAATTCCAGTCTACCTCCTGAAATCGGTTTCCTGCATTTCTACCCCGCTTTCAAGTCCTCTTGGCAGCCTTACTTCAGTATATTTTTGGACGATAGCTGTCATTTATAACTCTGCAGGTTTGTGAATTACAGTGCCCCTGAGCTCCTTTCTTCAACTCGCTTTCTTGTGAGCTGGCCGCAACACCACAGGATTGCTTCAGGCCCTAATCTGGTTCCGGCACGGCACGCTGAGCCTTTGGTTAATTCCTCTTCCTGGTGGGAAATGAGAGTTAAATTTGCCCGTCCAGACACCTCCAGCTAGTCTCTCATTGGTTCTCCCTATTCCTGTTCATCTTCCGCAGAAATTGCAAACTGGGCCAAACAGGAGGTTAAAGGCACTGACTCTCCAAGTCGGGAGAGTGTTAGTAAAGCGTCTGGAATGTTGCACCCGAGTACCAGGGGACGAGAACTGAGACATATTTGAACACGTCTCCCGATCACACGGTTGATCATACTCTGGGTTCCACATGCATGTTTTAGCTGAAGGAAGAATCCCTTAAACCTGGAGAGTTGAGACCCGTGGAATGGGTACCATGCAATATGACTTCAAAGGGTCTTCATTTGCTCACCGAACCTCTCCAATCCTATCACTGCTGCGTTTATGCCCCTGTACACACGTTTGATTCTCTTTCGGAGACATAGCAATCCATAGGTTTTAAGATACTTACTAGTCAGGTACATTCTTAGGCGTTTAATATGGGGTGTTGAATCGATCTCGTTGAGCAAGGAGTAGCTCTTGTCTATTCCATATTTGGCTTAAGGAACTTTATCTGTGCTCATTTCAATCTCTGGTTTTAGGCAGCACCCCAACTCACCTTTCCCCTTAAGCAAGCATAAGTTGGTTTTCTCAATTTGAGACCCTGTTCTGTTTTGTAATTCAGTTCCTGTGTAGCCAAGTTTACATTCCGTGTATTAGTGATATCTTATGATGTTTCTTTTTCTGTGTGACTTATTTCAGTTAGAATCATCATACCTGAATCCACTCATTATGCTGCTACGGGCCTGATGACATAGATTTCATTGCTGAGTGATATTGCATTGTACGTAAGTACCACAACTTCTTTATCCATTACTCACTTTCTGCAATATTGAACTTGTACCGTAAACGAGGTTCTTGTAAACAGAGCCGTCCCAAACTTTGGGGTGGCTGTGTCTTTTTGATTTTAATTTCCCTAAGCTATAGGACCATAAGTGGAAGTGCCCTAGGCTCTGTTGCTTTGTTTTTTAGATGTTTCAGGAAACACCATACACTTCTCCCAAGTGGCTGTTGGCAAATTACATCCCACCCATCAGCATAACAAGGCTCCCAGTTCTCCATGGCCTGTCCTGCCTTTCTGGATTTTACACTTTTTTCAGAAGGCCCTTTTGACCGGGGGGAAGTGAGACTTCATTGTAGTGCAGATTTCCTTTGCAAGCTTGCTTGGTTGGCCAAAAAGGGCGTATGCGTTTTTTCCTGAATATATTCAGGAAAAAACGCATACGCCCTTTTTAGCCAAGTGCATCATTGTGGACGTTCTGCCTCTTTTCCTATGCTTTAAATGCAATTCCAGTCTACCTCCTGAAATCGGTTTCCTGCAATTCTGCCCCGCTTTCAAGTCCTCTTGGCAGCCTTACTTCAGTATATTTTTGGACGATTGCTGTCATTTCTAACTCTGCAGGTTTGTGAATTACAGTGCCCCTGAGCTCCTTTCTTCAACTCGCTTTCTTGTGAGCTGGCCGCAACACCACAGGATTGCTTCAGGCCCTAATATGGTTCCGGCAAGGCACGCTGACCCTTTGGTTAATTCCTCTTCCTGGTGGGAAATGAGAGTTAAATTTACCCGTCCAGACACTTCCAGCTAGTCTCTCATTGGTTCTCCCTATTCCTGTTCATCTTCCACAGAAATTGCAAACTGGGCCAAACAGGAGGTTAAAGGCACTGACTCTCCAAGTCGGGAGAGTGTTAGTAAAGCGTCTGGAATATTGCACCCGAGTACCAGGGGTCGAAAACTGAGACATATTTGAACACGTCTCCCGATCACACGGTTGATCATACTCTGGGTTCCACATGCATGTTTTAGCTGAAGGAAGAATCCCTTAAACCTGGAGAGTTGAGACCTGTGGAATGGGTACCATGCAATATGACTTCAAAGGGTCTTCATTTGCTCACTGAACCTCTCCAATCCTATCACTGCTGCGTTTATGCCCCTGTACACATGCTTGATTCTCTTTCGGAGACATAGCAATCCATAGGTTTTAAGATACTTACTAGTCAGGTACATTCTTAGGCATTTAATATGAGGTGTTGAGTCCATTTCGTTGAGCAAGGTGTAGCTCTTGTCTATTACATATTTGGCTTAAGGAACTTTATCTGTGCTCATTTCAATCTCTGGTTTTAGGCAGCACCCCAACTCACCTTTCCCCTTAGCAAGCATAAGTTGGTTTTCTAAATTTGAGACCCTGTTCTGTTTTGTAATTCAGTTCCTGTGTAGCCAAGTTTACATTCCGTGTATTAGTGATATCTTATGATGTTTCTTTTTGTGTGTGACTTATTTCAGTTAGAATCATCATACCAGAATCCACTCATTATGCTGCTACGGGCCTGATGACATAGATTTCTTTGCTGAGTGATATTGCATTGTACGTAAGTACCACAACTTCTTTATCCATTACTCACTTTCTGCGATATTGAACTTGTACCGCAAACGAGGTTCTTGTAAACAGAGCCGTTCCAAACTTTGGGGTGGCTGTGTCTTTTTGATTTTAATTTCTCTAAGCTATAGGACCATAAGTGGAAGTGCCCTAGGCTCTGTTGCTTTGTTTTTTTGATGTTTCAGGAAACACCATACACTTCTCCCGAGTGGCTGTTGGCAATTTATATCCCGCCCAACAGCATAACAAGGCTCCCAGTTCTCCATGGCCTGTCCTGCCTTCTGGATTTTACACTTTTTTCAGATGGCCCTTTTGACCGGGGGGAAGTGAGACTTCATTGTAGTGCAGATTTCCTTTGCAAGCTTGCTTGGTTGGCCAAAAAGGGCGTATGCGTTTTTTCCTGAATATATTCAGGAAAAAACGCATACGCCCTTTTTAGCCAAGTGCATCATTGTGGACGTTCTGCCTCTTTTCCTATGCTTTAAATGCAATTCCAGTCTACCTCCTGAAATCGGTTTCCTGCAATTCTGCCCCGCTTTCAAGTCCTCTTGGCAGCCTTACTTCAGTATATTTTTGGACGATTGCTGTCATTTATAACTCTGCAGGTTTGTGAATTACAGTGCCCCTGAGCTCCTTTCTTCAACTCGCTTTCTTGTGAGCTGGCCGCAACACCGCAGGATTGCTTCAGGCCCTAATCTGGTTCCGGCAAGGCACGCTGAGCCTTTGGTTAATTCCTCTTCCTGGTGGGAAATGAGAGTTAAATTTACCCGTCCAGACACTTCCAGCTAGTCTCTCATTGGTTCTCCCTATTCCTGTTCATCTTCCACAGAAATTGCAAACTGGGCCAAACAGGAGGTTAAAGGCACTGACTCTGCAAGTCGGGAGAGTGTTAGTAAAGCGTCTGGAATATTGCACCCGAGTACCAGGGGTCGAAAACTGAGACATATTTGAACACGTCTCCCGATCACACGGTTGATCATACTCTGGGTTCCACATGCATGTTTTAGCTGAAGGAAGAATCCCTTAAACCTGGAGAGTTGAGACCCATGGAATGGGTACCATGCAATATGACTTCAAAGGGTCTTCATTTGCTCACTGAACCTCTCCAATCCTATCACTGCTGCGTTTATGCCCCTGTACACATGCTTGATTCTCTTTCGGAGACATAGCAATCCATAGGTTTTAAGATACTTACTAGTCAGGTACATTCTTAGGCATTTAATATGAGGTGTTGAGTCCATTTCGTTGAGCAAGGTGTAGCTCTTGTCTATTACGTATTTGGCTTAAGGAACTTTATCTGTGCTCATTTCAATCTCTGGTTTTAGGCAGCACCCCAACTCACCTTTCCCCTTAGCAAGCATAAGTTGGTTTTCTAAATTTGAGACCCTGTTCTGTTTTGTAATTCAGTTCCTGTGTAGCCAAGTTTTCATTCCGTGTATTAGTGATATCTTATGATGTTTCTTTTTGTGTGTGACTTATTTCAGTTAGAATCATCATACCAGAATCCACTCATTATGCTGCTACGGGCCTGATGACATAGATTTCATTGCTGAGTGATATTGCATTGTACGTAAGTACCACAACTTGTTTATCCATTACTCACTTTCTGCGATATTGAACTTGTACCGCAAACGAGGTTCTTGTAAACAGAGCCGTTCCAAACTTTGGGGTGGCTGTGTCTTTTTGATTTTAATTTCTCTAAGCTATAGGACCATAAGTGGAAGTGCCCTAGGCTCTGTTGCTTTGTTTTTTTGATGTTTCAGGAAACACCATACACTTCTCCCGAGTGGCTGTTGGCAATTTATATCCCGCCCATCAGAATAACAAGGCTCCCAGTTCTCCATGGCCTGTCCTGCCTTCTGGATTTTACACTTTTTTCAGATGGCCCTTTTGACCGGGGGGAAGTGAGACTTCATTGTAGTGCAGATTTCCTTTGCAAGTTTGCTTGGTTGGCCAAAAAGGGCGTATGCGTTTTTTCCTGAATATATTCAGGAAAAAACGCATACGCCCTTTTTGGCCAAGTGCATCATTGTGGACGTTCTGCCTCTATTCCTCTGCTTTAAATGCAATTCAAGTCTACCTCCTGAAATCGGTTTCCTGCAATTCTGCCCCGCTTTCAAGTCCTCTTGGCAGCCTTACTTCAGTATATTTTTGGACGATAGCTGTCATTTATAACTCTGCAGGTTTGTGAATTACAGTGCCCCTGAGCTCCTTTCTTCAACTCGCTTTCTTGTGAGCTGGCCGCAACAGCGCAGGATTGCTTCAGGCCCTAATCTGGTTCCGGTACGGCACGCTGAGCCTTTGGTTAATTCCTCTTCCTGGTGGGAAATGAGAGTTAAATTTGCCCGTCCAGACACCTCCAGCTAGTCTCTCATTGGTTCTCCCTATTCCTGTTCATCTTCCGCAGAAATTGCAAACTGGGCCAAACAGGAGGTTAAAGGCACTGGAATGTTGCACCCGAGTACCAGGGGACGAGAACTGAGACATATTTGAACACGTCACCCGATCACACGGTTGATCATACTCTGGGTTCCACATGCATGTTTTAGCTGAAGGAAGAATCCCTTAAACCTGGAGAGTTGAGACCCATGGAATGGGTACCATGCAATATGACTTCAAAGGGTCTTCATTTGCTCACTGAACCTCTCCAATCCTATCACTGCTGCGTTTATGCCCCTGTACACATGCTTGATTCTCTTTCGGAGACATAGCAATCCATAGGTTTTAAGATACTTACTAGTCAGCTACATTCTTAGGCATTTAATATGAGGTGTTGAGTCCATTTCGTTGAGCAAGGTGTAGCTCTTGTCTATTACATATTTGGCTTAAGGAACTTTATCTGTGCTCATTTCAATCTCTGGTTTTAGGCAGCACCCCAACTCACCTTTACCCTTAGCAAGCATAAGTTGGTTTTCTAAATTTGAGACACTGTTCTATTTTGTAATTCAGTTCCTGTGTAGCCAAGTTTACATTCCGAGTATTAGTGATATCTTATGATGTTTCTTTTTCTGTGTGACTTATTTCAGTTAGAATCATCATACCTGAATCCACTCATTATGCTGCTACGGGCCTGATGACATAGATTTCATTGCTGAGTGATATTGCATTGTACGTAAGTACCACAACTTCTTTATCCATTACTCACTTTCTGCGATATTGAACTTGTTCCGTAAACGAGGTTCTTGTAAACAGAGCCGTCCCAAACTTTGGGGTGGCTGTGTCTTTTTGATTTTAATTTCCCTAAGCTATAGGACCATAAGTGGAAGTGCCCTATGCTCTGTTGCTTTGGTTTTTAGATGTTTCAGGAAACAACATACACTTCTCCCGAGTGGCTGTTGGCAATTTACATCCCGCCCATCAGCATAACAAGGCTCCCAGTTCTCCATGGCCTGTCCTGCCTTCTGGATTTTACACTTTTTTCAGATGGCCCTTTTGACCGGGGGGAAGTGAGACTTCATTGTAGTGCAGATTTCCTTTGCAAGCTTGCTTGGTTGGCCAAAAAGGGCGTATGCGTTTTTTCCTGAATATATTCAGGAAAAAACGCATACGCCCTTTTTGGCCAAGTGCATCATTGTGGTCGTTCTGCCTCTTTTCCTATGCTTTAAATGCAATTCCAGTCTACCTCCTGAAATCGGTTTCCTGCAATTCTGCCCCGCTTTCAAGTCCTCTTGGCAACCTTACTTCAGTATATTTTTGGACGATAGCTGTCATTTATAACTCTGCAGGTTTGTGAATTACAGTGCCCCTGAGCTCCTTTCTTCAACTCGCTTTCTTGTGAGCTGGCCGCAACACCGCAGGATTGCTTCAGGCCCTAATCTGGTTCCGGCACGTCACGCTGAGCCTTTGGTTAATTCCTCTTCCTGGTGGGAAATGAGAGTTAAATTTGCCCGTCCAGACACCTCCAGCTAGTCTCTCTTTGGTTCTCACTATTCCTGTTCATCTTCCGCAGAAATTGCAAACTGGGCCAAACAGGAGGTTAAAGGCACTGACTCTCCAAGTCGGGAGAGTGTTAGTAAAGCGTCTGGAATGTTGCACCCGAGTACCAGGGGACGAGAACTGAGACATATTAGAACACGTCTCTCGACCACTCGGTTGATCATACTCTGGGTTCCACATGCATGTTTTAGCTGAAGGAAGAATCCCTTAAACCTGGAGAGTTGAGACCCGTGGAATGGGTACCATGCAATATGACTTCAAAGGGTCTTCATTTGCTCACCGAACCTCTCCAATCCTATCACTGCTGCGTTTATGCCCCTGTACACACGCTTGATTCTCTTTCGGAGACATAGCAATCCATAGGTTTTAAGATACTTACTAGTCAGGTAAATTCTTAGGCGTTTAATATGGGGTGTTGAGTCCATTTCGTTGAGCAAGGAGTAGCTCTTGTCTATTCTATATTTGGCTTAAGGAACTTTATCTGTGTTCATTTCAATCTCTGGTTTTAGGCAGCACCCCAACTCACCTTTCCCCTTAGCAAGCATAAGTTGGTTTTCTAAATTTGAGACCCTGTTCTGTTTTGTAATTCACTTCCTGTGTAGCCAAGTTTACATTCCGTGTATTAGTGATATCTTATGATGTTTCTTTTTCTGTGTGACTTATTTCAGTTAGAATCATCATACCTGAATCCACTCATTATGCTGCTACGGGCCTGATGACATAGATTTCATTGCTGAGTGATATTGCATTGTACGTAAATACCACAACTTCTTTATCCATTACTCACTTTCTGCGATATTGAACTTGTACCGTAAACGAGGTTCTTGTAAACAGAGCCGTCCCAAACTTTGGGGTGGCTGTGTCTTTTTGATTTTAATTTCCCTAAGCTATAGGACCATAAGTGGAAGTGCCCTAGGCTCTGTTGCTTTGTTTTTTAGATGTTTCAGGAAACACCATACACTTCTCCCGAGTGGCTGTTGGCAATTTACATCCCGCTCATCAGCATAACAAGGCTCCCAGTTCTCCATGGCCTGTCCTGCCTTCTGGATTTTACACTTTTTTCAGATGGCCCTTTTGACCGGGGGGAAGTGAGACTTCATTGTAGTGCAGATTTCCTTTGCAAGCTTGCTTGGTTGGCCAAAAAGGGCGTATGCGTTTTTTCCTGAATATATTCAGGAAAAAACGCATACGCCCTTTTTGGCCAAGTGCATCATTGTGGACGTTCTGTCTCTTTTCCTATGCTTTAAATGCAATTCCATCCTACCTCCTGAAATCGGTTTCCTGCAATTCTGCCCCGCTTTCAAGTCCTCTTGGCAGCCTTACTTCAGTATATTTTTGGACGATAGCTGTCATTTATAACTCTGCAGGTTTGTGAATTACAGTGCCCCTGAGCTCCTTTCTTCAACTCGCTTTCTTGTGAGCTGGCCGCAACACCGCAGAATTGCTTCAGGCCCTAATCTGGTTCCGGCACGGCACGCTGAGCCTTTGGTTAATTCCTCTTCCTGGTGGGAAATGAGAGTTAAATTTGCCCGTCCAGACACCTCCAGCTAGTCTCTCATTGGTTCTCCCTATTCCTGTTCATCTTCCGCAGAAATTGCAAACTGGGCCAAACAGGAGTTTAAAGGCACTGACTCTCCAAGTCGGGAGAGTGTTAGTAAAGCTTCTGGAATGTTGCACCCGAGTACCAGGGGACGAGAACTGACACATATTTGAACACGTCTCCCGATCACACGGTGGATCATACTCTGGGTTCCACATGCATGTTTTAGCTGAAGGAAGAATCCCTTAAACCTGGAGAGTTGAGACCCGTGGAATGATTACCATGCAATATGACTTCAAAGGGTCTTCATTTGCTCACCGAACCTCTCCAATCCTATCACTGCTGCGTTTATGCCCCTGTACACACGTTTGATTCTCTTTCGGAGACATAGCAATCCATAGGTTTTAAGATACTTACTAGTCAGGTACATTCTTAGGCGTTTAATATGGGGTGTTGAGTCCATTTCGTTGAGCAAGGAGTAGCTCTTGTCTATTCCATATTTGGCTTAAGGAACTTTATCTGTGTTCATTTCAATCTCTGGTTTTAGGCAGCACCCCAAGTCACCTTTCCCCTTAGCAAGCATAAGTTGGTTTTCTAAATTTGAGACCCTGTTCTGTTTTGTAATTCAGTTCCTGTGTAGCCAAGTTTACATTCCGTGTATTAGTGATATCTTATGATGTTTCTTTTTCTGTGTGACTTATTTCAGTTAGAATCATCATACCTGAATCCACTCATTATGCTGCTACGTGCCTGATGACATAGATTTCATTGCTGAGTGATATTGCATTGTACATAAGTACCACAACTTCTTTATCCATTACTCACTTTCTGCGATATTGAACTTGTACCGTAAACGAGGTTCTTGTAAACAGAGCCGTCCCAAACTTTGGGGTGGCTGTGTCTTTTTGATTTTAATTTCCCTAAGCTATAGGACCATAAGTGGAAGTGCCCTAGGCTCTGTTGCTTTGTTTTTTAGATGTTTCAGGAAACACCATACACTTCTCCCGAGTGGCTCTTGGCAATTTACATCCCGCTCATCAGCATAACAAGGCTCCCAGTTCTCCATGGCCTGTCCTGCCTTCTGGATTTTACACTTTTTTCAGATGGCCCTTTTGACCGGGGGGAAGTGAGACTTCATTGTAGTGCAGATTTCCTTTGCAAGCTTGCTTGGTTGGCCAAAAAGGGCGTATGCGTTTTTTCCTGAATATATTCAGGAAAAAACACATACGCCCTTTTTGGCCAAGTGCATCATTGTGGACGTTCTGCCTCTTTTCCTATGCTTTAACTGCAATTCCAGTCTACCTCCTGAAATTTGTTTCTTGCAATTCTGCCCCGCTTTCAAGTCCTCTTGGCAGCCTTACTTCAGTATATTTTTGCACGATAGCTGTCATTTATAACTCTGCAGGTTTGTGAATTACAGTGCCCCTGAGCTCCTTTCTTCAACTCGCTTTCTTGTGAGCTGGCCGCAACACCGCAGGATTGCTTCAGGCCCTAAACTGGTTCCAGCACGGCACGCTGAGCCTTTGGTTAATTCCTCTTCCTGGTGGGAAATGAGAGTTAAATTTGCCCGTCCAGACACCTCCAGCTAGTCTCTCATTGGTTCTCCCTATTCCTGTTCATCTTCCGCAGAAATTGCAAACTGGGCCAAACAGGAGGTTAAAGGCACTGACTCTCCAAGTCGGGAGAGTGTTAGTAAAGCGTCTGGAATGTTGCACCCGAGTACCAGGGGACGAGAACTGAGACATATTTGAACACGTCTCCCGATCACACGGTTGATCATACTCTGGGTTCCACATGCATGTTTTAGCTGAAGGAAGAATCCCTTAAACCTGGAGAGTTGAGACCCGTGGAATGGGTACCATGCAATATGACTTCAAAGGGTCTTCATTTGCTCACCGAACCTCTCCAATCCTATCACTGCTGCGTTTATGCCCCAGTACAGACACTTGATTCTCTTTCGGAGACATAGCAATCCATAGGTTTTAAGATACTCACAAGTCAGGTACAATCTTAGGCATTTAATATGAGGTGTTGAGTCCATTTCGTTGAGCAAGGTGTAGCTCTTGTCTATTACATATTTGGCTTAAGGAACTTTATCTGTGCTCATTTCAATCTCTGGTTTTAGGCAGCACCCCAACTCACCTTTCCCCTTAGCAAGCATAAGTTGGTTTTCTAAATTTGAGACCCTGTTCTGTTTTGTATTTCAGTTCCTGTGTAGCCAAGTTTACATTCCGTGTATTAGTGATATCTTATGATGTTTCTTTTTCTGTGTGACTTATTTCAGTTAGAATCATCATACCTGAATCCACTCATTATGCTGCTACGGGCCTGATGACATAGATTTCATTGCTGAGTGATATTGCATTGTACGTAAGTACCACAACTTCTTTATCCATTACTCAGTTTCTGCGATATTGAACTTGTACCGTAAACGAGGTTCTTGTAAACAGAGCCGTCCCAAACTTTGGGGTGGCTGTGTCTTTTTTATTTTAATTTCCCTAAGCTATAGGACCATAAGTGGAAGTGCCCTAGGCTCTGTTGCTTTGTTTTTTAGATGTTTCAGGAAACACCATACACTTCTCCCGAGTGGCTGTTGGCAATTTACATCCCGCCCATCAGCATAACAAGGCTCCCAGTTCTCCATGGCCTGTCCTGCCTTCTGGATTTTACACTTTTTTCAGATGGCCCTTTTGACCGGGGGGAAGTGAGACTTCATTGTAGTGCAGATTTCCTTTGCAAGCTTGCTTGGTTGGCCAAAAAGGGCGTATGCGTTTTTTCCTGAATATATTCAGGAAAAAACGCATACGCCCTTTTTGGCCAAGTGCATCATTGTCGACGTTCTGCCTCTTTTCCTATGCTTTAACTGCAATTCCAGTCTACCTCCTGAAATCGGTTTCTTGCAATTCTGCCCCGCTTTCAAATCCTCTTGGCAGCCTTACTTCAGTATATTTTTGGACGAGAGCTGTCATTTATAACTCTGCAGGTTTGTGAATTACAGTGCCCCTGAGCTCCTTTCTTCAACTCGCTTTCTTGTGAGCTGGCCGCAACACCGCAGGATTGCTTCAGGCCCTAATCTGGTTCCGGCACGGCGCGCTGAGCCTTTGGTTAATTCCTCTTCCTGGTGGGAAATGAGAGTTAAATTTGCCCGTCCAGACACCTCCAGCTAGTCTCTCATTGGTTCTCCCTATTCCTGTTCATCTTCCGCAGAAATTGCAAACTGGGCCAAACAGGAGTTTAAAGGCACTGACTCTCCAAGTCGGGAGAGTGTTAGTAAAGCGTCTGGAATGTTGCACCCGAGTACCAGGGGACGAGAACTGAGACATATTTGAACACGTCTCCCGATCACACGGTTGATCATACTCTGGGTTCCACATGCATGTTTTAGCTGAAGGAAGAATCCCTTAAACCTGGAGAGTTGAGACCCGTGGAATGGGTACCATGCAATATGACTTCAAAGGGTCTTCATTTGCTCACCGAACCTCTCCAATCCTATCACTGCTGCGTTTATGCCCCTGTACACACGCTTGATTCTCTTTCGGAGACATAGCAATCCATAGGTTTTAAGATACTTACAAGTCATGTACATTTTTAGGCGTTTAATATGGGGTGTTGAGTCCATTTCGTTGAGCAAGGAGTAGCTCTTGTCTATTCCATATTTGGCTTAAGGAACTTTATCTGTGTTCATTTCAATCTCTGGTTTTAGGCAGCACCCCAACTCACCTTTCCCCTTAGCAAGCATAAGTTGGTTTTCTAAATTTGAGACCCTGTTCTGTTTTGTAATTCAGTTCCTGTGTAGCCAAGTTTACATTCCGTGTATTAGTGATATCTTATGATGTTTCTTTTTCTGTGTGACTTATTTCAGTTAGAATCATCATACCTGAATCCCCTCATTATGCTGCTACGGGCCTGATGACATAGATTTCATTGCTGAGTGATATTGCATTGTACGTAAGTACCACAACTTCTTTATCCATTACTCACTTTCTGCGATATTGAACTTGCACCGTAAACGAGGTTCTTGTAAACAGAGCCATTCCAAACTTTGGGGTGGCTGTGTATTTTTTATTTTAATTTCCCTAAGCTATAGGACCATAAGTGGAAGTGCCCTAGGCTCTGTTGCTTTGTTTTTTTGATGTTTCAGGAAACACCATACACTTCTCCCGAGTGGCTGTTGGCAATTTACATCCCACCCATCAGCATAACAAGGCTCCCAGTTCTCCATGGCCTGTCCTGCCTTCTGGATTTTACACTTTTTTCAGATGGCCCTTTTGACCGGGGGGAAGTGAGACTTCATTGTAGTGCAGATTTCCTTTGCAAGCTTGCTTGGTTGGCCAAAAAGGGCGTATGCGTTTTTTCCTGAATATATTCAGGAAAAAACGCATACGCCCTTTTTGGCCAAGTGCATCATTGTGGACGTTCTGCCTCTTTTCCTATGCTTTAACTGCAATTCCAGTCTACCTCCTGAAATCGGTTTCTTGCAATTCTGCCCCGCTTTCAAGTCCTCTTGGCAGCCTTACTTCAGTATATTTTTGGACGAGAGCTGTCATTTATAACTCTGCAGGTTTGTGAATTACAGTGCCCCTGAGCTCCTTTCTTCAACTCGCTTTCTTGTGAGCTGGCCGCAACACCGCAGGATTGCTTCAGGCCCTAATCTGGTTCCGGCACGGCACGCTGAGCCTTTGGTTAATTCCTCTTCCTGGTGGGAAATGAGAGTTAAATTTGCCCGTCCAGACACCTCCAGCTAGTCTCTCTTTGGTTCTCCCTATTCCTGTTCATCTTCCGCAGAAATTGCAAACTGGGCCAAACAGGAGGTTAAAGGCACTGACTCTCCAAGTCGGGAGAGTGTTAGTAAAGCGTCTGGAATGTTGCACCCGAGTACCAGGGGACGAAAACTGAGACATATTTGAACACGTCTCCCGATCACACGGTGGATCATACTCTGGGTTCCACATGCATGTTTTACCTGAAGGAAGAATCCCTTAAACCTGGAGAGTTGAGACCCGTGGAATGGGTACCATGCAATATGACTTCAAAGGGTCTTCATTTGCTCACTGAACCTCTCCAATCCTATCACTGCTGCGTTTATGCCCCTGTACACACGCTTGATTCTCTTTCGGAGACATAGCAATCCATAGGTTTTAAGATACTTTCTAGTCAGGTACATTCTTAGGCATTTAATATGAGGTGTTGAGTCCATTTCATTGAGCAAGGTGTAGCTCTTGTCTATTACATATTAGGCTTAAGGAACTTTATCTGTGCTCATTTCAATCTCTGGTTTTAGGCAGCACCCCAACTCACCTTTCCCCTTAGCAAGCATAAGTTGGTTTTCTAAATTTGAGACCCTGTTCTATTTTGTAATTCAGTTCCTGTGTAGCCAAGTTTACATTCCGTGTATTAGTGATATCTTATGATGTTTCTTTTTCTGTGTGACTTATTTCAGTTAGAATCATCATACCTGAATCCACTCATTATGCTGCTACGGGCCTGATGACATAGATTTCATTGCTGAGTGATATTGCATTGTACGTAAGTACCACAACTTCTTTATCCATTACTCACTTTCTGCGATATTGAACTTGTACCGTAAACGAGGTTCTTGTAAACAGAGCCGTCCCAAACTTTGGGGTGGCTGTGTCTTTTTGATTTTAATTTCCCTAAGCTATAGGACCATAAGTGGAAGTGCCCTACGCTCTGTTGCTTTGGTTTTTAGGTGTTTCAGGAAACACCATACACTTCTCCCGAGTGGCTGTTGGCAATTTACATCCCGCCCATCAGCATAACAAGGCTCCCAGTTCTCCATGGCCTGTCCTGCCTTCTGGATTTTACACTTTTTTCAGATGGCCCTTTTGACCGGGGGGAAGTGAGACTTCATTGTAGTGCAGATTTCCTTTGCAAGCTTGCTTGGTTGGCCAAAAAGGGCGTATGCGTTTTTTCCTGAATATATTCAGGAAAAAACGCATACGCCCTTTTTGGCCAAGTGCATCATTGTGGACGTTCTGCCTCTTTTCCTATGCTTTAACTGCAATTCCAGTCTACCTCCTGAAATCGGTTTCTTGCAATTCTGCCCCGCTTTCAAGTCCTCTTGGCAGCCTTACTTCAGTATATTTTTGGACGATAGCTGTCATTTATAACTCTGCAGCTTTGTGAATTACAGTGCCCCTGAGCTCCTTTCTTCAACTCGCTTTCTTGTGAGCTGGCCGCAACACCGCAGGATTGCTTCAGGCCCTAATCTGGTTCCGGCACGGCACGCTGAGCCTTTGGTTAATTCCTCTTCCTGGTGGGAAATGAGAGTTAAATTTGCCCGTCCAGACACCTCCAGCTAGTCTCTCATTGGTTCTCCCTATTCCTGTTCATCTTCCACAGAAATTGCAAACTCGGCCAAACAGGAGGTTAAAGGCACTGACTCTCCAAGTCGGGAGAGTGTTAGTAAAGCGTCTGGAATGTTGCACCCGAGTACCAGGGGTCGAAAACTGAGACATATTTGAACACGTCTCCCGATCACACGGTGGATCATATTCTGGGTTCCACATGCATGTTTTAGCTGAAGGAAGAATCCCTTAAACCTGGAGAGTTGAGACCCGTGGAATGGGTACCATGCAATATGACTTCAAAGGGTCTTCATTTGCTCACCGAACCTCTCCAATCCTATCACTGCTGCGTTTATGCCCCTGTACACACGCTTGATTCTCTTTCGGAGACATAGCAATGCATAGGTTTTAAGATACTTACTAGTCAGGTACATTCTTAGGCGTTTAATATGAGGTGTTGAGTCCATTTCGTTGAGCAAGGAGTAGCTCTTGTCTATTCCATATTTGGCTTAAGGAACTTTATCTGTGCTCATTTCAATCTCTGGTTTTAGGCAGCACCCCAACTCACCTTTCCCCTTAGCAAGCATAAGTTGGTTTTCTAAATTTGAGACCCTGTTCTGTTTTGTAATTCAGTTCCTGTGTAGCCAAGTTTACATTCCGTGTATTAGTGATATCTTATGATGTTTCTTTTTCTGTGTGACTTATTTCAGTTAGAATCATCATACCTGAATCCACTCATTATGCTGCTACGGGCCTGATGACATAGATTTCATTGCTGAGTGATATTGCATTGTACGTAAGTACCACAACTTCTTTATCCATTACTCACTTTCTGCGATATTGAACTTGTACCGTAAACGAGGTTCTTGTAAACAGAGCCATCCCAAACTTTGGGGTGGCTGTGTCTTTTTGGTTTTAATTTCCCTAAGCTATAGGACCATTAGTGGAAGTGCCCTAGGCTCTGTTGCTTTGTTTTTTAGATGTTTCAGGAAACACCATACACTTCTCCCGAGTGGCTGTTGGCAATTTACATCCCGCTCATCAGCATAACAAGGCTCCCAGTTCTCCATGGCCTGTCCTGCCTTCTGGATTTTACACTTTTTTCAGGTGGCCCTTTTGACCAGGGGGAAGTGAGACTTCATTGTAGTGCAGATTTCCTTTGCAAGCTTGCTTGGTTGGCCAAAAAGGGCATATGCGTTTTTTCCTGAATATATTCAGGAAAAAACGCATATGCCCTTTTTGGCCAAGTGCATCATTGTGGACGTTCTGTCTCTTTTCCTATGCTTTAAATGCAATTCCAGTCTACCTCCTGAAATCGGTTTCCTGCAATTCTGCCCCGCTTTCAAGTCCTCTTGGCAGCCTTACTTCAGTATATTTTTGGACGATAGCTGACATTTATAACTCTGCAGGTTTGTGAACTACAGTGCCCCTGAGCTCATTTCTTCACCTCGCTTTCTTGTGAGCTGGCTGCAACACCGCAGGATTGCTTCAGGCCCTAATCTTGTTCCGGCACGGCACGCTGAGCCTTTGGTTAATTCCTCTTCCTGGTGGGAAATGAGAGTTAAATTTAGCCGTCCAGACACCTCCAGCTAGTCTCTCATTGGTTCTCCCTATTCCTGTTCATCTTCCGCAGAAATTGCAAACTGGGCCAAACAGGAGGTTAAAGGCACTGACTCTCCAAGTCGGGAGAGTGTTAGTAAAGCGTCTGGAATGTTGCACCCGAGTACCAGGGGACGAGAACTGAGACATATTGGAACACGTCTCCCGATCGCACGGTTTATCATACTCTGGGTTCCACATGCATGTTTTAGCTGAAGGAAGAATCCCTTTAACCTGGAGAGTTGAGACCCGTGGAATGGGTACCATGCAATATGACTTCAAAGGGTCTTCATTTGCTCACCGAACCTCTCCAATCCTATCACTGCTGCGTTTATGCCCCTGTACACACGCTTGATTCTCTTTTGGAGACATAGCGATCCATATGTTTTAAGATACTTACTAGTCAGGTACGTTCTTAGGCGTTTAATATGGGGTGTTGAGTCCATTTCGTTGAGCAAGGAGTAGCTCTTGTCTATTACATATTTGGCTTAAGGAAC
Source organism: Grampus griseus (assembly GCF_964374135.1). Taxonomy (NCBI): domain Eukaryota; kingdom Metazoa; phylum Chordata; class Mammalia; order Artiodactyla; family Delphinidae; genus Grampus; species Grampus griseus. The sequence goes on from NW_028133320.1 coordinate 404,305, forward strand.
TTTATCTGTGCTCATTTCAATCTCTGGTTTTATGCAGCACCACAACTCACCTTTCCCCTTAAGCAAGCATACGTTGGTTTTCTAAATTTGAGACCCTGTTCTGTTTTGTAATCCAGTTCCTGTGTAGCCAAGATGACATTCCGTGTATTAGTGATATCTTATGATGTTTCTTTTTCTGTGTGACTTATTTCAGGTAGAATCATCATACCTGAAACCACTCATTATGCTGCTACGGGCCTGATGACATAGATGTCACTGCTGAGTGATACTGCATTGTACATAAATACCACAACTTCTTTATCCATTTTTCACTTTCTGCGATATTGAACTTGTCTCGTAAACGAGGTTCTTGTAAACAGAGTCATCCCAAACATTGGTGTGGCTGTGTCTTTTTGATTTTAATTTCCCTAAGCTATAGGACCATAAGTGGAAGTGCCCTAGGCTCTGTTGCTTTGTTTTTTAGATGTTTCAGGAAACACCATACACTTCTCCCGAGTGGCTGTTGGCAATTTACATCCCGCCCATCAGCATAACAAGGCTCCCAGTTCTCCATGGCCTGTCCTGCCTTTCTGGATTTTACACTGTTTTCAGATGGCCCTTTTGACCGGGGGGAAGTGAGACTTCATTGTAGTGCAGATTTCCTTTGCAAGCTTGCTTGGTTGGCCAAAAAGGGCGTATGCGTTTTTTCCTGAATGAAAAAACGCATACGCCCTTTTTGGCCAAGTGCATCATTGTGGACGTTCTGCCTCTTTTCCTCTGCTTTAAATGCAATTCCAGTCTACCTCCTGAAATCGGTTTCCTGCAATTCTGCCCCGCTTTCAAGTCCTCTTGGCAGCCTTACTTCAGTATATTTTTGGACGAGAGCTGTCATTTATAACTCTGCAGGTTTGTGAATTACAGTGCCCCTGAGCTCCTTTCTTCAACTCGCTTTCTTGTGAGCTGGCCGCAACACCGCAGGATTGCTTCAGGCCCTAATCTGGTTCCGGCACGGCACGCTGAGCCTTTTGTTAATTCCTCTTCCTGGTGGGAAATGAGAGTTAAATTTGCCTGTGCAGACACCTCCAGCTAGTCTCTCATTAGTTCTCCCTATTCCTCTTCATCTTCCACAGAAATTGCAAACTGGGCCAAACAGGAGGTTAAAGGCACTGACTCTCCAAGTCGGGAGAGTGTTAGTAAAGCGTCTGGAATGTTGCACCCGAGTACCAGGGGACGAGAACTGAGACATATTGGAACACGTCTCCCGATCACACGGTTGATCATACTCTGGGTTCCACATGCATGTTTTAGCTGAAGGAAGAATCCCTTAAACCTGGAGAGTTGAGACCCGTGGAATGGGTACCATGCAATATGACTTCAAAGGGTCTTCATTTGCTCACCGAACCTCACCAATCCTATGAGCCCCAAGTGTCCAGCCTTATGTGTCACCCAGCTCTGGGTTTAGATGCTGTAAATCCAGGTTGCATCACAAGCCTTGAATGAATTACGTAACTATTGCTCTCTATTTCACTGTCATTGTGTTTTGTTCCAGAAATTAATTTTTATTATGGTATTTAGCTGATTTTCACAGATACGTTAATGCCGCTGTACAGACGCTTGATTCTCTTATGGAGATATATAAATCCATAGGTTTTATGATTCTTACTAGTCAGGTATATTCCTAGGCATTGAATATGGGGTATTGAGTCCATTTCGTTGAGCAAGGACTAGCTCTTGTCTATTACATATTTGGCTTAAGGAACTTTATCTGTGCTCATTTCAATCTCTGGTTTTATGCAGCACCACAACTCACCTTTCCCCTTAAGCAAGCATACGTTGGTTTTCTAAATTTGAGACCCTGTTCTGTTTTGTAATCCAGTTCCTCTGTAGCCAAGATGACATTCCGTGTATTAGTGATATCTTATGATGTTTCTTTTTCTGTGTGACTTATTTCAGTTAGAATCATCATACCTGAAACCACTCATTATGCTGCTACGGGCCTGATGACATAGATGTCACTGCTGAGTGATACTGCATTGTACATAAATACCACAACTTCTTTATCCATTTTTCACTTTCTGCGATATTGAACTTGTCTCGTAAACGAGGTTCTTGTAAACAGAGTCATCCCAAACATTGGTGTGGCTGTGTCTTTTTGATTTTAATTTCCCTAAGCTATAGGACCATAAGTGGAAGTGCCCTAGGCTCTGTTGCTTTGTTTTTTAGATGTTTCAGGAAACACCATACACTTCTCCCGAGTGGCTGTTGGCAATTTACATCCCGCTCATCAGCATAACAAGGCTCCCAGTTCTCCATGGCCTGTCCTGCCTTCTGGATTTTACACTTTTTTCAGATGGCCCTTTTGACCGGGGGGAAGTGAGACTTCATTGTAGTGCAGATTTCCTTTGCAAGCTTGCTTGGTTGGCCAAAAAGGGCATATGCGTTTTTTCCTGAATATATTCAGGAAAAAACGCATATGCCCTTTTTGGCCAAGTGCATCATTGTGGACGTTCTGTCTCTTTTCCTATGCTTTAAATGCAATTCCAGTCTACCTCCTGAAATCGGTTTCCTGCAATTCTGCCCCGCTTTCAAGTCCTCTTGGCAGCCTTACTTCAGTATATTTTTGGACGATAGCTGTCATTTATAACTCTGCAGGTTTGTGAATTACAGTGCCCCTGAGCTCCTTTCTTCACCTCGCTTTCTTGTGAGCTGGCTGCAACACCGCAGGATTGCTTCAGGCCCTAATCTTGTTCCGGCACGGCACGCTGAGCCTTTGGTTAATTCCTCTTCCTGGTGGGAAATGAGAGTTAAATTTAGCCGTCCAGACACCTCCAGCTAGTCTCTCATTGGTTCTCCCTATTCCTGTTCATCTTCCGCAGAAATTGCAAACTGGGCCAAACAGGAGGTTAAAGGCACTGACTCTCCAAGTCGGGAGAGTGTTAGTAAAGCGTCTGGAATGTTGCACCCGAGTACCAGGGGACGAGAACTGAGACATATTGGAACACGTCTCCCGATCACACGGTTGATCATACTCTGGGTTCCACATGCATGTTTCAGCTGAAGGAAGAATCCCTTAAACCTGGAGAGTTGAGACCTGTGGAATGGGTACCATGCAATATGACTTCAAAGGGTCTTCATTTGCTCACCGAACCTCTCCAATCCTATCACTGCTGCGTTTATGTCCCTGTACACACGTTAAATTCTCTTTTGGAGACATAGCGATCCATATGTTTTAAGATACTTACTAGTCAGGTACGTTCTTAGGCGTTTAATATGGGGTGTTGAGTCCATTTCGTTGAGCAAGGAGTAGCTCTTGTCTATTACATATTTGGCTTAAGGAACTTTATCTGTGCTCATTTCAATCTCTGGTTTTATGCAGCACCACAACTCACCTTTCCCCTTAAGCAAGCATACGTTGGTTTTCTAAATTTGAGACCCTGTTCTGTTTTGTAATCCAGTTCCTCTGTAGCCAAGATGACATTCCGTGTATTAGTGATATCTTATGATGTTTCTTTTTCTGTGTGACTTATTTCAGGTAGAATCATCATACCTGAAACCACTCATTATGCTGCTACGGGCCTGATGACATAGATGTCACTGCTGAGTGATACTGCATTGTACATAAATACCACAACTTCTTTATCCATTTTTCACTTTCTGCGATATTGAACTTGTCTCGTAAACGAGGTTCTTGTAAACAGAGTCATCCCAAACATTGGTGTGGCTGTGTCTTTTTGATTTTAATTTCCCTAAGCTATAGGACCATAAGTGGAAGTGCCCTAGGCTCTGTTGCTTTGTTTTTTAGATGTTTCAGGAAACACCATACACTTCTCCCGAGTGGCTGTTGGCAATTTACATCCCGCCCATCAGCATAACAAGGCTCCCAGTTCTCCATGGCCTGTCCTGCCTTCTGGATTTTACACTTTTTTCAGATGGCCCTTTTGACCGGGGGGAAGTGAGACTTCATTGTAGTGCAGATTTCCTTTGCAAGCTTGCTTGGTTGGCCAAAAAGGGCATATGCGTTTTTTCCTGAATATATTCAGGAAAAAACGCATATGCCCTTTTTGGCCAAGTGCATCATTGTGGACGTTCTGTCTCTTTTCCTATGCTTTAAATGCAATTCCAGTCTACCTCCTGAAATCGGTTTCCTGCAATTCTGCCCCGCTTTCAAGTCCTCTTGGCAGCCTTACTTCAGTATATTTTTGGACGATAGCTGTCATTTATAACTCTGCAGGTTTGTGAATTACAGTGCCCCTGAGCTCCTTTCTTCACCTCGCTTTCTTGTGAGCTGGCTGCAACACCGCAGGATTGCTTCAGGCCCTAATCTTGTTCCGGCACGGCACGCTGAGCCTTTGGTTAATTCCTCTTCCTGGTGGGAAATGAGAGTTAAATTTAGCCGTCCAGACACCTCCAGCTAGTCTCTCATTGGTTCTCCCTATTCCTGTTCATCTTCCGCAGAAATTGCAAACTGGGCCAAACAGGAGGTTAAAGGCACTGACTCTCCAAGTCGGGAGAGTGTTAGTAAAGCGTCTGGAATGTTGCACCCGAGTACCAGGGGACGAGAACTGAGACATATTGGAACACGTCTCCCGATCACACGGTTGATCATACTCTGGGTTCCACATGCATGTTTCAGCTGAAGGAAGAATCCCTTAAACCTGGAGAGTTGAGACCTGTGGAAAGGGTACCATGCAATATGACTTCAAAGGGTCTTCATTTGCTCACCGAACCTCTCCAATCCTATCACTGCTGCGTTTATGTCCCTGTACACACGTTAAATTCTCTTTTGGAGACATAGCGATCCATATGTTTTAAGATACTTACTAGTCAGGTACGTTCTTAGGCGTTTAATATGGGGTGTTGAGTCCATTTCGTTGAGCAAGGAGTAGCTCTTGTCTATTACATATTTGGCTTAAGGAACTTTGTCTGTGCTCATTTCAATCTCTGGTTTTATGCAGCACCACAACTCACCTTTCCCCTTAAGCAAGCATACGTTGGTTTTCTAAATTTGAGACCCTGTTCTGTTTTGTAATCCAGTTCCTCTGTAGCCAAGATGACATTCCGTGTATTAGTGATATCTTATGATGTTTCTTTTTCTGTGTGACTTATTTCAGGTAGAATCATCATACCTGAAACCACTCATTATGCTGCTACGGGCCTGATGACATAGATGTCACTGCTGAGTGATACTGCATTGTACATAAATACCACAACTTCTTTATCCATTTTTCACTTTCTGCGATATTGAACTTGTCTCGTAAACGAGGTTCTTGTAAACAGAGTCATCCCAAACATTGGTGTGGCTGTGTCTTTTTGATTTTAATTTCCCTAAGCTATAGGACCATAAGTAGAAGTGCCCTAGGCTCTGTTGCTTTGTTTTTTAGATGTTTCAGGAAACACCATACACTTCTCCCGAGTGGCTGTTGGCAATTTACATCCCGCCCATCAGCATAACAAGGCTCCCAGTTCTCCATGGCCTGTCCTGCCTTTCTGGATTTTACACTGTTTTCAGATGGCCCTTTTGACCGGGGGGAAGTGAGACTTCATTGTAGTGCAGATTTCCTTTGCAAGCTTGCTTGGTTGGCCAAAAAGGGCGTATGCGTTTTTTCCTGAATGAAAAAACGCATACGCCCTTTTTGGCCAAGTGCATCATTGTGGACGTTCTGCCTCTTTTCCTCTGCTTTAAATGCAATTCCAGTCTACCTCCTGAAATCGGTTTCCTGCAATTCTGCCCCGCTTTCAAGTCCTCTTGGCAGCCTTACTTCAGTATATTTTTGGACGAGAGCTGTCATTTATAACTCTGCAGGTTTGTGAATTACAGTGCCCCTGAGCTCCTTTCTTCAACTCGCTTTCTTGTGAGCTGGCCGCAACACCGCAGGATTGCTTCAGGCCCTAATCTGGTTCCGGCACGGCACGCTGAGCCTTTTGTTAATTCCTCTTCCTGGTGGGAAATGAGAGTTAAATTTGCCTGTGCAGACACCTCCAGCTAGTCTCTCATTGGTTCTCCCTATTCCTCTTCATCTTCCACAGAAATTGCAAACTGGGCCAAACAGGAGGTTAAAGGCACTGACTCTCCAAGTCGGGAGAGTGTTAGTAAAGCGTCTGGAATGTTGCACCCGAGTACCAGGGGACGAGAACTGAGACATATTGGAACACGTCTCCCGATCACACGGTTGATCATACTCTGGGTTCCACATGCATGTTTTAGCTGAAGGAAGAATCCCTTAAACCTGGAGAGTTGAGACCCGTGGAATGGGTACAATGCAATATGACTTCAAAGGGTCTTCATTTGCTCACCGAACCTCACCAATCCTATGAGCCCCAAGTGTCCAGCCTATGTGTCACCCAGCTCTGGGTTTAGATGCTGTAAATCCAGGTTGCATCACAAGCCTTGAATGAATTACTTAACTATTGCTCTCTATTTCACTGTCATTGTGTTTTGTTCCAGAAATTAATTTTTATTATGGTATTTAGCTGATTTTCACAGATACGTTAATGCCGCTGTACAGACGCTTGATTCTCTTATGGAGATATATAAATCCATAGGTTTTATGATTCTTACTAGTCAGGTATATTCCTAGGCATTGAATATGGGGTATTGAGTCCATTTCGTTGAGCAAGGACTAGCTCTTGTCTATTACATATTTGGCTTAAGGAACTTTATCTGTGCTCATTTCAATCTCTGGTTTTATGCAGCACCACAACTCACCTTTCCCCTTAAGCAAGCATACGTTGGTTTTCTAAATTTGAGACCCTGTTCTGTTTTGTAATCCAGTTCCTGTGTAGCCAAGATGACATTCCGTGTATTAGTGATATCTTATGATGTTTCTTTTTCTGTGTGACTTATTTCAGTTAGAATCATCATACCTGAAACCACTCATTATGCTGCTACGGGCCTGATGACATAGATGTCACTGCTGAGTGATACTGCATTGTACATAAATACCACAACTTCTTTATCCATTTTTCACTTTCTGCGATATTGAACTTGTCTCGTAAACGAGGTTCTTGTAAACAGAGTCATCCCAAACATTGGTGTGGCTGTGTCTTTTTGATTTTAATTTCCCTAAGCTATAGGACCATAAGTGGAAGTGCCCTAGGCTCTGTTGCTTTGTTTTTTAGATGTTTCAGGAAACACCATACACTTCTCCCGAGTGGCTGTTGGCAATTTACATCCCGCTCATCAGCATAACAAGGCTCCCAGTTCTCCATGGCCTGTCCTGCCTTCTGGATTTTACACTTTTTTCAGATGGCCCTTTTGACCGGGGGGAAGTGAGACTTCATTGTAGTGCAGATTTCCTTTGCAAGCTTGCTTGGTTGGCCAAAAAGGGCATATGCGTTTTTTCCTGAATATATTCAGGAAAAAACGCATATGCCCTTTTTGGCCAAGTGCATCATTGTGGACGTTCTGTCTCTTTTCCTATGCTTTAAATGCAATTCCAGTCTACCTCCTGAAATCGGTTTCCTGCAATTCTGCCCCGCTTTCAAGTCCTCTTGGCAGCCTTACTTCAGTATATTTTTGGACGATAGCTGTCATTTATAACTCTGCAGGTTTGTGAATTACAGTGCCCCTGAGCTCCTTTCTTCACCTCGCTTTCTTGTGAGCTGGCTGCAACACCGCAGGATTGCTTCAGGCCCTAATCTTGTTCCGGCACGGCACGCTGAGCCTTTGGTTAATTCCTCTTCCTGGTGGGAAATGAGAGTTAAATTTAGCCGTCCAGACACCTCCAGCTAGTCTCTCATTGGTTCTCCCTATTCCTGTTCATCTTCCGCAGAAATTGCAAACTGGGCCAAACAGGAGGTTAAAGGCACTGACTCTCCAAGTCGAGAGAGTGTTAGTAAAGCGTCTGGAATGTTGCACCCGAGTACCAGGGGACGAGAACTGAGACATATTGGAACACGTCTCCCGATCACACGGTTGATCATACTCTGGGTTCCACATGCATGTTTCAGCTGAAGGAAGAATCCCTTAAACCTGAAGAGTTGAGACCTGTGGAATGCGTACAATGCAATATGACTTCAAAGGGTCTTCATTTGCTCACCGAACCTCTCCAATCCTATCACTGCTGCGTTTATGTCCCTGTACACACGTTAAATTCTCTTTTGGAGACATAGCGATCCATATGTTTTAAGATACTTACTAGTCAGGTACGTTCTTAGGCGTTTAATATGGGGTGTTGAGTCCATTTCGTTGAGCAAGGAGTAGCTCTTGTCTATTACATATTTGGCTTAAGGAACTTTATCTGTGCTCATTTCAATCTCTGGTTTTATGCAGCACCACAACTCACCTTTCCCCTTAAGCAAGCATACGTTGGTTTTCTAAATTTGAGACCCTGTTCTGTTTTGTAATCCAGTTCCTGTGTAGCCAAGATGACATTCCGTGTATTAGTGATATCTTATGATGTTTCTTTTTCTGTGTGACTTATTTCAGTTAGAATCATCATACCTGAAACCACTCATTATGCTGCTACGGGCCTGATGACATAGATGTCACTGCTGAGTGATACTGCATTGTACATAAATACCACAACTTCTTTATCCATTTTTCACTTTCTGCGATATTGAACTTGTCTCGTAAACGAGGTTCTTGTAAACAGAGTCATCCCAAACATTGGTGTGGCTGTGTCTTTTTGATTTTAATTTCCCTAAGCTATAGGACCATAAGTGGAAGTGCCCTAGGCTCTGTTGCTTTGTTTTTTAGATGTTTCAGGAAACACCATACACTTCTCCCGAGTGGCTGTTGGCAATTTACATCCCGCCCATCAGCATAACAAGGCTCCCAGTTCTCCATGGCCTGTCCTGCCTTTCTGGATTTTACACTGTTTTCAGATGGCCCTTTTGACCGGGGGGAAGTGAGACTTCATTGTAGTGCAGATTTCCTTTGCAAGCTTGCTTGGTTGGCCAAAAAGGGCGTATGCGTTTTTTCCTGAATATATTCAGGAAAAAACGCATACGCCCTTTTTGGCCAAGTGCATCATTGTGGACGTTCTGCCTCTTTTCCTCTGCTTTAAATGCAATTCCAGTCTACCTCCTGAAATCGGTTTCCTGCAATTCTGCCCCGCTTTCAAGTCCTCTTGGCAGCCTTACTTCAGTATATTTTTGGACGAGAGCTGTCATTTATAACTCTGCAGGTTTGTGAATTACAGTGCCCCTGAGCTCCTTTCTTCAACTCGCTTTCTTGTGAGCTGGCCGCAACACCGCAGGATTGCTTCAGGCCCTAATCTGGTTCCGGCACGGCACGCTGAGCCTTTGGTTAATTCCTCTTCCTGGTGGGAAATGAGAGTTAAATTTGCCCGTGCAGACACCTCCAGCTAGTCTCTCATTGGTTCTCCCTATTCCTCTTCATCTTCCACAGAAATTGCAAACTGGGCCAAACAGGAGGTTAAAGGCACTGACTCTCCAAGTCGGGAGAGTGTTAGTAAAGCGTCTGGAATGTTGCACCCGAGTACCAGGGGACGAGAACTGAGACATATTGGAACACGTCTCCCGATCACACGGTTGATCATACTCTGGGTTCCACATGCATGTTTTAGCTGAAGGAAGAATCCCTTAAACCTGGAGAGTTGAGACCCGTGGAATGGGTACCATGCAATATGACTTCAAAGGGTCTTCATTTGCTCACCGAACCTCACCAATCCTATGAGCCCCAAGTGTCCAGCCTTATGTGTCACCCAGCTCTGGGTTTAGATGCTGTAAATCCAGGTTGCATCACAAGCCTTGAATGAATTACTTAACTATTGCTCTCTATTTCACTGTCATTGTGTTTTGTTCCAGAAATTAATTTTTATTATGGGATTTAGCTGATTTTCACAGATACGTTAATGCCGCTGTACAGACGCTTGATTCTCTTATGGAGATATATAAATCCATAGGTTTTATGATTCTTACTAGTCAGGTATATTCCTAGGCATTGAATATGGGGTATTGAGTCCATTTCGTTGAGCAAGGACTAGCTCTTGTCTATTACATATTTGGCTTAAGGAACTTTATCTGTGCTCATTTCAATCTCTGGTTTTATGCAGCACCACAACTCACCTTTCCCCTTAAGCAAGCATACGTTGGTTTTCTAAATTTGAGACCCTGTTCTGTTTTGTAATCCAGTTCCTCTGTAGCCAAGATGACATTCCATGTATTAGTGATATCTTATGATGTTTCTTTTTCTGTGTGACTTATTTCAGGTAGAATCATCATACCTGAAACCACTCATTATGCTGCTACGGGCCTGATGACATAGATGTCACTGCTGAGTGATACTGCATTGTACATAAATACCACAACTTCTTTATCCATTTTTCACTTTCTGCGATATTGCACTTGTCTCGTAAACGAGGTTCTTGTAAACAGAGTCATCCCAAACATTGGTGTGGCTGTGTCTTTTTGATTTTAATTTCCCTAAGCTATAGGACCATAAGTGGAAGTGCCCTAGGCTCTGTTGCTTTGTTTTTTAGATGTTTCAGGAAACACCATACACTTCTCCCGAGTGGCTGTTGGCAATTTACATCCCGCTCATCAGCATAACAAGGCTCCCAGTTCTCCATGGCCTGTCCTGCCTTCTGGATTTTACACTTTTTTCAGATGGCCCTTTTGACCGGGGGGAAGTGAGACTTCATTGTAGTGCAGATTTCCTTTGCAAGCTTGCTTGGTTGGCCAAAAAGGGCATATGCGTTTTTTCCTGAATATATTCAGGAAAAAACGCATATGCCCTTTTTGGCCAAGTGCATCATTGTGGACGTTCTGTCTCTTTTCCTATGCTTTAAATGCAATTCCAGTCTACCTCCTGAAATCGGTTTCCTGCAATTCTGCCCCGCTTTCAAGTCCTCTTGGCAGCCTTACTTCAGTATATTTTTGGACGAGAGCTGTCATTTATAACTCTGCAGGTTTGTGAATTACAGTGCCCCTGAGCTCCTTTCTTCACCTCGCTTTCTTGTGAGCTGGCTGCAACACCGCAGGATTGCTTCAGGCCCTAATCTTGTTCCGGCACGGCACGCTGAGCCTTTGGTTAATTCCTCTTCCTGGTGGGAAATGAGAGTTAAATTTAGCCGTCCAGACACCTCCAGCTAGTCTCTCATTGGTTCTCCCTATTCCTGTTCATCTTCCGCAGAAATTGCAAACTGGGCCAAACAGGAGGTTAAAGGCACTGACTCTCCAAGTCGGGAGAGTGTTAGTAAAGCGTCTGGAATGTTGCACCCGAGTACCAGGGGACGAGAACTGAGACATATTGGAACACGTCTCCCGATCACACGGTTGATCATACTCTGGCTTCCACATGCATGTTTCAGCTGAAGGAAGAATCCCTTAAACCTGGAGAGTTGAGACCTGTGGAATGGGTACCATGCAATATGACTTCAAAGGGTCTTCATTTGCTCACCGAACCTCTCCAATCCTATCACTGCTGCGTTTATGTCCCTGTACACACGTTAAATTCTCTTTTGGAGACATAGCGATCCATATGTTTTAAGATACTTACTAGTCAGGTACGTTCTTAGGCGTTTAATATGGGGTGTTGAGTCCATTTCGTTGAGCAAGGAGTAGCTCTTGTCTATTACATATTTGGCTTAAGGAACTTTATCTGTGCTCATTTCAATCTCTGGTTTTATGCAGCACCACAACTCACCTTTCCCCTTAAGCAAGCATACGTTGGTTTTCTAAATTTGAGACCCTGTTCTGTTTTGTAATCCAGTTCCTGTGTAGCCAAGATGACATTCCGTGTATTAGTGATATCTTATGATGTTTCTTTTTCTGTGTGACTTATTTCAGTTAGAATCATCATACCTGAAACCACTCATTATGCTGCTACGGGCCTGATGACATAGATGTCACTGCTGAGTGATACTGCATTGTACATAAATACCACAACTTCTTTATCCATTTTTCACTTTCTGCGATATTGAACTTGTCTCGTAAACGAGGTTCTTGTAAACAGAGTCATCCCAAACATTGGTGTGGCTGTGTCTTTTTGATTTTAATTTCCCTAAGCTATAGGACCATAAGTGGAAGTGCCCTAGGCTCTGTTGCTTTGTTTTTTTGATGTTTCAGGAAACACCATACACTTCTCCCGAGTGGCTGTTGGCAATTTACATCCCGCCCATCAGCATAACAAGGCTCCCAGTTCTCCATGGCCTGTCCTGCCTTTCTGGATTTTACACTGTTTTCAGATGGCCCTTTTGACCGGGGGGAAGTGAGACTTCATTGTAGTGCAGATTTCCTTTGCAAGCTTGCTTGGTTGGCCAAAAAGGGCGTATGCGTTTTTTCCTGAATATATTCAGGAAAAAACGCATACGCCCTTTTTGGCCAAGTGCATCATTGTGGACGTTCTGCCTCTTTTCCTCTGCTTTAAATGCAATTCCAGTCTACCTCCTGAAATCGGTTTCCTGCAATTCTGCCCCGCTTTCAAGTCCTCTTGGCAGCCTTACTTCAGTATATTTTTGGACGATAGCTGTCATTTATAACTCTGCAGGTTTGTGAATTACAGTGCCCCTGAGCTCCTTTCTTCAACTCGCTTTCTTGTGAGCTGGCCGCAACACCGCAGGATTGCTTCAGGCCCTAATCTGGTTCCGGCACGGCACGCTGAGCCTTTGGTTAATTCCTCTTCCTGGTGGGAAATGAGAGTTAAATTTGCCCGTGCAGACACCTCCAGCTAGTCTCTCATTGGTTCTCCCTATTCCTCTTCATCTTCCACAGAAATTGCAAACTGGGCCAAACAGGAGGTTAAAGGCACTGACTCTCCAAGTCGGGAGAGTGTTAGTAAAGCGTCTGGAATGTTGCACCCGAGTACCAGGGGACGAGAACTGAGACATATTGGAACACGTCTCCCGATCACACGGTTGATCATACTCTGGGTTCCACATGCATGTTTTAGCTGAAGGAAGAATCCCTTAAACCTGGAGAGTTGAGACCCGTGGAATGGGTACCATGCAATATGACTTCAAAGGGTCTTCATTTGCTCACCGAACCTCACCAATCCTATGAGCCCCAAGTGTCCAGCCTTATGTGTCACCCAGCTCTGGGTTTAGATGCTGTAAATCCAGGTTGCATCACAAGCCTTGAATGAATTACTTAACTATTGCTCTCTATTTCACTGTCATTGTGTTTTGTTCCAGAAATTAATTTTTATTATGGGATTTAGCTGATTTTCACAGATACGTTAATGCCGCTGTACAGACGCTTGATTCTCTTATGGAGATATATAAATCCATAGGTTTTATGATTCTTACTAGTCAGGTATATTCCTAGGCATTGAATATGGGGTATTGAGTCCATTTCGTTGAGCAAGGACTAGCTCTTGTCTATTACATATTTGGCTTAAGGAACTTTATCTGTGCTCATTTCAATCTCTGGTTTTATGCAGCACCACAACTCACCTTTCCCCTTAAGCAAGCATACGTTGGTTTTCTAAATTTGAGACCCTGTTCTGTTTTGTAATCCAGTTCCTCTGTAGCCAAGATGACATTCCGTGTATTAGTGATATCTTATGATGTTTCTTTTTCTGTGTGACTTATTTCAGGTAGAATCATCATACCTGAAACCACTCATTATGCTGCTACGGGCCTGATGACATAGATGTCACTGCTGAGTGATACTGCATTGTACATAAATACCACAACTTCTTTATCCATTTTTCACTTTCTGCGATATTGAACTTGTCTCGTAAACGAGGTTCTTGTAAACAGAGTCATCCCAAACATTGGTGTGGCTGTGTCTTTTTGATTTTAATTTCCCTAAGCTATAGGACCATAAGTGGAAGTGCCCTAGGCTCTGTTGCTTTGTTTTTTAGATGTTTCAGGAAACACCATACACTTCTCCCGAGTGGCTGTTGGCAATTTACATCCCGCCCATCAGCATAACAAGGCTCCCAGTTCTCCATGGCCTGTCCTGCCTTTCTGGATTTTACACTTTTTTCAGATGGCCCTTTTGACCGGGGGGAAGTGAGACTTCATTGTAGTGCAGATTTCCTTTGCAAGCTTGCTTGGTTGGCCAAAAAGGGCGTATGCGTTTTTTCCTGAATATATTCAGGAAAAAACGCATATGCCCTTTTTGGCCAAGTGCATCATTGTGGACGTTCTGTCTCTTTTCCTCTGCTTTAAATGCAATTCCAGTCTACCTCCTGAAATCGGTTTCCTGCAATTCTGCCCCGCTTTCAAGTCCTCTTGGCAGCCTTACTTCAGTATATTTTTGGACGATAGCTGTCATTTATAACTCTGCAGGTTTGTGAACTACAGTGCCCCTGAGCTCCTTTCTTCACCTCGCTTTCTTGTGAGCTGGCTGCAACACCGCAGGATTGCTTCAGGCCCTAATCTTGTTCCGGCACGGCACGCTGAGCCTTTGGTTAATTCCTCTTCCTGGTGGGAAATGAGAGTTAAATTTAGCCGTCCAGACACCTCCAGCTAGTCTCTCATTGGTTCTCCCTATTCCTGTTCATCTTCCGCAGAAATTGCAAACTGGGCCAAACAGGAGGTTAAAGACACTGACTCTCCAAGTCGGGAGAGTGTTAGTAAAGCGTCTGGAATGTTGCACCCGAGTACCAGGGGACGAGAACTGAGACATATTGGAACACGTCTCCCGATCACACGGTTGATCATACTCTGGGTTCCACATGCATGTTTCAGCTGAAGGAAGAATCCCTTAAACCTGGAGAGTTGAGACCTGTGGAATGGGTACCATGCAATATGACTTCAAAGGGTCTTCATTTGCTCACCGAACCTCTCCAATCCTATCACTGCTGCGTTTATGTCCCTGTACACACGTTAAATTCTCTTTTGGAGACATAGCGATCCATATGTTTTAAGATACTTACTAGTCAGGTACGTTCTTAGGCGTTTAATATGGGGTGTTGAGTCCATTTCGTTGAGCAAAGAGTAGCTCTTGTCTATTACATATTTGGCTTAAGGAACTTTATCTGTGCTCATTTCAATCTCTGGTTTTATGCAGCACCCCAACTCACCTTTCCCCTTAAGCAAGCATACGTTGGTTTTCTAAATTTGAGACCCTGTTCTGTTTTGTAATCCAGTTCCTGTGTAGCCAAGATGACATTCCGTGTATTAGTGATATCTTATGATGTTTCTTTTTCTGTGTGACTTATTTCAGGTAGAATCATCATACCTGAAACCACTCATTATGCTGCTACGGGCCTGATGACATAGATGTCACTGCTGAGTGATACTGCATTGTACATAAATACCACAACTTCTTTATCCATTTTTCACTTTCTGCGATATTGAACTTGTCTCGTAAACGAGGTTCTTGTAAACAGAGTCATCCCAAACATTGGTGTGGCTGTGTCTTTTTGATTTTAATTTCCCTAAGCTATAGGACCATAAGTGGAAGTGCCCTAGGCTCTGTTGCTTTGTTTTTTAGATGTTTCAGGAAACACCATACACTTCTCCCGAGTGGCTGTTGGCAATTTACATCCCGCCCATCAGCATAACAAGGCTCCCAGTTCTCCATGGCCTGTCCTGCCTTTCTGGATTTTACACTTTTTTCAGATGGCCCTTTTGACCGGGGGGAAGTGAGACTTCATTGTAGTGCAGATTTCCTTTGCAAGCTTGCTTGGTTGGCCAAAAAGGGCGTATGCGTTTTTTCCTGAATATATTCAGGAAAAAACGCATATGCCCTTTTTGGCCAAGTGCATCATTGTGGACGTTCTGTCTCTTTTCCTCTGCTTTAAATGCAATTCCAGTCTACCTCCTGAAATCGGTTTCCTGCAATTCTGCCCCGCTTTCAAGTCCTCTTGGCAGCCTTACTTCAGTATATTTTTGGACGATAGCTGTCATTTATAACTCTGCAGGTTTGTGAACTACAGTGCCCCTGAGCTCCTTTCTTCACCTCGCTTTCTTGTGAGCTGGCTGCAACACCGCAGGATTGCTTCAGGCCCTAATCTTGTTCCGGCACGGCACGCTGAGCCTTTGGTTAATTCCTCTTCCTGGTGGGAAATGAGAGTTAAATTTAGCCGTCCAGACACCTCCAGCTAGTCTCTCATTGGTTCTCCCTATTCCTGTTCATCTTCCGCAGAAATTGCAAACTGGGCCAAACAGGAGGTTAAAGGCACTGACTCTCCAAGTCGGGAGAGTGTTAGTAAAGCGTCTGGAATGTTGCACCCGAGTACCAGGGGACGAGAACTGAGACATATTGGAACACGTCTCCCGATCACACGGTTGATCATACTCTGGGTTCCACATGCATGTTTCAGCTGAAGGAAGAATCCCTTAAACCTGGAGAGTTGAGACCTGTGGAATGGGTACCATGCAATATGACTTCAAAGGGTCTTCATTTGCTCACCGAACCTCTCCAATCCTATCACTGCTGCGTTTATGTCCCTGTACACACGTTAAATTCTCTTTTGGAGACATAGCGATCCATATGTTTTAAGATACTTACTAGTCAGGTACGTTCTTAGGCGTTTAATATGGGGTGTTGAGTCCATTTCGTTGAGCAAGGAGTAGCTCTTGTCTATTACATATTTGGCTTAAGGAACTTTATCTGTGCTCATTTCAATCTCTGGTTTTATGCAGCACCCCAACTCACCTTTCCCCTTAAGCAAGCATACGTTGGTTTTCTAAATTTGAGACCCTGTTCTGTTTTGTAATCCAGTTCCTGTGTAGCCAAGATGACATTCCGTGTATTAGTGATATCTTATGATGTTTCTTTTTCTGTGTGACTTATTTCAGGTAGAATCATCATACCTGAAACCACTCATTATGCTGCTACGGGCCTGATGACATAGATGTCACTGCTGAGTGATACTGCATTGTACATAAATACCACAACTTCTTTATCCATTTTTCACTTTCTGCGATATTGAACTTGTCTCGTAAACGAGGTTCTTGTAAACAGAGTCATCCCAAACATTGGTGTGGCTGTGTCTTTTTGATTTTAATTTCCCTAAGCTATAGGACCATAAGTGGAAGTGCCCTAGGCTCTGTTGCTTTGTTTTTTAGATGTTTCAGGAAACACCATACACTTCTCCCGAGTGGCTGTTGGCAATTTACATCCCGCCCATCAGCATAACAAGGCTCCCAGTTCTCCATGGCCTGTCCTGCCTTTCTGGATTTTACACTGTTTTCAGATGGCCCTTTTGACCGGGGGAAGTGAGACTTCATTGTAGTGCAGATTTCCTTTGCAAGCTTGCTTGGTTGGCCAAAAAGGGCGTATGCGTTTTTTCCTGAATATATTCAGGAAAAAACGCATACGCCCTTTTTGGCCAAGTGCATCATTGTGGACGTTCTGCCTCTTTTCCTCTGCTTTAACTGCAATTCCAGTCTACCTCCTGAAATCGGTTTCCTGCAATTCTGCCCCGCTTTCAAGTCCTCTTGGCAGCCTTACTTCAGTATATTTTTGGACGATAGCTGTCATTTATAACTCTGCAGGTTTGTGAATTACAGTGCCCCTGAGCTCCTTTCTTCAACTCGCTTTCTTGTGAGCTGGCCGCAACACCGCAGGATTGCTTCAGGCCCTAATCTGGTTCCGGCACGGCACGCTGAGCCTTTGGTTAATTCCTCTTCCTGGTGGGAAATGAGAGTTAAATTTGCCCGTCCAGACACCTCCAGCTAGTCTCTCATTGGTTCTCCCTATTCCTCTTCATCTTCCACAGAAATTGCAAACTGGGCCAAACAGGAGGTTAAAGGCACTGACTCTCCAAGTCGGGAGAGTGTTAGTAAAGCGTCTGGAATGTTGCACCCGAGTACCAGGGGACGAGAACTGAGACATATTGGAACACGTCTCCCGATCACACGGTTGATCATACTCTGGGTTCCACATGCATGTTTTAGCTGAAGGAAGAATCCCTTAAACCTGGAGAGTTGAGACCCGTGGAATGGGTACCATGCAATATGACTTCAAAGGGTCTTCATTTGCTCACCGAACCTCACCAATCCTATGAGCCCCAAGTGTCCAGCCTTATGTGTCACCCAGCTCTGGGTTTAGATGCTGTAAATCCAGGTTGCATCACAAGCCTTGAATGAATTACTTAACTATTGCTCTCTATTTCACTGTCATTGTGTTTTGTTCCAGAAATTAATTTTTATTATGGGATTTAGCTGATTTTCACAGATACGTTAATGCCGCTGTACAGACGCTTGATTCTCTTATGGAGATATATAAATCCATAGGTTTTATGATTCTTACTAGTCAGGTATATTCCTAGGCATTGAATATGGGGTATTGAGTCCATTTCGTTGAGCAAGGACCAGCTCTTGTCTATTACATATTTGGCTTAAGGAACTTTATCTGTGCTCATTTCAATCTCTGGTTTTATGCAGCACCACAACTCACCTTTCCCCTTAAGCAAGCATACGTTGGTTTTCTAAATTTGAGACCCTGTTCTGTTTTGTAATCCAGTTCCTCTGTAGCCAAGATGACATTCCATGTATTAGTGATATCTTATGATGTTTCTTTTTCTGTGTGACTTATTTCAGGTAGAATCATCATACCTGAAACCACTCATTATGCTGCTACGGGCCTGATGACATAGATGTCACTGCTGAGTGATACTGCATTGTACATAAATACCACAACTTCTTTATCCATTTTTCACTTTCTGCGATATTGCACTTGTCTCGTAAACGAGGTTCTTGTAAACAGAGTCATCCCAAACATTGGTGTGGCTGTGTCTTTTTGATTTTAATTTCCCTAAGCTATAGGACCATAAGTGGAAGTGCCCTAGGCTCTGTTGCTTTGTTTTTTAGATGTTTCAGGAAACACCATACACTTCTCCCGAGTGGCTGTTGGCAATTTACATCCCGCCCATCAGCATAACAAGGCTCCCAGTTCTCCATGGCCTGTCCTGCCTTTCTGGATTTTACACTGTTTTCAGATGGCCCTTTTGACCGGGGGGAAGTGAGACTTCATTGTAGTGCAGATTTCCTTTGCAAGCTTGCTTGGTTGGCCAAAAAGGGCGTATGCGTTTTTTCCTGAATATATTCAGGAAAAAACGCATACGCCCTTTTTGGCCAAGTGCATCATTGTGGACGTTCTGCCTCTTTTCCTCTGCTTTAAATGCAATTCCAGTCTACCTCCTGAAATCGGTTTCCTGCAATTCTGCCCCGCTTTCAAGTCCTCTTGGCAGCCTTACTTCAGTATATTTTTGGATGATAGCTGTCATTTATAACTCTGCAGGTTTGTGAATTACAGTGCCCCTGAGCTCCTTTCTTCAACTCGCTTTCTTGTGAGCTGGCCGCAACACCGCAGGATTGCTTCAGGCCCTAATCTGGTTCCGGCACGGCACGCTGAGCCTTTGGTTAATTCCTCTTCCTGGTGGGAAATGAGAGTTAAATTTGCCCGTGCAGACACCTCCAGCTAGTCTCTCATTGGTTCTCCCTATTCCTCTTCATCTTCCACAGAAATTGCAAACTGGGCCAAACAGGAGGTTAAAGGCACTGACTCTCCAAGTCGGGAGAGTTTTAGTAAAGCGTCTGGAATGTTGCACCCGAGTACCAGGGGACGAGAACTGAGACATATTGGAACACGTCTCCCGATCACACGGTTGATCATACTCTGTGATCCACATGCATGTTTTAGCTGAAGGAAGAATCCCTTAAACCTGGAGAGTTGAGACCCGTGGAATGGGTACCATGCAATATGACTTCAAAGGGTCTTCATTTGCTCACCGAACCTCACCAATCCTATGAGCCCCAAGTGTCCAGCCTTATGTGTCACCCAGCTCTGGGTTTAGATGCTGTAAATCCAGGTTGCATCACAAGCCTTGAATGAATTACTTAACTATTGCTCTCTATTTCACTGTCATTGTGTTTTGTTCCAGAAATTAATTTTTATTATGAGATTTAGCTGATTTTCACAGATACGTTAATGCCGCTGTACAGACGCTTGATTCTCTTATGGAGATATATAAATCCATAGGTTTTATGATTCTTACTAGTCAGGTATATTCCTAGGCATTGAATATGGGGTATTGAGTCTATTTCGTTGAGCAAGGACTAGCTCTTGTCTATTACATATTTGGCTTAAGGAACTTTATCTGTGCTCATTTCAATCTCTGGTTTTATGCAGCACCACAACTCACCTTTCCCCTTAAGCAAGCATACGTTGGTTTTCTAAATTTGAGACCCTGTTCTGTTTTGTAATCCAGTTCCTCTGTAGCCAAGATGACATTCCGTGTATTAGTGATATCTTATGATGTTTCTTTTTCTGTGTGACTTATTTCAGGTAGAATCATCATACCTGAAACCACTCATTATGCTGCTACGGGCCTGATGACATAGATGTCACTGCTGAGTGATACTGCATTGTACATAAATACCACAACTTCTTTATCCATTTTTCACTTTCTGCGATATTGAACTTGTCTCGTAAACGAGGTTCTTGTAAACAGAGTCATCCCAAACATTGGTGTGGCTGAGTCTTTTTGATTTTAATTTCCCTAAGCTATAGGACCATAAGTGGAAGTGCCCTAGGCTCTGTTGCTTTGTTTTTTAGATGTTTCAGGAAACACCATACACTTCTCCCGAGTGGCTGTTGGCAATTTACATCCCGCCCATCAGCATAACAAGGCTCCCAGTTCTCCATGGCCTGTCCTGCCTTTCTGGATTTTACACTTTTTTCAGATGGCCCTTTTGACCGGGGGGAAGTGAGACTTCATTGTAGTGCAGATTTCCTTTGCAAGCTTGCTTGGTTGGCCAAATAGGGCGTATGCGTTTTTTCCTGAATATATTCAGGAAAAAACACATATGCCCTTTTTGGCCAAGTGCATCATTGTGGACGTTCTGTCTCTTTTCCTCTGCTTTAAATGCAATTCCAGTCTACCTCCTGAAATCGGTTTCCTGCAATTCTGCCCCGCTTTCAAGTCCTCTTGGCAGCCTTACTTCAGTATATTTTTGGACGAGAGCTGTCATTTATAACTCTGCAGGTTTGTGAACTACAGTGCCCCTGAGCTCCTTTCTTCACCTCGCTTTCTTGTGAGCTGGCTGCAACACCGCAGGATTGCTTCAGGCCCTAATCTTGTTCCGGCACGGCACGCTGAGCCTTTGGTTAATTCCTCTTCCTGGTGGGAAATGAGAGTTAAATTTAGCCGTCCAGACACCTCCAGCTAGTCTCTCATTGGTTCTCCCTATTCCTGTTCATCTTCCGCAGAAATTGCAAACTGGGCCAAACAGGAGGTTAAAGGCACTGACTCTCCAAGTCGGGAGAGTGTTAGTAAAGCGTCTGGAATGTTGCACCCGAGTACCAGGGGACGAGAACTGAGACATATTGGAACACGTCTCCTGATCACACGGTTGATCATACTCTGGGTTCCACATGCATGTTTTAGCTGAAGGAAGAATCCCTTAAACCTGGAGAGTTGAGACCCGTGGAATGGGTACCATGCAATATGACTTCAAAGGGTCTTCATTTGCTCACCGAACCTCTCCAATCCTATCACTGCTGCGTTTATGCCCCTGTACACACGCTTGATTCTCTTTCGGAGACATAGCAATGCATAGGTTTTAAGATACTTACTAGTCAGGTACATTCTTAGGCGTTTAATATGAGGTGTTGAGTCCATTTCGTTGAGCAAGGAGTAGCTCTTGTCTATTCCATATTTGGCTTAAGGAACTTTATCTGTGCTCATTTCAATCTCTGGTTTTAGGCAGCACCCCAACTCACCTTTCCCCTTAGCAAGCATAATTTGGTTTTCTAAATTTGAGACCCTGTTCTGTTTTGTAATTCAGTTCCTGTGTAGCCAAGTTTACATTCCGTGTATTAGTGATATCTTATGATGTTTCTTTTTCTGTGTGACTTATTTCAGTTAGAATCATCATACCTGAATCCACTCATTATGCTGCTACGGGCCTGATGACATAGATTTCATTGCTGAGTGATATTGCATTGTACGTAAGTACCACAACTTCTTTATCCATTACTCACTTTCTGCGATATTGAACTTGTACCGTAAACGAGGTTCTTGTAAACAGAGCCATCCCAAACTTTGGGGTGGCTGTGTCTTTTTGGTTTTAATTTCCCTAAGCTATAGGACCATTAGTGGAAGTGCCCTAGGCTCTGATGCTTTGTTTTTTAGATGTTTCAGGAAACACCATACACTTCTCCCGAGTGGCTGTTGGCAATTTACATCCCGCTCATCAGCATAACAAGGCTCCCAGTTCTCCATGGCCTGTCCTGCCTTCTGGATTTTACACTTTTTTCAGATGGCCCTTTTGACCGGGGGGAAGTGAGACTTCATTGTAGTGCAGATTTCCTTTGCAAGCTTGCTTGGTTGGCCAAAAAGGGCATATGCGTTTTTTCCTGAATATATTCAGGAAAAAACGCATATGCCCTTTTTGGCCAAGTGCATCATTGTGGACGTTCTGTCTCTTTTCCTATGCTTTAAATGCAATTCCAGTCTACCTCCTGAAATCGGTTTCCTGCAATTCTGCCCCGCTTTCAAGTCCTCTTGGCAGCCTTACTTCAGTATATTTTTGGACGATAGCTGTCATTTATAACTCTGCAGGTTTGTGAACTACAGTGCCCCTGAGCTCCTTTCTTCACCTCGCTTTCTTGTGAGCTGGCTGCAACACCGCAGGATTGCTTCAGGCCCTAATCTTGTTCCGGCACGGCACGCTGAGCCTTTGGTTAATTCCTCTTCCTGGTGGGAAATGAGAGTTAAATTTAGCCGTCCAGACACCTCCAGCTAGTCTCTCATTGGTTCTCCCTATTCCTGTTCATCTTCCGCAGAAATTGCAAACTGGGCCAAACAGGAGGTTAAAGGCACTGACTCTCCAAGTCGGGAGAGTGTTAGTAAAGCGTCTGGAATGTTGCACCCGAGTACCAGGGGACGAGAACTGAGACATATTGGAACACGTCTCCCGATCACACGGTTGATCATACTCTGGGTTCCACATGCATGTTTCAGCTGAAGGAAGAATCCCTTAAACCTGGAGAGTTGAGACCTGTGGAATGGGTACCATGCAATATGACTTCAAAGGGTCTTCATTTGCTCACCGAACCTCTCCAATCCTATCACTGCTGCGTTTATGTCCCTGTACACACGTTAAATTCTCTTTTGGAGACATAGCGATCCATATGTTTTAAGATACTTACTAGTCAGGTACGTTCTTAGGCGTTTAATATGGGGTGTTGAGTCCATTTCGTTGAGCAAGGAGTAGCTCTTGTCTATTACATATTTGGCTTAAGGAACTTTATCTGTGCTCATTTCAATCTCTGGTTTTATGCAGCACCCCAACTCACCTTTCCCCTTAAGCAAGCATACGTTGGTTTTCTAAATTTGAGACCCTGTTCTGTTTTGTAATCCAGTTCCTGTGTAGCCAAGATGACATTCCGTGTATTAGTGATATCTTATGATGTTTCTTTTTCTGTGTGACTTATTTCAGGTAGAATCATCATACCTGAAACCACTCATTATGCTGCTACGGGCCTGATGACATAGATGTCACTGCTGAGTGATACTGCATTGTACATAAATACCACAACTTCTTTATCCATTTTTCACTTTCTGCGATATTGAACTTGTCTCGTAAACGAGGTTCTTGTAAACAGAGTCATCCCAAACATTGGTGTGGCTGTGTCTTTTTGATTTTAATTTCCCTAAGCTATAGGACCATAAGTGGAAGTGCCCTAGGCTCTGTTGCTTTGTTTTTTAGATGTTTCAGGAAACACCATACACTTCTCCCGAGTGGCTGTTGGCAATTTACATCCCGCCCATCAGCATAACAAGGCTCCCAGTTCTCCATGGCCTGTCCTGCCTTTCTGGATTTTACACTGTTTTCAGATGGCCCTTTTGACCGGGGGGAAGTGAGACTTCATTGTAGTGCAGATTTCCTTTGCAAGCTTGCTTGGTTGGCCAAAAAGGGCGTATGCGTTTTTTCCTGAATATATTCAGGAAAAAACGCATACGCCCTTTTTGGCCAAGTGCATCATTGTGGACGTTCTGCCTCTTTTCCTCTGCTTTAAATGCAATTCCAGTCTACCTCCTGAAATCGGTTTCCTGCAATTCTGCCCCGCTTTCAAGTCCTCTTGGCAGCCTTACTTCAGTATATTTTTGGACGAGAGCTGTCATTTATAACTCTGCAGGTTTGTGAATTACAGTGCCCCTGAGCTCCTTTCTTCAACTCGCTTTCTTGTGAGCTGGCCGCAACACCGCAGGATTGCTTCAGGCCCTAATCTGGTTCCGGCACGGCACGCTGAGCCTTTGGTTAATTCCTCTTCCTGGTGGGAAATGAGAGTTAAATTTGCCCGTGCAGACACCTCCAGCTAGTCTCTCATTGGTTCTCCCTATTCCTCTTCATCTTCCACAGAAATTGCAAACTGGGCCAAACAGGAGGTTAAAGGCACTGACTCTCCAAGTCGGGAGAGTGTTAGTAAAGCGTCTGGAATGTTGCACCCGAGTACCAGGGGACGAGAACTGAGACATATTGGAACACGTCTCCCGATCACACGGTTGATCATACTCTGGGTTCCACATGCATGTTTTAGCTGAAGGAAGAATCCCTTAAACCTGGAGAGTTGAGACCCGTGGAATGGGTACCATGCAATATGACTTCAAAGGGTCTTCATTTGCTCACCGAACCTCACCAATCCTATGAGCCCCAAGTGTCCAGCCTTATGTGTCACCCAGCTCTGGGTTTAGATGCTGTAAATCCAGGTTGCATCACAAGCCTTGAATGAATTACTTAACTATTGCTCTCTATTTCACTGTCATTGTGTTTTGTTCCAGAAATTAATTTTTATTATGGGATTTAGCTGATTTTCACAGATACGTTAATGCCACTGTACAGACGCTTGATTCTCTTATGGAGATATATAAATCCATAGGTTTTATGATTCTTACTAGTCAGGTATATTCCTAGGCATTGAATATGGGGTATTGAGTCCATTTCGTTGAGCAAGGACTAGCTCTTGTCTATTACATATTTGGCTTAAGGAACTTTATCTGTGCTCATTTCAATCTCTGGTTTTATGCAGCACCACAACTCACCTTTCCCCTTAAGCAAGCATACGTTGGTTTTCTAAATTTGAGACCCTGTTCTGTTTTGTAATCCAGTTCCTGTGTAGCCAAGATGACATTCCGTGTATTAGTGATATCTTATGATGTTTCTTTTTCTGTGTGACTTATTTCAGTTAGAATCATCATACCTGAAACCACTCATTATGCTGCTACGGGCCTGATGACATAGATGTCACTGCTGAGTGATACTGCATTGTACATAAATACCACAACTTCTTTATCCATTTTTCACTTTCTGCGATATTGAACTTGTCTCGTAAACGAGGTTCTTGTAAACAGAGTCATCCCAAACATTGGTGGGGCTGTGTCTTTTTGATTTTAATTTCCCTAAGCTATAGGACCATAAGTGGAAGTGCCCTAGGCTCTGTTGCTTTGTTTTTTAGATGTTTCAGGAAACACCATACACTTCTCCCGAGTGGCTGTTGGCAATTTACATCCCGCTCATCAGCATAACAAGGCTCCCAGTTCTCCATGGCCTGTCCTGCCTTCTGGATTTTACACTTTTTTCAGATGGCCCTTTTGACCGGGGGGAAGTGAGACTTCATTGTAGTGCAGATTTCCTTTGCAAGCTTGCTTGGTTGGCCAAAAAGGGCATATGCGTTTTTTCCTGAATATATTCAGGAAAAAACGCATATGCCCTTTTTGGCCAAGTGCATCATTGTGGACGTTCTGTTTCTTTTCCTATGCTTTAAATGCAATTCCAGTCTACCTCCTGAAACCGGTTTCCTGCAATTCTGCCCCGCTTTCAAGTCCTCTTGGCAGCCTTACTTCAGTATATTTTTGGACGATAGCTGTCATTTATAACTCTGCAGGTTTGTGAACTACAGTGCCCCTGAGCTCCTTTCTTCACCTCGCTTTCTTGTGAGCTGGCTGCAACACCGCAGGATTGCTTCAGGCCCTAATCTTGTTCCGGCACGGCACGCTGAGCCTTTGGTTAATTCCTCTTCCTGGTGGGAAATGAGAGTTAAATTTAGCCGTCCAGACACCTCCAGCTAGTCTCTCATTGGTTCTCCCTATTCCTGTTCATCTTCCGCAGAAATTGCAAACTGGGCCAAACAGGAGGTTAAAGGCACTGACTCTCCAAGTCGGGAGAGTGTTAGTAAAGCGTCTGGAATGTTGCACCCAAGTACCAGGGGACGAGAACTGAGACATATTGGAACACGTCTCCTGATCACACGGTTGATCATACTCTGGGTTCCACATGCATGTTTTAGCTGAAGAAATATTCCCTTTAACCTGGAGAGTTGAGACCCGTGGAATGGGTACCATGCAATATGACTTCAAAGGGTCTTCATTTGCTCACCGAACCTCTCCAATCCTATCACTGCTGCGTTTATGTCCCTGTACACACGTTAAATTCTCTTTTGGAGACATAGCGATCCATATGTTTTAAGATACTTACTAGTCAGGTACGTTCTTAGGCGTTTAATATGGGGTGTTGAGTCCATTTCGTTGAGCAAGGAGTAGCTCTTGTCTATTACATATTTGGCTTAAGGAACTTTATCTGTGCTCATTTCAATCTCTGGTTTTATGCAGCACCACAACTCACCTTTCCCCTTAAGCAAGCATACGTTGGTTTTCTAAATTTGAGACCCTGTTCTGTTTTGTAATCCAGTTCCTGTGTAGCCAAGATGACATTCCGTGTATTAGTGATATCTTATGATGTTTCTTTTTCTGTGTGACTTATTTCAGGTAGAATCATCATACCTGAAACCACTCATTATGCTGCTACGGGCCTGATGACATAGATGTCACTGCTGAGTGATACTGCATTGTACATAAATACCACAACTTCTTTATCCATTTTTCACTTTCTGCGATATTGAACTTGTCTCGTAAACGAGGTTCTTGTAAACAGAGTCATCCCAAACATTGGTGTGGCTGTGTCTTTTTGATTTTAATTTCCCTAAGCTATAGGACCATAAGTGGAAGTGCCCTAGGCTCTGTTGCTTTGTTTTTTAGATGTTTCAGGAAACACCATACACTTCTCCCGAGTGGCTGTTGGCAATTTACATCCCGCCCATCAGCATAACAAGGCTCCCAGTTCTCCATGGCCTGTCCTGCCTTTCTGGATTTTACACTTTTTTCAGATGGCCCTTTTGACCGGGGGGAAGTGAGACTTCATTGTAGTGCAGATTTCCTTTGCAAGCTTGCTTGGTTGGCCAAAAAGGGCGTATGCGTTTTTTCCTGAATATATTCAGGAAAAAACGCATACGCCCTTTTTGGCCAAGTGCATCATTGTGGACGTTCTGCCTCTTTTCCTCTGCTTTAAATGCAATTCCAGTCTACCTCCTGAAATCGGTTTCCTGCAATTCTGCCCCGCTTTCAAGTCCTCTTGGCAGCCTTACTTCAGTATATTTTTGGACGATAGCTGTCATTTATAATTCTGCAGGTTTGTGAATTACAGTGCCCCTGAGCTCCTTTCTTCAACTCGCTTTCTTGTGAGCTGGCCGCAACACCGCAGGATTGCTTCAGGCCCTAATCTGGTTCCGGCACGGCACGCTGAGCCTTTGGTTAATTCCTCTTCCTGGTGGGAAATGAGAGTTAAATTTGCCCGTGCAGACACCTCCAGCTAGTCTCTCATTGGTTCTCCCTATTCCTCTTCATCTTCCACAGAAATTGCAAACTGGGCCAAACAGGAGGTTAAAGGCACTGACTCTCCAAGTCGGGAGAGTGTTAGTAAAGCGTCTGGAATGTTGCACCCGAGTACCAGGGGACGAGAACTGAGACATATTGGAACACGTCTCCCGATCACACGGTTGATCATACTCTGTGATCCACATGCATGTTTTAGCTGAAGGAAGAATCCCTTAAACCTGGAGAGTTGAGACCCGTGGAATGGGTACCATGCAATATGACTTCAAAGGGTCTTCATTTGCTCACCGAACCTCACCAATCCTATGAGCCCCAAGTGTCCAGCCTTATGTGTCACCCAGCTCTGGGTTTAGATGCTGTAAATCCAGGTTGCATCACAAGCCTTGAATGAATTACTTAACTATTGCTCTCTATTTCACTGTCATTGTGTTTTGTTCCAGAAATTAATTTTTATTATGAGATTTAGCTGATTTTCACAGATACGTTAATGCCGCTGTACAGATGCTTGATTCTCTTATGGAGATATATAAATCCATAGGTTTTATGTTTCTTACTAGTCAGGTATATTCCTAGGCATTGAATATGGGGTATTGAGTCCATTTCGTTGAGCAAGGACTAGCTCTTGTCTATTACATATTTGGCTTAAGGAACTTTATCTGTGCTCATTTCAATCTCTGGTTTTATGCAGCACCACAACTCACCTTTCCCCTTAAGCAAGCATACGTTGGTTTTCTAAATTTGAGACCCTGTTCTGTTTTGTAATCCAGTTCCTCTGTAGCCAAGATGACATTCCGTGTATTAGTGATATCTTATGATGTTTCTTTTTCTGTGTGACTTATTTCAGGTAGAATCATCATACCTGAAACCACTCATTATGCTGCTACGGGCCTGATGACATAGATGTCACTGCTGAGTGATACTGCATTGTACATAAATACCACAACTTCTTTATCCATTTTTCACTTTCTGCGATATTGAACTTGTCTCGTAAACGAGGTTCTTGTAAACAGAGTCATCCCAAACATTGGTGTGGCTGAGTCTTTTTGATTTTAATTTCCCTAAGCTATAGGACCATAAGTGGAAGTGCCCTAGGCTCTGTTGCTTTGTTTTTTAGATGTTTCAGGAAACACCATACACTTCTCCCGAGTGGCTGTTGGCAATTTACATCCCGCCCATCAGCATAACAAGGCTCCCAGTTCTCCATGGCCTCTCCTGCCTTTCTGGATTTTACACTTTTTTCAGATGGCCCTTTTGACCGGGGGGAAGTGAGACTTCATTGTAGTGCAGATTTCCTTTGCAAGCTTGCTTGGTTGGCCAAAAAGGGCGTATGCGTTTTTTCCTGAATATATTCAGGAAAAAACGCATATGCCCTTTTTGGCCAAGTGCATCATTGTGGACGTTCTGTCTCTTTTCCTCTGCTTTAAATGCAATTCCAGTCTACCTCCTGAAATCGGTTTCCTGCAATTCTGCCCCGCTTTCAAGTCCTCTTGGCAGCCTTACTTCAGTATATTTTTGGACGAGAGCTGTCATTTATAACTCTGCAGGTTTGTGAACTACAGTGCCCCTGAGCTCCTTTCTTCACCTCGCTTTCTTGTGAGCTGGCTGCAACACCGCAGGATTGCTTCAGGCCCTAATCTTGTTCTGGCATGGCACGCTTAGCCTTTGGTTAATTCCTCTTCCTGGTGGGAAATGAGAGTTAAATTTAGCCGTCCAGACACCTCCAGCTAGTCTCTCATTGGTTCTCCCTATTCCTGTTCATCTTCCGCAGAAATTGCAAACTGGGCCAAACAGGAGGTTAAAGGCACTGACTCTCCAAGTCGGGAGAGTGTTAGTAAAGCGTCTGGAATGTTGCACCCGAGTACCAGGGGACGAGAACTGAGACATATTGGAACACGTCTCCTGATCACACGGTTGATCATACTCTGGGTTCCACATGCATGTTTTAGCTGAAGGAAGAATCCCTTAAACCTGGAGAGTTGAGACCCGTGGAATGGGTACCATGCAATATGACTTCAAAGGGTCTTCATTTGCTCACCGAACCTCTCCAATCCTATCACTGCTGCGTTTATGCCCCTGTACACACGCTTGATTCTCTTTCGGAGACATAGCAATGCATAGGTTTTAAGATACTTACTAGTCAGGTACATTCTTAGGCGTTTAATATGAGGTGTTGAGTCCATTTCGTTGAGCAAGGAGTAGCTCTTGTCTATTCCATATTTGGCTTAAGGAACTTTATCTGTGCTCATTTCAATCTCTGGTTTTAGGCAGCACCCCAACTCACCTTTCCCCTTAGCAAGCATAAGTTGGTTTTCTAAATTTGAGACCCTGTTCTGTTTTGTAATTCAGTTCCTGTGTATCCAAGTTTACATTCCGTGTATTAGTGATATCTTATGATGTTTCTTTTTCTGTGTGACTTATTTCAGTTAGAATCATCATACCTGAATCCACTCATTATGCTGCTACGGGCCTGATGACATAGATTTCATTGCTGAGTGATATTGCATTGTACGTAAGTACCACAACTTCTTTATCCATTACTCACTTTCTGCGATATTGAACTTGTACCGTAAACGAGGTTCTTGTAAACAGAGCCATCCCAAACTTTGGGGTGGCTGTGTCTTTTTGGTTTTAATTTCCCTAAGCTATAGGACCATTAGTGGAAGTGCCCTAGGCTCTGTTGCTTTGTTTTTTAGATGTTTCAGGAAACACCATACACTTCTCCCGAGTGGCTGTTGGCAATTTACATCCCGCTCATCAGCATAACAAGGCTCCCAGTTCTCCATGGCCTGTCCTGCCTTCTGGATTTTACACTTTTTTCAGATGGCCCTTTTGACCGGGGGGAAGTGAGACTTCATTGTAGTGCAGATTTCCTTTGCAAGCTTGCTTGGTTGGCCAAAAAGGGCATATGCGTTTTTTCCTGAATATATTCAGGAAAAAACGCATATGCCCTTTTTGGCCAAGTGCATCATTGTGGACGTTCTGTCTCTTTTCCTATGCTTTAAATGCAATTCCAGTCTACCTCCTGAAATCGGTTTCCTGCAATTCTGCCCCGCTTTCAAGTCCTCTTGGCAGCCTTACTTCAGTATATTTTTGGACGATAGCTGTCATTTATAACTCTGCAGGTTTGTGAACTACAGTGCCCCTGAGCTCCTTTCTTCACCTCGCTTTCTTGTGAGCTGGCTGCAACACCGCAGGATTGCTTCAGGCCCTAATCTTGTTCCGGCACGGCACGCTGAGCCTTTGGTTAATTCCTCTTCCTGGTGGGAAATGAGAGTTAAATTTAGCCGTCCAGACACCTCCAGCTAGTCTCTCATTGGTTCTCCCTATTCCTGTTCATCTTCCGCAGAAATTGCAAACTGGGCCAAACAGGAGGTTAAAGGCACTGACTCTCCAAGTCGGGAGAGTGTTAGTAAAGCGTCTGGAATGTTGCACCCGAGTACCAGGGGACGAGAACTGAGACATATTGGAACACGTCTCCCGATCACACGGTTGATCATACTCTGGGTTCCACATGCATGTTTCAGCTGAAGGAAGAATCCCTTAAACCTGGAGAGTTGAGACCTGTGGAATGGGTACCATGCAATATGACTTCAAAGGGTCTTCATTTGCTCACCAAACCTCTCCAATCCTATCACTGCTGCGTTTATGTCCCTGTACACACGTTAAATTCTCTTTTGGAGACATAGCGATCCATATGTTTTAAGATACTTACTAGTCAGGTACGTTCTTAGGCGTTTCATATGGGGTGTTGAGTCCATTTCTTTGAGCAAATAGTAGCTCTTGTCTATTACATATTTGGCTTAAGGAACTTTATCTGTGCTCATTTCAATCTCTGGTTTTATGCAGCACCACAACTCACCTTTCCCCTTAAGCAAGCATACGTTGGTTTTCTAAATTTGAGACCCTGTTCTGTTTTGTAATCCAGTTCCTGTGTAGCCAAGATGACATTCCGTGTATTAGTGATATCTTATGATGTTTCTTTTTCTGTGTGACTTATTTCAGTTAGAATCATCATACCTGAAACCACTCATTATGCTGCCACGGGCCTGATGACATAGATGTCACTGCTGAGTGATACTGCATTGTACATAAATACCACAACTTCTTTATCCATTTTTCACTTTCTGCGATATTGAACTTGTCTCGTAAACGAGGTTCTTGTAAACAGAGTCATCCCAAACATTGGTGTGGCTGTGTCTTTTTGATTTTAATTTCCCTAAGCTATAGGACCATAAGTGGAAGTGCCCTAGGCTCTGTTGCTTTGTTTTTTAGATGTTTCAGGAAACACCATACACTTCTCCCGAGTGGCTGTTGGCAATTTACATCCCGCCCATCAGCATAACAAGGCTCCCAGTTCTCCATGGCCTGTCCTGCCTTTCTGGATTTTACACTGTTTTCAGATGGCCCTTTTGACCGGGGGGAAGTGAGACTTCATTGTAGTGCAGATTTCCTTTGCAAGCTTGCTTGGTTGGCCAAAAAGGGCGTATGCGTTTTTTCCTGAATATATTCAGGAAAAAACGCATACGCCCTTTTTGGCCAAGTGCATCATTGTGGACGTTCTGCCTCTTTTCCTCTGCTTTAACTGCAATTCCAGTCTACCTCCTGAAATCGGTTTCCTGCAATTCTGCCCCGCTTTCAAGTCCTCTTGGCAGCCTTACTTCAGTATATTTTTGGACGAGAGCTGTCATTTATAACTCTGCAGGTTTGTGAATTACAGTGCCCCTGAGCTCCTTTCTTCAGCTCGCTTTCTTGTGAGCTGGCCGCAACACCGCAGGATTGCTTCAGGCCCTAATCTGGTTCCGGCACGGCACGCTGAGCCTTTGGTTAATTCCTCTTCCTGGTGGGAAATGAGAGTTAAATTTGCCCGTGCAGACACCTCCAGCTAGTCTCTCATTGGTTCTCCCTATTCCTCTTCATCTTCCACAGAAATTGCAAACTGGGCCAAACAGGAGGTTAAAGGCACTGACTCTCCAAGTCGGGAGAGTGTTAGTAAAGCATCTGGAATGTTGCACCCGAGTACCAGGGGACGAGAACTGAGACATATTTGAACACGTCTCCCGATCACATGGTTGATCATACTCTGGGTTCCACATGCATGTTTTAGCTGAAGGAAGAATCCCTTAAACCTGGAGAGTTGAGACCCGTGGAATGGGTACCATGCAATATGACTTCAAAGGGTCTTCATTTGCTCACCGAACCTCACCAATCCTATGAGCCCCAAGTGTCCAGCCTTATGTGTCACCCAGCTCTGGGTTTAGATGCTGTAAATCCAGGTTGCATCACAAGCCTTGAATGAATTACTTAACTATTGCTCTCTATTTCACTGTCATTGTGTTTTGTTCCAGAAATTAATTTTTATTATGAGATTTAGCTGATTTTCACAGATACGTTAATGCCGCTGTACAGACGCTTGATTCTCTTATGGAGATATATAAATCCATAGGTTTTATGATTCTTACTAGTCAGGTATATTCCTAGGCATTGAATATGGGGTATTGAGTCCATTTCGTTGAGCAAGGACTAGCTCTTGTCTATTACATATTTGGCTTAAGGAACTTTATCTGTGCTCATTTCAATCTCTGGTTTTATGCAGCACCACAACTCACCTTTCCCCTTAAGCAAGCATACGTTGGTTTTCTAAATTTGAGACCCTGTTCTGTTTTGTAATCCAGTTCCTGTGTAGCCAAGATGACATTCCGTGTATTAGTGATATCTTATGATGTTTCTTTTTCTGTGTGACTTACTTCAGGTAGAATCATCATACCTGAAACCACTCCTTATGCTGCTACGGGCCTGATGACATAGATGTCACTGCTGAGTGATACTGCATTGTACATAAATACCACAACTTCTTTATCCATTTTTCACTTTCTGTGATATTGCACTTGTCTCGTAAACGAGGTTCTTGTAAACAGAGTCATCCCAAACATTGGTGTGGCTGTGTCTTTTTGATTTTAATTTCCCTAAGCTATAGGACCATAAGTGGAAGTGCCCTAGGCTCTGTTGCTTTGTTTTTTAGATGTTTCAGGAAACACCATATACTTCTCCCGGGTGGCTGTTGGCAATTTACATCCCGCCCATCAGCATAACAAGGCTCCCAGTTCTCCATGGCCTGTCCTGCTTTTCTGGATTTTACACTTTTTTCAGATGGCCCTTTTGACCGGGGGGAAGTGAGACTTCATTGTAGTGCAGATTTCCTTTGCAAGCTTGCTTGGTTGGCCAAAAAGGGCGTATGCGTTTTTTCCTGAATATATTCAGGAAAAAACGCATACGCCCTTTTTGGCCAAGTGCATCATTGTGGAAGTTCTGTCTCTTTTCCTCTGCTTTAAATGCAATTCCAGTCTACCTCCTGAAATCGGTTTCCTGCAATTCTGCCCCGCTTTCAAGTCCTCTTGGCAGCCTTACTTCAGTATATTTTTGGACGAGAGCTGTCATTTATAACTCTGCAGGTTTGTGAACTACAGTGCCCCTGAGCTCCTTTCTTCACCTCGCTTTCTTGTGAGCTGGCTGCAACACCGCAGGATTGCTTCAGGCCCTAATCTTGTTCCGGCACGGCACGCTGAGCCTTTGGTTAATTCCTCTTCCTGGTGGGAAATGAGAGTTAAATTTAGCCGTCCAGACACCTCCAGCTAGTCTCTCATTGGTTCTCCCTATTCCTGTTCATCTTCCGCAGAAATTGCAAACTGGGCCAAACAGGAGGTTAAAGGCACTGACTCTCCAAGTCGGGAGAGTGTTAGTAAAGCGTCTGGAATGTTGCACCCGAGTACCAGGGGACGAGAACTGAGACATATTGGAACACGTCTCCCGATCACACGGTTGATCATACTCTGGGTTCCACATGCATGTTTCAGCTGAAGGAAGAATCCCTTAAACCTGGAGAGTTGAGACCTGTGGAATGGGTACCATGCAATATGACTTCAAAGGGTCTTCATTTGCTCACCAAACCTCTCCAATCCTATCACTGCTGCGTTTATGTCCCTGTACACACGTTAAATTCTCTTTTGGAGACATAGCGATCCATATGTTTTAAGATACTTACTAGTCAGGTACGTTCTTAGGCGTTTCATATGGGGTGTTGAGTCCATTTCTTTGAGCAAATAGTAGCTCTTGTCTATTACATATTTGGCTTAAGGAACTTTATCTGTGCTCATTTCAATCTCTGGTTTTATGCAGCACCACAACTCACCTTTCCCCTTAAGCAAGCATACGTTGGTTTTCTAAATTTGAGACCCTGTTCTGTTTTGTAATCCAGTTCCTGTGTAGCCAAGATGACATTCCGTGTATTAGTGATATCTTATGATGTTTCTTTTTCTGTGTGACTTATTTCAGTTAGAATCATCATACCTGAAACCACTCATTATGCTGCCACGGGCCTGATGACATAGATGTCACTGCTGAGTGATACTGCATTGTACATAAATACCACAACTTCTTTATCCATTTTTCACTTTCTGCGATATTGAACTTGTCTCGTAAACGAGGTTCTTGTAAACAGAGTCATCCCAAACATTGGTGTGGCTGTGTCTTTTTGATTTTAATTTCCCTAAGCTATAGGACCATAAGTGGAAGTGCCCTAGGCTCTGTTGCTTTGTTTTTTAGATGTTTCAGGAAACACCATACACTTCTCCCGAGTGGCTGTTGGCAATTTACATCCCGCCCATCAGCATAACAAGGCTCCCAGTTCTCCATGGCCTGTCCTGCCTTTCTGGATTTTACACTGTTTTCAGATGGCCCTTTTGACCGGGGGGAAGTGAGACTTCATTGTAGTGCAGATTTCCTTTGCAAGCTTGCTTGGTTGGCCAAAAAGGGCGTATGCGTTTTTTCCTGAATATATTCAGGAAAAAACGCATACGCCCTTTTTGGCCAAGTGCATCATTGTGGACGTTCTGCCTCTTTTCCTCTGCTTTAACTGCAATTCCAGTCTACCTCCTGAAATCGGTTTCCTGCAATTCTGCCCCGCTTTCAAGTCCTCTTGGCAGCCTTACTTCAGTATATTTTTGGACGAGAGCTGTCATTTATAACTCTGCAGGTTTGTGAATTACAGTGCCCCTGAGCTCCTTTCTTCAGCTCGCTTTCTTGTGAGCTGGCCGCAACACCGCAGGATTGCTTCAGGCCCTAATCTGGTTCCGGCACGGCACGCTGAGCCTTTGGTTAATTCCTCTTCCTGGTGGGAAATGAGAGTTAAATTTGCCCGTGCAGACACCTCCAGCTAGTCTCTCATTGGTTCTCCCTATTCCTCTTCATCTTCCACAGAAATTGCAAACTGGGCCAAACAGGAGGTTAAAGGCACTGACTCTCCAAGTCGGGAGAGTGTTAGTAAAGCTTCTGGAATGTTGCACCCGAGTACCAGGGGACGAGAACTGAGACATATTTGAACACGTCTCCCGATCACATGGTTGATCATACTCTGGGTTCCACATGCATGTTTTAGCTGAAGGAAGAATCCCTTAAACCTGGAGAGTTGAGACCCGTGGAATGGGTACCATGCAATATGACTTCAAAGGGTCTTCATTTGCTCACCGAACCTCACCAATCCTATGAGCCCCAAGTGTCCAGCCTTATGTGTCACCCAGCTCTGGGTTTAGATGCTGTAAATCCAGGTTGCATCACAAGCCTTGAATGAATTACTTAACTATTGCTCTCTATTTCACTGTCATTGTGTTTTGTTCCAGAAATTAATTTTTATTATGAGATTTAGCTGATTTTCACAGATACGTTAATGCCGCTGTACAGACGCTTGATTCTCTTATGGAGATATATAAATCCATAGGTTTTATGATTCTTACTAGTCAGGTATATTCCTAGGCATTGAATATGGGGTATTGAGTCCATTTCGTTGAGCAAGGACTAGCTCTTGTCTATTACATATTTGGCTTAAGGAACTTTATCTGTGCTCATTTCAATCTCTGGTTTTATGCAGCACCACAACTCACCTTTCCCCTTAAGCAAGCATACGTTGGTTTTCTAAATTTGAGACCCTGTTCTGTTTTGTAATCCAGTTCCTGTGTAGCCAAGATGACATTCCGTGTATTAGTGATATCTTATGATGTTTCTTTTTCTGTGTGACTTACTTCAGGTAGAATCATCATACCTGAAACCACTCCTTATGCTGCTACGGGCCTGATGACATAGATGTCACTGCTGAGTGATACTGCATTGTACATAAATACCACAACTTCTTTATCCATTTTTCACTTTCTGTGATATTGCACTTGTCTCGTAAACGAGGTTCTTGTAAACAGAGTCATCCCAAACATTGGTGTGGCTGTGTCTTTTTGATTTTAATTTCCCTAAGCTATAGGACCATAAGTGGAAGTGCCCTAGGCTCTGTTGCTTTGTTTTTTAGATGTTTCAGGAAACACCATATACTTCTCCCGGGTGGCTGTTGGCAATTTACATCCCGCCCATCAGCATAACAAGGCTCCCAGTTCTCCATGGCCTGTCCTGCTTTTCTGGATTTTACACTTTTTTCAGATGGCCCTTTTGACCGGGGGGAAGTGAGACTTCATTGTAGTGCAGATTTCCTTTGCAAGCTTGCTTGGTTGGCCAAAAAGGGCGTATGCGTTTTTTCCTGAATATATTCAGGAAAAAACGCATATGCCCTTTTTGGCCAAGTGCATCATTGTGGAAGTTCTGTCTCTTTTCCTCTGCTTTAAATGCAATTCCAGTCTACCTCCTGAAATCGGTTTCCTGCAATTCTGCCCCGCTTTCAAGTCCTCTTGGCAGCCTTACTTCAGTATATTTTTGGACGAGAGCTGTCATTTATAACTCTGCAGGTTTGTGAACTACAGTGCCCCTGAGCTCCTTTCTTCACCTCGCTTTCTTGTGAGCTGGCTGCAACACCGCAGGATTGCTTCAGGCCCTAATCTTGTTCCGGCACGGCACGCTGAGCCTTTGGTTAATTCCTCTTCCTGGTGGGAAATGAGAGTTAAATTTAGCCGTCCAGACACCTCCAGCTAGTCTCTCATTGGTTCTCCCTATTCCTGTTCATCTTCCGCAGAAATTGCAAACTGGGCCAAACAGGAGGTTAAAGGCACTGACTCTCCAAGTCG
Organism: Grampus griseus; assembly: GCF_964374135.1. Classification (NCBI taxonomy): domain Eukaryota; kingdom Metazoa; phylum Chordata; class Mammalia; order Artiodactyla; family Delphinidae; genus Grampus; species Grampus griseus. The sequence continues at coordinate 441,877 of NW_028133320.1, forward strand.
GGAGAGTGTTAGTAAAGCGTCTGGAATGTTGCACCCGAGTACCAGGGGACGAGAACTGAGACATATTGGAACACGTCTCCTGATCACACGGTTGATCATACTCTGGGTTCCACATGCATGTTTTAGCTGAAGGAAGAATCCCTTAAACCTGGAGAGTTGAGACCCGTGGAATGGGTACCATGCAATATGACTTCAAAGGGTCTTCATTTGCTCACCGAACCTCTCCAATCCTATCACTGCTGCGTTTATGTCCCTGTACACACGCTTGATTCTCTTTCGGAGACATAGCAATGCATAGGTTTTAAGATACTTACTAGTCAGGTACATTCTTAGGCGTTTAATATGAGGTGTTGAGTCCATTTCGTTGAGCAAGGAGTAGCTCTTGTCTATTACATATTTGGCTTAAGGAACTTTATCTGTGCTCATTTCAATCTCTGGTTTTATGCAGCACCACAACTCACCTTTCCCCTTAAGCAAGCATACGTTGGTTTTCTAAATTTGAGACCCTGTTCTGTTTTGTAATCCAGTTCCTGTGTAGCCAAGATGACATTCCGTGTATTAGTGATATCTTATGATGTTTCTTTTTCTGTGTGACTTATTTCAGGTAGAATCATCATACCTGAAACCACTCATTATGCTGCTACGGGCCTGATGACATAGATGTCACTGCTGAGTGATACTGCATTGTACATAAATACCACAACTTCTTTATCCATTTTTCACTTTCTGCGATATTGAACTTGTCTCGTAAACGAGGTTCTTGTAAACAGAGTCATCCCAAACATTGGTGTGGCTGTGTCTTTTTGATTTTAATTTCCCTAAGCTATAGGACCATATGTGGAAGTGCCCTAGGCTCTGTTGCTTTGTTTTTTAGATGTTTCAGGAAACACCATACACTTCTCCCGAGTGGCTGTTGGCAATTTACATCCCGCCCATCAGCATAACAAGGCTCCCAGTTCTCCATGGCCTGTCCTGCCTTTCTGGATTTTACACTTTTTTCAGATGGCCCTTTTGACCGGGGGGAAGTGAGACTTCATTGTAGTGCAGATTTCCTTTGCAAGCTTGCTTGGTTGGCCAAAAAGGGCGTATGCGTTTTTTCCTGAATATATTCAGGAAAAAACGCATACGCCCTTTTTGGCCAAGTGCATCATTGTGGACGTTCTGCCTCTTTTCCTCTGCTTTAAATGCAATTCCAGTCTACCTCCTGAAATCGGTTTCCTGCAATTCTGCCCCGCTTTCAAGTCCTCTTGGCAGCCTTACTTCAGTATATTTTTGGACGATAGCTGTCATTTATAACTCTGCAGGTTTGTGAATTACAGTGCCCCTGAGCTCCTTTCTTCAACTCGCTTTCTTGTGAGCTGGCCGCAACACCGCAGGATTGCTTCAGGCCCTAATCTGGTTCCGGCACGGCACGCTGAGCCTTTGGTTAATTCCTCTTCCTGGTGGGAAATGAGAGTTAAATTTGCCCGTGCAGACACCTCCAGCTAGTCTCTCATTGGTTCTCCCTATTCCTCTTCATCTTCCACAGAAATTGCAAACTGGGCCAAAGAGGAGGTTAAAGGCACTGACTCTCCAAGTCGGGAGAGTGTTAGTAAAGCGTCTGGAATGTTGCACCCGAGTACCAGGGGACGAGAACTGAGACATATTGGAACACGTCTCCCGATCACACGGTTGATCATACTCTGTGATCCACATGCATGTTTTAGCTGAAGGAAGAATCCCTTAAACCTGGAGAGTTGAGACCCGTGGAATGGGTACCATGCAATATGACTTCAAAGGGTCTTCATTTGCTCACCGAACCTCACCAATCCTATGAGCCCCAAGTGTCCAGCCTTATGTGTCACCCAGCTCTGGGTTTAGATGCTGTAAATCCAGGTTGCATCACAAGCCTTGAATGAATTACTTAACTATTGCTCTCTATTTCACTGTCATTGTGTTTTGTTCCAGAAATTAATTTTTATTATGAGATTTAGCTGATTTTCACAGATACGTTAATGCCGCTGTACAGACGCTTGATTCTCTTATGGAGATATATAAATCCATAGGTTTTATGATTCTTACTAGTCAGGTATATTCCTAGGCATTGAATATGGGGTATTGAGTCCATTTCGTTGAGCAAGGACTAGCTCTTGTCTATTACATATTTGGCTTAAGGAACTTTATCTGTGCTCATTTCAATCTCTGGTTTTATGCAGCACCACAACTCACCTTTCCCCTTAAGCAAGCATACGTTGGTTTTCTAAATTTGAGACCCTGTTCTGTTTTGTAATCCAGTTCCTCTGTAGCCAAGATGACATTCCGTGTATTAGTGATATCTTATGATGTTTCTTTTTCTGTGTGACTTATTTCAGGTAGAATCATCATACCTGAAACCACTCATTATGCTGCTACGGGCCTGATGACATAGATGTCACTGCTGAGTGATACTGCATTGTACATAAATACCACAACTTCTTTATCCATTTTTCACTTTCTGCGATATTGAACTTGTCTCGTAAACGAGGTTCTTGTAAACAGAGTCATCCCAAACATTGGTGTGGCTGAGTCTTTTTGATTTTAATTTCCCTAAGCTATAGGACCATAAGTGGAAGTGCCCTAGGCTCTGTTGCTTTGTTTTTTAGATGTTTCAGGAAACACCATACACTTCTCCCGAGTGGCTGTTGGCAATTTACATCCCGCCCATCAGCATAACAAGGCTCCCAGTTCTCCATGGCCTGTCCTGCCTTTCTGGATTTTACACTTTTTTCAGATGGCCCTTTTGACCGGGGGGAAGTGAGACTTCATTGTAGTGCAGATTTCCTTTGCAAGCTTGCTTGGTTGGCCAAAAAGGGCGTATGCGTTTTTTCCTGAATATATTCAGGAAAAAACGCATACGCCCTTTTTGGCCAAGTGCATCATTGTGGACGTTCTGTCTCTTTTCCTCTGCTTTAAATGCAATTCCAGTCTACCTCCTGAAATCGGTTTCCTGCAATTCTGCCCCGCTTTCAAGTCCTCTTGGCAGCCTTACTTCAGTATATTTTTGGACGAGAGCTGTCATTTATAACTCTGCAGGTTTGTGAACTACAGTGCCCCTGAGCTCCTTTCTTCACCTCGCTTTCTTGTGAGCTGGCTGCAACACCGCAGGATTGCTTCAGGCCCTAATCTTGTTCCGGCACGGCACGCTGAGCCTTTGGTTAATTCCTCTTCCTGGTGGGAAATGAGAGTTAAATTTAGCCGTCCAGACACCTCCAGCTAGTCTCTCATTGGTTCTCCCTATTCCTGTTCATCTTCCGCAGAAATTGCAAACTGGGCCAAACAGGAGGTTAAAGGCACTGACTCTCCAAGTCGGGAGAGTGTTAGTAAAGCGTCTGGAATGTTGCACCCGAGTACCAGGGGACGAGAACTGAGACATATTGGAACACGTCTCCCGATCACACGGTTGATCATACTCTGGGTTCCACATGCATGTTTCAGCTGAAGGAAGAATCCCTTAAACCTGGAGAGTTGAGACCTGTGGAATGGGTACCATGCAATATGACTTCAAAGGGTCTTCATTTGCTCACCAAACCTCTCCAATCCTATCACTGCTGCGTTTATGTCCCTGTACACACGTTAAATTCTCTTTTGGAGACATAGCGATCCATATGTTTTAAGATACTTACTAGTCAGGTACGTTCTTAGGCGTTTCATATGGGGTGTTGAGTCCATTTCTTTGAGCAAATAGTAGCTCTTGTCTATTACATATTTGGCTTAAGGAACTTTATCTGTGCTCATTTCAATCTCTGGTTTTATGCAGCACCACAACTCACCTTTCCCCTTAAGCAAGCATACGTTGGTTTTCTAAATTTGAGACCCTGTTCTGTTTTGTAATCCAGTTCCTGTGTAGCCAAGATGACATTCCGTGTATTAGTGATATCTTATGATGTTTCTTTTTCTGTGTGACTTATTTCAGTTAGAATCATCATACCTGAAACCACTCATTATGCTGCCACGGGCCTGATGACATAGATGTCACTGCTGAGTGATACTGCATTGTACATAAATACCACAACTTCTTTATCCATTTTTCACTTTCTGCGATATTGAACTTGTCTCGTAAACGAGGTTCTTGTAAACAGAGTCATCCCAAACATTGGTGTGGCTGTGTCTTTTTGATTTTAATTTCCCTAAGCTATAGGACCATAAGTGGAAGTGCCCTAGGCTCTGTTGCTTTGTTTTTTAGATGTTTCAGGAAACACCATACACTTCTCCCGAGTGGCTGTTGGCAATTTACATCCCGCCCATCAGCATAACAAGGCTCCCAGTTCTCCATGGCCTGTCCTGCCTTTCTGGATTTTACACTGTTTTCAGATGGCCCTTTTGACCGGGGGGAAGTGAGACTTCATTGTAGTGCAGATTTCCTTTGCAAGCTTGCTTGGTTGGCCAAAAAGGGCGTATGCGTTTTTTCCTGAATATATTCAGGAAAAAACGCATACGCCCTTTTTGGCCAAGTGCATCATTGTGGACGTTCTGCCTCTTTTCCTCTGCTTTAACTGCAATTCCAGTCTACCTCCTGAAATCGGTTTCCTGCAATTCTGCCCCGCTTTCAAGTCCTCTTGGCAGCCTTACTTCAGTATATTTTTGGACGAGAGCTGTCATTTATAACTCTGCAGGTTTGTGAATTACAGTGCCCCTGAGCTCCTTTCTTCAGCTCGCTTTCTTGTGAGCTGGCCGCAACACCGCAGGATTGCTTCAGGCCCTAATCTGGTTCCGGCACGGCACGCTGAGCCTTTGGTTAATTCCTCTTCCTGGTGGGAAATGAGAGTTAAATTTGCCCGTGCAGACACCTCCAGCTAGTCTCTCATTGGTTCTCCCTATTCCTCTTCATCTTCCACAGAAATTGCAAACTGGGCCAAACAGGAGGTTAAAGGCACTGACTCTCCAAGTCGGGAGAGTGTTAGTAAAGCTTCTGGAATGTTGCACCCGAGTACCAGGGGACGAGAACTGAGACATATTTGAACACGTCTCCCGATCACATGGTTGATCATACTCTGGGTTCCACATGCATGTTTTAGCTGAAGGAAGAATCCCTTAAACCTGGAGAGTTGAGACCCGTGGAATGGGTACCATGCAATATGACTTCAAAGGGTCTTCATTTGCTCACCGAACCTCACCAATCCTATGAGCCCCAAGTGTCCAGCCTTATGTGTCACCCAGCTCTGGGTTTAGATGCTGTAAATCCAGGTTGCATCACAAGCCTTGAATGAATTACTTAACTATTGCTCTCTATTTCACTGTCATTGTGTTTTGTTCCAGAAATTAATTTTTATTATGAGATTTAGCTGATTTTCACAGATACGTTAATGCCGCTGTACAGACGCTTGATTCTCTTATGGAGATATATAAATCCATAGGTTTTATGATTCTTACTAGTCAGGTATATTCCTAGGCATTGAATATGGGGTATTGAGTCCATTTCGTTGAGCAAGGACTAGCTCTTGTCTATTACATATTTGGCTTAAGGAACTTTATCTGTGCTCATTTCAATCTCTGGTTTTATGCAGCACCACAACTCACCTTTCCCCTTAAGCAAGCATACGTTGGTTTTCTAAATTTGAGACCCTGTTCTGTTTTGTAATCCAGTTCCTGTGTAGCCAAGATGACATTCCGTGTATTAGTGATATCTTATGATGTTTCTTTTTCTGTGTGACTTACTTCAGGTAGAATCATCATACCTGAAACCACTCCTTATGCTGCTACGGGCCTGATGACATAGATGTCACTGCTGAGTGATACTGCATTGTACATAAATACCACAACTTCTTTATCCATTTTTCACTTTCTGTGATATTGCACTTGTCTCGTAAACGAGGTTCTTGTAAACAGAGTCATCCCAAACATTGGTGTGGCTGTGTCTTTTTGATTTTAATTTCCCTAAGCTATAGGACCATAAGTGGAAGTGCCCTAGGCTCTGTTGCTTTGTTTTTTAGATGTTTCAGGAAACACCATATACTTCTCCCGGGTGGCTGTTGGCAATTTACATCCCGCCCATCAGCATAACAAGGCTCCCAGTTCTCCATGGCCTGTCCTGCTTTTCTGGATTTTACACTTTTTTCAGATGGCCCTTTTGACCGGGGGGAAGTGAGACTTCATTGTAGTGCAGATTTCCTTTGCAAGCTTGCTTGGTTGGCCAAAAAGGGCGTATGCGTTTTTTCCTGAATATATTCAGGAAAAAACGCATATGCCCTTTTTGGCCAAGTGCATCATTGTGGAAGTTCTGTCTCTTTTCCTCTGCTTTAAATGCAATTCCAGTCTACCTCCTGAAATCGGTTTCCTGCAATTCTGCCCCGCTTTCAAGTCCTCTTGGCAGCCTTACTTCAGTATATTTTTGGACGAGAGCTGTCATTTATAACTCTGCAGGTTTGTGAACTACAGTGCCCCTGAGCTCCTTTCTTCACCTCGCTTTCTTGTGAGCTGGCTGCAACACCGCAGGATTGCTTCAGGCCCTAATCTTGTTCCGGCACGGCACGCTGAGCCTTTGGTTAATTCCTCTTCCTGGTGGGAAATGAGAGTTAAATTTAGCCGTCCAGACACCTCCAGCTAGTCTCTCATTGGTTCTCCCTATTCCTGTTCATCTTCCGCAGAAATTGCAAACTGGGCCAAACAGGAGGTTAAAGGCACTGACTCTCCAAGTCGGGAGAGTGTTAGTAAAGCGTCTGGAATGTTGCACCCGAGTACCAGGGGACGAGAACTGAGACATATTGGAACACGTCTCCTGATCACACGGTTGATCATACTCTGGGTTCCACATGCATGTTTTAGCTGAAGGAAGAATCCCTTAAACCTGGAGAGTTGAGACCCGTGGAATGGGTACCATGCAATATGACTTCAAAGGGTCTTCATTTGCTCACCGAACCTCTCCAATCCTATCACTGCTGCGTTTATGCCCCTGTACACACGCTTGATTCTCTTTCGGAGACATAGCAATGCATAGGTTTTAAGATACTTACTAGTCAGGTACATTCTTAGGCGTTTAATATGAGGTGTTGAGTCCATTTCGTTGAGCAAGGAGTAGCTCTTGTCTATTACATATTTGGCTTAAGGAACTTTATCTGTGCTCATTTCAATCTCTGGTTTTATGCAGCACCACAACTCACCTTTCCCCTTAAGCAAGCATACGTTGGTTTTCTAAATTTGAGACCCTGTTCTGTTTTGTAATCCAGTTCCTGTGTAGCCAAGATGACATTCCGTGTATTAGTGATATCTTATGATGTTTCTTTTTCTGTGTGACTTATTTCAGGTAGAATCATCATACCTGAAACCACTCATTATGCTGCTACGGGCCTGATGACATAGATGTCACTGCTGAGTGATACTGCATTGTACATAAATACCACAACTTCTTTATCCATTTTTCACTTTCTGCGATATTGAACTTGTCTCGTAAACGAGGTTCTTGTAAACAGAGTCATCCCAAACATTGGTGTGGCTGTGTCTTTTTGATTTTAATTTCCCTAAGCTATAGGACCATATGTGGAAGTGCCCTAGGCTCTGTTGCTTTGTTTTTTAGATGTTTCAGGAAACACCATACACTTCTCCCGAGTGGCTGTTGGCAATTTACATCCCGCCCATCAGCATAACAAGGCTCCCAGTTCTCCATGGCCTGTCCTGCCTTTCTGGATTTTACACTTTTTTCAGATGGCCCTTTTGACCGGGGGGAAGTGAGACTTCATTGTAGTGCAGATTTCCTTTGCAAGCTTGCTTGGTTGGCCAAAAAGGGCGTATGCGTTTTTTCCTGAATATATTCAGGAAAAAACGCATACGCCCTTTTTGGCCAAGTGCATCATTGTGGACGTTCTGCCTCTTTTCCTCTGCTTTAAATGCAATTCCAGTCTACCTCCTGAAATCGGTTTCCTGCAATTCTGCCCCGCTTTCAAGTCCTCTTGGCAGCCTTACTTCAGTATATTTTTGGACGATAGCTGTCATTTATAACTCTGCAGGTTTGTGAATTACAGTGCCCCTGAGCTCCTTTCTTCAACTCGCTTTCTTGTGAGCTGGCCGCAACACCGCAGGATTGCTTCAGGCCCTAATCTGGTTCCGGCACGGCACGCTGAGCCTTTGGTTAATTCCTCTTCCTGGTGGGAAATGAGAGTTAAATTTGCCCGTGCAGACACCTCCAGCTAGTCTCTCATTGGTTCTCCCTATTCCTCTTCATCTTCCACAGAAATTGCAAACTGGGCCAAACAGGAGGTTAAAGGCACTGACTCTCCAAGTCGGGAGAGTGTTAGTAAAGCGTCTGGAATGTTGCACCCGAGTACCAGGGGACGAGAACTGAGACATATTGGAACACGTCTCCCGATCACACGGTTGATCATACTCTGTGATCCACATGCATGTTTTAGCTGAAGGAAGAATCCCTTAAACCTGGAGAGTTGAGACCCGTGGAATGGGTACCATGCAATATGACTTCAAAGGGTCTTCATTTGCTCACCGAACCTCACCAATCCTATGAGCCCCAAGTGTCCAGCCTTATGTGTCACCCAGCTCTGGGTTTAGATGCTGTAAATCCAGGTTGCATCACAAGCCTTGAATGAATTACTTAACTATTGCTCTCTATTTCACTGTCATTGTGTTTTGTTCCAGAAATTAATTTTTATTATGAGATTTAGCTGATTTTCACAGATACGTTAATGCCGCTGTACAGACGCTTGATTCTCTTATGGAGATATATAAATCCATAGGTTTTATGATTCTTACTAGTCAGGTATATTCCTAGGCATTGAATATGGGGTATTGAGTCCATTTCGTTGAGCAAGGACTAGCTCTTGTCTATTACATATTTGGCTTAAGGAACTTTATCTGTGCTCATTTCAATCTCTGGTTTTATGCAGCACCACAACTCACCTTTCCCCTTAAGCAAGCATACGTTGGTTTTCTAAATTTGAGACCCTGTTCTGTTTTGTAATCCAGTTCCTCTGTAGCCAAGATGACATTCCGTGTATTAGTGATATCTTATGATGTTTCTTTTTCTGTGTGACTTATTTCAGGTAGAATCATCATACCTGAAACCACTCATTATGCTGCTACGGGCCTGATGACATAGATGTCACTGCTGAGTGATACTGCATTGTACATAAATACCACAACTTCTTTATCCATTTTTCACTTTCTGCGATATTGAACTTGTCTCGTAAACGAGGTTCTTGTAAACAGAGTCATCCCAAACATTGGTGTGGCTGAGTCTTTTTGATTTTAATTTCCCTAAGCTATAGGACCATAAGTGGAAGTGCCCTAGGCTCTGTTGCTTTGTTTTTTAGATGTTTCAGGAAACACCATACACTTCTCCCGAGTGGCTGTTGGCAATTTACATCCCGCCCATCAGCATAACAAGGCTCCCAGTTCTCCATGGCCTGTCCTGCCTTTCTGGATTTTACACTTTTTTCAGATGGCCCTTTTGACCGGGGGGAAGTGAGACTTCATTGTAGTGCAGATTTCCTTTGCAAGCTTGCTTGGTTGGCCAAAAAGGGCGTATGCGTTTTTTCCTGAATATATTCAGGAAAAAACGCATATGCCCTTTTTGGCCAAGTGCATCATTGTGGACGTTCTGTCTCTTTTCCTCTGCTTTAAATGCAATTCCAGTCTACCTCCTGAAATCGGTTTCCTGCAATTCTGCCCCGCTTTCAAGTCCTCTTGGCAGCCTTACTTCAGTATATTTTTGGACGAGAGCTGTCATTTATAACTCTGCAGGTTTGTGAACTACAGTGCCCCTGAGCTCCTTTCTTCACCTCGCTTTCTTGTGAGCTGGCTGCAACACCGCAGGATTGCTTCAGGCCCTAATCTTGTTCCGGCACGGCACGCTGAGCCTTTGGTTAATTCCTCTTCCTGGTGGGAAATGAGAGTTAAATTTAGCCGTCCAGACACCTCCAGCTAGTCTCTCATTGGTTCTCCCTATTCCTGTTCATCTTCCGCAGAAATTGCAAACTGGGCCAAACAGGAGGTTAAAGGCACTGACTCTCCAAGTCGGGAGAGTGTTAGTAAAGCGTCTGGAATGTTGCACCCGAGTACCAGGGGACGAGAACTGAGACATATTGGAACACGTCTCCTGATCACACGGTTGATCATACTCTGGGTTCCACATGCATGTTTTAGCTGAAGGAAGAATCCCTTAAACCTGGAGAGTTGAGACCCGTGGAATGGGTACCATGCAATATGACTTCAAAGGGTCTTCATTTGCTCACCGAACCTCTCCAATCCTATCACTGCTGCGTTTATGCCCCTGTACACACGCTTGATTCTCTTTCGGAGACATAGCAATGCATAGGTTTTAAGATACTTACTAGTCAGGTACATTCTTAGGCGTTTAATATGAGGTGTTGAGTCCATTTCGTTGAGCAAGGAGTAGCTCTTGTCTATTCCATATTTGGCTTAAGGAACTTTATCTGTGCTCATTTCAATCTCTGGTTTTAGGCAGCACCCCAACTCACCTTTCCCCTTAGCAAGCATAAGTTGGTTTTCTAAATTTGAGACCCTGTTCTGTTTTGTAATTCAGTTCCTGTGTAGCCAAGTTTACATTCCGTGTATTAGTGATATCTTATGATGTTTCTTTTTCTGTGTGACTTATTTCAGTTAGAATCATCATACCTGAATCCACTCATTATGCTGCTACGGGCCTGATGACATAGATTTCATTGCTGAGTGATATTGCATTGTACGTAAGTACCACAACTTCTTTATCCATTACTCACTTTCTGCGATATTGAACTTGTACCGTAAACGAGGTTCTTGTAAACAGAGCCATCCCAAACTTTGGGGTGGCTGTGTCTTTTTGGTTTTAATTTCCCTAAGCTATAGGACCATTAGTGGAAGTGCCCTAGGCTCTGATGCTTTGTTTTTTAGATGTTTCAGGAAACACCATACACTTCTCCCGAGTGGCTGTTGGCAATTTACATCCCGCTCATCAGCATAACAAGGCTCCCAGTTCTCCATGGCCTGTCCTGCCTTCTGGATTTTACACTTTTTTCAGATGGCCCTTTTGACCGGGGGGAAGTGAGACTTCATTGTAGTGCAGATTTCCTTTGCAAGCTTGCTTGGTTGGCCAAAAAGGGCATATGCGTTTTTTCCTGAATATATTCAGGAAAAAACGCATATGCCCTTTTTGGCCAAGTGCATCATTGTGGACGTTCTGTCTCTTTTCCTATGCTTTAAATGCAATTCCAGTCTACCTCCTGAAATCGGTTTCCTGCAATTCTGCCCCGCTTTCAAGTCCTCTTGGCAGCCTTACTTCAGTATATTTTTGGACGATAGCTGTCATTTATAACTCTGCAGGTTTGTGAACTACAGTGCCCCTGAGCTCCTTTCTTCACCTCGCTTTCTTGTGAGCTGGCTGCAACACCGCAGGATTGCTTCAGGCCCTAATCTTGTTCCGGCACGGCACGCTGAGCCTTTGGTTAATTCCTCTTCCTGGTGGGAAATGAGAGTTAAATTTAGCCGTCCAGACACCTCCAGCTAGTCTCTCATTGGTTCTCCCTATTCCTGTTCATCTTCCGCAGAAATTGCAAACTGGGCCAAACAGGAGGTTAAAGGCACTGACTCTCCAAGTCGGGAGAGTGTTAGTAAAGCGTCTGGAATGTTGCACCCGAGTACCAGGGGACGAGAACTGAGACATATTGGAACACGTCTCCCGATCACACGGTTGATCATACTCTGGGTTCCACATGCATGTTTCAGCTGAAGGAAGAATCCCTTAAACCTGGAGAGTTGAGACCTGTGGAATGGGTACCATGCAATATGACTTCAAAGGGTCTTCATTTGCTCACCGAACCTCTCCAATCCTATCACTGCTGCGTTTATGTCCCTGTACACACGTTAAATTCTCTTTTGGAGACATAGCGATCCATATGTTTTAAGATACTTACTAGTCAGGTACGTTCTTAGGCGTTTAATATGGGGTGTTGAGTCCATTTCGTTGAGCAAGGAGTAGCTCTTGTCTATTACATATTTGGCTTAAGGAACTTTATCTGTGCTCATTTCAATCTCTGGTTTTATGCAGCACCACAACTCACCTTTCCCCTTAAGCAAGCATACGTTGGTTTTCTAAATTTGAGACCCTGTTCTGTTTTGTAATCCAGTTCCTGTGTAGCCAAGATGACATTCCGTGTATTAGTGATATCTTATGATGTTTCTTTTTCTGTGTGACTTATTTCAGGTAGAATCATCATACCTGAAACCACTCATTATGCTGCTACGGGCCTGATGACATAGATGTCACTGCTGAGTGATACTGCATTGTACATAAATACCACAACTTCTTTATCCATTTTTCACTTTCTGCGATATTGAACTTGTCTCGTAAACGAGGTTCTTGTAAACAGAGTCATCCCAAACATTGGTGTGGCTGTGTCTTTTTGATTTTAATTTCCCTAAGCTATAGGACCATAAGTGGAAGTGCCCTAGGCTCTGTTGCTTTGTTTTTTAGATGTTTCAGGAAACACCATACACTTCTCCCGAGTGGCTGTTGGCAATTTACATCCCGCCCATCAGCATAACAAGGCTCCCAGTTCTCCATGGCCTGTCCTGCCTTTCTGGATTTTACACTGTTTTCAGATGGCCCTTTTGACCGGGGGGAAGTGAGACTTCATTGTAGTGCAGATTTCCTTTGCAAGCTTGCTTGGTTGGCCAAAAAGGGCGTATGCGTTTTTTCCTGAATATATTCAGGAAAAAACGCATACGCCCTTTTTGGCCAAGTGCATCATTGTGGACGTTCTGCCTCTTTTCCTCTGCTTTAAATGCAATTCCAGTCTACCTCCTGAAATCGGTTTCCTGCAATTCTGCCCCGCTTTCAAGTCCTCTTGGCAGCCTTACTTCAGTATATTTTTGGACGAGAGCTGTCATTTATAACTCTGCAGGTTTGTGAATTACAGTGCCCCTGAGCTCCTTTCTTCAACTCGCTTTCTTGTGAGCTGGCCGCAACACCGCAGGATTGCTTCAGGCCCTAATCTGGTTCCGGCACGGCACGCTGAGCCTTTGGTTAATTCCTCTTCCTGGTGGGAAATGAGAGTTAAATTTGCCCGTGCAGACACCTCCAGCTAGTCTCTCATTGGTTCTCCCTATTCCTCTTCATCTTCCACAGAAATTGCAAACTGGGCCAAACAGGAGGTTAAAGGCACTGACTCTCCAAGTCGGGAGAGTGTTAGTAAAGCATCTGGAATGTTGCACCCGAGTACCAGGGGATGAGAACTGAGACATATTGGAACACGTCTCCCGATCACACGGTTGATCATACTCTGGGTTCCACATGCATGTTTTAGCTGAAGGAAGAATCCCTTAAACCTGGAGAGTTGAGACCCGTGGAATGGGTACCATGCAATATGACTTCAAAGGGTCTTCATTTGCTCACCGAACCTCACCAATCCTATGAGCCCCAAGTGTCCAGCCTTATGTGTCACCCAGCTCTGGGTTTAGATGCTGTAAATCCAGGTTGCATCACAAGCCTTGAATGAATTACTTAACTATTGCTCTCTATTTCACTGTCATTGTGTTTTGTTCCAGAAATTAATTTTTATTATGGGATTTAGCTGATTTTCACAGATACGTTAATGCCGCTGTACAGACGCTTGATTCTCTTATGGAGATATATAAATCCATAGGTTTTATGATTCTTACTAGTCAGGTATATTCCTAGGCATTGAATATGGGGTATTGAGTCCATTTCGTTGAGCAAGGACTAGCTCTTGTCTATTACATATTTGGCTTAAGGAACTTTATCTGTGCTCATTTCAATCTCTGGTTTTATGCAGCACCACAACTCACCTTTCCCCTTAAGCAAGCATACGTTGGTTTTCTAAATTTGAGACCCTGTTCTGTTTTGTAATCCAGTTCCTGTGTAGCCAAGATGACATTCCGTGTATTAGTGATATCTTATGATGTTTCTTTTTCTGTGTGACTTATTTCAGTTAGAATCATCATACCTGAAACCACTCATTATGCTGCTACGGGCCTGATGACATAGATGTCACTGCTGAGTGATACTGCATTGTACATAAATACCACAACTTCTTTATCCATTTTTCACTTTCTGCGATATTGAACTTGTCTCGTAAACGAGGTTCTTGTAAACAGAGTCATCCCAAACATTGCTGGGGCTGTGTCTTTTTGATTTTAATTTCCCTAAGCTATAGGACCATAAGTGGAAGTGCCCTAGGCTCTGTTGCTTTGTTTTTTAGATGTTTCAGGAAACACCATACACTTCTCCCGAGTGGCTGTTGGCAATTTACATCCCGCTCATCAGCATAACAAGGCTCCCAGTTCTCCATGGCCTGTCCTGCCTTCTGGATTTTACACTTTTTTCAGATGGCCCTTTTGACCGGGGGGAAGTGAGACTTCATTGTAGTGCAGATTTCCTTTGCAAGCTTGCTTGGTTGGCCAAAAAGGGCATATGCGTTTTTTCCTGAATATATTCAGGAAAAAACGCATATGCCCTTTTTGGCCAAGTGCATCATTGTGGACGTTCTGTCTCTTTTCCTATGCTTTAAATGCAATTCCAGTCTACCTCCTGAAACCGGTTTCCTGCAATTCTGCCCCGCTTTCAAGTCCTCTTGGCAGCCTTACTTCAGTATATTTTTGGACGATAGCTGTCATTTATAACTCTGCAGGTTTGTGAACTACAGTGCCCCTGAGCTCCTTTCTTCAACTCGCTTTCTTGTGAGCTGGCTGCAACACCGCAGGATTGCTTCAGGCCCTAATCTTGTTCCGGCACGGCACGCTGAGCCTTTGGTTAATTCCTCTTCCTGGTGGGAAATGAGAGTTAAATTACCCGTCCAGACACCTCCAGCTAGTCTCTCATTGGTTCTCCCTATTCCTGTTCATCTTCCGCAGAAATTGCAAACTGGGCCAAACAGGAGGTTAAAGGCACTGACTCTCCAAGTCGGGAGAGTGTTAGTAAAGCGTCTGGAATGTTGCACCCGAGTACCAGGGGACGAGAACTGAGACATATTGGAACACGTCTCCTGATCACACGGTTGATCATACTCTGGGTTCCACATGCATGTTTTAGCTGAAGAAATAATCCCTTTAACCTGGAGAGTTGAGACCCGTGGAATGGGTACCATGCAATATGACTTCAAAGGGTCTTCATTTGCTCACCGAACCTCTCCAATCCTATCACTGCTGCGTTTATGTCCCTGTACACACGTTAAATTCTCTTTTGGAGACATAGCGATCCATATGTTTTAAGATACTTACTAGTCAGGTACGTTCTTAGGCATTTAATATGGGGTGTTGAGTCCATTTCGTTGAGCAAGGAGTAGCTCTTGTCTATTACATATTTGGCTTAAGGAACTTTATCTGTGCTCATTTCAATCTCTGGTTTTATGCAGCACCACAACTCACCTTTCCCCTTAAGCAAGCATACGTTGGTTTTCTAAATTTGAGACCCTGTTCTGTTTTGTAATCCAGTTCCTGTGTAGCCAAGATGACATTCCGTGTATTAGTGATATCTTATGATGTTTCTTTTTCTGTGTGACTTATTTCAGGTAGAATCATCATACCTGAAACCACTCATTATGCTGCTACGGGCCTGATGACATAGATGTCACTGCTGAGTGATACTGCATTGTACATAAATACCACAACTTCTT
Source organism: Grampus griseus (assembly GCF_964374135.1). Classification (NCBI taxonomy): domain Eukaryota; kingdom Metazoa; phylum Chordata; class Mammalia; order Artiodactyla; family Delphinidae; genus Grampus; species Grampus griseus. Next base: position 457,470 of record NW_028133320.1, read on the forward strand.
TATCCATTTTTCACTTTCTGCGATATTGAACTTGTCTCGTAAACGAGGTTCTTGTAAACAGAGTCATCCCAAACATTGGTGTGGCTGTGTCTTTTTGATTTTAATTTCCCTAAGCTATAGGACCATAAGTGGAAGTGCCCTAGGCTCTGTTGCTTTGTTTTTTAGATGTTTCAGGAAACACCATACACTTCTCCCGAGTGGCTGTTGGCAATTTACATCCCGCCCATCAGCATAACAAGGCTCCCAGTTCTCCATGGCCTGTCCTGCCTTTCTGGATTTTACACTTTTTTCAGATGGCCCTTTTGACCGGGGGGAAGTGAGACTTCATTGTAGTGCAGATTTCCTTTGCAAGCTTGCTTGGTTGGCCAAAAAGGGCGTATGCGTTTTTTCCTGAATATATTCAGGAAAAAACGCATACGCCCTTTTTGGCCAAGTGCATCATTGTGGACGTTCTGCCTCTTTTCCTCTGCTTTAAATGCAATTCCAGTCTACCTCCTGAAATCGGTTTCCTGCAATTCTGCCCCGCTTTCAAGTCCTCTTGGCAGTCTTACTTCAGTATATTTTTGGACGATAGCTGTCATTTATAACTCTGCAGGTTTGTGAATTACAGTGCCCCTGAGCTCCTTTCTTCAACTCGCTTTCTTGTGAGCTGGCCGCAACACCGCAGGATTGCTTCAGGCCCTAATCTGGTTCCGGCACGGCACGCTGAGCCTTTGGTTAATTCCTCTTCCTGGTGGGAAATGAGAGTTAAATTTGCCCGTGCAGACACCTCCAGCTAGTCTCTCATTGGTTCTCCCTATTCCTCTTCATCTTCCACAGAAATTGCAAACTGGGCCAAACAGGAGGTTAAAGGCACTGACTCTCCAAGTCGGGAGAGTGTTAGTAAAGCGTCTGGAATGTTGCACCCGAGTACCAGGGGATGAGAACTGAGACATATTGGAACACGTCTCCCGATCACACGGTTGATCATACTCTGTGATCCACATGCATGTTTTAGCTGAAGGAAGAATCCCTTAAACCTGGAGAGTTGAGACCCGTGGAATGGGTACCATGCAATATGACTTCAAAGGGTCTTCATTTGCTCACCGAACCTCACCAATCCTATGAGCCCCAAGTGTCCAGCCTTATGTGTCACCCAGCTCTGGGTTTAGATGCTGTAAATCCAGGTTGCATCACAAGCCTTGAATGAATTACTTAACTATTGCTCTCTATTTCACTGTCATTGTGTTTTGTTCCAGAAATTAATTTTTATTATGAGATTTAGCTGATTTTCACAGATACGTTAATGCCGCTGTACAGACGCTTGATTCTCTTATGGAGATATATAAATCCATAGGTTTTATGATTCTTACTAGTCAGGTATATTCCTAGGCATTGAATATGGGGTATTGAGTCCATTTCGTTGAGCAAGGACTAGCTCTTGTCTATTACATATTTGGCTTAAGGAACTTTATCTGTGCTCATTTCAATCTCTGGTTTTATGCAGCACCACAACTCACCTTTCCCCTTAAGCAAGCATACGTTGGTTTTCTAAATTTGAGACCCTGTTCTGTTTTGTAATCCAGTTCCTCTGTAGCCAAGATGACATTCCGTGTATTAGTGATATCTTATGATGTTTCTTTTTCTGTGTGACTTATTTCAGGTAGAATCATCATACCTGAAACCACTCATTATGCTGCTACGGGCCTGATGACATAGATGTCACTGCTGAGTGATACTGCATTGTACATAAATACCACAACTTCTTTATCCATTTTTCACTTTCTGCGATATTGAACTTGTCTCGTAAACGAGGTTCTTGTAAACAGAGTCATCCCAAACATTGGTGTGGCTGAGTCTTTTTGATTTTAATTTCCCTAAGCTATAGGACCATAAGTGGAAGTGCCCTAGGCTCTGTTGCTTTGTTTTTTAGATGTTTCAGGAAACACCATACACTTCTCCCGAGTGGCTGTTGGCAATTTACATCCCGCCCATCAGCATAACAAGGCTCCCAGTTCTCCATGGCCTGTCCTGCCTTCTGGATTTTACACTTTTTTCAGATGGCCCTTTTGACCGGGGGGAAGTGAGACTTCATTGTAGTGCAGATTTCCTTTGCAAGCTTGCTTGGTTGGCCAAAAAGGGCATATGCGTTTTTTCCTGAATATATTCAGGAAAAAACGCATATGCCCTTTTTGGCCAAGTGCATCATTGTGGACGTTCTGTCTCTTTTCCTATGCTTTAAATGCAATTCCAGTCTACCTCCTGAAACCGGTTTCCTGCAATTCTGCCCCGCTTTCAAGTCCTCTTGGCAGCCTTACTTCAGTATATTTTTGGACGATAGCTGTCATTTATAACTCTGCAGGTTTGTGAACTACAGTGCCCCTGAGCTCCTTTCTTCACCTCGCTTTCTTGTGAGCTGGCTGCAACACCGCAGGATTGCTTCAGGCCCTAATCTTGTTCCGGCACGGCACGCTGAGCCTTTGGTTAATTCCTCTTCCTGGTGGGAAATGAGAGTTAAATTTAGCCGTCCAGACACCTCCAGCTAGTCTCTCATTGGTTCTCCCTATTCCTGTTCATCTTCCGCAGAAATTGCAAACTGGGCCAAACAGGAGGTTAAAGGCACTGACTCTCCAAGTCGGGAGAGTATTAGTAAAGCGTCTGGAATGTTGCACCCGAGTACCAGGGGACGAGAACTGAGACATATTGGAACACGTCTCCTGATCACACGGTTGATCATACTCTGGGTTCCACATGCATGTTTTAGCTGAAGAAATAATCCCTTTAACCTGGAGAGTTGAGACCCGTGGAATGGGTACCATGCAATATGACTTCAAAGGGTCTTCATTTGCTCACCGAACCTCTCCAATCCTATCACTGCTGCGTTTATGTCCCTGTACACACGTTAAATTCTCTTTTGGAGACATAGCGATCCATATGTTTTAAGATACTTACTAGTCAGGTACGTTCTTAGGCGTTTAATATGGGGTGTTGAGTCCATTTCGTTGAGCAAGGAGTAGCTCTTGTCTATTACATATTTGGCTTAAGGAACTTTATCTGTGCTCATTTCAATCTCTGGTTTTATGCAGCACCACAACTCACCTTTCCCCTTAAGCAAGCATACGTTGGTTTTCTAAATTTGAGACCCTGTTCTGTTTTGTAATCCAGTTCCTGTGTAGCCAAGATGACATTCCGTGTATTAGTGATATCTTATGATGTTTCTTTTTCTGTGTGACTTATTTCAGGTAGAATCATCATACCTGAAACCACTCATTATGCTGCTACGGGCCTGATGACATAGATGTCACTGCTGAGTGATACTGCATTGTACATAAATACCACAACTTCTTTATCCATTTTTCACTTTCTGCGATATTGAACTTGTCTCGTAAACGAGGTTCTTGTAAACAGAGTCATCCCAAACATTGGTGTGGCTGTGTCTTTTTGATTTTAATTTCCCTAAGCTATAGGACCATAAGTGGAAGTGCCCTAGGCTCTGTTGCTTTGTTTTTTAGATGTTTCAGGAAACACCATACACTTCTCCCGAGTGGCTGTTGGCAATTTACATCCCGCCCATCAGCATAACAAGGCTCCCAGTTCTCCATGGCCTGTCCTGCCTTTCTGGATTTTACACTTTTTTCAGATGGCCCTTTTGACCGGGGGGAAGTGAGACTTCATTGTAGTGCAGATTTCCTTTGCAAGCTTGCTTGGTTGGCCAAAAAGGGCGTATGCGTTTTTTCCTGAATATATTCAGGAAAAAACGCATACGCCCTTTTTGGCCAAGTGCATCATTGTGGACGTTCTGCCTCTTTTCCTCTGCTTTAAATGCAATTCCAGTCTACCTCCTGAAATCGGTTTCCTGCAATTCTGCCCCGCTTTCAAGTCCTCTTGGCAGCCTTACTTCAGTATATTTTTGGACGATAGCTGTCATTTATAACTCTGCAGGTTTGTGAATTACAGTGCCCCTGAGCTCCTTTCTTCAACTCGCTTTCTTGTGAGCTGGCCGCAACACCGCAGGATTGCTTCAGGCCCTAATCTGGTTCCGGCACGGCACGCTGAGCCTTTGGTTAATTCCTCTTCCTGGTGGGAAATGAGAGTTAAATTTGCCCGTGCAGACACCTCCAGCTAGTCTCTCATTGGTTCTCCCTATTCCTCTTCATCTTCCACAGAAATTGCAAACTGGGCCAAACAGGAGGTTAAAGGCACTGACTCTCCAAGTCGGGAGAGTGTTAGTAAAGCGTCTGGAATGTTGCACCCGAGTACCAGGGGACGAGAACTGAGACATATTGGAACACGTCTCCCGATCACACGGTTGATCATACTCTGTGATCCACATGCATGTTTTAGCTGAAGGAAGAATCCCTTAAACCTGGAGAGTTGAGACCCGTGGAATGGGTACCATGCAATATGACTTCAAAGGGTCTTCATTTGCTCACCGAACCTCACCAATCCTATGAGCCCCAAGTGTCCAGCCTTATGTGTCACCCAGCTCTGGGTTTAGATGCTGTAAATCCAGGTTGCATCACAAGCCTTGAATGAATTACTTAACTATTGCTCTCTATTTCACTGTCATTGTGTTTTGTTCCAGAAATTAATTTTTATTATGAGATTTAGCTGATTTTCACAGATACGTTAATGCCGCTGTACAGACGCTTGATTCTCTTATGGAGATATATAAATCCATAGGTTTTATGATTCTTACTAGTCAGGTATATTCCTAGGCATTGAATATGGGGTATTGAGTCCATTTCGTTGAGCAAGGACTAGCTCTTGTCTATTACATATTTGGCTTAAGGAACTTTATCTGTGCTCATTTCAATCTCTGGTTTTATGCAGCACCACAACTCACCTTTCCCCTTAAGCAAGCATACGTTGGTTTTCTAAATTTGAGACCCTGTTCTGTTTTGTAATCCAGTTCCTCTGTAGCCAAGATGACATTCCGTGTATTAGTGATATCTTATGATGTTTCTTTTTCTGTGTGACTTATTTCAGGTAGAATCATCATACCTGAAACCACTCATTATGCTGCTACGGGCCTGATGACATAGATGTCACTGCTGAGTGATACTGCATTGTACATAAATACCACAACTTCTTTATCCATTTTTCACTTTCTGCGATATTGAACTTGTCTCGTAAACGAGGTTCTTGTAAACAGAGTCATCCCAAACATTGGTGTGGCTGAGTCTTTTTGATTTTAATTTCCCTAAGCTATAGGACCATAAGTGGAAGTGCCCTAGGCTCTGTTGCTTTGTTTTTTAGATGTTTCAGGAAACACCATACACTTCTCCCGAGTGGCTGTTGGCAATTTACATCCCGCCCATCAGCATAACAAGGCTCCCAGTTCTCCATGGCCTGTCCTGCCTTTCTGGATTTTACACTTTTTTCAGATGGCCCTTTTGACCGGGGGGAAGTGAGACTTCATTGTAGTGCAGATTTCCTTTGCAAGCTTGCTTGGTTGGCCAAAAAGGGCGTATGCGTTTTTTCCTGAATATATTCAGGAAAAAACGCATATGCCCTTTTTGGCCAAGTGCATCATTGTGGACGTTCTGTCTCTTTTCCTATGCTTTAAATGCAATTCCAGTCTACCTCCTGAAATCGGTTTCCTGCAATTCTGCCCCGCTTTCAAGTCCTCTTGGCAGCCTTACTTCAGTATATTTTTGGACGAGAGCTGTCATTTATAACTCTGCAGGTTTGTGAACTACAGTGCCCCTGAGCTCCTTTCTTCACCTCGCTTTCTTGTGAGCTGGCTGCAACACCGCAGGATTGCTTCAGGCCCTAATCTTGTTCCGGCACGGCACGCTGAGCCTTTGGTTAATTCCTCTTCCTGGTGGGAAATGAGAGTTAAATTTAGCCGTCCAGACACCTCCAGCTAGTCTCTCAATTGTTCTCCCTATTCCTGTTCATCTTCTGCAGAAATTGCAAACTGGGCCAAACAGGAGGTTAAAGGCACTGACTCTCCAAGTCGGGAGAGTGTTAGTAAAGCGTCTGGAATGTTGCACCCGAGTACCAGGGGACGAGAACTGAGACATATTGGAACACGTCTCCTGATCACACGGTTGATCATACTCTGGGTTCCACATGCATGTTTTAGCTGAAGGAAGAATCCCTTAAACCTGGAGAGTTGAGACCCGTGGAATGGGTACCATGCAATATGACTTCAAAGGGTCTTCATTTGCTCACCGAACCTCTCCAATCCTATCACTGCTGCGTTTATGCCCCTGTACACACGCTTGATTCTCTTTCGGAGACATAGCAATGCATAGGTTTTAAGATACTTACTAGTCAGGTACATTCTTAGGCGTTTAATATGAGGTGTTGAGTCCATTTCGTTGAGCAAGGAGTAGCTCTTGTCTATTCCATATTTGGCTTAAGGAACTTTATCTGTGCTCATTTCAATCTCTGGTTTTAGGCAGCACCCCAACTCACCTTTCCCCTTAGCAAGCATAAGTTGGTTTTCTAAATTTGAGACCCTGTTCTGTTTTGTAATTCAGTTCCTGTGTAGCCAAGTTTACATTCCGTGTATTAGTGATATCTTATGATGTTTCTTTTTCTGTGTGACTTATTTCAGTTAGAATCATCATACCTGAATCCACTCATTATGCTGCTACGGGCCTGATGACATAGATTTCATTGCTGAGTGATATTGCATTGTACGTAAGTACCACAACTTCTTTATCCATTACTCACTTTCTGCGATATTGAACTTGTACCGTAAACGAGGTTCTTGTAAACAGAGCCATCCCAAACTTTGGGGTGGCTGTGTCTTTTTGGTTTTAATTTCCCTAAGCTATAGGACCATTAGTGGAAGTGCCCTAGGCTCTGTTGCTTTGTTTTTTAGATGTTTCAGGAAACACCATACACTTCTCCCGAGTGGCTGTTGGCAATTTACATCCCGCTCATCAGCATAACAAGGCTCCCAGTTCTCCATGGCCTGTCCTGCCTTCTGGATTTTACACTTTTTTCAGATGGCCCTTTTGACCGGGGGGAAGTGAGACTTCATTGTAGTGCAGATTTCCTTTGCAAGCTTGCTTGGTTGGCCAAAAAGGGCATATGCGTTTTTTCCTGAATATATTCAGGAAAAAACGCATATGCCCTTTTTGGCCAAGTGCATCATTGTGGACGTTCTGTCTCTTTTCCTATGCTTTAAATGCAATTCCAGTCTACCTCCTGAAATCGGTTTCCTGCAATTCTGCCCCGCTTTCAAGTCCTCTTGGCAGCCTTACTTCAGTATATTTTTGGACGATAGCTGTCATTTATAACTCTGCAGGTTTGTGAACTACAGTGCCCCTGAGCTCCTTTCTTCACCTCGCTTTCTTGTGAGCTGGCTGCAACACCGCAGGATTGCTTCAGGCCCTAATCTTGTTCCGGCACGGCACGCTGAGCCTTTGGTTAATTCCTCTTCCTGGTGGGAAATGAGAGTTAAATTTAGCCGTCCAGACACCTCCAGCTAGTCTCTCATTGGTTCTCCCTATTCCTGTTCATCTTCCGCAGAAATTGCAAACTGGGCCAAACAGGAGGTTAAAGGCACTGACTCTCCAAGTCGGGAGAGTGTTAGTAAAGCGTCTGGAATGTTGCACCCGAGTACCAGGGGACGAGAACTGAGACATATTGGAACACGTCTCCCGATCACACGGTTGATCATACTCTGGGTTCCACATGCATGTTTCAGCTGAAGGAAGAATCCCTTAAACCTGGAGAGTTGAGACCTGTGGAATGGGTACCATGCAATATGACTTCAAAGGGTCTTCATTTGCTCACCAAACCTCTCCAATCCTATCACTGCTGCGTTTATGTCCCTGTACACACGTTAAATTCTCTTTTGGAGACATAGCGATCCATATGTTTTAAGATACTTACTAGTCAGGTACGTTCTTAGGCGTTTCATATGGGGTGTTGAGTCCATTTCTTTGAGCAAATAGTAGCTCTTGTCTATTACATATTTGGCTTAAGGAACTTTATCTGTGCTCATTTCAATCTCTGGTTTTATGCAGCACCACAACTCACCTTTCCCCTTAAGCAAGCATACGTTGGTTTTCTAAATTTGAGACCCTGTTCTGTTTTGTAATCCAGTTCCTGTGTAGCCAAGATGACATTCCGTGTATTAGTGATATCTTATGATGTTTCTTTTTCTGTGTGACTTATTTCAGTTAGAATCATCATACCTGAAACCACTCATTATGCTGCTACGGGCCTGATGACATAGATGTCACTGCTGAGTGATACTGCATTGTACATAAATACCACAACTTCTTTATCCATTTTTCACTTTCTGCGATATTGAACTTGTCTCGTAAACGAGGTTCTTGTAAACAGAGTCATCCCAAACATTGGTGTGGCTGTGTCTTTTTGATTTTAATTTCCCTAAGCTATAGGACCATAAGTGGAAGTGCCCTAGGCTCTGTTGCTTTGTTTTTTAGATGTTTCAGGAAACACCATACACTTCTCCCGAGTGGCTGTTGGCAATTTACATCCCGCCCATCAGCATAACAAGGCTCCCAGTTCTCCATGGCCTGTCCTGCCTTTCTGGATTTTACACTGTTTTCAGATGGCCCTTTTGACCGGGGGGAAGTGAGACTTCATTGTAGTGCAGATTTCCTTTGCAAGCTTGCTTGGTTGGCCAAAAAGGGCGTATGCGTTTTTTCCTGAATATATTCAGGAAAAAACGCATACGCCCTTTTTGGCCAAGTGCATCATTGTGGACGTTCTGCCTCTTTTCCTCTGCTTTAAATGCAATTCCAGTCTACCTCCTGAAATCGGTTTCCTGCAATTCTGCCCCGATTTCAAGTCCTCTTGGCAGCCTTACTTCAGTATATTTTTGGACGAGAGCTGTCATTTATAACTCTGCAGGTTTGTGAATTACAGTGCCCCTGAACTCCTTTCTTCAACTCGCTTTCTTGTGAGCTGGCCGCAACACCGCAGGATTGCTTCAGGCCCTAATCTGGTTCCGGCACGGCACGCTGAGCCTTTGGTTAATTCCTCTTCCTGGTGGGAAATGAGAGTTAAATTTGCCCGTCCAGACACCTCCAGCTAGTCTCTCATTGGTTCTCCCTATTCCTCTTCATCTTCCACAGAAATTGCAAACTGGGCCAAACAGGAGGTTAAAGGCACTGACTCTCCAAGTCGGGAGAGTGTTAGTAAAGCATCTGGAATGTTGCACCCGAGTACCAGGGGACGAGAACTGAGACATATTTGAACACGTCTCCCGATCACACGGTTGATCATACTCTGGGTTCCACATGCATGTTTTAGCTGAAGGAAGAATCCCTTAAACCTGGAGAGTTGAGACCCGTGGAATGGGTACCATGCAATATGACTTCAAAGGGTCTTCATTTGCTCACCGAACCTCACCAATCCTATGAGCCCCAAGTGTCCAGCCTTATGTGTCACCCAGCTCTGGGTTTAGATGCTGTAAATCCAGGTTGCATCACAAGCCTTGAATGAATTACTTAACTATTGCTCTCTATTTCACTGTCATTGTGTTTTGTTCCAGAAATTAATTTTTATTATGGGATTTAGCTGATTTTCACAGATACGTTAATGCCGCTGTACAGACGCTTGATTCTCTTATGGAGATATATAAATCCATAGGTTTTATGATTCTTACTAGTCAGGTATATTCCTAGGCATTGAATATGGGGTATTGAGTCCATTTCGTTGAGCAAGGACTAGCTCTTGTCTATTACATATTTGGCTTAAGGAACTTTATCTGTGCTCATTTCAATCTCTGGTTTTATGCAGCACCACAACTCACCTTTCCCCTTAAGCAAGCATACGTTGGTTTTCTAAATTTGAGACCCTGTTCTGTTTTGTAATCCAGTTCCTGTGTAGCCAAGATGACATTCCGTGTATTAGTGATATCTTATGATGTTTCTTTTTCTGTGTGACTTACTTCAGGTAGAATCATCATACCTGAAACCACTCATTATGCTGCTACGGGCCTGATGACATAGATGTCACTGCTGAGTGATACTGCATTGTACATAAATACCACAACTTCTTTATCCATTTTTCACTTTCTGCGATATTGCACTTGTCTCGTAAACGAGGTTCTTGTAAACAGAGTCATCCCAAACATTGGTGTGGCTGTGTCTTTTTGATTTTAATTTCCCTAAGCTATAGGACCATAAGTGGAAGTGCCCTAGGCTCTGTTGCTTTGTTTTTTAGATGTTTCAGGAAACACCATACACTTCTCCCGGGTGGCTGTTGGCAATTTACATCCCGCCCATCAGCATAACAAGGCTCCCAGTTCTCCATGGCCTGTCCTGCCTTTCTGGATTTTACACTTTTTTCAGATGGCCCTTTTGACCGGGGGGAAGTGAGACTTCATTGTAGTGCAGATTTCCTTTGCAAGCTTGCTTGGTTGGCCAAAAAGGGCGTATGCGTTTTTTCCTGAATATATTCAGGAAAAAACGCATATGCCCTTTTTGGCCAAGTGCATCATTGTGGACGTTCTGTCTCTTTTCCTCTGCTTTAAATGCAATTCCAGTCTACCTCCTGAAATCGGTTTCCTGCAATTCTGCCCCGCTTTCAAGTCCTCTTGGCAGCCTTACTTCAGTATATTTTTGGACGAGAGCTGTCATTTATAACTCTGCAGGTTTGTGAACTACAGTGCCCCTGAGCTCCTTTCTTCACCTCGCTTTCTTGTGAGCTGGCTGCAACACCGCAGGATTGCTTCAGGCCCTAATCTTGTTCCGGCACGGCACGCTGAGCCTTTGGTTAATTCCTCTTCCTGGTGGGAAATGAGAGTTAAATTTAGCCGTCCAGACACCTCCAGCTAGTCTCTCATTGGTTCTCCCTATTCCTGTTCATCTTCCGCAGAAATTGCAAACTGGGCCAAACAGGAGGTTAAAGGCACTGACTCTCCAAGTCGGGAGAGTGTTAGTAAAGCGTCTGGAATGTTGCACCCGAGTACCAGGGGACGAGAACTGAGACATATTGGAACACGTCTCCTGATCACACGGTTGATCATACTCTGGGTTCCACATGCATGTTTTAGCTGAAGGAAGAATCCCTTAAACCTGGAGAGTTGAGACCCGTGGAATGGGTACCATGCAATATGACTTCAAAGGGTCTTCATTTGCTCACCGAACCTCTCCAATCCTATCACTGCTGCGTTTATGCCCCTGTACACACGCTTGATTCTCTTTCGGAGACATAGCAATGCATAGGTTTTAAGATACTTACTAGTCAGGTACATTCTTAGGCGTTTAATATGAGGTGTTGAGTCCATTTCGTTGAGCAAGGAGTAGCTCTTGTCTATTCCATATTTGGCTTAAGGAACTTTATCTGTGCTCATTTCAATCTCTGGTTTTAGGCAGCACCCCAACTCACCTTTCCCCTTAGCAAGCATAAGTTGGTTTTCTAAATTTGAGACCCTGTTCTGTTTTGTAATTCAGTTCCTGTGTAGCCAAGTTTACATTCCGTGTATTAGTGATATCTTATGATGTTTCTTTTTCTGTGTGACTTATTTCAGTTAGAATCATCATACCTGAATCCACTCATTATGCTGCTACGGGCCTGATGACATAGATTTCATTGCTGAGTGATATTGCATTGTACGTAAGTACCACAACTTCTTTATCCATTACTCACTTTCTGCGATATTGAACTTGTACCGTAAACGAGGTTCTTGTAAACAGAGCCATCCCAAACTTTGGGGTGGCTGTGTCTTTTTGGTTTTAATTTCCCTAAGCTATAGGACCATTAGTGGAAGTGCCCTAGGCTCTGTTGCTTTGTTTTTTAGATGTTTCAGGAAACACCATACACTTCTCCCGAGTGGCTGTTGGCAATTTACATCCCGCTCATCAGCATAACAAGGCTCCCAGTTCTCCATGGCCTGTCCTGCCTTCTGGATTTTACACTTTTTTCAGATGGCCCTTTTGACCGGGGGGAACTGAAACTTCATTGTAGTGCAGATTTCCTTTGCAAGCTTGCTTGGTTGGCCAAAAAGGGCATATGCGTTTTTTCCTGAATATATTCAGGAAAAAACGCATATGCCCTTTTTGGCCAAGTGCATCATTGTGGACGTTCTGTCTCTTTTCCTATGCTTTAAATGCAATTCCAGTCTACCTCCTGAAATCGGTTTCCTGCAATTCTGCCCCGCTTTCAAGTCCTCTTGGCAGCCTTACTTCAGTATATTTTTGGACGATAGCTGTCATTTATAACTCTGCAGGTTTGTGAACTACAGTGCCCCTGAGCTCCTTTCTTCACCTCGCTTTCTTGTGAGCTGGCTGCAACACCGCAGGATTGCTTCAGGCCCTAATCTTGTTCCGGCACGGCACGCTGAGCCTTTGGTTAATTCCTCTTCCTGGTGGGAAATGAGAGTTAAATTTAGCCGTCCAGACACCTCCAGCTAGTCTCTCATTGGTTCTCCCTATTCCTGTTCATCTTCCGCAGAAATTGCAAACTGGGCCAAACAGGAGGTTAAAGGCACTGACTCTCCAAGTCGGGAGAGTGTTAGTAAAGCGTCTGGAATGTTGCACCCGAGTACCAGGGGACGAGAACTGAGACATATTGGAACACGTCTCCTGATCACACGGTTGATCATACTCTGGGTTCCACATGCATGTTTTAGCTGAAGAAATAATCCCTTTAACCTGGAGAGTTGAGACCCGTGGAATGGGTACCATGCAATATGACTTCAAAGGGTCTTCATTTGCTCACCGAACCTCTCCAATCCTATCACTGCTGCGTTTATGTCCCTGTACACACGTTAAATTCTCTTTTGGAGACATAGCGATCCATATGTTTTAAGATACTTACTAGTCAGGTACGTTCTTAGGCGTTTCATATGGGGTGTTGAGTCCATTTCGTTGAGCAAGGAGTAGCTCTTGTCTATTACATATTTGGCTTAAGGAACTTTATCTGTGCTCATTTCAATCTCTGGTTTTATGCAGCACCACAACTCACCTTTCCCCTTAAGCAAGCATACGTTGGTTTTCTAAATTTGAGACCCTGTTCTGTTTTGTAATCCATTTCCTCTGTAGCCAAGATGACATTCCGTGTATTAGTGATATCTTATGATGTTTCTTTTTCTGTGTGACTTATTTCAGGTAGAATCATCATACCTGAAACCACTCATTATGCTGCTACGGGCCTGATGACATAGATGTCACTGCTGAGTGATACTGCATTGTACATAAATACCACAACTTCTTTATCCATTTTTCACTTTCTGCGATATTGAACTTGTCTCGTAAACGAGGTTCTTGTAAACAGAGTCATCCCAAACATTGGTGTGGCTGTGTCTTTTTGATTTTAATTTCCCTAAGCTATAGGACCATAAGTGGAAGTGCCCTAGGCTCTGTTGCTTTGTTTTTTAGATGTTTCAGGAAACACCATACACTTCTCCCGAGTGGCTGTTGGCAATTTACATCCCGCCCATCAGCATAACAAGGCTCCCAGTTCTCCATGGCCTGTCCTGCCTTTCTGGATTTTACACTGTTTTCAGATGGCCCTTTTGACCGGGGGGAAGTGAGACTTCATTGTAGTGCAGATTTCCTTTGCAAGCTTGCTTGGTTGGCCAAAAAGGGCGTATGCGTTTTTTCCTGAATATATTCAGGAAAAAACGCATACGCCCTTTTTGGCCAAGTGCATCATTGTGGACGTTCTGCCTCTTTTCCTCTGCTTTAAATGCAATTCCAGTCTACCTCCTGAAATCGGTTTCCTGCAATTCTGCCCCGCTTTCAAGTCCTCTTGGCAGCCTTACTTCAGTATATTTTTGGACGAGAGCTGTCATTTATAACTCTGCAGGTTTGTGAACTACAGTGCCCCTGAGCTCCTTTCTTCACCTCGCTTTCTTGTGAGCTGGCTGCAACACCGCAGGATTGCTTCAGGCCCTAATCTTGTTCCGGCACGGCACGCTGAGCCTTTGGTTAATTCCTCTTCCTGGTGGGAAATGAGAGTTAAATTTAGCCGTCCAGACACCTCCAGCTAGTCTCTCATTGGTTCTCCCTATTCCTGTTCATCTTCCGCAGAAATTGCAAACTGGGCCAAACAGGAGGTTAAAGGCACTGACTCTCCAAGTCGGGAGAGTGTTAGTAAAGCGTCTGGAATGTTGCACCCGAGTACCAGGGGACGAGAACTGAGACATATTGGAACACGTCTCCCGATCACACGGTTGATCATACTCTGGGTTCCACATGCATGTTTCAGCTGAAGGAAGAATCCCTTAAACCTGGAGAGTTGAGACCTGTGGAATGGGTACCATGCAATATGACTTCAAAGGGTCTTCATTTGCTCACCGAACCTCTCCAATCCTATCACTGCTGCGTTTATGTCCCTGTACACACGTTAAATTCTCTTTTGGAGACATAGCGATCCATATGTTTTAAGATACTTACTAGTCAGGTACGTTCTTAGGCGTTTCATATGGGGTGTTGAGTCCATTTCGTTGAGCAAGGAGTAGCTCTTGTCTATTACATATTTGGCTTAAGGAACTTTATCTGTGCTCATTTCAATCTCTGGTTTTATGCAGCACCACAACTCACCTTTCCCCTTAAGCAAGCATACGTTGGTTTTCTAAATTTGAGACCCTGTTCTGTTTTGTAATCCAGTTCCTGTGTAGCCAAGATGACATTCCGTGTATTAGTGATATCTTATGATGTTTCTTTTTCTGTGTGACTTATTTCAGGTAGAATCATCATACCTGAAACCACTCATTATGCTGCTACGGGCCTGATGACATAGATGTCACTGCTGAGTGATACTGCATTGTACATAAATATCACAACTTCTTTATCCATTTTTCACTTTCTGCGATATTGAACTTGTCTCGTAAACGAGGTTCTTGTAAACAGAGTCATCCCAAACATTGGTGTGGCTGTGTCTTTTTGATTTTAATTTCCCTAAGCTATAGGACCATAAGTGGAAGTGCCCTAGGCTCTGTTGCTTTGTTTTTTAGATGTTTCAGGAAACACCATACACTTCTCCCGAGTGGCTGTTGGCAATTTACATCCCGCCCATCAGCATAACAAGGCTCCCAGTTCTCCATGGCCTGTCCTGCCTTTCTGGATTTTACACTGTTTTCAGATGGCCCTTTTGACCGGGGGGAAGTGAGACTTCATTGTAGTGCAGATTTCCTTTGCAAGCTTGCTTGGTTGGCCAAAAAGGGCGTATTCGTTTTTTCCTGAATATATTCAGGAAAAAACGCATACGCCCTTTTTGGCCAAGTGCATCATTGTGGACGTTCTGCCTCTTTTCCTCTGCTTTAAATGCAATTCCAGTCTACCTCCTGAAATCGGTTTCCTGCAATTCTGCCCCGCTTTCAAGTCCTCTTGGCAGCCTTACTTCAGTATATTTTTGGACGAGAGCTGTCATTTATAACTCTGCAGGTTTGTGAATTACAGTGCCCCTGAGCTCCTTTCTTCAACTCGCTTTCTTGTGAGCTGGCCGCAACACCACAGGATTGCTTCAGGCCCTAATCTGGTTCCGGCACGGCACGCTGAGCCTTTGGTTAATTCCTCTTCCTGGTGGGAAATGAGAGTTAAATTTGCCCGTGCAGACACCTCCAGCTAGTCTCTCATTGGTTCTCCCTATTCCTCTTCATCTTCCACAGAAATTGCAAACTGGGCCAAACAGGAGGTTAAAGGCACTGACTCTCCAAGTCGGGAGAGTGTTAGTAAAGCGTCTGGAATGTTGCACCCGAGTACCAGGGGACGAGAACTGAGACATATTGGAACACGTCTCCCGATCACACGGTTGATCATACTCTGGGTTCCACATGCATGTTTTAGCTGAAGGAAGAATCCCTTAAACCTGGAGAGTTGAGACCCGTGGAATGGGTACCATGCAATATGACTTCAAAGGGTCTTCATTTGCTCACCGAACCTCACCAATCCTATGAGCCCCAAGTGTCCAGCCTTATGTGTCACCCAGCTCTGGGTTTAGATGCTGTAAATCCAGGTTGCATCACAAGCCTTGAATGAATTACTTAACTATTGCTCTCTATTTCACTGTCATTGTGTTTTGTTCCAGAAATTAATTTTTATTATGGGATTTAGCTGATTTTCACAGATACGTTAATGCCGCTGTACAGACGCTTGATTCTCTTATGGAGATATATAAATCCATAGGTTTTATGATTCTTACTAGTCAGGTATATTCCTAGGCATTGAATATGGGGTATTGAGTCCATTTCGTTGAGCAAGGACTAGCTCTTGTCTATTACATATTTGGCTTAAGGAACTTTATCTGTGCTCATTTCAATCTCTGGTTTTATGCAGCACCACAACTCACCTTTCCCCTTAAGCAAGCATACGTTGGTTTTCTAAATTTGAGACCCTGTTCTGTTTTGTAATCCAGTTCCTGTGTAGCCAAGATGACATTCCGTGTATTAGTGATATCTTATGATGTTTCTTTTTCTGTGTGACTTATTTCAGGTAGAATCATCATACCTGAAACCACTCATTATGCTGCTACGGGCCTGATGACATAGATGTCACTGCTGAGTGATACTGCATTGTACATAAATACCACAACTTCTTTATCCATTTTTCACTTTCTGCGATATTGAACTTGTCTCGTAAACGAGGTTCTTGTAAACAGAGTCATCCCAAACATTGGTGTGGCTGTGTCTTTTTGATTTTAATTTCCCTAAGCTATAGGACCATAAGTGGAAGTGCCCTAGGCTCTGTTGCTTTGTTTTTTAGATGTTTCAGGAAACACCATACACTTCTCCCGAGTGGCTGTTGGCAATTTACATCCCGCCCATCAGCATAACAAGGCTCCCAGTTCTCCATGGCCTGTCCTGCCTTCTGGATTTTACACTTTTTTCAGATGGCCCTTTTGACCGGGGGGAAGTGAGACTTCATTGTAGTGCAGATTTCCTTTGCAAGCTTGCTTGGTTGGCCAAAAAGGGCATATGCGTTTTTTCCTGAATATATTCAGGAAAAAACGCATATGCCCTTTTTGGCCAAGTGCATCATTGTGGACGTTCTGTCTCTTTTCCTATGCTTTAAATGCAATTCCAGTCTACCTCCTGAAATCGGTTTCCTGCAATTCTGCCCCGCTTTCAAGTCCTCTTGGCAGCCTTACTTCAGTATATTTTTGGACGATAGCTGTCATTTATAACTCTGCAGGTTTGTGAACTACAGTGCCCCTGAGCTCCTTTCTTCACCTCGCTTTCTTGTGAGCTGGCTGCAACACCGCAGGATTGCTTCAGGCCCTAATCTTGTTCCGGCACGGCACGCTGAGCCTTTGGTTAATTCCTCTTCCTGGTGGGAAATGAGAGTTAAATTTAGCCGTCCAGACACCTCCAGCTAGTCTCTCATTGGTTCTCCCTATTCCTGTTCATCTTCCGCAGAAATTGCAAACTGGGCCAAACAGGAGGTTAAAGGCACTGACTCTCCAAGTCGGGAGAGTGTTAGTAAAGCGTCTGGAATGTTGCACCCGAGTACCAGGGGACGAGAACTGAGACATATTGGAACACGTCTCCCGATCACACGGTTGATCATACTCTGGGTTCCACATGGATGTTTCAGCTGAAGGAAGAATCCCTTAAACCTGGAGAGTTGAGACCTGTGGAATGGGTACCATGCAATATGACTTCAAAGGGTCTTCATTTGCTCACCGAACCTCTCCAATCCTATCACTGCTGCGTTTATGTCCCTGTACACACGTTAAATTCTCTTTTGGAGACATAGCGATCCATATGTTTTAAGATACTTACTAGTCAGGTACGTTCTTAGGCGTTTAATATGGGGTGTTGAGTCCATTTCGTTGAGCAAGGAGTAGCTCTTGTCTATTACATATTTGGCTTAAGGAACTTTATCTGTGCTCATTTCAATCTCTGGTTTTATGCAGCACCACAACTCACCTTTCCCCTTAAGCAAGCATACGTTGGTTTTCTAAATTTGAGACCCTGTTCTGTTTTGTAATCCAGTTCCTGTGTAGCCAAGATGACATTCCGTGTATTAGTGATATCTTATGATGTTTCTTTTTCTGTGTGACTTATTTCAGTTAGAATCATCATACCTGAAACCACTCATTATGCTGCTACGGGCCTGATGACATAGATGTCACTGCTGAGTGATACTGCATTGTACATAAATACCACAACTTCTTTATCCATTTTTCACTTTCTGCGATATTGAACTTGTCTCGTAAACGAGGTTCTTGTAAACAGAGTCATCCCAAACATTGGTGTGGCTGTGTCTTTTTGATTTTAATTTCCCTAAGCTATAGGACCATAAGTGGAAGTGCCCTAGGCTCTGTTGCTTTGTTTTTTAGATGTTTCAGGAAACACCATACACTTCTCCCGAGTGGCTGTTGGCAATTTACATCCCGCCCATCAGCATAACAAGGCTCCCAGTTCTCCATGGCCTGTCCTGCCTTCTGGATTTTACACTTTTTTCAGATGGCCCTTTTGACCGGGGGGAAGTGAGACTTCATTGTAGTGCAGATTTCCTTTGCAAGCTTGCTTGGTTGGCCAAAAAGGGCATATGCGTTTTTTCCTGAATATATTCAGGAAAAAACGCATATGCCCTTTTTGGCCAAGTGCATCATTGTGGACGTTCTGTCTCTTTTCCTATGCTTTAAATGCAATTCCAGTCTACCTCCTGAAATCGGTTTCCTGCAATTCTGCCCCGCTTTCAAGTCCTCTTGGCAGCCTTACTTCAGTATATTTTTGGACGATAGCTGTCATTTATAACTCTGCAGGTTTGTGAATTACAGTGCCCCTGAGCTCCTTTCTTCACCTCGCTTTCTTGTGAGCTGGCTGCAACACCGCAGGATTGCTTCAGGCCCTAATCTTGTTCCGGCACGGCACGCTGAGCCTTTGGTTAATTCCTCTTCCTGGTGGGAAATGAGAGTTAAATTTAGCCGTCCAGACACCTCCAGCTAGTCTCTCATTGGTTCTCCCTATTCCTGTTCATCTTCCGCAGAAATTGCAAACTGGGCCAAACAGGAGGTTAAAGGCACTGACTCTCCAAGTCGGGAGAGTGTTAGTAAAGCGTCTGGAATGTTGCACCCGAGTACCAGGGGACGAGAACTGAGACATATTGGAACACGTCTCCCGATCACACGGTTGATCATACTCTGGCTTCCACATGCATGTTTCAGCTGAAGGAAGAATCCCTTAAACCTGGAGAGTTGAGACCTGTGGAATGGGTACCATGCAATATGACTTCAAAGGGTCTTCATTTGCTCACCGAACCTCTCCAATCCTATCACTGCTGCGTTTATGTCCCTGTACACACGTTAAATTCTCTTTTGGAGACATAGCGATCCATATGTTTTAAGATACTTACTAGTCAGGTACGTTCTTAGGCGTTTAATATGGGGTGTTGAGTCCATTTCGTTGAGCAAGGAGTAGCTCTTGTCTATTACATATTTGGCTTAAGGAACTTTATCTGTGCTCATTTCAATCTCTGGTTTTATGCAGCACCACAACTCACCTTTCCCCTTAAGCAAGCATACGTTGGTTTTCTAAATTTGAGACCCTGTTCTGTTTTGTAATCCAGTTCCTGTGTAGCCAAGATGACATTCCGTGTATTAGTGATATCTTATGATGTTTCTTTTTCTGTGTGACTTATTTCAGGTAGAATCATCATACCTGAAACCACTCATTATGCTGCTACGGGCCTGATGACATAGATGTCACTGCTGAGTGATACTGCATTGTACATAAATACCACAACTTCTTTATCCATTTTTCACTTTCTGCGATATTGAACTTGTCTCGTAAACGAGGTTCTTGTAAACAGAGTCATCCCAAACATTGGTGTGGCTGTGTCTTTTTGATTTTAATTTCCCTAAGCTATAGGACCATAAGTGGAAGTGCCCTAGGCTCTGTTGCTTTGTTTTTTAGATGTTTCAGGAAACACCATACACTTCTCCCGAGTGGCTGTTGGCAATTTACATCCCGCCCATCAGCATAACAAGGCTCCCAGTTCTCCATGGCCTGTCCTGCCTTCTGGATTTTACACTTTTTTCAGATGGCCCTTTTGACCGGGGGGAAGTGAGACTTCATTGTAGTGCAGATTTCCTTTGCAAGCTTGCTTGGTTGGCCAAAAAGGGCATATGCGTTTTTTCCTGAATATATTCAGGAAAAAACGCATATGCCCTTTTTGGCCAAGTGCATCATTGTGGACGTTCTGTCTCTTTTCCTATGCTTTAAATGCAATTCCAGTCTACCTCCTGAAATCGGTTTCCTGCAATTCTGCCCCGCTTTCAAGTCCTCTTGGCAGCCTTACTTCAGTATATTTTTGGACGATAGCTGTCATTTATAACTCTGCAGGTTTGTGAATTACAGTGCCCCTGAGCTCCTTTCTTCACCTCGCTTTCTTGTGAGCTGGCTGCAACACCGCAGGATTGCTTCAGGCCCTAATCTTGTTCCGGCACGGCACGCTGAGCCTTTGGTTAATTCCTCTTCCTGGTGGGAAATGAGAGTTAAATTTAGCCGTCCAGACACCTCTAGCTAGTCTCTCATTGGTTCTCCCTATTCCTGTTCATCTTCCGCAGAAATTGCAAACTGGGCCAAACAGGAGGTTAAAGGCACTGACTCTCCAAGTCGGGAGAGTGTTAGTAAAGCGTCTGGAATGTTGCACCCGAGTACCAGGGGACGAGAACTGAGACATATTGGAACACGTCTCCCGATCACACGGTTGATCATACTCTGGGTTCCACATGCATGTTTCAGCTGAAGGAAGAATCCCTTAAACCTGGAGAGTTGAGACCTGTGGAATGGGTACCATGCAATATGACTTCAAAGGGTCTTCATTTGCTCACCGAACCTCTCCAATCCTATCACTGCTGCGTTTATGTCCCTATACACACGTTAAATTCTCTTTTGGAGACATAGCGATCCATATGTTTTAAGATACTTACTAGTCAGGTACGTTCTTAGGCGTTTAATATGGGGTGTTGAGTCCATTTCGTTGAGCAAGGAGTAGCTCTTGTCTATTACATATTTGGCTTAAGGAACTTTATCTGTGCTCATTTCAATCTCTGGTTTTATGCAGCACCACAACTCACCTTTCCCCTTAAGCAAGCATACGTTGGTTTTCTAAATTTGAGACCCTGTTCTGTTTTGTAATCCAGTTCCTGTGTAGCCAAGATGACATTCCGTGTATTAGTGATATCTTATGATGTTTCTTTTTCTGTGTGACTTATTTCAGTTAGAATCATCATACCTGAAACCACTCATTATGCTGCTACGGGCCTGATGACATAGATGTCACTGCTGAGTGATACTGCATTGTACATAAATACCACAACTTCTTTATCCATTTTTCACTTTCTGCGATATTGAACTTGTCTCGTAAACGAGGTTCTTGTAAACAGAGTCATCCCAAACATTGGTGTGGCTGTGTCTTTTTGATTTTAATTTCCCTAAGCTATAGGACCATAAGTGGAAGTGCCCTAGGCTCTGTTGCTTTGTTTTTTAGATGTTTCAGGAAACACCATACACTTCTCCCGAGTGGCTGTTGGCAATTTACATCCCGCCCATCAGCATAACAAGGCTCCCAGTTCTCCATGGCCTGTCCTGCCTTCTGGATTTTACACTTTTTTCAGATGGCCCTTTTGACCGGGGGGAAGTGAGACTTCATTGTAGTGCAGATTTCCTTTGCAAGCTTGCTTGGTTGGCCAAAAAGGGCATATGCGTTTTTTCCTGAATATATTCAGGAAAAAACGCATATGCCCTTTTTGGCCAAGTGCATCATTGTGGACGTTCTGTCTCTTTTCCTATGCTTTAAATGCAATTCCAGTCTACCTCCTGAAATCGGTTTCCTGCAATTCTGCCCCGCTTTCAAGTCCTCTTGGCAGCCTTACTTCAGTATATTTTTGGACGATAGCTGTCATTTATAACTCTGCAGGTTTGTGAATTACAGTGCCCCTGAGCTCCTTTCTTCACCTCGCTTTCTTGTGAGCTGGCTGCAACACCGCAGGATTGCTTCAGGCCCTAATCTTGTTCCGGCACGGCACGCTGAGCCTTTGGTTAATTCCTCTTCCTGGTGGGAAATGAGAGTTAAATTTAGCCGTCCAGACACCTCCAGCTAGTCTCTCATTGGTTCTCCCTATTCCTGTTCATCTTCCGCAGAAATTGCAAACTGGGCCAAACAGGAGGTTAAAGGCACTGACTCTCCAAGTCGGGAGAGTGTTAGTAAAGCGTCTGGAATGTTGCACCCGAGTACCAGGGGACGAGAACTGAGACATATTGGAACACGTCTCCCGATCACACGGTTGATCATACTCTGGGTTCCACATGCATGTTTCAGCTGAAGGAAGAATCCCTTAAACCTGGAGAGTTGAGACCTGTGGAATGGGTACCATGCAATATGACTTCAAAGGGTCTTCATTTGCTCACCGAACCTCTCCAATCCTATCACTGCTGCGTTTATGTCCCTGTACACACGTTAAATTCTCTTTTGGAGACATAGCGATCCATATGTTTTAAGATACTTACTAGTCAGGTACGTTCTTAGGCGTTTAATATGGGGTGTTGAGTCCATTTCGTTGAGCAAGGAGTAGCTCTTGTCTATTACATATTT
The DNA here is from genome assembly GCF_964374135.1 of Grampus griseus. Taxonomy (NCBI): domain Eukaryota; kingdom Metazoa; phylum Chordata; class Mammalia; order Artiodactyla; family Delphinidae; genus Grampus; species Grampus griseus. Next base: position 479,939 of record NW_028133320.1, read on the forward strand.
GGCTTAAGGAACTTTATCTGTGCTCATTTCAATCTCTGGTTTTATGCAGCACCACAACTCACCTTTCCCCTTAAGCAAGCATACGTTGGTTTTCTAAATTTGAGACCCTGTTCTGTTTTGTAATCCAGTTCCTGTGTAGCCAAGATGACATTCCGTGTATTAGTGATATCTTATGATGTTTCTTTTTCTGTGTGACTTATTTCAGGTAGAATCATCATACCTGAAACCACTCATTATGCTGCTACGGGCCTGATGACATAGATGTCACTGCTGAGTGATACTGCATTGTACATAAATACCACAACTTCTTTATCCATTTTTCACTTTCTGCGATATTGAACTTGTCTCGTAAACGAGGTTCTTGTAAACAGAGTCATCCCAAACATTGGTGTGGCTGTGTCTTTTTGATTTTAATTTCCCTAAGCTATAGGACCATAAGTGGAAGTGCCCTAGGCTCTGTTGCTTTGTTTTTTAGATGTTTCAGGAAACACCATACACTTCTCCCGAGTGGCTGTTGGCAATTTACATCCCGCCCATCAGCATAACAAGGCTCCCAGTTCTCCATGGCCTGTCCTGCCTTTCTGGATTTTACACTGTTTTCAGATGGCCCTTTTGACCGGGGGGAAGTGAGACTTCATTGTAGTGCAGATTTCCTTTGCAAGCTTGCTTGGTTGGCCAAAAAGGGCGTATGCGTTTTTTCCTGAATATATTCAGGAAAAAACGCATACGCCCTTTTTGGCCAAGTGCATCATTGTGGACGTTCTGCCTCTTTTCCTCTGCTTTAAATGCAATTCCAGTCTACCTCCTGAAATCGGTTTCCTGCAATTCTGCCCCGCTTTCAAGTCCTCTTGGCAGCCTTACTTCAGTATATTTTTGGACGAGAGCTGTCATTTATAACTCTGCAGGTTTGTGAATTACAGTGCCCCTGAGCTCCTTTCTTCAACTCGCTTTCTTGTGAGCTGGCCGCAACACCGCAGGATTGCTTCAGGCCCTAATCTGGTTCCGGCACGGCACGCTGAGCCTTTGGTTAATTCCTCTTCCTGGTGGGAAATGAGAGTTAAATTTGCCCGTGCAGACACCTCCAGCTAGTCTCTCATTGGTTCTCCCTATTCCTCTTCATCTTCCACAGAAATTGCAAACTGGGCCAAACAGGAGGTTAAAGGCACTGACTCTCCAAGTCGGGAGAGTGTTAGTAAAGCGTCTGGAATGTTGCACCCGAGTACCAGGGGACGAGAACTGAGACATATTGGAACACGTCTCCCGATCACACGGTTGATCATACTCTGGGTTCCACATGCATGTTTTAGCTGAAGGAAGAATCCCTTAAACCTGGAGAGTTGAGACCCGTGGAATGGGTACCATGCAATATGACTTCAAAGGGTCTTCATTTGCTCACCGAACCTCACCAATCCTATGAGCCCCAAGTGTCCAGCCTTATGTGTCACCCAGCTCTGGGTTTAGATGCTGTAAATCCAGGTTGCATCACAAGCCTTGAATGAATTACTTAACTATTGCTCTCTATTTCACTGTCATTGTGTTTTGTTCCAGAAATTAATTTTTATTATGGGATTTAGCTGATTTTCACAGATACGTTAATGCCGCTGTACAGACGCTTGATTCTCTTATGGAGATATATAAATCCATAGGTTTTATGATTCTTACTAGTCAGGTATATTCCTAGGCATTGAATATGGGGTATTGAGTCCATTTCGTTGAGCAAGGACTAGCTCTTGTCTATTACATATTTGGCTTAAGGAACTTTATCTGTGCTCATTTCAATCTCTGGTTTTATGCAGCACCACAACTCACCTTTCCCCTTAAGCAAGCATACGTTGGTTTTCTAAATTTGAGACCCTGTTCTGTTTTGTAATCCAGTTCCTGTGTAGCCAAGATGACATTCCGTGTATTAGTGATATCTTATGATGTTTCTTTTTCTGTGTGACTTACTTCAGGTAGAATCATCATACCTGAAACCACTCATTATGCTGCTACGGGCCTGATGACATAGATGTCACTGCTGAGTGATACTGCATTGTACATAAATACCACAACTTCTTTATCCATTTTTCACTTTCTGCGATATTGAACTTGTCTCGTAAATGAGGTTCTTGTAAACAGAGTCATCCCAAACATTGGTGTGGCTGTGTCTTTTTGATTTTAATTTCCCTAAGCTATAGGACCATAAGTGGAAGTGCCCTAGGCTCTGTTGCTTTGTTTTTTAGATGTTTCAGGAAACACCATACACTTCTCCCGAGTGGCTGTTGGCAATTTACATCCCGCTCATCAGCATAACAAGGCTCCCAGTTCTCCATGGCCTGTCCTGCCTTCTGGATTTTACACTTTTTTCAGATGGCCCTTTTGACCGGGGGGAAGTGAGACTTCATTGTAGTGCAGATTTCCTTTGCAAGCTTGCTTGGTTGGCCAAAAAGGGCATATGCGTTTTTTCCTGAATATATTCAGGAAAAAACGCATATGCCCTTTTTGGCCAAGTGCATCATTGTGGACGTTCTGTCTCTTTTCCTATGCTTTAAATGCAATTCCAGTCTACCTCCTGAAATCGGTTTCCTGCAATTCTGCCCCGCTTTCAAGTCCTCTTGGCAGCCTTACTTCAGTATATTTTTGGACGATAGCTGTCATTTATAACTCTGCAGGTTTGTGAATTACAGTGCCCCTGAGCTCCTTTCTTCACCTCGCTTTCTTGTGAGCTGGCTGCAACACCGCAGGATTGCTTCAGGCCCTAATCTTGTTCCGGCACGGCACGCTGAGCCTTTGGTTAATTCCTCTTCCTGGTGGGAAATGAGAGTTAAATTTAGCCGTCCAGACACCTCCAGCTAGTCTCTCATTGGTTCTCCCTATTCCTGTTCATCTTCCGCAGAAATTGCAAACTGGGCCAAACAGGAGGTTAAAGGCACTGACTCTCCAAGTCGGGAGAGTGTTAGTAAAGTGTCTGGAATGTTGCACCCGAGTACCAGGGGACGAGAACTGAGACATATTGGAACACGTCTCCCAATCACACGGTTGATCATACTCTGGCTTCCACATGCATGTTTCAGCTGAAGGAAGAATCCCTTAAACCTGGAGAGTTGAGACCTGTGGAATGCGTACCATGCAATATGACTTCAAAGGGTCTTCATTTGCTCACCGAACCTCTCCAATCCTATCACTGCTGCGTTTATGTCCCTGTACACACGTTAAATTCTCTTTTGGAGACATAGCGATCCATATGTTTTAAGATACTTACTAGTCAGGTACGTTCTTAGGCGTTTAATATGGGGTGTTGAGTCCATTTCGTTGAGCAAGGAGTAGCTCTTGTCTATTACATATTTGGCTTAAGGAATTTTATCTGTGCTCATTTCAATCTCTGGTTTTATGCAGCACCACAACTCACCTTTCCCCTTAAGCAAGCATACGTTGGTTTTCTAAATTTGAGACCCTGTTCTGTTTTGTAATCCAGTTCCTGTGTAGCCAAGATGACATTCCGTGTATTAGTGATATCTTATGATGTTTCTTTTTCTGTGTGACTTATTTCAGTTAGAATCATCATACCTGAAACCACTCATTATGCTGCTACGGGCCTGATGACATAGATGTCACTGCTGAGTGATACTGCATTGTACATAAATACCACAACTTCTTTATCCATTTTTCACTTTCTGCGATATTGAACTTGTCTCGTAAACGAGGTTCTTGTAAACAGAGTCATCCCAAACATTGGTGTGGCTGTGTCTTTTTGATTTTAATTTCCCTAAGCTATAGGACCATAAGTGGAAGTGCCCTAGGCTCTGTTGCTTTGTTTTTTAGATGTTTCAGGAAACACCATACACTTCTCCCGAGTGGCTGTTGGCAATTTACATCCCGCCCATCAGCATAACAAGGCTCCCAGTTCTCCATGGCCTGTCCTGCCTTCTGGATTTTACACTTTTTTCAGATGGCCCTTTTGACCGGGGGGAAGTGAGACTTCATTGTAGTGCAGATTTCCTTTGCAAGCTTGCTTGGTTGGCCAAAAAGGGCATATGCGTTTTTTCCTGAATATATTCAGGAAAAAACGCATATGCCCTTTTTGGCCAAGTGCATCATTGTGGACGTTCTGTCTCTTTTCCTCTGCTTTAAATGCAATTCCAGTCTACCTCCTGAAATCGGTTTCCTGCAATTCTGCCCCGCTTTCAAGTCCTCTTGGCAGCCTTACTTCAGTATATTTTTGGACGATAGCTGTCATTTATAACTCTGCAGGTTTGTGAATTACAGTGCCCCTGAGCTCCTTTCTTCACCTCGCTTTCTTGTGAGCTGGCTGCAACACCGCAGGATTGCTTCAGGCCCTAATCTTGTTCCGGCACGGCACGCTGAGCCTTTGGTTAATTCCTCTTCCTGGTGGGAAATGAGAGTTAAATTTAGCCGTCCAGACACCTCCAGCTAGTCTCTCATTGGTTCTCCCTATTCCTGTTCATCTTCCACAGAAATTGCAAACTGGGCCAAACAGGAGGTTAAAGGCACTGACTCTCCAAGTCGGGAGAGTGTTAGTAAAGCGTCTGGAATGTTGCACCCGAGTACCAGGGGACGAGAACTGAGACATATTGGAACACGTCTCCCGATCACACGGTTGATCATACTCTGGGTTCCACATGCATGTTTCAGCTGAAGGAAGAATCCCTTAAACCTGGAGAGTTGAGACCTGTGGAATGGGTACCATGCAATATGACTTCAAAGGGTCTTCATTTGCTCACCGAACCTCTCCAATCCTATCACTGCTGCGTTTATGTCCCTGTACACACGTTAAATTCTCTTTTGGAGACATAGCGATCCATATGTTTTAAGATACTTACTAGTCAGGTACGTTCTTAGGCGTTTAATATGGGGTGTTGAGTCCATTTCGTTGAGCAAGGAGTAGCTCTTGTCTATTACATATTTGGCTTAAGGAACTTTATCTGTGCTCATTTCAATCTCTGGTTTTATGCAGCACCACAACTCACCTTTCCCCTTAAGCAAGCATACGTTGGTTTTCTAAATTTGAGACCCTGTTCTGTTTTGTAATCCAGTTCCTGTGTAGCCAAGATGACATTCCGTGTATTAGTGATATCTTATGATGTTTCTTTTTCTGTGTGACTTATTTCAGGTAGAATCATCATACCTGAAACCACGCATTATGCTGCTACGGGCCTGATGACATAGATGTCACTGCTGAGTGATACTGCATTGTACATAAATACCACAACTTCTTTATCCATTTTTCACTTTCTGCGATATTGAACTTGTCTCGTAAACGAGGTTCTTGTAAACAGAGTCATCCCAAACATTGGTGTGGCTGTGTCTTTTTGATTTTAATTTCCCTAAGCTATAGGACCATAAGTGGAAGTGCCCTAGGCTCTGTTGCTTTGTTTTTTAGATGTTTCAGGAAACACCATACACTTCTCCCGAGTGGCTGTTGGCAATTTACATCCCGCCCATCAGCATAACAAGGCTCCCAGTTCTCCATGGCCTGTCCTGCCTTTCTGGATTTTACACTGTTTTCAGATGGCCCTTTTGACCGGGGGGAAGTGAGACTTCATTGTAGTGCAGATTTCCTTTGCAAGCTTGCTTGGTTGGCCAAAAAGGGCGTATGCGTTTTTTCCTGAATATATTCAGGAAAAAACGCATATGCCCTTTTTGGCCAAGTGCATCATTGTGGACGTTCTGTCTCTTTTCCTATGCTTTAAATGCAATTCCAGTCTACCTCCTGAAATTGGTTTCCTGCAATTCTGCCCCGCTTTCAAGTCCTCTTGGCAGCCTTACTTCAGTATATTTTTGGACGAGAGCTGTCATTTATAACTCTGCAGGTTTGTGAATTACAGTGCCCCTGAGCTCCTTTCTTCAACTCGCTTTCTTGTGAGCTGGCCACAACACCGCAGGATTGCTTCAGGCCCTAATCTGGTTCCGGCACGGCACGCTGAGCCTTTGGTTAATTCCTCTTCCTGGTGGGAAATGAGAGTTAAATTTGCCCGTGCAGACACCTCCAGCTAGTCTCTCATTGGTTCTCCCTATTCCTCTTCATCTTCCACAGAAATTGCAAACTGGGCCAAACAGGAGGTTAAAGGCACTGACTCTCCAAGTCGGGAGAGTGTTAGTAAAGCGTCTGGAATGTTGCACCCGAGTACCAGGGGACGAGAACTGAGACATATTGGAACACGTCTCCCGATCACACGGTTGATCATACTCTGTGATCCACATACATGTTTTAGCTGAAGGAAGAATCCCTTAAACCTGGAGAGTTGAGACCCGTGGAATGGGTACCATGCAATATGACTTCAAAGGGTCTTCATTTGCTCACCGAACCTCACCAATCCTATGAGCCCCAAGTGTCCAGCCTTATGTGTCACCCAGCTCTGGGTTTAGATGCTGTAAATCCAGGTTGCATCACAAGCCTTGAATGAATTACTTAACTATTGCTCTCTATTTCACTGTCATTGTGTTTTGTTCCAGAAATTAATTTTTATTATGAGATTTAGCTGATTTTCACAGATACGTTAATGCCGCTGTACAGACGCTTGATTCTCTTATGGAGATATATAAATCCATAGGTTTTATGATTCTTACTAGTCAGGTATATTCCTAGGCATTGAATATGGGGTATTGAGTCCATTTCGTTGAGCAAGGACTAGCTCTTGTCTATTACATATTTGGCTTAAGGAACTTTATCTGTGCTCATTTCAATCTCTGGTTTTATGCAGCACCACAACTCACCTTTCCCCTTAAGCAAGCATACGTTGGTTTTCTAAATTTGAGACCCTGTTCTGTTTTGTAATCCAGTTCCTCTGTAGCCAAGATGACATTCCGTGTATTAGTGATATCTTATGATGTTTCTTTTTCTGTGTGACTTATTTCAGGTAGAATCATCATACCTGAAACCACTCATTATGCTGCTACGGGCCTGATGACATAGATGTCACTGCTGAGTGATACTGCATTGTACATAAATACCACAACTTCTTTATCCATTTTTCACTTTCTGCGATATTGAACTTGTCTCGTAAACGAGGTTCTTGTAAACAGAGTCATCCCAAACATTGGTGTGGCTGAGTCTTTTTGATTTTAATTTCCCTAAGCTATAGGACCATAAGTGGAAGTGCCCTAGGCTCTGTTGCTTTGTTTTTTAGATGTTTCAGGAAACACCATACACTTCTCCCGAGTGGCTGTTGGCAATTTACATCCCGCCCATCAGCATAACAAGGCTCCCAGTTCTCCATGGCCTGTCCTGCCTTTCTGGATTTTACACTTTTTTCAGATGGCCCTTTTGACCGGGGGAAAGTGAGACTTCATTGTAGTGCAGATTTCCTTTGCAAGCTTGCTTGGTTGGCCAAAAAGGGCGTATGCGTTTTTTCCTGAATATATTCAGGAAAAAACGCATACGCCCTTTTTGGCCAAGTGCATCATTGTGGACGTTCTGTCTCTTTTCCTCTGCTTTAAATGCAATTCCAGTCTACCTCCTGAAATCGGTTTCCTGCAATTCTGCCCCGCTTTCAAGTCCTCTTGGCAGCCTTACTTCAGTATATTTTTGGACGAGAGCTGTCATTTATAACTCTGCAGGTTTGTGAACTACAGTGCCCCTGAGCTCCTTTCTTCACCTCGCTTTCTTGTGAGCTGGCTGCAACACCGCAGGATTGCTTCAGGCCCTAATCTTGTTCCGGCACGGCACGCTGAGCCTTTGGTTAATTCCTCTTCCTGGTGGGAAATGAGAGTTAAATTTAGCCGTCCAGACACCTCCAGCTAGTCTCTCATTGGTTCTCCCTATTCCTGTTCATCTTCCGCAGAAATTGCAAACTGGGCCAAACAGGAGGTTAAAGGCACTGACTCTCCAAGTCGGGAGAGTGTTAGTAAAGCGTCTGGAATGTTGCACCCGAGTACCAGGGGACGAGAACTGAGACATATTGGAACACGTCTCCTGATCACACGGTTGATCATACTCTGGGTTCCACATGCATGTTTTAGCTGAAGGAAGAATCCCTTAAACCTGGAGAGTTGAGACCCGTGGAATGGGTACCATGCAATATGACTTCAAAGGGTCTTCATTTGCTCACCGAACCTCTCCAATCCTATCACTGCTGCGTTTATGCCCCTGTACACACGCTTGATTCTCTTTCGGAGACATAGCAATGCATAGGTTTTAAGATACTTACTAGTCAGGTACATTCTTAGGCGTTTAATATGAGGTGTTGAGTCCATTTCGTTGAGCAAGGAGTAGCTCTTGTCTATTCCATATTTGGCTTAAGGAACTTTATCTGTGCTCATTTCAATCTCTGGTTTTAGGCAGCACCCCAACTCACCTTTCCCCTTAGCAAGCATAAGTTGGTTTTCTAAATTTGAGACCCTGTTCTGTTTTGTAATTCAGTTCCTGTGTAGCCAAGTTTACATTCCGTGTATTAGTGATATCTTATGATGTTTCTTTTTCTGTGTGACTTATTTCAGTTAGAATCATCATACCTGAATCCACTCATTATGCTGCTACGGGCCTGATGACATAGATTTCATTGCTGAGTGATATTGCATTGTACGTAAGTACCACAAATTCTTTATCCATTACTCACTTTCTGCGATATTGAACTTGTACCGTAAACGAGGTTCTTGTAAACAGAGCCATCCCAAACTTTGGGGTGGCTGTGTCTTTTTGGTTTTAATTTCCCTAAGCTATAGGACCATTAGTGGAAGTGCCCTAGGCTCTGTTGCTTTGTTTTTTAGATGTTTCAGGAAACACCATACACTTCTCCCGAGTGGCTGTTGGCAATTTACATCCCGCTCATCAGCATAACAAGGCTCCCAGTTCTCCATGGCCTGTCCTGCCTTCTGGATTTTACACTTTTTTCAGATGGCCCTTTTGACCGGGGGGAAGTGAGACTTCATTGTAGTGCAGATTTCCTTTGCAAGCTTGCTTGGTTGGCCAAAAAGGGCATATGCGTTTTTTCCTGAATATATTCAGGAAAAAACGCATATGCCCTTTTTGGCCAAGTGCATCATTGTGGACGTTCTGTCTCTTTTCCTATGCTTTAAATGCAATTCCAGTCTACCTCCTGAAATCGGTTTCCTGCAATTCTGCCCCGCTTTCAAGTCCTCTTGGCAGCCTTACTTCAGTATATTTTTGGACGATAGCTGTCATTTATAACTCTGCAGGTTTGTGAACTACAGTGCCCCTGAGCTCCTTTCTTCACCTCGCTTTCTTGTGAGCTGGCTGCAACACCCCAGGATTGCTTCAGGCCCTAATCTTGTTCCGGCACAGCACGCTGAGCCTTTGGTTAATTCCTCTTCCTGGTGGGAAATGAGAGTTAAATTTAGCCGTCCAGACACCTCCAGCTAGTCTCTCATTGGTTCTCCCTATTCCTGTTCATCTTCCGCAGAAATTGCAAACTGGGCCAAACAGGAGGTTAAAGGCACTGACTCTCCAAGTCGGGAGAGTGTTAGTAAAGCGTCTGGAATGTTGCACCCGAGTACCAGGGGACGAGAACTGAGACATATTGGAACACGTCTCCTGATCACACGGTTGATCATACTCTGGGTTCCACATGCATGTTTTAGCTGAAGAAATAATCCCTTTAACCTGGAGAGTTGAGACCCGTGGAATGGGTACCATGCAATATGACTTCAAAGGGTCTTCATTTGCTCACCGAACCTCTCCAATCCTATCACTGCTGCGTTTATGTCCCTGTACACACGTTAAATTCTCTTTTGGAGACATAGCGATCCATATGTTTTAAGATACTTACTAGTCAAGTACGTTCTTAGGCGTTTAATATGGGGTGTTGAGTCCATTTCGTTGAGCAAAGAGTAGCTCTTGTCTATTACATATTTGGCTTAAGGAACTTTATCTGTGCTCATTTCAATCTCTGGTTTTATGCAGCACCACAACTCACCTTTCCCCTTAAGCAAGCATACGTTGGTTTTCTAAATTTGAGACCCTGTTCTGTTTTGTAATCCAGTTCCTGTGTAGCCAAGATGACATTCCGTGTATTAGTGATATCTTATGATGTTTCTTTTTCTGTGTGACTTATTTCAGGTAGAATCATCATACCTGAAACCACTCATTATGCTGCTACGGGCCTGATGACATAGATGTCACTGCTGAGTGATACTGCATTGTACATAAATACCACAACTTCTTTATCCATTTTTCACTTTCTGCGATATTGAACTTGTCTCGTAAACGAGTTTCTTGTAAGCAGAGTCATCCCAAACATTGGTGTGGCTGTGTCTTTTTGATTTTAATTTCCCTAAGCTATAGGACCATAAGTGGAAGTGCCCTAGGCTCTGTTGCTTTGTTTTTTAGATGTTTCAGGAAACACCATACACTTCTCCCGAGTGGCTGTTGGCAATTTACATCCCGCCCATCAGCATAACAAGGCTCCCAGTTCTCCATGGCCTGTCCTGCCTTTCTGGATTTTACACTTTTTTCAGATGGCCCTTTTGACCGGGGGAAAGTGAGACTTCATTGTAGTGCAGATTTCCTTTGCAAGCTTGCTTGGTTGGCCAAAAAGGGCGTATGCGTTTTTTCCTGAATATATTCAGGAAAAAACGCATACGCCCTTTTTGGCCAAGTGCATCATTGTGGACGTTCTGTCTCTTTTCCTCTGCTTTAAATGCAATTCCAGTCTACCTCCTGAAATCGGTTTCCTGCAATTCTGCCCCGCTTTCAAGTCCTCTTGGCAGCCTTACTTCAGTATATTTTTGGACGAGAGCTGTCATTTATAACTCTGCAGGTTTGTGAACTACAGTGCCCCTGAGCTCCTTTCTTCACCTCGCTTTCTTGTGAGCTGGCTGCAACACCGCAGGATTGCTTCAGGCCCTAATCTTGTTCCGGCACGGCACGCTGAGCCTTTGGTTAATTCCTCTTCCTGGTGGGAAATGAGAGTTAAATTTAGCCGTCCAGACACCTCCAGCTAGTCTCTCATTGGTTCTCCCTATTCCTGTTCATCTTCCGCAGAAATTGCAAACTGGGCCAAACAGGAGGTTAAAGGCACTGACTCTCCAAGTCGGGAGAGTGTTAGTAAAGCGTCTGGAATGTTGCACCCGAGTACCAGGGGACGAGAACTGAGACATATTGGAACACGTCTCCTGATCACACGGTTGATCATACTCTGGGTTCCACATGCATGTTTTAGCTGAAGGAAGAATCCCTTAAACCTGGAGAGTTGAGACCCGTGGAATGGGTACCATGCAATATGACTTCAAAGGGTCTTCATTTGCTCACCGAACCTCTCCAATCCTATCACTGCTGCGTTTATGCCCCTGTACACACGCTTGATTCTCTTTCGGAGACATAGCAATGCATAGGTTTTAAGATACTTACTAGTCAGGTACATTCTTAGGCGTTTAATATGAGGTGTTGAGTCCATTTCGTTGAGCAAGGAGTAGCTCTTGTCTATTCCATATTTGGCTTAAGGAACTTTATCTGTGCTCATTTCAATCTCTGGTTTTAGGCAGCACCCCAACTCACCTTTCCCCTTAGCAAGCATAAGTTGATTTTCTAAATTTGAGACCCTGTTCTGTTTTGTAATTCAGTTCCTGTGTAGCCAAGTTTACATTCCGTGTATTAGTGATATCTTATGATGTTTCTTTTTCTGTGTGACTTATTTCAGTTAGAATCATCATACCTGAATCCACTCATTATGCTGCTACGGGCCTGATGACATAGATTTCATTGCTGAGTGATATTGCATTGTACGTAAGTACCACAAATTCTTTATCCATTACTCACTTTCTGCGATATTGAACTTGTACCGTAAACGAGGTTCTTGTAAACAGAGCCATCCCAAACTTTGGGGTGGCTGTGTCTTTTTGGTTTTAATTTCCCTAAGCTATAGGACCATTAGTGGAAGTGCCCTAGGCTCTGTTGCTTTGTTTTTTAGATGTTTCAGGAAACACCATACACTTCTCCCGAGTGGCTGTTGGCAATTTACATCCCGCTCATCAGCATAACAAGGCTCCCAGTTCTCCATGGCCTGTCCTGCCTTCTGGATTTTACACTTTTTTCAGATGGCCCTTTTGACCGGGGGGAAGTGAGACTTCATTGTAGTGCAGATTTCCTTTGCAAGCTTGCTTGGTTGGCCAAAAAGGGCATATGCGTTTTTTCCTGAATATATTCAGGAAAAAACGCATATGCCCTTTTTGGCCAAGTGCATCATTGTGGACGTTCTGTCTCTTTTCCTATGCTTTAAATGCAATTCCAGTCTACCTCCTGAAATCGGTTTCCTGCAATTCTGCCCCGCTTTCAAGTCCTCTTGGCAGCCTTACTTCAGTATATTTTTGGACGATAGCTGTCATTTATAACTCTGCAGGTTTGTGAACTACAGTGCCCCTGAGCTCCTTTCTTCACCTCGCTTTCTTGTGAGCTGGCTGCAACACCCCAGGATTGCTTCAGGCCCTAATCTTGTTCCGGCACAGCACGCTGAGCCTTTGGTTAATTCCTCTTCCTGGTGGGAAATGAGAGTTAAATTTAGCCGTCCAGACACCTCCAGCTAGTCTCTCATTGGTTCTCCCTATTCCTGTTCATCTTCCGCAGAAATTGCAAACTGGGCCAAACAGGAGGTTAAAGGCACTGACTCTCCAAGTCGGGAGAGTGTTAGTAAAGCGTCTGGAATGTTGCACCCGAGTACCAGGGGACGAGAAATGAGACATATTGGAACACGTCTCCTGATCACACGGTTGATCATACTCTGCGTTCCACATGCATGTTTTAGCTGAAGAAATAATCCCTTTAACCTGGAGAGTTGAGACCCGTGGAATGGGTACCATGCAATATGACTTCAAAGGGTCTTCATTTGCTCACCGAACCTCTCCAATCCTATCACTGCTGCGTTTATGTCCCTGTACACACGTTAAATTCTCTTTTGGAGACATAGCGATCCATATGTTTTAAGATACTTACTAGTCAGGTACGTTCTTAGGCGTTTAATATGGGGTGTTGAGTCCATTTCGTTGAGCAAAGAGTAGCTCTTGTCTATTACATATTTGGCTTAAGGAACTTTATCTGTGCTCATTTCAATCTCTGGTTTTATGCAGCACCACAACTCACCTTTCCCCTTAAGCAAGCATACGTTGGTTTTCTAAATTTGAGACCCTGTTCTGTTTTGTAATCCAGTTCCTGTGTAGCCAAGATGACATTCCGTGTATTAGTGATATCTTATGATGTTTCTTTTTCTGTGTGACTTATTTCAGGTAGAATCATCATACCTGAAACCACTCATTATGCTGCTACGGGCCTGATGACATAGATGTCACTGCTGAGTGATACTGCATTGTACATAAATACCACAACTTCTTTATCCATTTTTCACTTTCTGCGATATTGAACTTGTCTCGTAAACGAGGTTCTTGTAAGCAGAGTCATCCCAAACATTGGTGTGGCTGTGTCTTTTTGATTTTAATTTCCCTAAGCTATAGGACCATAAGTGGAAGTGCCCTAGGCTCTGTTGCTTTGTTTTTTAGATGTTTCAGGAAACACCATACACTTCTCCCGAGTGGCTGTTGGCAATTTACATCCCGCCCATCAGCATAACAAGGCTCCCAGTTCTCCATGGCCTGTCCTGCCTTTCTGGATTTTACACTTTTTTCAGATGGCCCTTTTGACCGGGGGGAAGTGAGACTTCATTGTAGTGCAGATTTCCTTTGCAAGCTTGCTTGGTTGGCCAAAAAGGGCGTATGCGTTTTTTCCTGAATATATTCAGGAAAAAACGCATATGCCCTTTTTGGCCAAGTGCATCATTGTGGACGTTCTGTCTCTTTTCCTCTGCTTTAAATGCAATTCCAGTCTACCTCCTGAAATCGGTTTCCTGCAATTCTGCCCCGCTTTCAAGTCCTCTTGGCAGCCTTACTTCAGTATATTTTTGGACGAGAGCTGTCATTTATAACTCTGCAGGTTTGTGAACTACAGTGCCCCTGAGCTTCTTTCTTCACCTCGCTTTCTTGTGAGCTGGCTGCAACACCGCAGGATTGCTTCAGGCCCTAATCTTGTTCCGGCACGGCACGCTGAGCCTTTGTTTAATTCCTCTTCCTGGTGGGAAATGAGAGTTAAATTTAGCCGTCCAGACACCTCCAGCTAGTCTCTCATTGGTTCTCCCTATTCCTGTACATCTTCTGCAGAAATTGCAAACTGGGCCAAACAGGAGGTTAAAGGCACTGACTCTCCAAGTCGGGAGAGTGTTAGTAAAGCGTCTGGAATGTTGCACCCGAGTACCAGGGGACGAGAACTGAGACATATTGGAACACGTCTCCTGATCACACGGTTGATCATACTCTGGGTTCCACATGCATGTTTTAGCTGAAGGAAGAATCCCTTAAACCTGGAGAGTTGAGACCCGTGGAATGGGTACCATGCAATATGACTTCAAAGGGTCTTCATTTGCTCACCGAACCTCAGCAATCCTATGAGCCCCAAGTGTCCAGCCTTATGTGTCACCCAGCTCTGGGTTTAGATGCTGTAAATCCAGGTTGCATCACAAGCCTTGAATGAATTACTTAACTATTGCTCTCTATTTCACTGTCATTGTGTTTTGTTCCAGAAATTAATTTTTATTATGGGATTTAGCTGATTTTCACAGATACGTTAATGCCGCTGTACAGACGCTTGATTCTCTTATGGAGATATATAAATCCATAGGTTTTATGATTCTTACTAGTCAGGTATATTCCTAGGCATTGAATATGGGGTATTGAGTCCATTTCGTTGAGCAAGGACTAGCTCTTGTCTATTACATATTTGGCTTAAGGAACTTTATCTGTGCTCATTTCAATCTCTGGTTTTATGCAGCACCACAACTCACCTTTCCCCTTAAGCAAGCATACGTTGGTTTTCTAAATTTGAGACCCTGTTCTGTTTTGTAATCCAGTTCCTCTGTAGCCAAGATGACATTCCATGTATTAGTGATATCTTATGATGTTTCTTTTTCTGTGTGACTTATTTCAGGTAGAATCATCATACCTGAAACCACTCATTATGCTGCTACGGGCCTGATGACATAGATGTCACTGCTGAGTGATACTGCATTGTACATAAATACCACAACTTCTTTATCCATTTTTCACTTTCTGCGATATTGCACTTGTCTCGTAAACGAGGTTCTTGTAAACAGAGTCATCCCAAACATTGGTGTGGCTGTGTCTTTTTGATTTTAATTTCCCTAAGCTATAGGACCATAAGTGGAAGTGCCCTAGGCTCTGTTGCTTTGTTTTTTAGATGTTTCAGGAAACACCATACACTTCTCCCGAGTGGCTGTTGGCAATTTACATCCCGCCCATCAGCATAACAAGGCTCCCAGTTCTCCATGGCCTGTCCTGCCTTTCTGGATTTTACACTGTTTTCAGATGGCCCTTTTGACCGGGGGGAAGTGAGACTTCATTGTAGTGCAGATTTCCTTTGCAAGCTTGCTTGGTTGGCCAAAAAGGGCGTATGCGTTTTTTCCTGAATATATTCAGGAAAAAACGCATACGCCCTTTTTGGCCAAGTGCATCATTGTGGACGTTCTGCCTCTTTTCCTCTGCTTTAAATGCAATTCCAGTCTACCTCCTGAAATCGGTTTCCTGCAATTCTGCCCCGCTTTCAAGTCCTCTTGGCAGCCTTACTTCAGTATATTTTTGGACGATAGCTGTCATTTATAACTCTGCAGGTTTGTGAATTACAGTGCCCCTGAGCTCCTTTCTTCAACTTGCTTTCTTGTGAGCTGGCCGCAACACCGCAGGATTGCTTCAGGCCCTAATCTGGTTCCGGCACGGCACGCTGAGCCTTTGGTTAATTCCTCTTCCTGGTGGGAAATGAGAGTTAAATTTGCCCGTCCAGACACCTCCAGCTAGTCTCTCATTGGTTCTCCCTATTCCTCTTCATCTTCCACAGAAATTGCAAACTGGGCCAAACAGGAGGTTAAAGGCACTGACTCTCCAAGTCGGGAGAGTGTTAGTAAAGCGTCTGGAATGTTGCACCCGAGTACCAGGGGACGAGAACTGAGACATATTGGAACACGTCTCCCGATCACACGGTTGATCATACTCTGGGTTCCACATGCATGTTTTAGCTGAAGGAAGAATCCCTTAAACCTGGAGAGTTGAGACCCGTGGAATGGGTACCATGCAATATGACTTCAAAGGGTCTTCATTTGCTCACCGAACCTCACCAATCCTATGAGCCCCAAGTGTCCAGCCTTATGTGTCACCCAGCTCTGGGTTTAGATGCTGTAAATCCAGGTTGCATCACAAGCCTTGAATGAATTACTTAACTATTGCTCTCTATTTCACTGTCATTGTGTTTTGTTCCAGAAATTAATTTTTATTATGGGATTTAGCTGATTTTCACAGATACGTTAATGCCGCTGTACAGACGCTTGATTCTCTTATGGAGATATATAAATCCATAGGTTTTATGATTCTTACTAGTCAGGTATATTCCTAGGCATTGAATATGGGGTATTGAGTCCATTTCGTTGAGCAAGGACTAGCTCTTGTCTATTACATATTTGGCTTAAGGAACTTTATCTGTGCTCATTTCAATCTCTGGTTTTATGCAGCACCACAACTCACCTTTCCCCTTAAGCAAGCATACGTTGGTTTTCTAAATTTGAGACCCTGTTCTGTTTTGTAATCCAGTTCCTGTGTAGCCAAGATGACATTCCGTGTATTAGTGATATCTTATGATGTTTCTTTTTCTGTGTGACTTATTTCAGGTAGAATCATCATACCTGAAACCACTCATTATGCTGCTACGGGCCTGATGACATAGATGTCACTGCTGAGTGATACTGCATTGTACATAAATACCACAACTTCTTTATCCATTTTTCACTTTCTGCGATATTGAACTTGTCTCGTAAACGAGGTTCTTGTAAACAGAGTCATCCCAAACATTGGTGTGGCTGTGTCTTTTTGATTTTAATTTCCCTAAGCTATAGGACCATAAGTGGAAGTGCCCTAGGCTCTGTTGCTTTGTTTTTTAGATGTTTCAGGAAACACCATACACTTCTCCCGAGTGGCTGTTGGCAATTTACATCCCGCTCATCAGCATAACAAGGCTCCCAGTTCTCCATGGCCTGTCCTGCCTTCTGGATTTTACACTTTTTTCAGATGGCCCTTTTGACCGGGGGGAAGTGAGACTTCATTGTAGTGCAGATTTCCTTTGCAAGCTTGCTTGGTTGGCCAAAAAGGGCATATGCGTTTTTTCCTGAATATATTCAGGAAAAAACGCATATGCCCTTTTTGGCCAAGTGCATCATTGTGGACGTTCTGTCTCTTTTCCTATGCTTTAAATGCAATTCCAGTCTACCTCCTGAAATCGGTTTCCTGCAATTCTGCCCCGCTTTCAAGTCCTCTTGGCAGCCTTACTTCAGTATATTTTTGGACGAGAGCTGTCATTTATAACTCTGCAGGTTTGTGAATTACAGTGCCCCTGAGCTCCTTTCTTCACCTCGCTTTCTTGTGAGCTAGCTGCAACACCGCAGGATTGCTTCAGGCCCTAATCTTGTTCCGGCACGGCACGCTGAGCCTTTGGTTAATTCCTCTTCCTGGTGGGAAATGAGAGTTAAATTTAGCCGTCCAGACACCTCCAGCTAGTCTCTCATTGGTTCTCCCTATTCCTGTTCATCTTCCGCAGAAATTGCAAACTGGGCCAAACAGGAGGTTAAAGGCACTGACTCTCCAAGTCGGGAGAGTGTTAGTAAAGCGTCTGGAATGTTGCACCCGAGTACCAGGGGACGAGAACTGAGACATATTGGAACACGTCTCCCGATCACACGGTTGATCATACTCTGGGTTCCACATGCATGTTTCAGCTGAAGGAAGAATCCCTTAAACCTGGAGAGTTGAGACCTGTGGAATGGGTACCATGCAATATGACTTCAAAGGGTCTTCATTTGCTCACCGAACCTCTCCAATCCTATCACTGCTGCGTTTATGTCCCTGTACACACGTTAAATTCTCTTTTGGAGACATAGCGATCCATATGTTTTAAGATACTTACTAGTCAGGTACGTTCTTAGGCGTTTAATATGGGGTGTTGAGTCCATTTCGTTGAGCAAGGAGTAGCTCTTGTCTATTACATATTTGGCTTAAGGAACTTTATCTGTGCTCATTTCAATCTCTGGTTTTATGCAGCACCACAACTCACCTTTCCCCTTAAGCAAGCATACGTTGGTTTTCTAAATTTGAGACCCTGTTCTGTTTTGTAATCCAGTTCCTGTGTAGCCAAGATGACATTCCGTGTATTAGTGATATCTTATGATGTTTCTTTTTCTGTGTGACTTATTTCAGTTAGAATCATCATACCTGAAACCACTCATTATGCTGCTACGGGCCTGATGACATAGATGTCACTGCTGAGTGATACTGCATTGTACATAAATACCACAACTTCTTTATCCATTTTTCACTTTCTGCGATATTGAACTTGTCTCGTAAACGAGGTTCTTGTAAACAGAGTCATCCCAAACATTGGTGTGGCTGTGTCTTTTTGATTTTAATTTCCCTAAGTTATAGGACCATAAGTGGAAGTGCCCTAGGTTCTGTTGCTTTGTTTTTTAGATGTTTCAGGAAACACCATACACTTCTCCCGAGTGGCTGTTGGCAATTTACATCCCGCCCATCAGCATAACAAGGCTCCCAGTTCTCCATGGCCTGTCCTGCCTTTCTGGATTTTACACTGTTTTCAGATGGCCCTTTTGACCGGGGGGAAGTGAGACTTCATTGTAGTGCAGATTTCCTTTGCAAGCTTGCTTGGTTGGCCAAAAAGGGCGTATGCGTTTTTTCCTGAATATATTCAGGAAAAAACGCATACGCCCTTTTTGGCCAAGTGCATCATTGTGGACGTTCTGCCTCTTTTCCTCTGCTTTAAATGCAATTCCAGTCTACCTCCTGAAATCGGTTTCCTGCAATTCTGCCCCGCTTTCAAGTCCTCTTGGCAGCCTTACTTCAGTATATTTTTGGACGAGAGCTGTCATTTATAACTCTGCAGGTTTGTGAATTAAAGTGCCCCTGAGCTCCTTTCTTCAACTCGCTTTCTTGTGAGCTGGCCGCAACACCGCAGGATTGCTTCAGGCCCTAATGTGGTTCCGGCACGGCACGCTGAGCCTTTGGTTAATTCCTCTTCCTGGTGGGAAATGAGAGTTAAATTTGCCCGTGCAGACACCTCCAGCTAGTCTCTCATTGGTTCTCCCTATTCCTCTTCATCTTCCACAGAAATTGCAAACTGGGCCAAACAGGAGGTTAAAGGCACTGACTCTCCAAGTCGGGAGAGTGTTAGTAAAGCGTCTGGAATGTTGCACCCGAGTACCAGGGGACGAGAACTGAGACATATTGGAACACGTCTCCCGATCACACGGTTGATCATACTCTGGGTTCCACATGCATGTTTTAGCTGAAGGAAGAATCCCTTAAACCTGGAGAGTTGAGACCCGTGGAATGGGTACCATGCAATATGACTTCAAAGGGTCTTCATTTGCTCACCGAACCTCACCAATCCTATGAGCCCCAAGTGTCCAGCCTTATGTGTCACCCAGCTCTGGGTTTAGATGCTGTAAATCCAGGTTGCATCACAAGCCTTGAATGAATTACTTAACTATTGCTCTCTATTTCACTGTCATTGTGTTTTGTTCCAGAAATTAATTTTTATTATGGGATTTAGCTGATTTTCACAGATACGTTAATGCCGCTGTACAGACGCTTGATTCTCTTATGGAGATATATAAATCCATAGGTTTTATGATTCTTACTAGTCAGGTATATTCCTAGGCATTGAATATGGGGTATTGAGTCCATTTCGTTGAGCAAGGACTAGCTCTTGTCTATTACATATTTGGCTTAAGGAACTTTATCTGTGCTCATTTCAATCTCTGGTTTTATGCAGCACCACAACTCACCTTTCCCCTTAAGCAAGCATACGTTGGTTTTCTAAATTTGAGACCCTGTTCTGTTTTGTAATCCAGTTCCTGTGTAGCCAAGATGACATTCCGTGTATTAGTGATATCTTATGATGTTTCTTTTTCTGTGTGACTTATTTCAGGTAGAATCATCATACCTGAAACCACTCATTATGCTGCTACGGGCCTGATGACATAGATGTCACTGCTGAGTGATACTGCATTGTACATAAATACCACAACTTCTTTATCCATTTTTCACTTTCTGCGATATTGAACTTGTCTCGTAAACGAGGTTCTTGTAAACAGAGTCATCCCAAACATTGGTGTGGCTGTGTCTTTTTGATTTTAATTTCCCTAAGCTATAGGACCATAAGTGGAAGTGCCCTAGGCTCTGTTGCTTTGTTTTTTAGATGTTTCAGGAAACACCATACACTTCTCCCGAGTGGCTGTTGGCAATTTACATCCCGCTCATCAGCATAACAAGGCTCCCAGTTCTCCATGGCCTGTCCTGCCTTCTGGATTTTACACTTTTTTCAGATGGCCCTTTTGACCGGGGGGAAGTGAGACTTCATTGTAGTGCAGATTTCCTTTGCAAGCTTGCTTGGTTGGCCAAAAAGGGCATATGCGTTTTTTCCTGAATATATTCAGGAAAAAACGCATATGCCCTTTTTGGCCAAGTGCATCATTGTGGACGTTCTGTCTCTTTTCCTCTGCTTTAAATGCAATTCCAGTCTACCTCCTGAAATCGGTTTCCTGCAATTCTGCCCCGCTTTCAAGTCCTCTTGGCAGCCTTACTTCAGTATATTTTTGGACGAGAGCTGTCATTTATAACTCTGCAGGTTTGTGAATTACAGTGCCCCTGAGCTCCTTTCTTCACCTCGCTTTCTTGTGAGCTGGCTGCAACACCGCAGGATTGCTTCAGGCCCTAATCTTGTTCCGGCACGGCACGCTGAGCCTTTGGTTAATTCCTCTTCCTGGTGGGAAATGAGAGTTAAATTTAGCCGTCCAGACACCTCCAGCTAGTCTCTCATTGGTTCTCCCTATTCCTGTTCATCTTCCGCAGAAATTGCAAACTGGGCCAAACAGGAGGTTAAAGGCACTGACTCTCCAAGTCGGGAGAGTGTTAGTAAAGCGTCTGGAATGTTGCACCCGAGTACCAGGGGACGAGAACTGAGACATATTGGAACACGTCTCCCGATCACACGGTTGATCATACTCTGGGTTCCACATGCATGTTTCAGCTGAAGGAAGAATCCCTTAAACCTGGAGAGTTGAGACCTGTGGAATGGGTACCATGCAATATGACTTCAAAGGGTCTTCATTTGCTCACCGAACCTCTCCAATCCTATCACTGCTGCGTTTATGTCCCTGTACACACGTTAAATTCTCTTTTGGAGACATAGCGATCCATATGTTTTAAGATACTTACTAGTCAGGTACGTTCTTAGGCGTTTAATATGGGGTGTTGAGTCCATTTCGTTGAGCAAGGAGTAGCTCTTGTCTATTACATATTTGGCTTAAGGAACTTTATCTGTGCTCATTTCAATCTCTGGTTTTATGCAGCACCACAACTCACCTTTCCCCTTAAGCAAGCATACGTTGGTTTTCTAAATTTGAGACCCTGTTCTGTTTTGTAATCCAGTTCCTGTGTAGCCAAGATGACATTCCGTGTATTAGTGATATCTTATGATGTTTCTTTTTCTGTGTGACTTATTTCAGTTAGAATCATCATACCTGAAACCACTCATTATGCTGCTACGGGCCTGATGACATAGATGTCACTGCTGAGTGATACTGCATTGTACATAAATACCACAACTTCTTTATCCATTTTTCACTTTCTGCGATATTGAACTTGTCTCGTAAACGAGGTTCTTGTAAACAGAGTCATCCCAAACATTGGTGTGGCTGTGTCTTTTTGATTTTAATTTCCCTAAGTTATAGGACCATAAGTGGAAGTGCCCTAGGTTCTGTTGCTTTGTTTTTTAGATGTTTCAGGAAACACCATACACTTCTCCCGAGTGGCTGTTGGCAATTTACATCCCGCCCATCAGCATAACAAGGCTCCCAGTTCTCCATGGCCTGTCCTGCCTTTCTGGATTTTACACTGTTTTCAGATGGCCCTTTTGACCGGGGGGAAGTGAGACTTCATTGTAGTGCAGATTTCCTTTGCAAGCTTGCTTGGTTGGCCAAAAAGGGCGTATGCGTTTTTTCCTGAATATATTCAGGAAAAAACGCATACGCCCTTTTTGGCCAAGTGCATCATTGTGGACGTTCTGCCTCTTTTCCTCTGCTTTAAATGCAATTCCAGTCTACCTCCTGAAATCGGTTTCCTGCAATTCTGCCCCGCTTTCAAGTCCTCTTGGCAGCCTTACTTCAGTATATTTTTGGACGAGAGCTGTCATTTATAACTCTGCAGGTTTGTGAATTAAAGTGCCCCTGAGCTCCTTTCTTCAACTCGCTTTCTTGTGAGCTGGCCGCAACACCGCAGGATTGCTTCAGGCCCTAATGTGGTTCCGGCACGGCACGCTGAGCCTTTGGTTAATTCCTCTTCCTGGTGGGAAATGAGAGTTAAATTTGCCCGTGCAGACACCTCCAGCTAGTCTCTCATTGGTTCTCCCTATTCCTCTTCATCTTCCACAGAAATTGCAAACTGGGCCAAACAGGAGGTTAAAGGCACTGACTCTCCAAGTCGG
The DNA here is from genome assembly GCF_964374135.1 of Grampus griseus. Classification (NCBI taxonomy): domain Eukaryota; kingdom Metazoa; phylum Chordata; class Mammalia; order Artiodactyla; family Delphinidae; genus Grampus; species Grampus griseus. The sequence continues at coordinate 502,488 of NW_028133320.1, forward strand.
GAGAGTGTTAGTAAAGCGTCTGGAATGTTGCACCCGAGTACCAGGGGACGAGAACTGAGACATATTGGAACACGTCTCCCGATCACACGGTTGATCATACTCTGTGATCCACATGCATGTTTTAGCTGAAGGAAGAATCCCTTAAACCTGGAGAGTTGAGACCCGTGGAATGGGTACCATGCAATATGACTTCAAAGGGTCTTCATTTGCTCACCGAACCTCACCAATCCTATGAGCCCCAAGTGTCCAGCCTTATGTGTCACCCAGCTCTGGGTTTAGATGCTGTAAATCCAGGTTGCATCACAAGCCTTGAATGAATTACTTAACTATTGCTCTCTATTTCACTGTCATTGTGTTTTGTTCCAGAAATTAATTTTTATTATGAGATTTAGCTGATTTTCACAGATACGTTAATGCCACTGTACAGACGCTTGATTCTCTTATGGAGATATATAAATCCATAGGTTTTATGATTCTTACTAGTCAGGTATATTCCTAGGCATTGAATATGGGGTATTGAGTCCATTTCGTTGAGCAAGGACTAGCTCTTGTCTATTACATATTTGGCTTAAGGAACTTTATCTGTGCTCATTTCAATCTCTGGTTTTATGCAGCACCACAACTCACCTTTCCCCTTAAGCAAGCATACGTTGGTTTTCTAAATTTGAGACCCTGTTCTGTTTTGTAATCCAGTTCCTGTGTAGCCAAGATGACATTCCGTGTATTAGTGATATCTTATGATGTTTCTTTTTCTGTGTGACTTATTTCAGGTAGAATCATCATACCTGAAACCACTCATTATGCTGCTACGGGCCTGATGACATAGATGTCACTGCTGAGTGATACTGCATTGTACATAAATACCACAACTTCTTTATCCATTTTTCACTTTCTGCGATATTGAACTTGTCTCGTAAACGAGGTTCTTGTAAACAGAGTCATCCCAAACATTGGTGTGGCTGAGTCTTTTTGATTTTAATTTCCCTAAGCTATAGGACCATAAGTGGAAGTGCCCTAGGCTCTGTTGCTTTGTTTTTTAGATGTTTCAGGAAACACCATACACTTCTCCCGAGTGGCTGTTGGCAATTTACATCCCGCCCATCAGCATAACAAGGCTCCCAGTTCTCCATGGCCTGTCCTACCTTTCTGGATTTTACACTTTTTTCAGATGGCCCTTTTGACCGGGGGGAAGTGAGACTTCATTGTAGTGCAGATTTCCTTTGCAAGCTTGCTTGGTTGGCCAAAAAGGGCGTATGCGTTTTTTCCTGAATATATTCAGGAAAAAACGCATATGCCCTTTTTGGCCAAGTGCATCATTGTGGACGTTCTGTCTCTTTTCCTCTGCTTTAAATGCAATTCCAGTCTACCTCCTGAAATCGGTTTCCTGCAATTCTGCCCCGCTTTCAAGTCCTCTTGGCAGCCTTACTTCAGTATATTTTTGGACGAGAGCTGTCATTTATAACTCTGCAGGTTTGTGAACTACAGTGCCCCTGAGCTCCTTTCTTCACCTCGCTTTCTTGTGAGCTGGCTGCAACACCGCAGGATTGCTTCAGGCCCTAATCTTGTTCCGGCACGGCACGCTGAGCCTTTGGTTAATTCCTCTTCCTGGTGGGAAATGAGAGTTAAATTTAGCCGTCCAGACACCTCCAGCTAGTCTCTCATTGGTTCTCCCTATTCCTGTTCATCTTCCGCAGAAATTGCAAACTGGGCCAAACAGGAGGTTAAAGGCACTGACTCTCCAAGTCGGGAGAGTGTTAGTAAAGCGTCTGGAATGTTGCACCCGAGTACCAGGGGACGAGAACTGAGACATATTGGAACACGTCTCCTGATCACACGGTTGATCATACTCTGGGTTCCACATGCATGTTTTAGCTGAAGGAAGAATCCCTTAAACCTGGAGAGTTGAGACCCGTGGAATGGGTACCATGCAATATGACTTCAAAGGGTCTTCATTTGCTCACTGAACCTCTCCAATCCTATCACTGCTGCGTTTATGCCCCTGTACACACGCTTGATTCTCTTTCGGAGACATAGCAATGCATAGGTTTTAAGATACTTACTAGTCAGGTACATTCTTAGGCGTTTAATATGAGGTGTTGAGTCCATTTCGTTGAGCAAGGAGTAGCTCTTGTCTATTCCATATTTGGCTTAAGGAACTTTATCTGTGCTCATTTCAATCTCTGGTTTTAGGCAGCACCCCAACTCACCTTTCCCCTTAGCAAGCATAAGTTGGTTTTCTAAATTTGAGACCCTGTTCTGTTTTGTAATTCAGTTCCTGTGTAGCCAAGTTTACATTCCGTGTATTAGTGATATCTTATGATGTTTCTTTTTCTGTGTGACTTATTTCAGTTAGAATCATCATACCTGAATCCACTCATTATGCTGCTACGGGCCTGATGACATAGATTTCATTGCTGAGTGATATTGCATTGTACGTAAGTACCACAACTTCTTTATCCATTACTCACTTTCTGCGATATTGAACTTGTACCATAAACGAGGTTCTTGTAAACAGAGCCATCCCAAACTTTGGGGTGGCTGTGTCTTTTTGGTTTTAATTTCCCTAAGCTATAGGACCATTAGTGGAAGTGCCCTAGGCTCTGTTGCTTTGTTTTTTAGATGTTTCAGGAAACACCATACACTTCTCCCGAGTGGCTGTTGGCAATTTACATCCCGCTCATCAGCATAACAAGGCTCCCAGTTCTCCATGGCCTGTCCTGCCTTCTGGATTTTACACTTTTTTCAGATGGCCCTTTTGACCGGGGGGAAGTGAGACTTCATTGTAGTGCAGATTTCCTTTGCAAGCTTGCTTGGTTGGCCAAAAAGGGCATATGCGTTTTTTCCTGAATATATTCAGGAAAAAACGCATATGCCCTTTTTGGCCAAGTGCATCATTGTGGACGTTCTGTCTCTTTTCCTATGCTTTAAATGCAATTCCAGTCTACCTCCTGAAATCGGTTTCCTGCAATTCTGCCCCGCTTTCAAGTCCTCTTGGCAGCCTTACTTCAGTATATTTTTGGACGATAGCTGTCATTTATAACTCTGCAGGTTTGTGAACTACAGTGCCCCTGAGCTCCTTTCTTCACCTCGCTTTCTTGTGAGCTGGCTGCAACACCGCAGGATTGCTTCAGGCCCTAATCTTGTTCCGGCACGGCACGCTGAGCCTTTGGTTAATTCCTCTTCCTGGTGGGAAATGAGAGTTAAATTTAGCCGTCCAGACACCTCCAGCTAGTCTCTCATTGGTTCTCCCTATTCCTGTTCATCTTCCGCAGAAATTGCAAACTGGGCCAAACAGGAGGTTAAAGGCACTGACTCTCCAAGTCGGGAGAGTGTTAGTAAAGCGTCTGGAATGTTGCACCCGAGTACCAGGGGACGAGAACTGAGACATATTGGAACACGTCTCCTGATCACACGGTTGATCATACTCTGGGTTCCACATGCATGTTTTAGCTGAAGAAATAATCCCTTTAACCTGGAGAGTTGAGACCCGTGGAATGGGTACCATGCAATATGACTTCAAAGGGTCTTCATTTGCTCACCGAACCTCTCCAATCCTATCACTGCTGCGTTTATGTCCCTGTACACACGTTAAATTCTCTTTTGGAGACATAGCGATCCATATGTTTTAAGATACTTACTAGTCAGGTACGTTCTTAGGCGTTTAATATGGGGTGTTGAGTCCATTTCGTTGAGCAAGGAGTAGCTCTTGTCTATTACATATTTGGCTTAAGGAACTTTATCTGTGCTCATTTCAATCTCTGGTTTTATGCAGCACCACAACTCACCTTTCCCCTTAAGCAAGCATACGTTGGTTTTCTAAATTTGAGACCCTGTTCTGTTTTGTAATCCAGTTCCTGTGTAGCCAAGATGACATTCCGTGTATTAGTGATATCTTATGATGTTTCTTTTTCTGTGTGACTTATTTCAGGTAGAATCATCATACCTGAAACCACTCATTATGCTGCTACGGGCCTGATGACATAGATGTCACTGCTGAGTGATACTGCATTGTACATAAATACCACAACTTCTTTATCCATTTTTCACTTTCTGCGATATTGAACTTGTCTCGTAAACGAGGTTCTTGTAAACAGAGCCATCCCAAACATTGGTGTGGCTGTGTGTTTTTGATTTTAATTTCCCTAAGCTATAGGACCATAAGTGGAAGTGCCCTAGGCTCTGTTGCTTTGTTTTTTAGATGTTTCAGGAAACACCATACACTTCTCCCGAGTGGCTGTTGGCAATTTATATCCCGCCCATCAGCATAACAAGGCTCCCAGTTCTCCATGGCCTGTCCTGCCTTTCTGGATTTTACACTGTTTTCAGATGGTCCTTTTGACCGGGGGGAAGTGAGACTTCATTGTAGTGCAGATTTCCTTTGGAAGCTTGCTTGGTTGGCCAAAAAGGGCGTATGCGTTTTTTCCTGAATATATTCAGGAAAAAACGCATACGCCCTTTTTGGCCAAGTGCATCATTGTGGACGTTCTGTCTCTTTTCCTCTGCTTTAAATGCAATTCCAGTCTACCTCCTGAAATCGGTTTCCTGCAATTCTGCCCCGCTTTCAAGTCCTCTTGGCAGCCTTACTTCAGTATATTTTTGGACGATAGCTGTCATTTATAACTCTGCAGGTTTGTGAATTACAGTGCCCCTGAGTTCCTTTCTTCACCTCGCTTTCTTGTGAGCTGGCTGCAACACCGCAGGATTGCTTCAGGCCCTAATCTTGTTCCGGCACGGCACGCTGAGCCTTTGGTTAATTCCTCTTCCTGGTGGGAAATGAGAGTTAAATATAGCCGTCCAGACACCTCCAGCTAGTCTCTCATTGGTTCTCCCTATTCCTGTTCATCTTCCGCAGAAATTGCAAACTGGGCCAAACAGGAGGTTAAAGGCACTGACTCTCCAAGTCGGGAGAGTGTTAGTAAAGCGTCTGGAATGTTGCACCCGAGTACCAGGGGACGAGAACTGAGACATATTGGAACACGTCTCCCGATCACACGGTTGATCATACTCTGGGTTCCACATGCATGTTTTAGCTGAAGGAAGAATCCCTTAAACCTGGAGAGTTGAGACCTGTGGAATGGGTACCATGCAATATGACTTCAAAGGGTCTTCATTTGCTCACCGAACCTCTCCAATCCTATCACTGCTGCGTTTATGTCCCTGTACACACGTTAAATTCTCTTTTGGAGACATAGCGATCCATATGTTTTAAGATACTTACTAGTCAGGTACGTTCTTAGGCGTTTCATATGGGGTGTTGAGTCCATTTCGTTGAGCAAGGAGTAGCTCTTGTCTATTACATATTTGGCTTAAGGAACTTTATCTGTGCTCATTTCAATCTCTGGTTTTATGCAGCACCACAACTCACCTTTCCCCTTAAGCAAGCATACGTTGGTTTTCTAAATTTGAGACCCTGTTCTGTTTTGTAATCCATTTCCTCTGTAGCCAAGATGACATTCCGTGTATTAGTGATATCTTATGATGTTTCTTTTTCTGTGTGACTTATTTCAGGTAGAATCATCATACCTGAAACCACTCATTATGCTGCTACGGGCCTGATGACATAGATGTCACTGCTGAGTGATACTGCATTGTACATAAATACCACAACTTCTTTATCCATTTTTCACTTTCTGCGATATTGAACTTGTCTCGTAAACGAGGTTCTTGTAAACAGAGTCATCCCAAACATTGGTGTGGCTGTGTCTTTTTGATTTTAATTTCCCTAAGCTATAGGACCATAAGTGGAAGTGCCCTAGGCTCTGTTGCTTTGTTTTTTAGATGTTTCAGGAAACACCATACACTTCTCCCGAGTGGCTGTTGGCAATTTACATCCCGCTCATCAGCATAACAAGGCTCCCAGTTCTCCATGGCCTGTCCTGCCTTCTGGATTTTACACTGTTTTCAGATGGCCCTTTTGACCGGGGGGAAGTGAGACTTCATTGTAGTGCAGATTTCCTTTGCAAGCTTGCTTGGTTGGCCAAAAAGGGCATATGCGTTTTTTCCTGAATATATTCAGGAAAAAACGCATATGCCCTTTTTGGCCAAGTGCATCATTGTGGACGTTCTGTCTCTTTTCCTATGCTTTAAATGCAATTCCAGTCTACCTCCTGAAATCGGTTTCCTGCAATTCTGCCCCGCTTTCAAGTCCTCTTGGCAGCCTTACTTCAGTATATTTTTGGACGATAGCTGTCATTTATAACTCTGCAGGTTTGTGAACTACAGTGCCCCTGAGCTCCTTTCTTCACCTCGCTTTCTTGTGAGCTGGCTGCAACACCGCAGGATTGCTTCAGGCCCTAATCTTGTTCCGGCACGGCACGCTGAGCCTTTGGTTAATTCCTCTTCCTGGTGGGAAATGAGAGTTAAATTTAGCCGTCCAGACACCTCCAGCTAGTCTCTCATTGGTTCTCCCTATTCCTGTTCATCTTCCGCAGAAATTGCAAACTGGGCCAAACAGGAGGTTAAAGGCACTGACTCTCCAAGTCGGGAGAGTGTTAGTAAAGCGTCTGGAATGTTGCACCCGAGTACCAGGGGACGAGAACTGAGACATATTGGAACACGTCTCCTGATCACACGGTTGATCATACTCTGGGTTCCACATGCATGTTTTAGCTGAAGAAATAATCCCTTTAACCTGGAGAGTTGAGACCCGTGGAATGGGTACCATGCAATATGACTTCAAAGGGTCTTCATTTGCTCACCGAACCTCTCCAATCCTATCACTGCTGCGTTTATGTCCCTGTACACACGTTAAATTCTCTTTTGGAGACATAGCGATCCATATGTTTTAAGATACTTACTAGTCAGGTACGTTCTTAGGCGTTTAATATGGGGTGTTGAGTCCATTTCGTTGAGCAAGGAGTAGCTCTTGTCTATTACATATTTGGCTTAAGGAACTTTATCTGTGCTCATTTCAATCTCTGGTTTTAGGCAGCACCCCAACTCACCTTTCCCCTTAAGCAAGCATACGTTGGTTTTCTAAATTTGAGACCCTGTTCTGTTTTGAAATCCAGTTCCTGTGTAGCCAAGATGACATTCCGTGTATTAGTGATATCTTATGATGTTTCTTTTTCTGTGTGACTTATTTCAGGTAGAATCATCATACCTGAAACCACTCATTATGCTGCTACGGGCCTGATGACATAGATGTCACTGCTGAGTGATACTGCATTGTACATAAATACCACAACTTCTTTATCCATTTTTCACTTTCTGCGATATTGAACTTGTCTCGTAAACGAGGTTCTTGTAAACAGAGTCATCCCAAACATTGGTGTGGCTGTGTCTTTTTGATTTTAATTTCCCTAAGCTATAGGACCATAAGTGGAAGTGCCCTAGGCTCTGTTGCTTTGTTTTTTAGATGTTTCAGGAAACACCATACACTTCTCCCGAGTGGCTGTTGGCAATTTACATCCCGCCCATCAGCATAACAAGGCTCCCAGTTCTCCATGGCCTGTCCTGCCTTTCTGGATTTTACACTGTTTTCAGATGGCCCTTTTGACCGGGGGGAAGTGAGACTTCATTGTAGTGCAGATTTCCTTTGCAAGCTTGCTTGGTTGGCCAAAAAGGGCGTATGCGTTTTTTCCTGAATATATTCAGGAAAAAACGCATACGCCCTTTTTGGCCAAGTGCATCATTGTGGACGTTCTGCCTCTTTTCCTCTGCTTTAAATGCAATTCCAGTCTACCTCCTGAAATCGGTTTCCTGCAATTCTGCCCCGCTTTCAAGTCCTCTTGGCAGCCTTACTTCAGTATATTTTTGGACGAGAGCTGTCATTTATAACTCTGCAGGTTTGTGAATTACAGTGCCCCTGAGCTCCTTTCTTCAACTCGCTTTCTTGTGAGCTGGCCGCAACACCGCAGGATTGCTTCAGGCCCTAATCTGGTTCCGGCACGGCACGCTGAGCCTTTGGTTAATTCCTCTTCCTGGTGGGAAATGAGAGTTAAATTTGCCCGTGCAGACACCTCCAGCTAGTCTCTCATTGGTTCTCCCTATTCCTCTTCATCTTCCACAGAAATTGCAAACTGGGCCAAACAGGAGGTTAAAGGCACTGACTCTCCAAGTCGGGAGAGTGTTAGTAAAGCGTCTGGAATGTTGCACCCGAGTACCAGGGGACGAGAACTGAGACATATTTGAACACGTCTCCCGATCACACGGTTGATCATACTCTGTGTTCCACATGCATGTTTTAGCTGAAGGAAGAATCCCTTAAACCTGGAGAGTTGAGACCCGTGGAATGGGTACCATGCAATATGACTTCAAAGGGTCTTCATTTGCTCACCGAATCTCACCAATCCTATGAGCTCCAAGTGTCCAGCCTTATGTGTCACCCAGCTCTGGGTTTAGATGCTGTAAATCCAGGTTGCATCACAAGCCTTGAATGAATTACTTAACTATTGCTCTCTATTTCACTGTCATTGTGTTTTGTTCCAGAAATTAATTTTTATTATGGGATTCAGCTGATTTTCACAGATACGTTAATGCCGCTGTACAGACGCTTGATTCTCTTATGGAGATATATAAATCCATAGGTTTTATGATTCTTACTAGTCAGGTATATTCCTAGGCATTGAATATGGGGTATTGAGTCCATTTCGTTGAGCAAGGACTAGCTCTTGTCTATTACATATTTGGCTTAAGGAACTTTATCTGTGCTCATTTCAATCTCTGGTTTTATGCAGCACCACAACTCACCTTTCCCCTTAAGCAAGCATACGTTGGTTTTCTAAATTTGAGACCCTGTTCTGTTTTGTAATCCAGTTCCTGTGTAGCCAAGATGACATTCCGTGTATTAGTGATATCTTATGATGTTTCTTTTTCTGTGTGACTTATTTCAGTTAGAATCATCATACCTGAAACCACTCATTATGCTGCTACGGGCCTGATGACATAGATGTCACTGCTGAGTGATACTGCATTGTACATAAATACCACAACTTCTTTATCCATTTTTCACTTTCTGCAATATTGAACTTGTCTCGTAAACGAGGTTCTTGTAAACAGAGTCATCCCAAACATTGGTGTGGCTGTGTCTTTTTGATTTTAATTTCCCTAAGCTATAGGACCATAAGTGGAAGTGCCCTAGGCTCTGTTGCTTTGTTTTCTAGATGTTTCAGGAAACACCATACACTTCTCCCGAGTGGCTGTTGGCAATTTACATCCCGCTCATCAGCATAACAAGGCTCCCAGTTCTCCATGGCCTGTCCTGCCTTCTGGATTTTACACTTTTTTCAGATGGCCCTTTTGACCGGGGGGAAGTGAGACTTCATTGTAGTGCAGATTTCCTTTGCAAGCTTGCTTGGTTGGCCAAAAAGGGCATATGCGTTTTTTCCTGAATATATTCAGGAAAAAACGCATATGCCCTTTTTGGCCAAGTGCATCATTGTGGACGTTCTGTCTCTTTTCCTATGCTTTAAATGCAATTCCAGTCTACCTCCTGAAATCGGTTTCCTGCAATTCTGCCCCGCTTTCAAGTCCTCTTGGCAGCCTTACTTCAGTATATTTTTGGACGATAGCTGTCATTTATAACTCTGCAGGTTTGTGAATTACAGTGCCCCTGAGCTCCTTTCTTCACCTCGCTTTCTTGTGAGCTGGCTGCAACACCGCAGGATTGCTTCAGGCCCTAATCTTGTTCCGGCACGGCACGCTGAGCCTTTGGTTAATTCCTCTTCCTGGTGGGAAATGAGAGTTAAATTTAGCCGTCCAGACACCTCCAGCTAGTCTCTCATTGGTTCTCCCTATTCCTGTTCATCTTCCGCAGAAATTGCAAACTGGGCCAAACAGGAGGTTAAAGGCACTGACTCTCCAAGTCGGGAGAGTGTTAGTAAAGCGTCTGGAATGTTGCACCCGAGTACCAGGGGACGAGAACTGAGACATATTGGAACACGTCTCCCGATCACACGGTTGATCATACTCTGGGTTCCACATGCATGTTTCAGCTGAAGGAAGAATCCCTTAAACCTGGAGAGTTGAGACCTGTGGAATGGGTACCATGCAATATGACTTCAAAGGGTCTTCATTTGCTCACCGAACCTCTCCAATCCTATCACTGCTGCGTTTATGTCCCTGTACACACGTTAAATTCTCTTTTGGAGACATAGCGATCCATATGTTTTAAGATACTTACTAGTCAGGTACGTTCTTAGGCGTTTAATATGGGGTGTTGAGTCCATTTCGTTGAGCAAGGAGTAGCTCTTGTCTATTACATATTTGGCTTAAGGAACTTTATCTGTGCTCATTTCAATCTCTGGTTTTATGCAGCACCACAACTCACCTTTCCCCTTAAGCAAGCATACGTTGGTTTTCTAAATTTGAGACCCTGTTCTGTTTTGTAATCCAGTTCCTGTGTAGCCAAGATGACATTCCGTGTATTAGTGATATCTTATGATGTTTCTTTTTCTGTGTGACTTATTTCAGGTAGAATCATCATACCTGAAACCACTCATTATGCTGCTACGGGCCTGATGACATAGATGTCACTGCTGAGTGATACTGCATTGTACATAAATACCACAACTTCTTTATCCATTTTTCACTTTCTGCGATATTGCACTTGTCTCGTAAACGAGGTTCTTGTAAACAGAGTCATCCCAAACATTGGTGTGGCTGTGTCTTTTTGATTTTAATTTCCCTAAGCTATAGGACCATAAGTGGAAGTGCCCTAGGCTCTGTTGCTTTGTTTTTTAGATGTTTCAGGAAACACCATACACTTCTCCCGAGTGGCTGTTGGCAATTTACATCCCGCCCATCAGCATAACAAGGCTCCCAGTTCTCCATGGCCTGTCCTGCCTTTCTGGATTTTACACTGTTTTCAGATGGCCCTTTTGACCGGGGGGAAGTGAGACTTCATTGTAGTGCAGATTTCCTTTGCAAGCTTGCTTGGTTGGCCAAAAAGGGCGTATGCGTTTTTTCCTGAATATATTCAGGAAAAAACGCATACGCCCTTTTTGGCCAAGTGCATCATTGTGGACGTTCTGCCTCTTTTCCTCTGCTTTAAATGCAATTCCAGTCTACCTCCTGAAATCGGTTTCCTGCAATTCTGCCCCGCTTTCAAGTCCTCTTGGCAGCCTTACTTCAGTATATTTTTGGACGAGAGCTGTCATTTATAACTCTGCAGGTTTGTGAATTACAGTGCCCCTGAGCTCCTTTCTTCAACTCGCTTTCTTGTGAGCTGGCCGCAACACCGCAGGATTGCTTCAGGCCCTAATCTGGTTCCGGCACGGCACGCTGAGCCTTTGGTTAATTCCTCTTCCTGGTGGGAAATGAGAGTTAAATTTGCCCGTGCAGACACCTCCAGCTAGTCTCTCATTGGTTCTCCCTATTCCTCTTCATCTTCCACAGAAATTGCAAACTGGGCCAAACAGGAGTTTAAAGGCACTGACTCTCCAAGTCGGGAGAGTGTTAGTAAAGCGTCTGGAATGTTGCACCCGAGTACCAGGGGACGAGAACTGAGACATATTGGAACACGTCTCCCGATCACACGGTTGATCATACTCTGGGTTCCACATGCATGTTTTAGCTGAAGGAAGAATCCCTTAAACCTGGAGAGTTGAGACCCGTGGAATGGGTACCATGCAATATGACTTCAAAGGGTCTTCATTTGCTCACCGAACCTCACCAATCCTATGAGCCCCAAGTGTCCAGCCTTATGTGTCACCCAGCTCTGGGTTTAGATGCTGTAAATCCAGGTTGCATCACAAGCCTTGAATGAATTACTTAACTATTGCTCTCTATTTCACTGTCATTGTGTTTTGTTCCAGAAATTAATTTTTATTATGGGATTTAGCTGATTTTCACAGATACGTTAATGCCGCTGTACAGACGCTTGATTCTCTTATGGAGATATATAAATCCATAGGTTTTATGATTCTTACTAGTCAGGTATATTCCTAGGCATTGAATATGGGGTATTGAGTCCATTTCGTTGAGCAAGGACTAGCTCTTGTCTATTACATATTTGGCTTAAGGAACTTTATCTGTGCTCATTTCAATCTCTGGTTTTATGCAGCACTACAACTCACCTTTCCCCTTAAGCAAGCATACGTTGGTTTTCTAAATTTGAGACCCTGTTCTGTTTTGTAATCCAGTTCCTGTGTAGCCAAGATGACATTCCGTGTATTAGTGATATCTTATGATGTTTCTTTTTCTGTGTGACTTATTTCAGTTAGAATCATCATACCTGAAACCACTCATTATGCTGCTACGGGCCTGATGACATAGATGTCACTGCTGAGTGATACTGCATTGTACATAAATACCACAACTTCTTTATCCATTTTTCACTTTCTGCGATATTGAACTTGTCTCGTAAACGAGGTTCTTGTAAACAGAGTCATCCCAAACATTGGTGTGGCTGTGTCTTTTTGATTTTAATTTCCCTAAGCTATAGGACCATAAGTGGAAGTGCCCTAGGCTCTGTTGCTTTGTTTTTTAGATGTTTCAGGAAACACCATACACTTCTCCCGAGTGGCTGTTGGCAATTTACATCCCGCTCATCAGCATAACAAGGCTCCCAGTTCTCCATGGCCTGTCCTGCCTTCTGGATTTTACACTTTTTTCTGATGGCCCTTTTGACCGGGGGGAAGTGAGACTTCATTGTAGTGCAGATTTCCTTTGCAAGCTTGCTTGGTTGGCCAAAAAGGGCATATGCGTTTTTTCCTGAATATATTCAGGAAAAAACGCATATGCCCTTTTTGGCCAAGTGCATCATTGTGGACGTTCTGTCTCTTTTCCTATGCTTTAAATGCAATTCCAGTCTACCTCCTGAAATCGGTTTCCTGCAATTCTGCCCCGCTTTCAAGTCCTCTTGGCAGCCTTACTTCAGTATATTTTTGGACGATAGCTGTCATTTATAACTCTGCAGGTTTGTGAATTACAGTGCCCCTGAGCTCCTTTCTTCACCTCGCTTTCTTGTGAGCTGGCTGCAACACCGCAGGATTGCTTCAGGCCCTAATCTTGTTCCGGCACGGCACGCTGAGCCTTTGGTTAATTCCTCTTCCTGGTGGGAAATGAGAGTTAAATTTAGCCGTCCAGACACCTCCAGCTAGTCTCTCATTGGTTCTCCCTATTCCTGTTCATCTTCCGCAGAAATTGCAAACTGGGCCAAACAGGAGGTTAAAGGCACTGACTCTCCAAGTCGGGAGAGTGTTAGTAAAGCGTCTGGAATGTTGCACCCGAGTACCAGGGGACGAGAACTGAGACATATTGGAACACGTCTCCCGATCACACGGTTGATCATACTCTGGGTTCCACATGCATGTTTCAGCTGAAGGAAGAATCCCTTAAACCTGGAGAGTTGAGACCTGTGGAATGGGTACCATGCAATATGACTTCAAAGGGTCTTCATTTGCTCACCGAACCTCTCCAATCCTATCACTGCTGCGTTTATGTCCCTGTACACACGTTAAATTCTCTTTTGGAGACATAGCGATCCATATGTTTTAAGATACTTACTAGTCAGGTACGTTCTTAGGCGTTTAATATGGGGTGTTGAGTCCATTTCGTTGAGCAAGGAGTAGCTCTTGTCTATTACATATTTGGCTTAAGGAACTTTATCTGTGCTCATTTCAATCTCTGGTTTTATGCAGCACCACAACTCACCTTTCCCCTTAAGCAAGCATACGTTGGTTTTCTAAATTTGAGACCCTGTTCTGTTTTGTAATCCAGTTCCTGTGTAGCCAAGATGACATTCCGTGTATTAGTGATATCTTATGATGTTTCTTTTTCTGTGTGACTTATTTCAGGTAGAATCATCATACCTGAAACCACTCATTATGCTGCTACGGGCCTGATGACATAGATGTCACTGCTGAGTGATACTGCATTGTACATAAATACCACAACTTCTTTATCCATTTTTCACTTTCTGCGATATTGCACTTGTCTCGTAAACGAGGTTCTTGTAAACAGAGTCATCCCAAACATTGGTGTGGCTGTGTCTTTTTGATTTTAATTTCCCTAAGCTATAGGACCATAAGTGGAAGTGCCCTAGGCTCTGTTGCTTTGTTTTTTAGATGTTTCAGGAAACACCATACACTTCTCCCGAGTGGCTGTTGGCAATTTACATCCCGCCCATCAGCATAACAAGGCTCCCAGTTCTCCATGGCCTGTCCTGCCTTTCTGGATTTTACACTGTTTTCAGATGGCCCTTTTGACCGGGGGGAAGTGAGACTTCATTGTAGTGCAGATTTCCTTTGCAAGCTTGCTTGGTTGGCCAAAAAGGGCGTATGCGTTTTTTCCTGAATATATTCAGGAAAAAACGCATACGCCCTTTTTGGCCAAGTGCATCATTGTGGACGTTCTGCCTCTTTTCCTCTGCTTTAACTGCAATTCCAGTCTACCTCCTGAAATCGGTTTCCTGCAATTCTGCCCCGCTTTCAAGTCCTCTTGGCAGCCTTACTTCAGTATATTTTTGGACGAGAGCTGTCATTTATAACTCTGCAGGTTTGTGAATTACAGTGCCCCTGAGCTCCTTTCTTCAACTCGCTTTCTTGTGAGCTGGCCGCAACACCGCAGGATTGCTTCAGGCCCTAATCTGGTTCCGGCACGGCACGCTGAGCCTTTGGTTAATTCCTCTTCCTGGTGGGAAATGAGAGTTAAATTTGCCCGTCCAGACACCTCCAGCTAGTCTCTCATTGGTTCTCCCTATTCCTCTTCATCTTCCACAGAAATTGCAAACTGGGCCAAACAGGAGTTTAAAGGCACTGACTCTCCAAGTCGGGAGAGTGTTAGTAAAGCGTCTGGAATGTTGCACCCGAGTACCAGGGGACGAGAACTGAGACATATTGGAACACGTCTCCCGATCACACGGTTGATCATACTCTGGGTTCCACATGCATGTTTTAGCTGAAGGAAGAATCCCTTAAACCTGGAGAGTTGAGACCCGTGGAATGGGTACCATGCAATATGACTTCAAAGGGTCTTCATTTGCTCACCGAACCTCACCAATCCTATGAGCCCCAAGTGTCCAGCCTTATGTGTCACCCAGCTCTGGGTTTAGATGCTGTAAATCCAGGTTGCATCACAAGCCTTGAATGAATTACTTAACTATTGCTCTCTATTTCACTGTCATTGTGTTTTGTTCCAGAAATTAATTTTTATTATGGGATTTAGCTGATTTTCACAGATACGTTAATGCCGCTGTACAGACGCTTGATTCTCTTATGGAGATATATAAATCCATAGGTTTTATGATTCTTACTAGTCAGGTATATTCCTAGGCATTGAATATGGGGTATTGAGTCCATTTCGTTGAGCAAGGACTAGCTCTTGTCTATTACATATTTGGCTTAAGGAACTTTATCTGTGCTCATTTCAATCTCTGGTTTTATGCAGCACCACAACTCACCTTTCCCCTTAAGCAAGCATACGTTGGTTTTCTAAATTTGAGACCCTGTTCTGTTTTGTAATCCAGTTCCTGTGTAGCCAAGATGACATTCCGTGTATTAGTGATATCTTATGATGTTTCTTTTTCTGTGTGACTTATTTCAGTTAGAATCATCATACCTGAAACCACTCATTATGCTGCTACGGGCCTGATGACATAGATGTCACTGCTGAGTGATACTGCATTGTACATAAATACCACAACTTCTTTATCCATTTTTCACTTTCTGCGATATTGAACTTGTCTCGTGAACGAGGTTCTTGTAAACAGAGTCATCCCAAACATTGGTGTGGCTGTGTCTTTTTGATTTTAATTTCCCTAAGCTATAGGACCATAAGTGGAAGTGCCCTAGGCGCTGTTGCTTTGTTTTTTAGATGTTTCAGGAAACACCATACACTTCTCCCGAGTGGCTGTTGGCAATTTACATCCCGCTCATCAGCATAACAAGGCTCCCAGTTCTCCATGGCCTGTCCTGCCTTCTGGATTTTACACTTTTTTCAGATGACCCTTTTGACCGGGGGGAAGTGAGACTTCATTGTAGTGCAGATTTCCTTTGCAAGCTTGCTTGGTTGGCCAAAAAGGGCATATGCGTTTTTTCCTGAATATATTCAGGAAAAAACGCATATGCCCTTTTTGGCCAAGTGCATCATTGTGGACGTTCTGTCTCTTTCCTATGCTTTAAATGCAATTCCAGTCTACCTCCTGAAATCGGTTTCCTGCAATTCTGCCCCGCTTTCAAGTCCTCTTGGCAGCCTTACTTCAGTATATTTTTGGACGATAGCTGTCATTTATAACTCTGCAGGTTTGTGAATTACAGTGCCCCTGAGCTCCTTTCTTCACCTCGCTTTCTTGTGAGCTGGCTGCAACACCGCAGGATTGCTTCAGGCCCTAATCTTGTTCCGGCACGGCACGCTGAGCCTTTGGTTAATTCCTCTTCCTGGTGGGAAATGAGAGTTAAATTTAGCCGTCCAGACACCTCCAGCTAGTCTCTCATTGGTTCTCCCTATTCCTGTTCATCTTCCGCAGAAATTGCAAACTGGGCCAAACAGGAGGTTAAAGGCACTGACTCTCCAAGTCGGGAGAGTGTTAGTAAAGCGTCTGGAATGTTGCACCCGAGTACCAGGGGACGAGAACTGAGACATATTGGAACACATCTCCCGATCACATGGTTGATCATACTCTGGGTTCCACATGCATGTTTCAGCTGAAGGAAGAATCCCTTAAACCTGGAGAGTTGAGACCTGTGGAATGGGTACCATGCAATATGACTTCAAAGGGTCTTCATTTGCTCACCGAACCTCTCCAATCCTATCACTGCTGCGTTTATGTCCCTGTACACACGTTAAATTCTCTTTTGGAGACATAGCGATCCATATGTTTTAAGATACTTACTAGTCAGGTACGTTCTTAGGCGTTTAATATGGGGTGTTGAGTCCATTTCGTTGAGCAAGGAGTAGCTCTTGTCTATTACATATTTGGCTTAAGGAACTTTATCTGTGCTCATTTCAATCTCTGGTTTTATGCAGCACCACAACTCACCTTTCCCCTTAAGCAAGCATACGTTGGTTTTCTAAATTTGAGACCCTGTTCTGTTTTGTAATCCAGTTCCTGTGTAGCCAAGATGACATTCCGTGTATTAGTGATATCTTATGATGTTTCTTTTTCTGTGTGACTTATTTCAGTTAGAATCATCATACCTTAAACCACTCATTATGCTGCTACGGGCCTGATGACATAGATGTCACTGCTGAGTGATACTGCATTGTACATAAATACCACAACTTCTTTACCATTTTTCACTTTCTGCGATATTGAACTTGTCTCGTAAACGAGGTTCTTGTAAACAGAGTCATCCCAAACATTGGTGTGGCTGTGTCTTTTTGATTTTAATTTCCCTAAGCTATAGGACCATAAGTGGAAGTGCCCTAGGCTCTGTTGCTTTGTTTTTTAGATGTTTCAGGAAACACCATACACTTCTCCCGAGTGGCTGTTGGCAATTTACATCCCGCCCATCAGCATAACAAGGCTCCCAGTTCTCCATGGCCTGTCCTGCCTTCTGGATTTTACACTTTTTTCAGATGGCCCTTTTGACCGGGGGGAAGTGAGACTTCATTGTAGTGCAGATTTCCTTTGCAAGCTTGCTTGGTTGGCCAAAAAGGGCATATGCGTTTTTTCCTGAATATATTCAGGAAAAAACGCATATGCCCTTTTTGGCCAAGTGCATCATTGTGGACGTTCTGTCTCTTTTCCTATGCTTTAAATGCAATTCCAGTCTACCTCCTGAAATCGGTTTCCTGCAATTCTGCCCCGCTTTCAAGTCCTCTTGGCAGCCTTACTTCAGTATATTTTTGGACGATAGCTGTCATTTATAACTCTGCAGGTTTGTGAATTACAGTGCCCCTGAGCTCCTTTCTTCACCTCGCTTTCTTGTGAGCTGGCTGCAACACCGCAGGATTGCTTCAGGCCCTAATCTTGTTCCGGCACGGCACGCTGAGCCTTTGGTTAATTCCTCTTCCTGGTGGGAAATGAGAGTTAAATTTAGCCGTCCAGACACCTCCAGCTAGTCTCTCATTGGTTCTCCCTATTCCTGTTCATCTTCCGCAGAAATTGCAAACTGGGCCAAACAGGAGGTTAAAGGCACTGACTCTCCAAGTCGGGAGAGTGTTAGTAAAGCGTCTGGAATGTTGCACCCGAGTACCAGGGGACGAGAACTGAGACATATTGGAACACGTCTCCCGATCACACGGTTGATCATACTCTGGCTTCCACATGCATGTTTCAGCTGAAGGAAGAATCCCTTAAACCTGGAGAGTTGAGACCTGTGGAATGGGTACCATGCAATATGACTTCAAAGGGTCTTCATTTGCTCACCGAACCTCTCCAATCCTATCACTGCTGCGTTTATGTCCCTGTACACACGTTAAATTCTCTTTTGGAGACATAGCGATCCATATGTTTTAAGATACTTACTAGTCAGGTACGTTCTTAGGCGTTTAATATGGGGTGTTGAGTCCATTTCGTTGAGCAAGGAGTAGCTCTTGTCTATTACATATTTGGCTTAAGGAACTTTATCTGTGCTCATTTCAATCTCTGGTTTTATGCAGCACCACAACTCACCTTTCCCCTTAAGCAAGCATACGTTGGTTTTCTAAATTTGAGACCCTGTTCTGTTTTGTAATCCAGTTCCTGTGTAGCCAAGATGACATTCCGTGTATTAGTGATATCTTATGATGTTTCTTTTTCTGTGTGACTTATTTCAGGTAGAATCATCATACCTGAAACCACTCATTATGCTGCTACGGGCCTGATGACATAGATGTCACTGCTGAGTGATACTGCATTGTACATAAATACCACAACTTCTTTATCCATTTTTCACTTTCTGCGATATTGCACTTGTCTCGTAAACGAGGTTCTTGTAAACAGAGTCATCCCAAACATTGGTGTGGCTGTGTCTTTTTGATTTTAATTTCCCTAAGCTATAGGACCATAAGTGGAAGTGCCCTAGGCTCTGTTGCTTTGTTTTTTAGATGTTTCAGGAAACACCATACACTTCTCCCGAGTGGCTGTTGGCAATTTACATCCCGCCCATCAGCATAACAAGGCTCCCAGTTCTCCATGGCCTGTCCTGCCTTTCTGGATTTTACACTTTTTTCAGATGGCCCTTTTGACCGGGGGGAAGTGAGACTTCATTGTAGTGCAGATTTCCTTTGCAAGCTTGCTTGGTTGGCCAAAAAGGGCGTATGCGTTTTTTCCTGAATATATTCAGGAAAAAACGCATATGCCCTTTTTGGCCAAGTGCATCATTGTGGACGTTCTGCCTCTTTTCCTCTGCTTTAAATGCAATTCCAGTCTACCTCCTGAAATCGGTTTCCTGCAATTCTGCCCCGCTTTCAAGTCCTCTTGGCAGCCTTACTTCAGTATATTTTTGGACGAGAGCTGTCATTTATAACTCTGCAGGTTTGTGAATTACAGTGCCCCTGAGCTCCTTTCTTCAACTCGCTTTCTTGTGAGCTGGCCGCAACACCGCAGGATTGCTTCAGGCCCTAATCTGGTTCCGGCACGGCACGCTGAGCCTTTGGTTAATTCCTCTTCCTGGTGGGAAATGAGAGTTAAATTTGCCCGTGCAGACACCTCCAGCTAGTCTCTCATTGGTTCTCCCTATTCCTCTTCATCTTCCACAGAAATTGCAAACTGGGCCAAACAGGAGTTTAAAGGCACTGACTCTCCAAGTCGGGAGAGTGTTAGTAAAGCGTCTGGAATGTTGCACCCGAGTACCAGGGGACGAGAACTGAGACATATTTGAACACGTCTCCCGATCACACGGTTGATCATACTCTGGGTTCCACATGCATGTTTTAGCTGAAGGAAGAATCCCTTAAACCTGGAGAGTTGAGACCCGTGGAATGGGTACCATGCAATATGACTTCAAAGGGTCTTCATTTGCTCACCGAACCTCACCAATCCTATGAGCCCCAAGTGTCCAGCCTTATGTGTCACCCAGCTCTGGGTTTAGATGCTGTAAATCCAGGTTGCATCACAAGCCTTGAATGAATTACTTAACTATTGCTCTCTATTTCACTGTCATTGTGTTTTGTTCCAGAAATTAATTTTTATTATGGTATTTAGCTGATTTTCACAGATACGTTAATGCCGCTGTACAGACGCTTGATTCTCTTATGGAGATATATAAATCCATAGGTTTTATGATTCTTACTAGTCAGGTATATTCCTAGGCATTGAATATGGGGTATTGAGTCCATTTCGTTGAGCAAGGACTAGCTCTTGTCTATTACATATTTGGCTTAAGGAACTTTATCTGTGCTCATTTCAATCTCTGGTTTTATGCAGCACCACAACTCACCTTTCCCCTTAAGCAAGCATACGTTGGTTTTCTAAATTTGAGACCCTGTTCTGTTTTGTAATCCAGTTCCTGTGTAGCCAAGATGACATTCCGTGTATTAGTGATATCTTATGATGTTTCTTTTTCTGTGTGACTTATTTCAGGTAGAATCATCATACCTGAAACCACTCATTATGCTGCTACGGGCCTGATGACATAGATGTCACTGCTGAGTGATACTGCATTGTACATAAATACCACAACTTCTTTATCCATTTTTCACTTTCTGCGATATTGCACTTGTCTCGTAAACGAGGTTCTTGTAAACAGAGTCATCCCAAACATTGGTGTGGCTGAGTCTTTTTGATTTTAATTTCCCTAAGCTATAGGACCATAAGTGGAAGTGCCCTAGGCTCTGTTGCTTTGTTTTTTAGATGTTTCAGGAAACACCATACACTTCTCCCGGGTGGCTGTTGGCAATTTACATCCCGCCCATCAGCATAACAAGGCTCCCAGTTCTCCATGGCCTGTCCTGCCTTTCTGCATTTTACACTTTTTTCAGATGGCCCTTTTGACCGGGGGGAAGTGAGACTTCATTGTAGTGCAGATTTCCTTTGCAAGCTTGCTTGGTTGGCCAAAAAGGGCGTATGCGTTTTTTCCTGAATATATTCAGGAAAAAACGCATATGCCCTTTTTGGCCAAGTGCATCATTGTGGACGTTCTGTCTCTTTTCCTCTGCTTTAAATGCAATTCCAGTCTACCTCCTGAAATCGGTTTCCTGCAATTCTGCCCCGCTTTCAAGTCCTCTTGGCAGCCTTACTTCAGTATATTTTTGGACGATAGCTGTCATTTATAACTCTGCAGGTTTGTGAATTACAGTGCCCCTGAGCTCCTTTCTTCACCTCGCTTTCTTGTGAGCTGGCTGCAACACCGCAGGATTGCTTCAGGCCCTAATCTTGTTCCGGCACGGCACGCTGAGCCTTTGGTTAATTCCTCTTCCTGGTGGGAAATGAGAGTTAAATTTAGCCGTCCAGACACCTCCAGCTAGTCTCTCATTGGTTCTCCCTATTCCTGTTCATCTTCCGCAGAAATTGCAAACTGGGCCAAACAGGAGGTTAAAGGCACTGACTCTCCAAGTCGGGAGAGTGTTAGTAAAGCGTCTGGAATGTTGCACCCGAGTACCAGGGTACGAGAACTGAGACATATTGGAACACGTCTCCCGATCACACGGTTGATCATACTCTGGCTTCCACATGCATGTTTCAGCTGAAGGAAGAATCCCTTAAACCTGGAGAGTTGAGACCTGTGGAATGGGTACCATGCAATATGACTTCAAAGGGTCTTCATTTGCTCACCGAACCTCTCCAATCCTATCACTGCTGCGTTTATGTCCCTGTACACACGTTAAATTCTCTTTTGGAGACATAGCGATCCATATGTTTTAAGATACTTACTAGTCAGGTACGTTCTTAGGCGTTTAATATGGGGTGTTGAGTCCATTTCGTTGAGCAAGGAGTAGCTCTTGTCTATTACATATTTGGCTTAAGGAACTTTATCTGTGCTCATTTCAATCTCTGGTTTTATGCAGCACCACAACTCACCTTTCCCCTTAAGCAAGCATACGTTGGTTTTCTAAATTTGAGACCCTGTTCTGTTTTGTAATCCAGTTCCTGTGTAGCCAAGATGACATTCCGTGTATTAGTGATATCTTATGGTGTTTCTTTTTCTGTGTGACTTATTTCAGGTAGAATCATCATACCTGAAACCACTCATTATGCTGCTACGGGCCTGATGACATAGATGTCACTGCTGAGTGATACTGCATTGTACATAAATACCACAACTTCTTTATCCATTTTTCACTTTCTGCGATATTGAACTTGTCTCGTAAACGAGGTTCTTGTAAACAGAGTCATCCCAAACATTGGTGTGGCTGTGTCTTTTTGATTTTAATTTCCCTAAGCTATAGGACCATAAGTGGAAGTGCCCTAGGCTCTGTTGCTTTGTTTTTTAGATGTTTCAGGAAACACCATACACTTCTCCCGAGTGGCTGTTGGCAATTTACATCCCGCTCATCAGCATAACAAGGCTCCCAGTTCTCCATGGCCTGTCCTGCCTTCTGGATTTTACACTTTTTTCAGATGGCCCTTTTGACCGGGGGGAAGTGAGACTTCATTGTAGTGCAGATTTCCTTTGCAAGCTTGCTTGGTTGGCCAAAAAGGGCATATGCGTTTTTTCCTGAATATATTCAGGAAAAAACGCATATGCCCTTTTTGGCCAAGTGCATCATTGTGGACGTTCTGTCTCTTTTCCTATGCTTTAAATGCAATTCCAGTCTACCTCCTGAAATCGGTTTCCTGCAATTCTGCCCCGCTTTCAAGTCCTCTTGGCAGCCTTACTTCAGTATATTTTTGGACGATAGCTGTCATTTATAACTCTGCAGGTTTGTGAATTACAGTGCCCCTGAGCTCCTTTCTTCACCTCGCTTTCTTGTGAGCTGGCTGCAACACCGCAGGATTGCTTCAGGCCCTAATCTTGTTCCGGCACGGCACGCTGAGCCTTTGGTTAATTCCTCTTCCTGGTGGGAAATGAGAGTTAAATTTAGCCGTCCAGACACCTCCAGCTAGTCTCTCATTGGTTCTCCCTATTCCTGTTCATCTTCCGCAGAAATTGCAAACTGGGCCAAACAGGAGGTTAAAGGCACTGACTCTCCAAGTCGGGAGAGTGTTAGTAAAGCGTCTGGAATGTTGCACCCGAGTACCAGGGGACGAGAACTGAGACATATTGGAACACGTCTCCCGATCACACGGTTGATCATACTCTGGGTTCCACATGCATGTTTCAGCTGAAGGAAGAATCCCTTAAACCTGGAGAGTTGAGACCTGTGGAATGGGTACCATGCAATATGACTTCAAAGGGTCTTCATTTGCTCACCGAACCTCTCCAATCCTATCACTGCTGCGTTTATGTCCCTGTACACACGTTAAATTCTCTTTTGGAGACATAGCGATCCATATGTTTTAAGATACTTACTAGTCAGGTACGTTCTTAGGCGTTTAATATGGGGTGTTGAGTCCATTTCGTTGAGCAAGGAGTAGCTCTTGTCTATTACATATTTGGCTTAAGGAACTTTATCTGTGCTCATTTCAATCTCTGGTTTTATGCAGCACCACAACTCACCTTTCCCCTTAAGCAAGCATACGTTGGTTTTCTAAATTTGAGACCCTGTTCTGTTTTGTAATCCAGTTCCTGTGTAGCCAAGATGACATTCCGTGTATTAGTGATATCTTATGGTGTTTCTTTTTCTGTGTGACTTATTTCAGGTAGAATCATCATACCTGAAACCACTCATTATGCTGCTACGGGCCTGATGACATAGATGTCACTGCTGAGTGATACTGCATTGTACATAAATACCACAACTTCTTTATCCATTTTTCACTTTCTGCGATATTGAACTTGTCTCGTAAACGAGGTTCTTGTAAACAGAGTCATCCCAAACATTGGTGTGGCTGTGTCTTTTTGATTTTAATTTCCCTAAGCTATAGGACCATAAGTGGAAGTGCCCTAGGCTCTGTTGCTTTGTTTTTTAGATGTTTCAGGAAACACCATACACTTCTCCCGAGTGGCTGTTGGCAATTTACATCCCGCCCATCAGCATAACAAGGCTCCCAGTTCTCCATGGCCTGTCCTGCCTTTCTGGATTTTACACTGTTTTCAGATGGCCCTTTTGACCGGGGGGAAGTGAGACTTCATTGTAGTGCAGATTTCCTTTGCAAGCTTGCTTGGTTGGCCAAAAAGGGCGTATGCGTTTTTTCCTGAATATATTCAGGAAAAAACGCATACGCCCTTTTTGGCCAAGTGCATCATTGTGGACGTTCTGCCTCTTTTCCTCTGCTTTAAATGCAATTCCAGTCTACCTCCTGAAATCGGTTTCCTGCAATTCTGCCCCGCTTTCAAGTCCTCTTGGCAGCCTTACTTCAGTATATTTTTGGACGAGAGCTGTCATTTATAACTCTGCAGGTTTGTGAATTACAGTGCCCCTGAGCTCCTTTCTTCAACTCGCTTTCTTGTGAGCTGGCCGCAACACCGCAGGATTGCTTCAGGCCCTAATCTGGTTCCGGCACGGCACGCTGAGCCTTTGGTTAATTCCTCTTCCTGGTGGGAAATGAGAGTTAAATTTGCCCGTGCAGACACCTCCAGCTAGTCTCTCATTGGTTCTCCCTATTCCTCTTCATCTTCCACAGAAATTGCAAACTGGGCCAAACAGGAGTTTAAAGGCACTGACTCTCCAAGTCGGGAGAGTGTTAGTAAAGCGTCTGGAATGTTGCACCCGAGTACCAGGGGACGAGAACTGAGACATATTGGAACACGTCTCCCGATCACACGGTTGATCATACTCTGGGTTCCACATGCATGTTTTAGCTGAAGGAAGAATCCCTTAAACCTGGAGAGTTGAGACCCGTGGAATGGGTACCATGCAATATGACTTCAAAGGGTCTTCATTTGCTCACCGAACCTCACCAATCCTATGAGCCCCAAGTGTCCAGCCTTATGTGTCACCCAGCTCTGGGTTTAGATGCTGTAAATCCAGGTTGCATCACAAGCCTTGAATGAATTACTTAACTATTGCTCTCTATTTCACTGTCATTGTGTTTTGTTCCAGAAATTAATTTTTATTATGGGATTTAGCTGATTTTCACAGATACGTTAATGCCGCTGTACAGACGCTTGATTCTCTTATGGAGATATATAAATCCATAGGTTTTATGATTCTTACTAGTCAGGTATATTCCTAGGCATTGAATATGGGGTATTGAGTCCATTTCGTTGAGCAAGGACTAGCTCTTGTCTATTACATATTTGGCTTAAGGAACTTTATCTGTGCTCATTTCAATCTCTGGTTTTATGCAGCACCACAACTCACCTTTCCCCTTAAGCAAGCATACGTTGGTTTTCTAAATTTGAGACCCTGTTCTGTTTTGTAATCCAGTTCCTGTGTAGCCAAGATGACATTCCGTGTATTAGTGATATCTTATGATGTTTCTTTTTCTGTGTGACTTATTTCAGTTAGAATCATCATACCTGAAACCACTCATTATGCTGCTACGGGCCTGATGACATAGATGTCACTGCTGAGTGATACTGCATTGTACATAAATACCACAACTTCTTTATCCATTTTTCACTTTCTGCGATATTGAACTTGTCTCGTAAACGAGGTTCTTGTAAACAGAGTCATCCCAAACATTGGTGTGGCTGTGTCTTTTTGATTTTAATTTCCCTAAGCTATAGGACCATAAGTGGAAGTGCCCTAGGCTCTGTTGCTTTGTTTTTTAGATGTTTCAGGAAACACCATACACTTCTCCCGAGTGGCTGTTGGCAATTTACATCCCGCCCATCAGCATAACAAGGCTCCCAGTTCTCCATGGCCTGTCCTGCCTTCTGGATTTTACACTTTTTTCAGATGGCCCTTTTGACCGGGGGGAAGTGAGACTTCATTGTAGTGCAGATTTCCTTTGCAAGCTTGCTTGGTTGGCCAAAAAGGGCATATGCGTTTTTTCCTGAATATATTCAGGAAAAAACGCATACGCCCTTTTTGGCCAAGTGCATCATTGTGGACGTTCTGCCTCTTTTCCTCTGCTTTAAATGCAATTCCAGTCTACCTCCTGAAATCGGTTTCCTGCAATTCTGCCCCGCTTTCAAGTCCTCTTGGCAGCCTTACTTCAGTATATTTTTGGACGATAGCTGTCATTTATAACTCTGCAGGTTTGTGAATTACAGTGCCCCTGAGCTCCTTTCTTCACCTCGCTTTCTTGTGAGCTGGCTGCAACACCGCAGGATTGCTTCAGGCCCTAATCTTGTTCCGGCACGGCACGCTGAGCCTTTGGTTAATTCCTCTTCCTGGTGGGAAATGAGAGTTAAATTTAGCTGTCCAGACACCTCCAGCTAGTCTCTCATTGGTTCTCCCTATTCCTGTTCATCTTCCGCAGAAATTGCAAACTGGGCCAAACAGGAGGTTAAAGGCACTGACTCTCCAAGTCGGGAGAGTGTTAGTAAAGCGTCTGGAATGTTGCACCCGAGTACCAGGGGACGAGAACTGAGACATATTGGAACACGTCTCCCGATCACACGGTTGATCATACTCTGGGTTCCACATGCATGTTTCAGCTGAAGGAAGAATCCCTTAAACCTGGAGAGTTGAGACCTGTGGAATGGGTACCATGCAATATGACTTCAAAGGGTCTTCATTTGCTCACCGAACCTCACCAATCCTATCACTGCTGCGTTTATGTCCCTGTACACACGTTAAATTCTCTTTTGGAGACATAGCGATCCATATGTTTTACGATACTTACTAGTCAGGTACGTTCTTAGGCGTTTAATATGGGGTGTTGAGTCCATTTCGTTGAGCAAGGAGTAGCTCTTGTCTATTACATATTTGGCTTAAGGAACTTTATCTGTGCTCATTTCAATCTCTGGTTTTATGCAGCACCACAACTCACCTTTCCCCTTAAGCAAGCATACGTTGGTTTTCTAAATTTGAGACCCTGTTCTGTTTTGTAATCCAGTTCCTGTGTAGCCAAGATGACATTCCGTGTATTAGTGATATCTTATGATGTTTCTTTTTCTGTGTGACTTATTTCAGGTAGAATCATCATACCTGAAACCACTCATTATGCTGCTACGGGCCTGATGACATAGATGTCACTGCTGAGTGATACTGCATTGTACATAAATACCACAACTTCTTTATCCATTTTTCACTTTCTGCGATATTGAACTTGTCTCGTAAACGAGGTTCTTGTAAACAGAGTCATCCCAAACATTGGTGTGGCTGTGTCTTTTTGATTTTAATTTCCCTAAGCTATAGGACCATAAGTGGAAGTGCCCTAGGCTCTGTTGCTTTGTTTTTTAGATGTTTCAGGAAACACCATACACTTCTCCCGAGTGGCTGTTGGCAATTTACATCCCGCCCATCAGCATAACAAGGCTCCCAGTTCTCCATGGCCTGTCCTGCCTTTCTGGATTTTACACTGTTTTCAGATGGCCCTTTTGACCGTGGGGAAGTGAGACTTCATTGTAGTGCAGATTTCCTTTGCAAGCTTGCTTGGTTGGCCAAAAAGGGCGTATGCGTTTTTTCCTGAATATATTCAGGAAAAAACGCATACGCCCTTTTTGGCCAAGTGCATCATTGTGGACGTTCTGCCTCTTTTCCTCTGCTTTAAATGCAATTCCAGTCTACCTCCTGAAATCGGTTTCCTGCAATTCTGCCCCGCTTTCAAGTCCTCTTGGCAGCCTTACTTCAGTATATTTTTGGACGAGAGCTGTCATTTATAACTCTGCAGGTTTGTGAATTACAGTGCCCCTGAGCTCCTTTCTTCAACTCGCTTTCTTGTGAGCTGGCCGC
Organism: Grampus griseus; assembly: GCF_964374135.1. Lineage (NCBI taxonomy): Eukaryota > Metazoa > Chordata > Mammalia > Artiodactyla > Delphinidae > Grampus > Grampus griseus. The sequence continues at coordinate 530,124 of NW_028133320.1, forward strand.
AACACCGCAGGATTGCTTCAGGCCCTAATCTGGTTCCGGCACGGCACGCTGAGCCTTTGGTTAATTCCTCTTCCTGGTGGGAAATGAGAGTTAAATTTGCCCGTGCAGACACCTCCAGCTAGTCTCTCATTGGTTCTCCCTATTCCTCTTCATCTTCCACAGAAATTGCAAACTGGGCCAAACAGGAGGTTAAAGGCACTGACTCTCCAAGTCGGGAGAGTGTTAGTAAAGCGTCTGGAATGTTGCACCCGAGTACCAGGGGACGAGAACTGAGACATATTTGAACACGTCTCCCGATCACACGGTTGATCATACTCTGGGTTCCACATGCATGTTTTAGCTGAAGGAAGAATCCCTTAAACCTGGAGAGTTGAGACCCGTGGAATGGGTACCATGCAATATGACTTCAAAGGGTCTTCATTTGCTCACCGAACCTCACCAATCCTATGAGCCCCAAGTGTCCAGCCTTATGTGTCACCCAGCTCTGGGTTTAGATGCTGTAAATCCAGGTTGCATCACAAGCCTTGAATGAATTACTTAACTATTGCTCTCTATTTCACTGTCATTGTGTTTTGTTCCAGAAATTAATTTTTATTATGGGATTTAGCTGATTTTCACAGATACGTTAATGCCGCTGTACAGACGCTTGATTCTCTTATGGAGATATATAAATCCATAGGTTTTATGATTCTTACTAGTCAGGTATATTCCTAAGCATTGAATATGGGGTATTGAGTCCATTTCGTTGAGCAAGGACTAGCTCTTGTCTATTACATATTTGGCTTAAGGAACTTTATCTGTGCTCATTTCAATCTCTGGTTTTATGCAGCACCACAACTCACCTTTCCCCTTAAGCAAGCATACGTTGGTTTTCTAAATTTGAGACCCTGTTCTGTTTTGTAATCCAGTTCCTGTGTAGCCAAGATGACATTCCGTGTATTAGTGATATCTTATGATGTTTCTTTTTCTGTGTGACTTATTTCAGGTAGAATCATCATACCTGAAACCACTCATTATGCTGCTACGGGCCTGATGACATAGATGTCACTGCTGAGTGATACTGCATTGTACATAAATACCACAACTTCTTTATCCATTTTTCACTTTCTGCGATATTGAACTTGTCTCGTAAACGAGGTTCTTGTAAACAGAGTCATCCCAAACATTGGTGTGGCTGTGTCTTTTTGATTTTAATTTCCCTAAGCTATAGGACCATAAGTGGAAGTGCCCTAGGCTCTGTTGCTTTGTTTTTTAGATGTTTCAGGAAACACCATACACTTCTCCCGAGTGGCTGTTGGCAATTTACATCCCGCCCATCAGCATAACAAGGCTCCCAGTTCTCCATGGCCTGTCCTGCCTTCTGGATTTTACACTTTTTTCAGATGGCCCTTTTGACCGGGGGGAAGTGAGACTTCATTGTAGTGCAGATTTCCTTTGCAAGCTTGCTTGGTTGGCCAAAAAGGGCATATGCGTTTTTTCCTGAATATATTCAGGAAAAAACGCATATGCCCTTTTTGGCCAAGTGCATCATTGTGGACGTTCTGTCTCTTTTCCTCTGCTTTAAATGCAATTCCAGTCTACCTCCTGAAATCGGTTTCCTGCAATTCTGCCCCGCTTTCAAGTCCTCTTGGCAGCCTTACTTCAGTATATTTTTGGACGATAGCTGTCATTTATAACTCTGCAGGTTTGTGAATTACAGTGCCCCTGAGCTCCTTTCTTCACCTCGCTTTCTTGTGAGCTGGCTGCAACACCGCAGGATTGCTTCAGGCCCTAATCTTGTTCCGGCACGGCACGCTGAGCCTTTGGTTAATTCCTCTTCCTGGTGGGAAATGAGAGTTAAATTTAGCCGTCCAGACACCTCCAGCTAGTCTCTCATTGGTTCTCCCTATTCCTGTTCATCTTCCGCAGAAATTGCAAACTGGGCCAAACAGGAGGTTAAAGGCACTGACTCTCCAAGTCGGGAGAGTGTTAGTAAAGCGTCTGGAATGTTGCACCCGAGTACCAGGGGACGAGAACTGAGACATATTGGAACACGTCTCCCGATCACACGGTTGATCATACTCTGGGTTCCACATGCATGTTTCAGCTGAAGGAAGAATCCCTTAAACCTGGAGAGTTGAGACCTGTGGAATGGGTACCATGCAATATGACTTCAAAGGGTCTTCATTTGCTCACCGAACCTCTCCAATCCTATCACTGCTGCGTTTATGTCCCTGTACACACGTTAAATTCTCTTTTGGAGACATAGCGATCCATATGTTTTAAGATACTTACTAGTCAGGTACGTTCTTAGGCGTTTAATATGGGGTGTTGAGTCCATTTCGTTGAGCAAGGAGTAGCTCTTGTCTATTACATATTTGGCTTAAGGAACTTTATCTGTGCTCATTTCAATCTCTGGTTTTATGCAGCACCACAACTCACCTTTCCCCTTAAGCAAGCATACGTTGGTTTTCTAAATTTGAGACCCTGTTCTGTTTTGTAATCCAGTTCCTGTGTAGCCAAGATGACATTCCGTGTATTAGTGATATCTTATGATGTTTCTTTTTCTGTGTGACTTATTTCAGGTAGAATCATCATACCTGAAACCACTCATTATGCTGCTACGGGCCTGATGACATAGATGTCACTGCTGAGTGATACTGCATTGTACATAAATACCACAACTTCTTTATCCATTTTTCACTTTCTGCGATATTGAACTTGTCTCGTAAACGAGGTTCTTGTAAACAGAGTCATCCCAAACATTGGTGTGGCTGTGTCTTTTTGATTTTAATTTCCCTAAGCTATAGGACCATAAGTGGAAGTGCCCTAGGCTCTGTTGCTTTGTTTTTTAGATGTTTCAGGAAACACCATACACTTCTCCCGAGTGGCTGTTGGCAATTTACATCCCGCCCATCAGCATAACAAGGCTCCCAGTTCTCCATGGCCTGTCCTGCCTTTCTGGATTTTACACTGTTTTCAGATGGCCCTTTTGACCGTGGGGAAGTGAGACTTCATTGTAGTGCAGATTTCCTTTGCAAGCTTGCTTGGTTGGCCAAAAAGGGCGTATGCGTTTTTTCCTGAATATATTCAGGAAAAAACGCATACGCCCTTTTTGGCCAAGTGCATCATTGTGGACGTTCTGCCTCTTTTCCTCTGCTTTAAATGCAATTCCAGTCTACCTCCTGAAATCGGTTTCCTGCAATTCTGCCCCGCTTTCAAGTCCTCTTGGCAGCCTTACTTCAGTATATTTTTGGACGAGAGCTGTCATTTATAACTCTGCAGGTTTGTGAATTACAGTGCCCCTGAGCTCCTTTCTTCAACTCGCTTTCTTGTGAGCTGGCCGCAACACCGCAGGATTGCTTCAGGCCCTAATCTGGTTCCGGCACGGCACGCTGAGCCTTTGGTTAATTCCTCTTCCTGGTGGGAAATGAGAGTTAAATTTGCCCGTGCAGACACCTCCAGCTAGTCTCTCATTGGTTCTCCCTATTCCTCTTCATCTTCCACAGAAATTGCAAACTGGGCCAAACAGGAGGTTAAAGGCACTGACTCTCCAAGTCGGGAGAGTGTTAGTAAAGCGTCTGGAATGTTGCACCCGAGTACCAGGGGACGAGAACTGAGACATATTTGAACACGTCTCCCGATCACACGGTTGATCATACTCTGGGTTCCACATGCATGTTTTAGCTGAAGGAAGAATCCCTTAAACCTGGAGAGTTGAGACCCGTGGAATGGGTACCATGCAATATGACTTCAAAGGGTCTTCATTTGCTCACCGAACCTCACCAATCCTATGAGCCCCAAGTGTCCAGCCTTATGTGTCACCCAGCTCTGGGTTTAGATGCTGTAAATCCAGGTTGCATCACAAGCCTTGAATGAATTACTTAACTATTGCTCTCTATTTCACTGTCATTGTGTTTTGTTCCAGAAATTAATTTTTATTATGGGATTTAGCTGATTTTCACAGATACGTTAATGCCGCTGTACAGACGCTTGATTCTCTTATGGAGATATATAAATCCATAGGTTTTATGATTCTTACTAGTCAGGTATATTCCTAAGCATTGAATATGGGGTATTGAGTCCATTTCGTTGAGCAAGGACTAGCTCTTGTCTATTACATATTTGGCTTAAGGAACTTTATCTGTGCTCATTTCAATCTCTGGTTTTATGCAGCACCACAACTCACCTTTCCCCTTAAGCAAGCATACGTTGGTTTTCTAAATTTGAGACCCTGTTCTGTTTTGTAATCCAGTTCCTGTGTAGCCAAGATGACATTCCGTGTATTAGTGATATCTTATGATGTTTCTTTTTCTGTGTGACTTATTTCAGGTAGAATCATCATACCTGAAACCACTCATTATGCTGCTACGGGCCTGATGACATAGATGTCACTGCTGAGTGATACTGCATTGTACATAAATACCACAACTTCTTTATCCATTTTTCACTTTCTGCGATATTGAACTTGTCTCGTAAACGAGGTTCTTGTAAACAGAGTCATCCCAAACATTGGTGTGGCTGTGTCTTTTTGATTTTAATTTCCCTAAGCTATAGGACCATAAGTGGAAGTGCCCTAGGCTCTGTTGCTTTGTTTTTTAGATGTTTCAGGAAACACCATACACTTCTCCCGAGTGGCTGTTGGCAATTTACATCCCGCCCATCAGCATAACAAGGCTCCCAGTTCTCCATGGCCTGTCCTGCCTTCTGGATTTTACACTTTTTTCAGATGGCCCTTTTGACCGGGGGGAAGTGAGACTTCATTGTAGTGCAGATTTCCTTTGCAAGCTTGCTTGGTTGGCCAAAAAGGGCATATGCGTTTTTTCCTGAATATATTCAGGAAAAAACGCATATGCCCTTTTTGGCCAAGTGCATCATTGTGGACGTTCTGTCTCTTTTCCTCTGCTTTAAATGCAATTCCAGTCTACCTCCTGAAATCGGTTTCCTGCAATTCTGCCCCGCTTTCAAGTCCTCTTGGCAGCCTTACTTCAGTATATTTTTGGACGATAGCTGTCATTTATAACTCTGCAGGTTTGTGAATTACAGTGCCCCTGAGCTCCTTTCTTCACCTCGCTTTCTTGTGAGCTGGCTGCAACACCGCAGGATTGCTTCAGGCCCTAATCTTGTTCCGGCACGGCACGCTGAGCCTTTGGTTAATTCCTCTTCCTGGTGGGAAATGAGAGTTAAATTTAGCCGTCCAGACACCTCCAGCTAGTCTCTCATTGGTTCTCCCTATTCCTGTTCATCTTCCGCAGAAATTGCAAACTGGGCCAAACAGGAGGTTAAAGGCACTGACTCTCCAAGTCGGGAGAGTGTTAGTAAAGCGTCTGGAATGTTGCACCCGAGTACCAGGGGACGAGAACTGAGACATATTGGAACACGTCTCCTGATCACACGGTTGATCATACTCTGGGTTCCACATGCATGTTTTAGCTGAAGGAAGAATCCCTTAAACCTGGAGAGTTGAGACCCGTGGAATGGGTACCATGCAATATGACTTCAAAGGGTCTTCATTTGCTCACCGAACCTCTCCAATCCTATCACTGCTGCGTTTATGCCCCTGTACACACGCTTGATTCTCTTTCGGAGACATAGCAATGCATAGGTTTTAAGATACTTACTAGTCAGGTACATTCTTAGGCGTTTAATATGAGGTGTTGAGTCCATTTCGTTGAGCAAGGAGTAGCTCTTGTCTATTCCATATTTGGCTTAAGGAACTTTATCTGTGCTCATTTCAATCTCTGGTTTTAGGCAGCACCCCAACTCACCTTTCCCCTTAGCAAGCATAAGTTGGTTTTCTAAATTTGAGACCCTGTTCTGTTTTGTAATTCAGTTCCTGTGTAGCCAAGTTTACATTCCGTGTATTAGTGATATCTTATGATGTTTCTTTTTCTGTGTGACTTATTTCAGTTAGAATCATCATACCTGAATCCACTCATTATGCTGCTACGGGCCTGAGGACATAGATTTCATTGCTGAGTGATATTGCATTGTACGTAAGTACCACAACTTCTTTATCCATTACTCACTTTCTGCGATATTGAACTTGTACCGTAAACGAGGTTCTTGTAAACAGAGCCATCCCAAACTTTGGGGTGGCTGTGTCTTTTTGGTTTTAATTTCCCTAAGCTATAGGACCATTAGTGGAAGTGCCCTAGGCTCTGTTGCTTTGTTTTTTAGATGTTTCAGGAAACACCATACACTTCTCCCGAGTGGCTGTTGGCAATTTACATCCCGCTCATCAGCATAACAAGGCTCCCAGTTCTCCATGGCCTGTCCTGCCTTCTGGATTTTACACTTTTTTCAGATGGCCCTTTTGACCGGGGGGAAGTGAGACTTCATTGTAGTGCAGATTTCCTTTGCAAGCTTGCTTGGTTGGCCAAAAAGGGCATATGCGTTTTTTCCTGAATATATTCAGGAAAAAACGCATATGCCCTTTTTGGCCAAGTGCATCATTGTGGACGTTCTGTCTCTTTTCCTATGCTTTAAATGCAATTCCAGTCTACCTCCTGAAATCGGTTTCCTGCAATTCTGCCCCGCTTTCAAGTCCTCTTGGCAGCCTTACTTCAGTATATTTTTGGACGATAGCTGTCATTTATAACTCTGCAGGTTTGTGAACTACAGTGCCCCTGAGCTCCTTTCTTCACCTCGCTTTCTTGTGAGCTGGCTGCAACACCGCAGGATTGCTTCAGGCCCTAATCTTGTTCCGGCACGGCACGCTGAGCCTTTGGTTAATTCCTCTTCCTGGTGGGAAATGAGAGTTAAATTTAGCCGTCCAGACACCTCCAGCTAGTCTCTCATTGGTTCTCCCTATTCCTGTTCATCTTCCGCAGAAATTGCAAACTGGGCCAAACAGGAGGTTAAAGGCACTGACTCTCCAAGTCGGGAGAGTGTTAGTAAAGCGTCTGGAATGTTGCACCCGAGTACCAGGGGACGAGAACTGAGACATATTGGAACACGTCTCCTGATCACACGGTTGATCATACTCTGGGTTCCACATGCATGTTTTAGCTGAAGGAAGAATCCCTTAAACCTGGAGAGTTGAGACCCGTGGAATGGGTACCATGCAATATGACTTCAAAGGGTCTTCATTTGCTCACCGAACCTCTCCAATCCTATCACTGCTGCGTTTATGCCCCTGTACACACGCTTGATTCTCTTTCGGAGACATAGCAATGCATAGGTTTTAAGATACTTACTAGTCAGGTACATTCTTAGGCGTTTAATATGAGGTGTTGAGTCCATTTCGTTGAGCAAGGAGTAGCTCTTGTCTATTCCATATTTGGCTTAAGGAACTTTATCTGTGCTCATTTCAATCTCTGGTTTTAGGCAGCACCCCAACTCACCTTTCCCCTTAGCAAGCATAAGTTGGTTTTCTAAATTTGAGACCCTGTTCTGTTTTGTAATTCAGTTCCTGTGTAGCCAAGTTTACATTCCGTGTATTAGTGATATCTTATGATGTTTCTTTTTCTGTGTGACTTATTTCAGTTAGAATCATCATACCTGAATCCACTCATTATGCTGCTACGGGCCTGAGGACATAGATTTCATTGCTGAGTGATATTGCATTGTACGTAAGTACCACAACTTCTTTATCCATTACTCACTTTCTGCGATATTGAACTTGTACCGTAAACGAGGTTCTTGTAAACAGAGCCATCCCAAACTTTGGGGTGGCTGTGTCTTTTTGGTTTTAATTTCCCTAAGCTATAGGACCATTAGTGGAAGTGCCCTAGGCTCTGTTGCTTTGTTTTTTAGATGTTTCAGGAAACACCATACACTTCTCCCGAGTGGCTGTTGGCAATTTACATCCCGCTCATCAGCATAACAAGGCTCCCAGTTCTCCATGGCCTGTCCTGCCTTCTGGATTTTACACTTTTTTCAGATGGCCCTTTTGACCGGGGGGAAGTGAGACTTCATTGTAGTGCAGATTTCCTTTGCAAGCTTGCTTGGTTGGCCAAAAAGGGCATATGCGTTTTTTCCTGAATATATTCAGGAAAAAACGCATATGCCCTTTTTGGCCAAGTGCATCATTGTGGACGTTCTGTCTCTTTTCCTATGCTTTAAATGCAATTCCAGTCTACCTCCTGAAATCGGTTTCCTGCAATTCTGCCCCGCTTTCAAGTCCTCTTGGCAGCCTTACTTCAGTATATTTTTGGACGATAGCTGTCATTTATAACTCTGCAGGTTTGTGAACTACAGTGCCCCTGAGCTCCTTTCTTCACCTCGCTTTCTTGTGAGCTGGCTGCAACACCGCAGGATTGCTTCAGGCCCTAATCTTGTTCCGGCACGGCACGCTGAGCCTTTGGTTAATTCCTCTTCCTGGTGGGAAATGAGAGTTAAATTTAGCCGTCCAGACACCTCCAGCTAGTCTCTCATTGGTTCTCCCTATTCCTGTTCATCTTCCGCAGAAATTGCAAACTGGGCCAAACAGGAGGTTAAAGGCACTGACTCTCCAAGTCGGGAGAGTGTTAGTAAAGCGTCTGGAATGTTGCACCCGAGTACCAGGGGACGAGAACTGAGACATATTGGAACACGTCTCCTGATCACACGGTTGATCGTACTCTGGGTTCCACATGCATGTTTTAGCTGAAGAAATAATCCCTTTAACCTGGAGAGTTGAGACCCGTGGAATGGGTACCATGCAATATGACTTCAAAGGGTCTTCATTTGCTCACCGAACCTCTCCAATCCTATCACTGCTGCGTTTATGTCCCTGTACACACGTTAAATTCTCTTTTGGAGACATAGCGATCCATATGTTTTAAGATACTTACTAGTCAGGTACGTTCTTAGGCGTTTAATATGGGGTGTTGAGTCCATTTCGTTGAGCAAGGAGTAGCTCTTGTCTATTACATATTTGGCTTAAGGAACTTTATCTGTGCTCATTTCAATCTCTGGTTTTATGCAGCACCACAACTCACCTTTCCCCTTAAGCAAGCATACGTTGGTTTTCTAAATTTGAGACCCTGTTCTGTTTTGTAATCCAGTTCCTGTGTAGCCAAGATGACATTCCGTGTATTAGTGATATCTTATGATGTTTCTTTTTCTGTGTGACTTATTTCAGGTAGAATCATCATACCTGAAACCACTCATTATGCTGCTACGGGCCTGATGACATAGATGTCACTGCTGAGTGATACTGCATTGTACATAAATACCACAACTTCTTTATCCATTTTTCACTTTCTGCGATATTGAACTTGTCTCGTAAACGAGGTTCTTGTAAACAGAGTCATCCCAAACATTGGTGTGGCTGTGTCTTTTTGATTTTAATTTCCCTAAGCTATAGGACCATAAGTGGAAGTGCCCTAGGCTCTGTTGCTTTGTTTTTTAGATGTTTCAGGAAACACCATACACTTCTCCCGAGTGGCTGTTGGCAATTTACATCCCGCCCATCAGCATAACAAGGCTCCCAGTTCTCCATGGCCTGTCCTGCCTTTCTGGATTTTACACTGTTTTCAGATGGCCCTTTTGACCGGGGGGAAGTGAGACTTCATTGTAGTGCAGATTTCCTTTGCAAGCTTGCTTGGTTGGCCAAAAAGGGCGTATGCGTTTTTTCCTGAATATATTCAGGAAAAAACGCATACGCCCTTTTTGGCCAAGTGCATCATTGTGGACGTTCTGCCTCTTTTCCTCTGCTTTAAATGCAATTCCAGTCTACCTCCTGAAATCGGTTTCCTGCAATTCTGCCCCGCTTTCAAGTCCTCTTGGCAGCCTTACTTCAGTATATTTTTGGACGAGAGCTGTCATTTATAACTCTGCAGGTTTGTGAATTACAGTGCCCCTGAGCTCCTTTCTTCAACTCGCTTTCTTGTGAGCTGGCCGCAACACCGCAGGATTGCTTCAGGCCCTAATCTGGTTCCGGCACGGCACGCTGAGCCTTTGGTTAATTCCTCTTCCTGGTGGGAAATGAGAGTTAAATTTGCCCGTGCAGACACCTCCAGCTAGTCTCTCATTGGTTCTCCCTATTCCTCTTCATCTTCCACAGAAATTGCAAACTGGGCCAAACAGGAGGTTAAAGGCACTGACTCTCCAAGTCGGGAGAGTGTTAGTAAAGCGTCTGGAATGTTGCACCCGAGTACCAGGGGACGAGAACTGAGACATATTGGAACACGTCTCCCGATCACACGGTTGATCATACTCTGGGTTCCACATGCATGTTTTAGCTGAAGGAAGAATCCCTTAAACCTGGAGAGTTGAGACCCGTGGAATGGGTACCATGCAATATGACTTCAAAGGGTCTTCATTTGCTCACCGAACCTCACCAATCCTATGAGCCCCAAGTGTCCAGCCTTATGTGTCACCCAGCTCTGGGTTTAGATGCTGTAAATCCAGGTTGCATCACAAGCCTTGAATGAATTACTTAACTATTGCTCTCTATTTCACTGTCATTGTGTTTTGTTCCAGAAATTAATTTTTATTATGGGATTTAGCTGATTTTCACAGATACGTTAATGCCGCTGTACAGACGCTTGAGTCTCTTATGGAGATATATAAATCCATAGGTTTTATGATTCTTACTAGTCAGGTATATTCCTAGGCATTGAATATGGGGTATTGAGTCCATTTCGTTGAGCAAGGACTAGCTCTTGTCTATTACATATTTGGCTTAAGGAACTTTATCTGTGCTCATTTCAATCTCTGGTTTTATGCAGCACCACAACTCACCTTTCCCCTTAAGCAAGCATACGTTGGTTTTCTAAATTTGAGACCCTGTTCTGTTTTGTAATCCAGTTCCTCTGTAGCCAAGATGACATTCCATGTATTAGTGATATCTTATGATGTTTCTTTTTCTGTGTGACTTATTTCAGGTAGAATCATCATACCTGAAACCACTCATTATGCTGCTACGGGCCTGATGACATAGATGTCACTGCTGAGTGATACTGCATTGTACATAAATACCACAACTTCTTTATCCATTTTTCACTTTCTGCGATATTGAACTTGTCTCGTAAACGAGGTTCTTGTAAACAGAGTCATCCCAAACATTGGTGTGGCTGTGTCTTTTTGATTTTAATTTCCCTAAGCTATAGGACCATAAGTGGAAGTGCCCTAGGCTCTGTTGCTTTGTTTTTTAGATGTTTCAGGAAACACCATACACTTCTCCCGAGTGGCTGTTGGCAATTTACATCCCGCCCATCAGCATAACAAGGCTCCCAGTTCTCCATGGCCTGTCCTGCCTTTCTGGATTTTACACTGTTTTCAGATGGCCCTTTTGACCGGGGGGAAGTGAGACTTCATTGTAGTGCAGATTTCCTTTGCAAGCTTGCTTGGTTGGCCAAAAAGGGCGTATGCGTTTTTTCCTGAATATATTCAGGAAAAAACGCATACGCCCTTTTTGGCCAAGTGCATCATTGTGGACGTTCTGCCTCTTTTCCTCTGCTTTAAATGCAATTCCAGTCTACCTCCTGAAATCGGTTTCCTGCAATTCTGCCCCGCTTTCAAGTCCTCTTGGCAGCCTTACTTCAGTATATTTTTGGACGAGAGCTGTCATTTATAACTCTGCAGGTTTGTGAATTACAGTGCCCCTGAGCTCCTTTCTTCAACTTGCTTTCTTGTGAGCTGGCCGCAACACCGCAGGATTGCTTCAGGCCCTAATCTGGTTCCGGCACGGCACGCTGAGCCTTTGGTTAATTCCTCTTCCTGGTGGGAAATGAGAGTTAAATTTGCCCGTGCAGACACCTCCAGCTAGTCTCTCATTGGTTCTCCCTATTCCTCTTCATCTTCCACAGAAATTGCAAACTGGGCCAAACAGGAGGTTAAAGGCACTGACTCTCCAAGTCGGGAGAGTGTTAGTAAAGCGTCTGGAATGTTGCACCCGAGTACCAGGGGACGAGAACTGAGACATATTGGAACACGTCTCCCGATCACACGGTTGATCATACTCTGGGTTCCACATGCATGTTTTAGCTGAAGGAAGAATCCCTTAAACCTGGAGAGTTGAGACCCGTGGAATGGGTACCATGCAATATGACTTCAAAGGGTCTTCATTTGCTCACCGAACCTCACCAATCCTATGAGCCCCAAGTGTCCAGCCTTATGTGTCACCCAGCTCTGGGTTTAGATGCTGTAAATCCAGGTTGCATCACAAGCCTTGAATGAATTACTTAACTATTGCTCTCTATTTCACTGTCATTGTGTTTTGTTCCAGAAATTAATTTTTATTATGGGATTTAGCTGATTTTCACAGATACGTTAATGCCGCTGTACAGACGCTTGATTCTCTTATGGAGATATATAAATCCATAGGTTTTATGATTCTTACTAGTCAGGTATATTCCTAGGCATTGAATATGGGGTATTGAGTCCATTTCGTTGAGCAAGGACTAGCTCTTGTCTATTACATATTTGGCTTAAGGAACTTTATCTGTGCTCATTTCAATCTCTGGTTTTATGCAGCACCACAACTCACCTTTCCCCTTAAGCAAGCATACGTTGGTTTTCTAAATTTGAGACCCTGTTCTGTTTTGTAATCCAGTTCCTGTGTAGCCAAGATGACATTCCGTGTATTAGTGATATCTTATGATGTTTCTTTTTCTGTGTGACTTATTTCAGGTAGAATCATCATACCTGAAACCACTCATTATGCTGCTACGGGCCTGATGACATAGATGTCACTGCTGAGTGATACTGCATTGTACATAAATACCACAACTTCTTTATCCATTTTTCACTTTCTGCGATATTGAACTTGTCTCGTAAACGAGGTTCTTGTAAACAGAGTCATCCCAAACATTGGTGTGGCTGTGTCTTTTTGATTTTAATTTCCCTAAGCTATAGGACCATAAGTGGAAGTGCCCTAGGCTCTGTTGCTTTGTTTTTTAGATGTTTCAGGAAACACCATACACTTCTCCCGAGTGGCTGTTGGCAATTTACATCCCGCCCATCAGCATAACAAGGCTCCCAGTTCTCCATGGCCTGTCCTGCCTTTCTGGATTTTACACTGTTTTCAGATGGCCCTTTTGACCGGGGGGAAGTGAGACTTCATTGTAGTGCAGATTTCCTTTGCAAGCTTGCTTGGTTGGCCAAAAAGGGCGTATGCGTTTTTTCCTGAATATATTCAGGAAAAAACGCATACGCCCTTTTTGGCCAAGTGCATCATTGTGGACGTTCTGCCTCTTTTCCTCTGCTTTAAATGCAATTCCAGTCTACCTCCTGAAATCGGTTTCCTGCAATTCTGCCCCGCTTTCAAGTCCTCTTGGCAGCCTTACTTCAGTATATTTTTGGACGAGAGCTGTCATTTATAACTCTGCAGGTTTGTGAATTACAGTGCCCCTGAGCTCCTTTCTTCACCTCGCTTTCTTGTGAGCTGGCTGCAACACCGCAGGATTGCTTCAGGCCCTAATCTTGTTCCGGCACGGCACGCTGAGCCTTTGGTTAATTCCTCTTCCTGGTGGGAAATGAGAGTTAAATTTAGCCGTCCAGACACCTCCAGCTAGTCTCTCATTGGTTCTCCCTATTCCTGTTCATCTTCCGCAGAAATTGCAAACTGGGCCAAACAGGAGGTTAAAGGCACTGACTCTCCAAGTCGGGAGAGTGTTAGTAAAGCATCTGGAATGTTGCACCCGAGTACCAGGGGACGAGAACTGAGACATATTGGAACACGTCTCCCGATCACACGGTTGATCATACTCTGGGTTCCACATGCATGTTTCAGCTGAAGGAAGAATCCCTTAAACCTGGAGAGTTGAGACCTGTGGAATGGGTACCATGCAATATGACTTCAAAGGGTCTTCATTTGCTCACCGAACCTCTCCAATCCTATCACTGCTGCGTTTATGTCCCTGTACACACGTTAAATTCTCTTTTGGAGACATAGCGATCCATATGTTTTAAGATACTTACTAGTCAGGTACGTTCTTAGGCGTTTAATATGGGGTGTTGAGTCCATTTCGTTGAGCAAGGAGTAGCTCTTGTCTATTACATATTTGGCTTAAGGAACTTTATCTGTGCTCATTTCAATCTCTGGTTTTATGCAGCACCACAACTCACCTTTCCCCTTAAGCAAGCATACGTTGGTTTTCTAAATTTGAGACCCTGTTCTGTTTTGTAATCCAGTTCCTGTGTAGCCAAGATGACATTCCGTGTATTAGTGATATCTTATAATGTTTCTTTTTCTGTGTGACTTATTTCAGTTAGAATCATCATACCTGAAACCACTCATTATGCTGCTACGGGCCTGATGACATAGATGTCACTGCTGAGTGATACTGCATTGTACATAAATACCACAACTTCTTTATCCATTTTTCACTTTCTGCGATATTGAACTTGTCTCGTAAACGAGGTTCTTGTAAACAGAGTCATCCCAAACATTGGTGTGGCTGTGTCTTTTTGATTTTAATTTCCCTAAGTTATAGGACCATAAGTGGAAGTGCCCTAGGTTCTGTTGCTTTGTTTTTTAGATGTTTCAGGAAACACCATACACTTCTCCCGAGTGGCTGTTGGCAATTTACATCCCGCCCATCAGCATAACAAGGCTCCCAGTTCTCCATGGCCTGTCCTGCCTTTCTGGATTTTACACTGTTTTCAGATGGCCCTTTTGACCGGGGGGAAGTGAGACTTCATTGTAGTGCAGATTTCCTTTGCAAGCTTGCTTGGTTGGCCAAAAAGGGCGTATGCGTTTTTTCCTGAATATATTCAGGAAAAAACGCATACGCCCTTTTTGGCCAAGTGCATCATTGTGGACGTTCTGCCTCTTTTCCTCTGCTTTAAATGCAATTCCAGTCTACCTCCTGAAATCGGTTTCCTGCAATTCTGCCCCGCTTTCAAGTCCTCTTGGCAGCCTTACTTCAGTATATTTTTGGACGAGAGCTGTCATTTATAACTCTGCAGGTTTGTGAATTAAAGTGCCCCTGAGCTCCTTTCTTCAACTCGCTTTCTTGTGAGCTGGCCGCAACACCGCAGGATTGCTTCAGGCCCTAATGTGGTTCCGGCATGGCACGCTGAGCCTTTGGTTAATTCCTCTTCCTGGTGGGAAATGAGAGTTAAATTTGCCCGTGCAGACACCTCCAGCTAGTCTCTCATTGGTTCTCCCTATTCCTCTTCATCTTCCACAGAAATTGCAAACTGGGCCAAACAGGAGGTTAAAGGCACTGACTCTCCAAGTCGGGAGAGTGTTAGTAAAGCGTCTGGAATGTTGCACCCGAGTACCAGGGGACGAGAACTGAGACATATTGGAACACGTCTCCCGATCACACGGTTGATCATACTCTGTGATCCACATGCATGTTTTAGCTGAAGGAAGAATCCCTTAAACCTGGAGAGTTGAGACCCGTGGAATGGGTACCATGCAATATGACTTCAAAGGGTCTTCATTTGCTCACCGAACCTCACCAATCCTATGAGCCCCAAGTGTCCAGCCTTATGTGTCACCCAGCTCTGGGTTTAGATGCTGTAAATCCAGGTTGCATCACAAGCCTTGAATGAATTACTTAACTATTGCTCTCTATTTCACTGTCATTGTGTTTTGTTCCAGAAATTAATTTTTATTATGAGATTTAGCTGATTTTCACAGATACGTTAATGCCGCTGTACAGACGCTTGATTCTCTTATGGAGATATATAAATCCATAGGTTTTATGATTCTTACTAGTCAGGTATATTCCTAGGCATTGAATATGGGGTATTGAGTCCATTTCGTTGAGCAAGGACTAGCTCTTGTCTATTACATATTTGGCTTAAGGAACTTTATCTGTGCTCATTTCAATCTCTGGTTTTATGCAGCACCACAACTCACCTTTCCCCTTAAGCAAGCATACGTTGGTTTTCTAAATTTGAGACCCTGTTCTGTTTTGTAATCCAGTTCCTCTGTAGCCAAGATGACATTCCGTGTATTAGTGATATCTTATGATGTTTCTTTTTCTGTGTGACTTATTTCAGGTAGAATCATCATACCTGAAACCACTCATTATGCTGCTACGGGCCTGATGACATAGATGTCACTGCTGAGTGATACTGCATTGTACATAAATACCACAACTTCTTTATCCATTTTTCACTTTCTGCGATATTGAACTTGTCTCGTAAACGAGGTTCTTGTAAACAGAGTCATCCCAAACATTGGTGTGGCTGAGTCTTTTTGATTTTAATTTCCCTAAGCTATAGGACCATAAGTGGAAGTGCCCTAGGCTCTGTTGCTTTGTTTTTTAGATGTTTCAGGAAACACCATACACTTCTCCCGAGTGGCTGTTGGCAATTTACATCCCGCCCATCAGCATAACAAGGCTCCCAGTTCTCCATGGCCTGCCCTACCTTTCTGGATTTTACACTTTTTTAAGATGGCCCTTTTGACCGGGGGGAAGTGAGACTTCATTGTAGTGCAGATTTCCTTTGCAAGCTTGCTTGGTTGGCCAAAAAGGGCGTATGCGTTTTTTCCTGAATATATTCAGGAAAAAACGCATACGCCCTTTTTGGCCAAGTGCATCATTGTGGACGTTCTGTCTCTTTTCCTCTGCTTTAAATGCAATTCCAGTCTACCTCCTGAAATCGGTTTCCTGCAATTCTGCCCCGCTTTCAAGTCCTCTTGGCAGCCTTACTTCAGTATATTTTTGGACGAGAGCTGTCATTTATAACTCTGCAGGTTTGTGAACTACAGTGCCCCTGAGCTCCTTTCTTCACCTCGCTTTCTTGTGAGCTGGCTGCAACACCGCAGGATTGCTTCAGGCCCTAATCTTGTTCCGGCACGGCACGCTGAGCCTTTGGTTAATTCCTCTTCCTGGTGGGAAATGAGAGTTAAATTTAGCCGTCCAGACACCTCCAGCTAGTCTCTCATTGGTTCTCCCTATTCCTGTTCATCTTCCGCAGAAATTGCAAACTGGGCCAAACAGGAGGTTAAAGGCACTGACTCTCCAAGTCGGGAGAGTGTTAGTAAAGCGTCTGGAATGTTGCACCCGAGTACCAGGGGACAAGAACTGAGACATATTGGAACACGTCTCCTGATCACACGGTTGATCATACTCTGGGTTCCACATGCATGTTTTAGCTGAAGGAAGAATCCCTTAAACCTGGAGAGTTGAGACCCGTGGAATGGGTACCATGCAATATGACTTCAAAGGGTCTTCATTTGCTCACTGAACCTCTCCAATCCTATCACTGCTGCGTTTATGCCCCTGTACACACGCTTGATTCTCTTTCGGAGACATAGCAATGCATAGGTTTTAAGATACTTACTAGTCAGGTACATTCTTAGGCGTTTAATATGAGGTGTTGAGTCCATTTCGTTGAGCAAGGAGTAGCTCTTGTCTATTCCATATTTGGCTTAAGGAACTTTATCTGTGCTCATTTCAATCTCTGGTTTTAGGCAGCACCCCAACTCACCTTTCCCCTTAGCAAGCATAAGTTGGTTTTCTAAATTTGAGACCCTGTTCTGTTTTGTAATTCAGTTCCTGTGTAGCCAAGTTTACATTCCGTGTATTAGTGATATCTTATGATGTTTCTTTCTCTGTGTGACTTATTTCAGTTAGAATCATCATACCTGAATCCACTCATTATGCTGCTACGGGCCTGATGACATAGATTTCATTGCTGAGTGATATTGCATTGTACGTAAGTACCACAACTTCTTTATCCATTACTCACTTTCTGCGATATTGAACTTGTACCGTAAACGAGGTTCTTGTAAACAGAGCCATCCCAAACTTTGGGGTGGCTGTGTCTTTTTGGTTTTAATTTCCCTAAGCTATAGGACCATTAGTGGAAGTGCCCTAGGCTCTGTTGCTTTGTTTTTTAGATGTTTCAGGAAACACCATACACTTCTCCCGAGTGGCTGTTGGCAATTTACATCCCGCTCATCAGCATAACAAGGCTCCCAGTTCTCCATGGCCTGTCCTGCCTTCTGGATTTTACACTTTTTTCAGATGGCCCTTTTGACCGGGGGGAAGTGAGACTTCATTGTAGTGCAGATTTCCTTTGCAAGCTTGCTTGGTTGGCCAAAAAGGGCATATGCGTTTTTTCCTGAATATATTCAGGAAAAAACGCATATGCCCTTTTTGGCCAAGTGCATCATTGTGGACGTTCTGTCTCTTTTCCTCTGCTTTAAATGCAATTCCAGTCTACCTCCTGAAATCGGTTTCCTGCAATTCTGCCCCGCTTTCAAGTCCTCTTGGCAGCCTTACTTCAGTATATTTTTGGACGATAGCTGTCATTTATAACTCTGCAGGTTTGTGAACTACAGTGCCCCTGAGCTCCTTTCTTCACCTCGCTTTCTTGTGAGCTGGCTGCAACACCGCAGGATTGCTTCAGGCCCTAATCTTGTTCCGGCACGGCACGCTGAGCCTTTGGTTAATTCCTCTTCCTGGTGGGAAATGAGAGTTAAATTTAGCCGTCCAGACACCTCCAGCTAGTCTCTCATTGGTTCTCCCTATTCCTGTTCATCTTCCGCAGAAATTGCAAACTGGGCCAAACAGGAGGTTAAAGGCACTGACTCTCCAAGTCGGGAGAGTGTTAGTAAAGCGTCTGGAATGTTGCACCCGAGTACCAGGGGACGAGAACTGAGACATATTGGAACACGTCTCCTGATCACACGGTTGATCATACTCTGGGTTCCACATGCATGTTTTAGCTGAAGAAATAATCCCTTTAACCTGGAGAGTTGAGACCCGTGGAATGGGTACCATGCAATATGACTTCAAAGGGTCTTCATTTGCTCACCGAACCTCTCCAATCCTATCACTGCTGCGTTTATGTCCCTGTACACACGTTAAATTCTCTTTTGGAGACATAGCGATCCATATGTTTTAAGATACTTACTAGTCAGGTACGTTCTTAGGCGTTTAATATGGGGTGTTGAGTCCATTTCGTTGAGCAAGGAGTAGCTCTTGTCTATTACATATTTGGCTTAAGGAACTTTATCTGTGCTCATTTCAATCTCTGGTTTTATGCAGCACCACAACTCACCTTTCCCCTTAAGCAAGCATACGTTGGTTTTCTAAATTTGAGTCCCTGTTCTGTTTTGTAATCCAGTTCCTGTGTAGCCAAGATGACATTCCGTGTATTAGTGATATCTTATGATGTTTCTTTTTCTGTGTGACTTATTTCAGGTAGAATCATCATACCTGAAACCACTCATTATGCTGCTACGGGCCTGATGACATAGATGTCACTGCTGAGTGATACTGCATTGTACATAAATACCACAACTTCTTTATCCATTTTTCACTTTCTGCGATATTGAACTTGTCTCGTAAACGAGGTTCTTGTAAACAGAGTCATCCCAAACATTGGTGTGGCTGTGTCTTTTTGATTTTAATTTCCCTAAGCTATAGGACCATAAGTGGAAGTGCCCTAGGCTCTGTTGCTTTGTTTTTTAGATGTTTCAGGAAACACCATACACTTCTCCCGAGTGGCTGTTGGCAATTTACATCCCGCCCATCAGCATAACAAGGCTCCCAGTTCTCCATGGCCTGTCCTGCCTTTCTGGATTTTACACTGTTTTCAGATGGCCCTTTTGACCCGGGGGAAGTGAGACTTCATTGTAGTGCAGATTTCCTTTGCAAGCTTGCTTGGTTGGCCAAAAAGGGCGTATGCGTTTTTTCCTGAATATATTCAGGAAAAAACGCATACGCCCTTTTTGGCCAAGTGCATCATTGTGGACGTTCTGCCTCTTTTCCTCTGCTTTAAATGCAATTCCAGTCTACCTCCTGAAATCGGTTTCCTGCAATTCTGCCCCGCTTTCAAGTCCTCTTGGCAGCCTTACTTCAGTATATTTATGGACGAGAGCTGTCATTTATAACTCTGCAGGTTTGTGAATTACAGTGCCCCTGAGCTCCTTTCTTCAACTCGCTTTCTTGTGAGCTGGCCGCAACACCGCAGGATTGCTTCAGGCCCTAATCTTGTTCCGGCACGGCACGCTGAGCCTTTGGTTAATTCCTCTTCCTGGTGGGAAATGAGAGTTAAATTTGCCCGTGCAGACACCTCCAGCTAGTCTCTCATTGGTTCTCCCTATTCCTCTTCATCTTCCACAGAAATTGCAAACTGGGCCAAACAGGAGGTTAAAGGCACTGACTCTCCAAGTCGGGAGAGTGTTAGTAAAGCGTCTGGAATGTTGCACCCGAGTACCAGGGGACGAGAACTGAGACATATTGGAACACGTCTCCCGATCACACGGTTGATCATACTCTGGGTTCCACATGCATGTTTTAGCTGAAGGAAGAATCCCTTAAACCTGGAGAGTTGAGACCCGTGGAATGGGTACCATGCAATATGACTTCAAAGGGTCTTCATTTGCTCACCGAACCTCACCAATCCTATGAGCCCCAAGTGTCCAGCCTTATGTGTCACCCAGCTCTGGGTTTAGATGCTGTAAATCCAGGTTGCATCACAAGCCTTGAATGAATTACTTAACTATTGCTCTCTATTTCACTGTCATTGTGTTTTGTTCCAGAAATTAATTTTTATTATGGGATTTAGCTGATTTTCACAGATACGTTAATGCCGCTGTACAGACGCTTGATTCTCTTATGGAGATATATAAATCCATAGGTTTTATGATTCTTACTAGTCAGGTATATTCCTAGGCATTGAATATGGGGTATTGAGTCCATTTCGTTGAGCAAGGACTAGCTCTTGTCTATTACATATTTGGCTTAAGGAACTTTATCTGTGCTCATTTCAATCTCTGGTTTTATGCAGCACCACAACTCACCTTTCCCCTTAAGCAAGCATACGTTGGTTTTCTAAATTTGAGACCCTGTTCTGTTTTGTAATCCAGTTCCTCTGTAGCCAAGATGACATTCCATGTATTAGTGATATCTTATGATGTTTCTTTTTCTGTGTGACTTATTTCAGGTAGAATCATCATACCTGAAACCACTCATTATGCTGCTACGGGCCTGATGACATAGATGTCACTGCTGAGTGATACTGCATTGTACATAAATACCACAACTTCTTTATCCATTTTTCACTTTCTGCGATATTGCACTTGTCTCGTAAACGAGGTTCTTGTAAACAGAGTCATCCCAAACATTGGTGTGGCTGTGTCTTTTTGATTTTAATTTCCCTAAGCTATAGGACCATAAGTGGAAGTGCCCTAGGCTCTGTTGCTTTGTTTTTTAGATGTTTCAGGAAACACCATACACTTCTCCCGGGTGGCTGTTGGCAATTTACATCCCGCCCATCAGCATAACAAGGCTCCCAGTTCTCCATGGCCTGTCCTGCCTTTCTGGATTTTACACTTTTTTCAGATGGCCCTTTTGACCGGGGGGAAGTGAGACTTCATTGTAGTGCAGATTTCCTTTGCAAGCTTGCTTGGTTGGCCAAAAAGGGCGTATGCGTTTTTTCCTGAATATATTCAGGAAAAAACGCATACGCCCTTTTTGGCCAAGTGCATCATTGTGGACGTTCTGTCTCTTTTCCTCTGCTTTAAATGCAATTCCAGTCTACCTCCTGAAATCGGTTTCCTGCAATTCTGCCCCGCTTTCAAGTCCTCTTGGCAGCCTTACTTCAGTATATTTTTGGACGATAGCTGTCATTTATAACTCTGCAGGTTTGTGAATTACAGTGCCCCTGAGCTCCTTTCTTCACCTCGCTTTCTTGTGAGCTGGCTGCAACACCGCAGGATTGCTTCAGGCCCTAATCTTGTTCCGGCACGGCACGCTGAGCCTTTGGTTAATTCCTCTTCCTGGTGGGAAATGAGAGTTAAATTTAGCCGTCCAGACACCTCCAGCTAGTCTCTCATTGGTTCTCCCTATTCCTGTTCATCTTCCGCAGAAATTGCAAACTGGGCCAAACAGGAGGTTAAAGGCACTGACTCTCCAAGTCGGGAGAGTGTTAGTAAAGCGTCTGGAATGTTGCACCCGAGTACCAGGGGACGAGAACTGAGACATATTGGAACACGTCTCCTGATCACACGGTTGATCATACTCTGGGTTCCACATGCATGTTTTAGCTGAAGGAAGAATCCCTTAAACCTGGAGAGTTGAGACCCGTGGAATGGGTACCATGCAATATGACTTCAAAGGGTCTTCATTTGCTCACCGAACCTCTCCAATCCTATCACTGCTGCGTTTATGCCCCTGTACACACGCTTGATTCTCTTTCGGAGACATAGCAATGCATAGGTTTTAAGATACTTACTAGTCAGGTACATTCTTAGGCGTTTAATATGAGGTGTTGAGTCCATTTCGTTGAGCAAGGAGTAGCTCTTGTCTATTCCATATTTGGCTTAAGGAACTTTATCTGTGCTCATTTCAATCTCTGGTTTTAGGCAGCACCCCAACTCACCTTTCCCCTTAGCAAGCATAAGTTGGTTTTCTAAATTTGAGACCCTGTTCTGTTTTGTAATTCAGTTCCTGTGTAGCCAAGTTTACATTCCGTGTATTAGTGATATCTTATGATGTTTCTTTTTCTGTGTGACTTATTTCAGTTAGAATCATCATACCTGAATCCACTCATTATGCTGCTACGGGCCTGATGACATAGATTTCATTGCTGAGTGATATTGCATTGTACGTAAGTACCACAACTTCTTTATCCATTACTCACTTTCTGCGATATTGAACTTGTACCGTAAACGAGGTTCTTGTAAACAGAGCCATCCCAAACTTTGGGGTGGCTGTGTCTTTTTGGTTTTAATTTCCCTAAGCTATAGGACCATTAGTGGAAGTGCCCTCGGCTCTGTTGCTTTGTTTTTTAGATGTTTCAGGAAACACCATACACTTCTCCCGAGTGGCTGTTGGCAATTTACATCCCGCTCATCAGCATAACAAGGCTCCCAGTTCTCCATGGCCTGTCCTGCCTTCAGGATTTTACACTTTTTTCAGATGGCCCTTTTGACCGGGGGGAAGTGAGACTTCATTGTAGTGCAGATTTCCTTTGCAAGCTTGCTTGGTTGGCCAAAAAGGGCATATGCGTTTTTTCCTGAATATATTCAGGAAAAAACGGATATGCCCTTTTTGGCCAAGTGCATCATTGTGGACGTTCTGTCTCTTTTCCTATGCTTTAAATGCAATTCCAGTCTACCTCCTGAAATCGGTTTCCTGCAATTCTGCCCCGCTTTCAAGTCCTCTTGGCAGCCTTACTTCAGTATATTTTTGGACGATAGCTGTCATTTATAACTCTGCAGGTTTGTGAACTACAGTGCCCCTGAGCTCCTTTCTTCACCTCGCTTTCTTGTGAGCTGGCTGCAACACCGCAGGATTGCTTCAGGCCCTAATCTTGTTCCGGCACGGCACGCTGAGCCTTTGGTTAATTCCTCTTCCTGGTGGGAAATGAGAGTTAAATTTAGCCGTCCAGACACCTCCAGCTAGTCTCTCATTGGTTCTCCCTATTCCTGTTCATCTTCCGCAGAAATTGCAAACTGGGCCAAACAGGAGGTTAAAGGCACTGACTCTCCAAGTCGGGAGAGTGTTAGTAAAGCGTCTGGAATGTTGCACCCGAGTACCAGGGGACGAGAACTGAGACATATTGGAACACGTCTCCCGATCACACGGTTGATCATACTCTGGGTTCCACATGCATGTTTTAGCTGAAGGAAGAATCCCTTAAACCTGGAGAGTTGAGACCTGTGGAATGGGTACCATGCAATATGACTTCAAAGGGTCTTCATTTGCTCACCGAACCTCTCCAATCCTATCACTGCTGCGTTTATGTCCCTGTACACACGTTAAATTCTCTTTTGGAGACATAGCGATCCATATGTTTTAAGATACTTACTAGTCAGGTACGTTCTTAGGCGTTTCATATGGGGTGTTGAGTCCATTTCGTTGAGCAAGGAGTAGCTCTTGTCTATTACATATTTGGCTTAAGGAACTTTATCTGTGCTCATTTCAATCTCTGGTTTTATGCAGCACCCCAACTCACCTTTCCCCTTAAGCAAGCATACGTTGGTTTTCTAAATTTGAGACCCTGTTCTGTTTTGTAATCCAGTTCCTGTGTAGCCAAGATGACATTCCGTGTATTAGTGATATCTTATGATGTTTCTTTTTCTGTGTGACTTATTTCAGTTAGAATCATCATACCTGAAACCACTCATTATGCTGCTACGGGCCTGATGACATAGATGTCACTGCTGAGTGATACTGCATTGTACATAAATACCACAACTTCTTTATCCATTTTTCACTTTCTGCGATATTGAACTTGTCTCGTAAACGAGGTTCTTGTAAACAGAGTCATCCCAAACATTGGTGTGGCTGTGTCTTTTTGATTTTAATTTCCCTAAGCTATAGGACCATAAGTGGAAGTGTCCTAGGCTCTGTTGCTTTGTTTTTTAGATGTTTCAGGAAACACCATACACTTCTCCCGAGTGGCTGTTGGCAATTTACATCCCGCCCATCAGCATAACAAGGCTCCCAGTTCTCCATGGCCTGTCCTGCCTTTCTGGATTTTACACTGTTTTCAGATGGCCCTTTTGACCGGGGGGAAGTGAGACTTCATTGTAGTGCAGATTTCCTTTGCAAGCTTGCTTGGTTGGCCAAAAAGGGCGTATGCGTTTTTTCCTGAATATATTCAGGAAAAAACGCATACGCCCTTTTTGGCCAAGTGCATCATTGTGGACGTTCTGCCTCTTTTCCTCTGCTTTAAATGCAATTCCAGTCTACCTCCTGAAATCGGTTTCCTGCAATTCTGCCCCGCTTTCAAGTCCTCTTGGCAGCCTTACTTCAGTATATTTTTGGACGAGAGCTGTCATTTATAACTCTGCAGGTTTGTGAATTAAAGTGCCCCTGAGCTCCTTTCTTCAACTCGCTTTCTTGTGAGCTGGCCGCAACACCGCAGGATTGCTTCAGGCCCTAATGTGGTTCCGGCACGGCACGCTGAGCCTTTGGTTAATTCCTCTTCCTGGTGGGAAATGAGAGTTAAATTTGCCCGTCCAGACACCTCCAGCTAGTCTCTCATTGGTTCTCCCTATTCCTCTTCATCTTCCACAGAAATTGCAAACTGGGCCAAACAGGAGGTTAAAGGCACTGACTCTCCAAGTCGGGAGAGTGTTAGTAAAGCGTCTGGAATGTTGCACCCGAGTACCAGGGGACGAGAACTGAGACATATTGGAACACGTCTCCCGATCACACGGTTGATCATACTCTGTGATCCACATGCATGTTTTAGCTGAAGGAAGAATCCCTTAAACCTGGAGAGTTGAGACCCGTGGAATGGGTACCATGCAATATGACTTCAAAGGGTCTTCATTTGCTCACCGAACCTCACCAATCCTATGAGCCCCAAGTGTCCAGCCTTATGTGTCACCCAGCTCTGGGTTTAGATGCTGTAAATCCAGGTTGCATCACAAGCCTTGAATGAATTACTTAACTATTGCTCTCTATTTCACTGTCATTGTGTTTTGTTCCAGAAATTAATTTTTATTATGGGATTTAGCTGATTTTCACAGATACGTTAATGCCGCTGTACAGACGCTTGATTCTCTTATGGAGATATATAAATCCATAGGTTTTATGATTCTTACTAGTCAGGTATATTCCTAGGCATTGAATATGGGGTATTGAGTCCATTTCGTTGAGCAAGGACTAGCTCTTGTCTATTACATATTTGGCTTAAGGAACTTTATCTGTGCTCATTTCAATCTCTGGTTTTATGCAGCACCACAACTCACCTTTCCCCTTAAGCAAGCATACGTTGGTTTTCTAAATTTGAGACCCTGTTCTGTTTTGTAATCCAGTTCCTCTGTAGCCAAGATGACATTCCGTGTATTAGTGATATCTTATGATGTTTCTTTTTCTGTGTGACTTATTTCAGGTAGAATCATCATACCTGAAACCACTCATTATGCTGCTACGGGCCTGATGACATAGATGTCACTGCTGAGTGATACTGCATTGTACATAAATACCACAACTTCTTTATCCATTTTTCACTTTCTGCGATATTGAACTTGTCTCGTAAACGAGGTTCTTGTAAACAGAGTCATCCCAAACATTGGTGTGGCTGAGTCTTTTTGATTTTAATTTCCCTAAGCTATAGGACCATAAGTGGAAGTGCCCTAGGCTCTGTTGCTTTGTTTTTTAGATGTTTCAGGAAACACCATACACTTCTCCCGAGTGGCTGTTGGCAATTTACATCCCGCCCATCAGCATAACAAGGCTCCCAGTTCTCCATGGCCTGTCCTACCTTTCTGGATTTTACACTTTTTTCAGATGGCCCTTTTGACCGGGGGGAAGTGAGACTTCATTGTAGTGCAGATTTCCTTTGCAAGCTTGCTTGGTTGGCCAAAAAGGGCGTATGCGTTTTTTCCTGAATATATTCAGGAAAAAACGCATACGCCCTTTTTGGCCAAGTGCATCATTGTGGACGTTCTGCCTCTTTTCCTCTGCTTTAAATGCAATTCCAGTCTACCTCCTGAAATCGGTTTCCTGCAATTCTGCCCCGCTTTCAAGTCCTCTTGGCAGCCTTACTTCAGTATATTTATGGACGATAGCTGTCATTTATAACTCTGCAGGTTTGTGAATTACAGTGCCCCTGAGCTCCTTTCTTCAACTCGCTTTCTTGTGAGCTGGCCGCAACACCGCAGGATTGCTTCAGGCCCTAATCTTGTTCCGGCACGGCACGCTGAGCCTTTGGTTAATTCCTCTTCCTGGTGGGAAATGAGAGTTAAATTTGCCCGTGCAGACACCTCCAGCTAGTCTCTCATTGGTTCTCCCTATTCCTCTTCATCTTCCACAGAAATTGCAAACTGGGCCAAACAGGAGGTTAAAGGCACTGACTCTCCAAGTCGGGAGAGTGTTAGTAAAGCGTCTGGAATGTTGCACCCGAGTACCAGGGGACGAGAACTGAGACATATTGGAACACGTCTCCCGATCACACGGTTGATCATACTCTGGGTTCCACATGCATGTTTTAGCTGAAGGAAGAATCCCTTAAACCTGGAGAGTTGAGACCCGTGGAATGGGTACCATGCAATATGACTTCAAAGGGTCTTCATTTGCTCACCGAACCTCACCAATCCTATGAGCCCCAAGTGTCCAGCCTTATGTGTCACCCAGCTCTGGGTTTAGATGCTGTAAATCCAGGTTGCATCACAAGCCTTGAATGAATTACTTAACTATTGCTCTCTATTTCACTGTCATTGTGTTTTGTTCCAGAAATTAATTTTTATTATGGGATTTAGCTGATTTTCACAGATACGTTAATGCCGCTGTACAGACGCTTGATTCTCTTATGGAGATATATAAATCCATAGGTTTTATGATTCTTACTAGTCAGGTATATTCCTAGGCATTGAATATGGGGTATTGAGTCCATTTCGTTGAGCAAGGACTAGCTCTTGTCTATTACATATTTGGCTTAAGGAACTTTATCTGTGCTCATTTCAATCTCTGGTTTTATGCAGCACCACAACTCACCTTTCCCCTTAAGCAAGCATACGTTGGTTTTCTAAATTTGAGACCCTGTTCTGTTTTGTAATCCAGTTCCTCTGTAGCCAAGATGACATTCCGTGTATTAGTGATATCTTATGATGTTTCTTTTTCTGTGTGACTTATTTCAGGTAGAATCATCATACCTGAAACCACTCATTATGCTGCTACGGGCCTGATGACATAGATGTCACTGCTGAGTGATACTGCATTGTACATAAATACCACAACTTCTTTATCCATTTTTCACTTTCTGCGATATTGAACTTGTCTCGTAAACGAGGTTCTTGTAAACAGAGTCATCCCAAACATTGGTGTGGCTGAGTCTTTTTGATTTTAATTTCCCTAAGCTATAGGACCATAAGTGGAAGTGCCCTAGGCTCTGTTGCTTTGTTTTTTAGATGTTTCAGGAAACACCATACACTTCTCCCGAGTGGCTGTTGGCAATTTACATCCCGCCCATCAGCATAACAAGGCTCCCAGTTCTCCATGGCCTGTCCTACCTTTCTGGATTTTACACTTTTTTCAGATGGCCCTTTTGACCGGGGGGAAGTGAGACTTCATTGTAGTGCAGATTTCCTTTGCAAGCTTGCTTGGTTGGCCGAAAAGGGCGTATGCGTTTTTTCCTGAATATATTCAGGAAAAAACGCATACGCCCTTTTTGGCCAAGTGCATCATTGTGGACGTTCTGTCTCTTTTCCTCTGCTTTAAATGCAATTCCAGTCTACCTCCTGAAATCGGTTTCCTGCAATTCTGCCCCGCTTTCAAGTCCTCTTGGCAGCCTTACTTCAGTATATTTTTGGACGAGAGCTGTCATTTATAACTCTGCAGGTTTGTGAACTACAGTGCCCCTGAGCTCCTTTCTTCACCTCGCTTTCTTGTGAGCTGGCTGCAACACCGCAGGATTGCTTCAGGCCCTAATCTTGTTCCGGCACGGCACGCTGAGCCTTTGGTTAATTCCTCTTCCTGGTGGGAAATGAGAGTTAAATTTAGCCGTCCAGACACCTCCAGCTAGTCTCTCATTGGTTCTCCCTATTCCTGTTCATCTTCCGCAGAAATTGCAAACTGGGCCAAACAGGAGGTTAAAGGCACTGACTCTCCAAGTCGGGAGAGTGTTAGTAAAGCGTCTGGAATGTTGCACCCGAGTACCAGGGGACGAGAACTGAGACATATTGGAACACGTCTCCTGATCACACGGTTGATCATACTCTGGGTTCCACATGCATGTTTTAGCTGAAGGAAGAATCCCTTAAACCTGGAGAGTTGAGACCCGTGGAATGGGTACCATGCAATATGACTTCAAAGGGTCTTCATTTGCTCACCGAACCTCTCCAATCCTATCACTGCTGCGTTTATGCCCCTGTACACACGCTTGATTCTCTTTCGGAGACATAGCAATGCATAGGTTTTAAGATACTTACTAGTCAGGTACATTCTTAGGCGTTTAATATGAGGTGTTGAGTCCATTTCGTTGAGCAAGGAGTAGCTCTTGTCTATTCCATATTTGGCTTAAGGAACTTTATCTGTGCTCATTTCAATCTCTGGTTTTAGGCAGCACCCCAACTCACCTTTCCCCTTAGCAAGCATAAGTTGGTTTTCTAAATTTGAGACCCTGTTCTGTTTTGTAATTCAGTTCCTGTGTAGCCAAGTTTACATTCCGTGTATTAGTGATATCTTATGATGTTTCTTTTTCTGTGTGACTTATTTCAGTTAGAATCATCATACCTGAATCCACTCATTATGCTGCTACGGGCCTGATGACATAGATTTCATTGCTGAGTGATATTGCATTGTACGTAAGTACCACAACTTCTTTATCCATTACTCACTTTCTGCGATATTGAACTTGTACCGTAAACGAGGTTCTTGTAAACAGAGCCATCCCAAACTTTGGGGTGGCTGTGTCTTTTTGGTTTTAATTTCCCTAAGCTATAGGACCATTAGTGGAAGTGCCCTCGGCTCTGTTGCTTTGTTTTTTAGATGTTTCAGGAAACACCATACACTTCTCCCGAGTGGCTGTTGGCAATTTACATCCCGCTCATCAGCATAACAAGGCTCCCAGTTCTCCATGGCCTGTCCTGCCTTCAGGATTTTACACTTTTTTCAGATGGCCCTTTTGACCGGGGGGAAGTGAGACTTCATTGTAGTGCAGATTTCCTTTGCAAGCTTGCTTGGTTGGCCAAAAAGGGCATATGCGTTTTTTCCTGAATATATTCAGGAAAAAACGCATATGCCCTTTTTGGCCAAGTGCATCATTGTGGACGTTCTGTCTCTTTTCCTATGCTTTAAATGCAATTCCAGTCTACCTCCTGAAATCGGTTTCCTGCAATTCTGCCCCGCTTTCAAGTCCTCTTGGCAGCCTTACTTCAGTATATTTTTGGACGATAGCTGTCATTTATAACTCTGCAGGTTTGTGAACTACAGTGCCCCTGAGCTCCTTTCTTCACCTCGCTTTCTTGTGAGCTGGCTGCAACACCGCAGGATTGCTTCAGGCCCTAATCTTGTTCCGGCACGGCACGCTGAGCCGTTGGTTAATTCCTCTTCCTGGTGGGAAATGAGAGTTAAATTTAGCCGTCCAGACACCTCCAGCTAGTCTCTCATTGGTTCTCCCTATTCCTGTTCATCTTCCGCAGAAATTGCAAACTGGGCCAAACAGGAGGTTAAAGGCACTGACTCTCCAAGTCGGGAGAGTGTTAGTAAAGCGTCTGGAATGTTGCACCCGAGTACCAGGGGACGAGAACTGAGACATATTGGAACACGTCTCCCGATCACACGGTTGATCATACTCTGGGTTCCACATGCATGTTTTAGCTGAAGGAAGAATCCCTTAAACCTGGAGAGTTGAGACCTGTGGAATGGGTACCATGCAATATGACTTCAAAGGGTCTTCATTTGCTCACCGAACCTCTCCAATCCTATCACTGCTGCGTTTATGTCCCTGTACACACGTTAAATTCTCTTTTGGAGACATAGCGATCCATATGTTTTAAGATACTTACTAGTCAGGTACGTTCTTAGGCGTTTCATATGGGGTGTTGAGTCCATTTCGTTGAGCAAGGAGTAGCTCTTGTCTATTACATATTTGGCTTAAGGAACTTTATCTGTGCTCATTTCAATCTCTGGTTTTATGCAGCACCCCAACTCACCTTTCCCCTTAAGCAAGCATACGTTGGTTTTCTAAATTTGAGACCCTGTTCTGTTTTGTAATCCAGTTCCTGTGTAGCCAAGATGACATTCCGTGTATTAGTGATATCTTATGATGTTTCTTTTTCTGTGTGACTTATTTCAGTTAGAATCATCATACCTGAAACCACTCATTATGCTGCTACGGGCCTGATGACATAGATGTCACTGCTGAGTGATACTGCATTGTACATAAATACCACAACTTCTTTATCCATTTTTCACTTTCTGCGATATTGAACTTGTCTCGTAAACGAGGTTCTTGTAAACAGAGTCATCCCAAACATTGGTGTGGCTGTGTCTTTTTGATTTTAATTTCCCTAAGCTATAGGACCATAAGTGGAAGTGTCCTAGGCTCTGTTGCTTTGTTTTTTAGATGTTTCAGGAAACACCATACACTTCTCCCGAGTGGCTGTTGGCAATTTACATCCCGCCCATCAGCATAACAAGGCTCCCAGTTCTCCATGGCCTGTCCTGCCTTTCTGGATTTTACACTGTTTTCAGATGGCCCTTTTGACCGGGGGGAAGTGAGACTTCATTGTAGTGCAGATTTCCTTTGCAAGCTTGCTTGGTTGGCCAAAAAGGGCGTATGCGTTTTTTCCTGAATATATTCAGGAAAAAACGCATACGCCCTTTTTGGCCAAGTGCATCATTGTGGACGTTCTGCCTCTTTTCCTCTGCTTTAACTGCAATTCCAGTCTACCTCCTGAAATCGGTTTCCTGCAATTCTGCCCCGCTTTCAAGTCCTCTTGGCAGCCTTACTTCAGTATATTTTTGGACGAGAGCTGTCATTTATAACTCTGCATGTTTGTGAATTACAGTGCCCCTGAGCTCCTTTCTTCAACTCGCTTTCTTGTGAGCTGGCCGCAACACCGCAGGATTGCTTCAGGCCCTAATCTTGTTCCGGCACGGCACGCTGAGCCTTTGGTTAATTCCTCTTCCTGGTGGGAAATGAGAGTTAAATTTGCCCGTGCAGACACCTCCAGCTAGTCTCTCATTGGTTCTCCCTATTCCTCTTCATCTTCCACAGAAATTGCAAACTGGGCCAAACAGGAGGTTAAAGGCACTGACTCTCCAAGTCGGGAGAGTGTTAGTAAAGCGTCTGGAATGTTGCACCCGAGTACCACGGGACGAGAACTGAGACATATTTGAACACGTCTCCCGATCACACGGTTGATCATACTCTGTGTTCCACATGCATGTTTTAGCTGAAGGAAGAATCCCTTAAACCTGGAGAGTTGAGACCCTTGGAATGGGTACCATGCAATATGACTTCAAAGGGTCTTCATTTGCTCACCGAACCTCACCAATCCTATGAGCTCCAAGTGTCCAGCCTTATGTGTCACCCAGCTCTGGGTTTAGATGCTGTAAATCCAGGTTGCATCACAAGCCTTGAATGAATTACTTAACTATTGCTCTCTATTTCACTGTCATTGTGTTTTGTTCCAGAAATTAATTTTTATTATGGGATTTAGCTGATTTTCACAGATACGTTAATGCCGCTGTACAGACGCTTGATTCTCTTATGGAGATATATAAATCCATAGGTTTTATGATTCTTACTAGTCAGGTATATTCCTAGGCATTGAATATGGGGTATTGAGTCCATTTCGTTGAGCAAGGACTAGCTCTTGTCTATTACATATTTGGCTTAAGGAACTTTATCTGTGCTCATTTCAATCTCTGGTTTTATGCAGCACCACAACTCACCTTTCCCCTTAAGCAAGCATACGTTGGTTTTCTAAATTTGAGACCCTGTTCTGTTTTGTAATCCAGTTCCTCTGTAGCCAAGATGACATTCCGTGTATTAGTGATATCTTATGATGTTTCTTTTTCTGTGTGACTTATTTCAGGTAGAATCATCATACCTGAAACCACTCATTATGCTGCTACGGGCCTGATGACATAGATGTCACTGCTGAGTGATACTGCTTTGTACATAAATACCACAACTTCTTTATCCATTTTTCACTTTCTGCGATATTGAACTTGTCTCGTAAACGAGGTTCTTGTAAACAGAGTCATCCCAAACATTGGTGTGGCTGAGTCTTTTTGATTTTAATTTCCCTAAGCTATAGGACCATAAGTGGAAGTGCCCTAGGCTCTGTTGCTTTGTTTTTTAGATGTTTCAGGAAACACCATACACTTCTCCCGAGTGGCTGTTGGCAATTTACATCCCGCCCATCAGCATAACAAGGCTCCCAGTTCTCCATGGCCTGTCCTGCCTTTCTGGATTTTACACTTTTTTCAGATGGCCCTTTTGACCGGGGGGAAGTGAGACTTCATTGTAGTGCAGATTTCCTTTGCAAGCTTGCTTGGTTGGCCAAAAAGGGCATATGCGTTTTTTCCTGAATATATTCAGGAAAAAACGCATATGCCCTTTTTGGCCAAGTGCATCATTGTGGACGTTCTGTCTCTTTTCCTCTGCTTTAAATGCAATTCCAGTCTACCTCCTGAAATCGGTTTCCTGCAATTCTGCCCCGCTTTCAAGTCCTCTTGGCAGCCTTACTTCAGTATATTTTTGGACGATAGCTGTCATTTATAACTCTGCAGGTTTGTGAACTACAGTGCCCCTGAGCTCCTTTCTTCACCTCGCTTTCTTGTGAGCTGGCTGCAACACCGCAGGATTGCTTCAGGCCCTAATCTTGTTCCGGCACGGCACGCTGAGCCTTTGGTTAATTCCTCTTCCTGGTGGGAAATGAGAGTTAAATTTAGCCGTCCAGACACCTCCAGCTAGTCTCTCATTGGTTCTCCCTATTCCTGTTCATCTTCCGCAGAAATTGCAAACTGGGCCAAACAGGAGGTTAAAGGCACTGACTCTCCAAGTCGGGAGAGTGTTAGTAAAGCGTCTGGAATGTTGCACCCGAGTACCAGGGGACGAGAACTGAGACATATTGGAACACGTCTCCCGATCACACGGTTGATCATACTCTGGGTTCCACATGCATGTTTTAGCTGAAGGAAGAATCCCTTAAACCTGGAGAGTTGAGACCTGTGGAATGGGTACCATGCAATATGACTTCAAAGGGTCTTCATTTGCTCACCGAACCTCTCCAATCCTA
The DNA here is from genome assembly GCF_964374135.1 of Grampus griseus. Taxonomy (NCBI): domain Eukaryota; kingdom Metazoa; phylum Chordata; class Mammalia; order Artiodactyla; family Delphinidae; genus Grampus; species Grampus griseus. The sequence goes on from NW_028133320.1 coordinate 563,662, forward strand.
TCACTGCTGCGTTTATGTCCCTGTACACACGTTAAATTCTCTTTTGGAGACATAGCGATCCATATGTTTTAAGATACTTACTAGTCAGGTACGTTCTTAGGCGTTTCATATGGGGTGTTGAGTCCATTTCGTTGAGCAAGGAATAGCTCTTGTCTATTACATATTTGGCTTAAGGAACTTTATCTGTGCTCATTTCAATCTCTGGTTTTATGCAGCACCCCAACTCACCTTTCCCCTTAAGCAAGCATACGTTGGTTTTCTAAATTTGAGACCCTGTTCTGTTTTGTAATCCAGTTCCTGTGTAGCCAAGATGACATTCCGTGTATTAGTGATATCTTATGATGTTTCTTTTTCTGTGTGACTTATTTCAGTTAGAATCATCATACCTGAAACCACTCATTATGCTGCTACGGGCCTGATGACATAGATGTCACTGCTGAGTGATACTGCATTGTACATAAATACCACAACTTCTTTATCCATTTTTCACTTTCTGCGATATTGAACTTGTCTCGTAAACGAGGTTCTTGTAAACAGAGTCATCCCAAACATTGGTGTGGCTGTGTCTTTTTGATTTTAATTTCCCTAAGCTATAGGACCATAAGTGGAAGTGTCCTAGGCTCTGTTGCTTTGTTTTTTAGATGTTTCAGGAAACACCATACACTTCTCCCGAGTGGCTGTTGGCAATTTACATCCCGCCCATCAGCATAACAAGGCTCCCAGTTCTCCATGGCCTGTCCTGCCTTTCTGGATTTTACACTGTTTTCAGATGGCCCTTTTGACCGGGGGGAAGTGAGACTTCATTGTAGTGCAGATTTCCTTTGCAAGCTTGCTTGGTTGGCCAAAAAGGGCGTATGCGTTTTTTCCTGAATATATTCAGGAAAAAACGCATACGCCCTTTTTGGCCAAGTGCATCATTGTGGACGTTCTGCCTCTTTTCCTCTGCTTTAAATGCAATTCCAGTCTACCTCCTGAAATCGGTTTCCTGCAATTCTGCCCCGCTTTCAAGTCCTCTTGGCAGCCTTACTTCAGTATATTTTTGGACGAGAGCTGTCATTTATAACTCTGCAGGTTTGTGAATTACAGTGCCCCTGAGCTCCTTTCTTCAACTCGCTTTCTTGTGAGCTGGCCGCAACACCGCAGGATTGCTTCAGGCCCTAATCTGGTTCCGGCACGGCACGCTGAGCCTTTGGTTAATTCCTCTTCCTGGTGGGAAATGAGAGTTAAATTTGCCCGTGCAGACACCTCCAGCTAGTCTCTCATTGGTTCTCCCTATTCCTCTTCATCTTCCACAGAAATTGCAAACTGGGCCAAACAGGAGGTTAAAGGCACTGACTCTCCAAGTCGGGAGAGTGTTAGTAAAGCGTCTGGAATGTTGCACCCGAGTACCAGGGGACGAGAACTGAGACATATTGGAACACGTCTCCCGATCACACGGTTGATCATACTCTGTGATCCACATGCATGTTTTAGCTGAAGGAAGAATCCCTTAAACCTGGAGAGTTGAGACCCGTGGAATGGGTACCATGCAATATGACTTCAAAGGGTCTTCATTTGCTCACCGAACCTCACCAATCCTATGAGCCCCAAGTGTCCAGCCTTATGTGTCACCCAGCTCTGGGTTTAGATGCTGTAAATCCAGGTTGCATCACAAGCCTTGAATGAATTACTTAACTATTGCTCTCTATTTCACTGTCATTGTGTTTTGTTCCAGAAATTAATTTTTATTATGGGATTTAGCTGATTTTCACAGATACGTTAATGCCGCTGTACAGACACTTGATTCTCTTATGGAGATATATAAATCCATAGGTTTTATGATTCTTACTAGTCAGGTATATTCCTAGGCATTGAATATGGGGTATTGAGTCCATTTCGTTGAGCAAGGACTAGCTCTTGTCTATTACATATTTGGCTTAAGGAACTTTATCTGTGCTCATTTCAATCTCTGGTTTTATGCAGCACCACAACTCACCTTTCCCCTTAAGCAAGCATACGTTGGTTTTCTAAATTTGAGACCCTGTTCTGTTTTGTAATCCAGTTCCTCTGTAGCCAAGATGACATTCCATGTATTAGTGATATCTTATGATGTTTCTTTTTCTGTGTGACTTATTTCAGGTAGAATCATCATACCTGAAACCACTCATTATGCTGCTACGGGCCTGATGACATAGATGTCACTGCTGAGTGATACTGCATTGTACATAAATACCACAACTTCTTTATCCATTTTTCACTTTCTGCGATATTGCACTTGTCTCGTAAACGAGGTTCTTGTAAACAGAGTCATCCCAAACATTGGTGTGGCTGTGTCTTTTTGATTTTAATTTCCCTAAGCTATAGGACCATAAGTGGAAGTGCCCTAGGCTCTGTTGCTTTGTTTTTTAGATGTTTCAGGAAACACCATACACTTCTCCCGGGTGGCTGTTGGCAATTTACATCCCGCCCATCAGCATAACAAGGCTCCCAGTTCTCCATGGCCTGTCCTGCCTTTCTGGATTTTACACTTTTTTCAGATGGCCCTTTTGACCGGGGGGAAGTGAGACTTCATTGTAGTGCCGATTTCCTTTGCAAGCTTGCTTGGTTGGCCAAAAAGGGCGTATGCGTTTTTTCCTGAATATATTCAGGAAAAAACGCATACGCCCTTTTTGGCCAAGTGCATCATTGTGGACGTTCTGTCTCTTTTCCTCTGCTTTAAATGCAATTCCAGTCTACCTCCTGAAATCGGTTTCCTGCAATTCTGCCCCGCTTTCAAGTCCTCTTGGCAGCCTTACTTCAGTATATTTTTGGACGATAGCTGTCATTTATAACTCTGCAGGTTTGTGAACTACAGTGACCCTGAGCTCCTTTCTTCACCTCGCTTTCTTGTGAGCTGGCTGCAACACCGCAGGATTGCTTCAGGCCCTAATCTTGTTCCGGCACGTCACGCTGAGCCTTTGGTTAATTCCTCTTCCTGGTGGGAAATGAGAGTTAAATTTAGCCGTCCAGACACCTCCAGCTAGTCTCTCATTGGTTCTCCCTATTCCTGTTCATCTTCCGCAGAAATTGCAAACTGGGCCAAACAGGAGGTTAAAGGCACTGACTCTCCAAGTCGGGAGAGTGTTAGTAAAGCGTCTGGAATGTTGCACCCGAGTACCAGGGGACGAGAACTGAGACATATTGGAACACGTCTCCTGATCACACGGTTGATCATACTCTGGGTTCCACATGCATGATTTAGCTGAAGGAAGAATCCCTTAAACCTGGAGAGTTGAGACCCGTGGAATGGGTACCATGCAATATGACTTCAAAGGGTCTTCATTTGCTCACCGAACCTCTCCAATCCTATCACTGCTGCGTTTATGCCCCTGTACACACGCTTGATTCTCTTTCGGAGACATAGCAATGCATAGGTTTTAAGATACTTACTAGTCAGGTACATTCTTAGGCGTTTAATATGAGGTGTTGAGTCCATTTCGTTGAGCAAGGAGTAGCTCTTTTCTATTCCATATTTGGCTTAAGGAACTTTATCTGTGCTCATTTCAATCTCTGGTTTTAGGCAGCACCCCAACTCACCTTTCCCCTTAGCAAGCATAAGTTGGTTTTCTAAATTTGAGACCCTGTTCTGTTTTGTAATTCAGTTCCTGTGTAGCCAAGTTTACATTCCGTGTATTAGTGATATCTTATGTTGTTTCTTTTTCTGTGTGACTTATTTCAGTTAGGATCATCATACCTGAATCCACTCATTATGCTGCTACGGGCCTGATGACATAGATTTCATTGCTGAGTGATATTGCATTGTACGTAAGTACCACAACTTCTTTATCCATTACTCACTTTCTGCGATATTGAACTTGTACCGTAAACGAGGTTCTTGTAAACAGAGCCATCCCAAACTTTGGGGTGGCTGTGTATTTTTGGTTTTAATTTCCCTAAGCTATAGGACCATTAGTGGAAGTGCCCTAGGCTCTGTTGCTTTGTTTTTTAGATGTTTCAGGAAACACCATACACTTCTCCCGAGTGGCTGTTGGCAATTTACATCCCGCTCATCAGCATAACAAGGCTCCCAGTTCTCCATGGCCTGTCCTGCCTTCTGGATTTTACACTTTTTTCAGATGGCCCTTTTGACCGGGGGGAAGTGAGACTTCATTGTAGTGCAGATTTCCTTTGCAAGCTTGCTTGGTTGGCCAAAAAGGGCATATGCGTTTTTTCCTGAATATATTCAGGAAAAAACGCATATGCCCTTTTTGGCCAAGTGCATCATTGTGGACGTTCTGTCTCTTTTCCTATGCTTTAAATGCAATTCCAGTCTACCTCCTGAAATCGGTTTCCTGCAATTCTGCCCCGCTTTCAAGTCCTCTTGGCAGCCTTACTTCAGTATATTTTTGGACGATAGCTGTCATTTATAACTCTGCAGGTTTGTGAACTACAGTGCCCCTGAGCTCCTTTCTTCACCTCGCTTTCTTGTGAGCTGGCTGCAACACCGCAGGATTGCTTCAGGCCCTAATCTTGTTCCGGCACGGCACGCTGAGCCTTTGGTTAATTCCTCTTCCTGGTGGGAAATGAGAGTTAAATTTAGCCGTCCAGACACCTCCAGCTAGTCTCTCATTGGTTCTCCCTATTCCTGTTCATCTTCCGCAGAAATTGCAAACTGGGCCAAACAGGAGGTTAAAGGCACTGACTCTCCAAGTCGGGAGAGTGTTAGTAAAGCGTCTGGAATGTTGCACCCGAGTACCAGGGGACGAGAACTGAGACATATTGGAACACGTCTCCCGATCACACGGTTGATCATACTTTGGGTTCCACATGCATGTTTTAGCTGAAGGAAGAATCCCTTAAACCTGGAGAGTTGAGACCTGTGGAATGGGTACCATGCAATATGACTTCAAAGGGTCTTCATTTGCTCACCGAACCTCTCCAATCCTATCACTGCTGCGTTTATGTCCCTGTACACACGTTAAATTCTCTTTTGGAGACATAGCGATCCATATGTTTTAAGATACTTACTAGTCAGGTACGTTCTTAGGCGTTTCATATGGGGTGTTGAGTCCATTTCGTTAAGCAAGGAGTAGCTCTTGTCTATTACATATTTGGCTTAAGGAACTTTATCTGTGCTCATTTCAATCTCTGTTTTTATGCAGCACCACAACTCACCTTTCCCCTTAAGCAAGCATACGTTGGTTTTCTAAATTTGAGACCCTGTTCTGTTTTGTAATCCAGTTCCTGTGTAGCCAAGATGACATTCCGTGTATTAGTGATATCTTATGATGTTTCTTTTTCTGTGTGACTTATTTCAGTTAGAATCATCATACCTGAAACCACTCATTATGCTGCTACGTGCCTGATGACATAGATGTCACTGCTGAGTGATACTGCATTGTACATAAATACCACAACTTCTTTATCCATTTTTCACTTTCTGCGATATTGAACTTGTCTCGTAAACGAGGTTCTTGTAAACAGAGTCATCCCAAACATTGGTGTGGCTGTGTCTTTTTGATTTTAATTTCCCTAAGCTATAGGACCATAAGTGGAAGTGCCCTAGGCTCTGTTGCTTTGTTTTTTAGATGTTTCAGGAAACACCATACACTTCTCCCGAGTGGCTGTTGGCAATTTACATCCCGCCCATCAGCATAACAAGGCTCCCAGTTCTCCATGGCCTGTCCTGCCTTTCTGGATTTTACACTGTTTTCAGATGGCCCTTTTGACCGGGGGGAAGTGAGACTTCATTGTAGTGCAGATTTCCTTTGCAAGCTTGCTTGGTTGGCCAAAAAGGGCGTATGCGTTTTTTCCTGAATATATTCAGGAAAAAACGCATACGCCCTTTTTGGCCAAGTGCATCATTGTGGACGTTCTGCCTCTTTTCCTCTGCTTTAAATGCAATTCCAGTCTACCTCCTGAAATCGGTTTCCTGCAATTCTGCCCCGCTTTCAAGTCCTCTTGGCAGCCTTACTTCAGTATATTTTTGGACGAGAGCTGTCATTTATAACTCTGCAGGTTTGTGAATTACAGTGCCCCTGAGCTCCTTTCTTCAACTCGCTTTCTTGTGAGCTGGCCGCAACACCGCAGGATTGCTTCAGGCCCTAATCTGGTTCCGGCACGGCACGCTGAGCCTTTGGTTAATTCCTCTTCCTGGTGGGAAATGAGAGTTAAATTTGCCCGTGCAGACACCTCCAGCTAGTCTCTCATTGGTTCTCCCTATTCCTCTTCATCTTCCACAGAAATTGCAAACTGGGCCAAACAGGAGGTTAAAGGCACTGACTCTCCAAGTCGGGAGAGTGTTAGTAAAGCGTCTGGAATGTTGCACCCGAGTACCAGGGGACGAGAACTGAGACATATTGGAACACGTCTCCCGATCACACGGTTGATCATACTCTGGGTTCCACATGCATGTTTTAGCTGAAGGAAGAATCCCTTAAACCTGGAGAGTTGAGACCCGTGGAATGGGTACCATGCAATATGACTTCAAAGGGTCTTCATTTGCTCACCGAACCTCACCAATCCTATGAGCCCCAAGTGTCCAGCCTTATGTGTCACCCAGCTCTGGGTTTAGATGCTGTAAATCCAGGTTGCATCACAAGCCTTGAATGAATTACTTAACTATTGCTCTCTATTTCACTGTCATTGTGTTTTGTTCCAGAAATTAATTTTTATTATGGGATTTAGCTGATTTTCACAGATACGTTAATGCCGCTGTACAGACGCTTGATTCTCTTATGGAGATATATAAATCCATAGGTTTTAAGATACTTACTAGTCAGGTACATTCTTAGGCGTTTAATATGAGGTGTTGAGTCCATTTCGTTGAGCAAGGAGTAGCTCTTGTCTATTCCATATTTGGCTTAAGGAACTTTATCTGTGCTCATTTCAATCTCTGGTTTTAGGCAGCACCCCAACTCACCTTTCCCCTTAGCAAGCATAAGTTGGTTTTCTAAATTTGAGACCCTGTTCTGTTTTGTAATTCAGTTCCTGTGTAGCCAAGTTTACATTCCGTGTATTAGTGATATCTTATGATGTTTCTTTTTCTGTGTGACTTATTTCAGTTAGAATCATCATACCTGAATCCACTCATTATGCTGCTACGGGCCTGATGACATAGATTTCATTGCTGAGTGATATTGCATTGTACGTAAGTACCACAACTTCTTTATCCATTACTCACTTTCTGCGATATTGAACTTGTACCGTAAACGAGGTTCTTGTAAACAGAGCCATCCCAAACTTTGGGGTGGCTGTGTCTTTTTGATTTTAATTTCCCTAAGCTATAGGACCATTAGTAGAAGTGCCCTAGGCTCTGTTGCTTTGTTTTTTAGATGTTTCAGGAAACACCATACACTTCTCCCGAGTGGCTGTTGGCAATTTACATCCCGCTCATCAGCATAACAAGGCTCCCAGTTCTCCATGGCCTGTCCTGCCTTCTGGATTTTACACTTTTTTCAGATGGCCCTTTTGACCGGGGGGAAGTGAGACTTCATTGTAGTGCAGATTTCCTTTGCAAGCTTGCTTGGTTGGCCAAAAAGGGCATATGCGTTTTTTCCTGAATATATTCAGGAAAAAACGCATATGCCCTTTTTGGCCAAGTGCATCATTGTGGACGTTCTGTCTCTTTTCCTATGCTTTAAATGCAATTCCAGTCTACCTCCTGAAATCGGTTTCCTGCAATTCTGCCCCGCTTTCAAGTCCTCTTGGCAGCCTTACTTCAGTATATTTTTGGAAGATAGCTGTCATTTATAACTCTGCAGGTTTGTGAACTACAGTGCCCCTGAGCTCCTTTCTTCACCTCGCTTTCTTGTGAGCTGGCTGCAACACCGCAGGATTGCTTCAGGCCCTAATCTTGTTCCGGCACGGCACGCTGAGCCTTTGGTTAATTCCTCTTCCTGGTGGGAAATGAGAGTTAAATTTAGCCGTCCAGACACCTCCAGCTAGTCTCTCATTGGTTCTCCCTATTCCTGTTCATCTTCCGCAGAAATTGCAAACTGGGCCAAACAGGAGGTTAAAGGCACTGACTCTCCAAGTCGGGAGAGTGTTAGTAAAGCGTCTGGAATGTTGCACCCGAGTACCAGGGGACGAGAACTGAGACATATTGGAACACGTCTCCTGATCACACGGTTGATCATACTCTGGGTTCCACATGCATGTTTTAGCTGAAGAAATAATCCCTTTAACCTGGAGAGTTGAGACCCGTGGAATGGGTACCATGCAATATGACTTCAAAGGGTCTTCATTTGCTCACCGAACCTCTCCAATCCTATCACTGCTGCGTTTATGTCCCTGTACACACGTTAAATTCTCTTTTGGAGACATAGCGATCCATATGTTTTAAGATACTTACTAGTCAGGTACGTTCTTAGGCGTTTAATATGGGGTGTTGAGTCCATTTCGTTGAGCAAGGAGTAGCTCTTGTCTATTACATATTTGGCTTAAGGAACTTTATCTGTGCTCATTTCAATCTCTGGTTTTATGCAGCACCACAACTCACCTTTCCCCTTAAGCAAGCATACGTTGGTTTTCTAAATTTGAGACCCTGTTCTGTTTTGTAATCCAGTTCCTGTGTAGCCAAGATGACATTCCGTGTATTAGTGATATCTTATGATGTTTCTTTTTCTGTGTGACTTATTTCAGGTAGAATCATCATACCTGAAACCACTCATTATGCTGCTACGGGCCTGATGACATAGATGTCACTGCTGAGTGATACTGCATTGTACATAAATACCACAACTTCTTTATCCATTTTTCACTTTCTGCGATATTGAACTTGTCTCGTAAACGAGGTTCTTGTAAACAGAGTCATCCCAAACATTGGTGTGGCTGTGTCTTTTTGATTTTAATTTCCCTAAGCTATAGGACCATAAGTGGAAGTGCCCTAGGCTCTGTTGCTTTGTTTTTTAGATGTTTCAGGAAACACCATACACTTCTCCCGAGTGGCTGTTGGCAATTTACATCCCGCCCATCAGCATAACAAGGCTCCCAGTTCTCCATGGCCTGTCCTGCCTTTCTGGATTTTACACTGTTTTCAGATGGCCCTTTTGACCGGGGGGAAGTGAGACTTCATTGTAGTGCAGATTTCCTTTGCAAGCTTGCTTGGTTGGCCAAAAAGGGCGTATGCGTTTTTTCCTGAATATATTCAGGAAAAAACGCATACGCCCTTTTTGGCCAAGTGCATCATTGTGGACGTTCTGCCTCTTTTCCTCTGCTTTAAATGCAATTCCAGTCTACCTCCTGAAATCGGTTTCCTGCAATTCTGCCCCGCTTTCAAGTCCTCTTGGCAGCCTTACTTCAGTATATTTTTGGACGAGAGCTGTCATTTATAACTCTGCAGGTTTGTGAATTACAGTGCCCCTGAGCTCCTTTCTTCAACTCGCTTTCTTGTGAGCTGGCCGCAACACCGCAGGATTGCTTCAGGCCCTAATCTGGTTCCGGCACGGCACGCTGAGCCTTTGGTTAATTCCTCTTCCTGGTGGGAAATGAGAGTTAAATTTGCCCGTGCAGACACCTCCAGCTAGTCTCTCATTGGTTCTCCCTATTCCTCTTCATCTTCCACAGAAATTGCAAACTGGGCCAAACAGGAGGTTAAAGGCACTGACTCTCCAAGTCGGGAGAGTGTTAGTAAAGCGTCTGGAATGTTGCACCCGAGTACCAGGGGACGAGAACTGAGACATATTGGAACACGTCTCCCGATCACACGGTTGATCATACTCTGGGTTCCACATGCATGTTTTAGCTGAAGGAAGAATCCCTTAAACCTGGAGAGTTGAGACCCGTGGAATGGGTACCATGCAATATGACTTCAAAGGGTCTTCATTTGCTCACCGAACCTCACCAATCCTATGAGCCCCAAGTGTCCAGCCTTATGTGTCACCCAGCTCTGGGTTTAGATGCTGTAAATCCAGGTTGCATCACAAGCCTTGAATGAATTACTTAACTATTGCTCTCTATTTCACTGTCATTGTGTTTTGTTCCAGAAATTAATTTTTATTATGGGATTTAGCTGATTTTCACAGATACGTTAATGCCGCTGTACAGACGCTTGATTCTCTTATGGAGATATATAAATCCATAGGTTTTATGATTCTTACTAGTCAGGTATATTCCTAGGCATTGAATATGGGGTATTGAGTCCATTTCGTTGAGCAAGGACTAGCTCTTGTCTATTACATATTTGGCTTAAGGAACTTTATCTGTGCTCATTTCAATCTCTGGTTTTATGCAGCACCACAACTCACCTTTCCCCTTAAGCAAGCATACGTTGGTTTTCTAAATTTGAGACCCTGTTCTGTTTTGTAATCCAGTTCCTCTGTAGCCAAGATGACATTCCGTGTATTAGTGATATCTTATGATGTTTCTTTTTCTGTGTGACTTATTTCAGGTAGAATCATCATACCTGAAACCACTCATTATGCTGCTACGGGCCTGATGACATAGATGTCACTGCTGAGTGATACTGCATTGTACATAAATACCACAACTTCTTTATCCATTTTTCACTTTCTGCGATATTGAACTTGTCTCGTAAACGAGGTTCTTGTAAACAGAGTCATCCCAAACATTGGTGTGGCTGTGTCTTTTTGATTTTAATTTCCCTAAGCTATAGGACCATAAGTGGAAGTGCCCTAGGCTCTGTTGCTTTGTTTTTTAGATGTTTCAGGAAACACCATACACTTCTCCCGAGTGGCTGTTGGCAATTTACATCCCGCTCATCAGCATAACAAGGCTCCCAGTTCTCCATGGCCTGTCCTGCCTTCTGGATTTTACACTTTTTTCAGATGGCCCTTTTGACCGGGGGGAAGTGAGACTTCATTGTAGTGCAGATTTCCTTTGCAAGCTTGCTTGGTTGGCCAAAAAGGGCATATGCGTTTTTTCCTGAATATATTCAGGAAAAAACGCATATGCCCTTTTTGGCCAAGTGCATCATTGTGGACGTTCTGTCTCTTTTCCTATGCTTTAAATGCAATTCCAGTCTACCTCCTGAAATCGGTTTCCTGCAATTCTGCCCCGCTTTCAAGTCCTCTTGGCAGCCTTACTTCAGTATATTTTTGGACGATAGCTGTCATTTATAACTCTGCAGGTTTGTGAACTACAGTGCCCCTGAGCTCCTTTCTTCACCTCGCTTTCTTGTGAGCTGGCTGCAACACCGCAGGATTGCTTCAGGCCCTAATCTTGTTCCGGCACGGCACGCTGAGCCTTTGGTTAATTCCTCTTCCTGGTGGGAAATGAGAGTTAAATTTAGCCGTCCAGACACCTCCAGCTAGTCTCTCATTGGTTCTCCCTATTCCTGTTCATCTTCCGCAGAAATTGCAAACTGGGCCAAACAGGAGGTTAAAGGCACTGACTCTCCAAGTCAGGAGAGTGTTAGTAAAGCGTCTGGAATGTTGCACCCGAGTACCAGGGGACGAGAACTGAGACATATTGGAACACGTCTCCTGATCACACGGTTGATCATACTCTGGGTTCCACATGCATGTTTCAGCTGAAGGAAGAATCCCTTAAACCTGGAGAGTTGAGACCCGTGGAATGGGTACCATGCAATATGACTTCAAAGGGTCTTCATTTGCTCACCGAACCTCTCCAATCCTATCACTGCTGCGTTTATGCCCCTGTACACACGCTTGATTCTCTTTCGGAGACATAGCAATGCATAGGTTTTAAGATACTTACTAGTCAGGTACATTCTTAGGCGTTTAATATGAGGTGTTGAGTCCATTTCGTTGAGCAAGGAGTAGCTCTTGTCTATTCCATATTTGGCTTAAGGAAGTTTATCTGTGCTCATTTCAATCTCTGGTTTTAGGCAGCACCCCAACTCACCTTTCCCCTTAGCAAGCATAAGTTGGTTTTCTAAATTTGAGACCCTGTTCTGTTTTGTAATTCAGTTCCTGTGTAGCCAAGTTTACATTCCGTGTATTAGTGATATCTTATGATGTTTCTTTTTCTGTGTGACTTATTTCAGTTAGAATCATCATACCTGAATCCACTCATTATGCTGCTACGGGCCTGATGACATAGATTTCATTGCTGAGTGATATTGCATTGTACGTAAGTACCACAACTTCTTTATCCATTACTCACTTTCTGCGATATTGAACTTGTACCGTAAACGAGGTTCTTGTAAACAGAGCCATCCCAAACTTTGGGGTGGCTGTGTCTTTTTGGTTTTAATTTCCCTAAGCTATAGGACCATTAGTGGAAGTGCCCTAGGCTCTGTTGCTTTGTTTTTTAGATGTTTCAGGAAACACCATACACTTCTCCCGAGTGGCTGTTGGCAATTTACATCCCGCTCATCAGCATAACAAGGCTCCCAGTTCTCCATGGCCTGTCCTGCCTTCTGGATTTTACACTTTTTTCAGATGGCCCTTTTGACCGGGGGGAAGTGAGACTTCATTGTAGTGCAGATTTCCTTTGCAAGCTTGCTTGGTTGGCCAAAAAGGGCATATGCGTTTTTTCCTGAATATATTCAGGAAAAAACGCATATGCGCTTTTTGGCCAAGTGCATCATTGTGGACGTTCTGTCTCTTTTCCTATGCTTTAAATGCAATTCCAGTCTACCTCCTGAAATCGGTTTCCTGCAATTCTGCCCCGCTTTCAAGTCCTCTTGGCAGCCTTACTTCAGTATATTTTTGGACAATAGCTGTCATTTATAACTCTGCAGGTTTGTGAACTACAGTGCCCCTGAGCTCCTTTCTTCACCTCGCTTTCTTGTGAGCTGGCTGCAACACCGCAGGATTGCTTCAGGCCCTAATCTTGTTCCGGCACGGCACGCTGAGCCTTTGGTTAATTCCTCTTCCTGGTGGGAAATGAGAGTTAAATTTAGCCGTCCAGACACCTCCAGCTAGTCTCTCATTGGTTCTCCCTATTCCTGTTCATCTTCCGCAGAAATTGCAAACTGGGCCAAACAGGAGGTTAAAGGCACTGACTCTCCAAGTCGGGAGAGTGTTAGTAAAGCGTCTGGAATGTTGCACCCGAGTACCAGGGGACGAGAACTGAGACATATTGGAACACGTCTCCTGATCACACGGTTGATCATACTCTGGGTTCCACATGCATGTTTTAGCTGAAGAAATAATCCCTTTAACCTGGAGAGTTGAGACCCGTGGAATGGGTACCATGCAATATGACTTCAAAGGGTCTTCATTTGCTCACCGAACCTCTCCAATCCTATCACTGCTGTGTTTATGTCCCTGTACACACGTTAAATTCTCTTTTGGAGACATAGCGATCCATATGTTTTAAGATACTTACTAGTCAGGTACGTTCTTAGGCGTTTAATATGGGGTGTTGAGTCCATTTCGTTGAGCAAGGAGTAGCTCTTGTCTATTACATATTTGGCTTAAGGAACTTTATCTGTGCTCATTTCAATCTCTGGTTTTATGCAGCACCACAACTCACCTTTCCCCTTAAGCAAGCATACGTTGGTTTTCTAAATTTGAGACCCTGTTCTGTTTTGTAATCCAGTTCCTGTGTAGCCAAGATGACATTCCGTGTATTAGTGATATCTTATGATGTTTCTTTTTCTGTGTGACTTATTTCAGGTAGAATCATCATACCTGAAACCACTCATTATGCTGCTACGGGCCTGATGACATAGATGTCACTGCTGAGTGATACTGCATTGTACATAAATACCACAACTTCTTTATCCATTTTTCACTTTCTGCGATATTGCACTTGTCTCGTAAACGAGGTTCTTGTAAACAGAGTCATCCCAAACATTGGTGTGGCTGTGTCTTTTTGATTTTAATTTCCCTAAGCTATAGGACCATAAGTGGAAGTGCCCTAGGCTCTGTTGCTTTGTTTTTTAGATGTTTCAGGAAACACCATACACTTCTCCCGAGTGGCTGTTGGCAATTTACATCCCGCCCATCAGCATAACAAGGCTCCCAGTTCTCCATGGCCTGTCCTGCCTTTCTGGATTTTACACTGTTTTCAGATGGCCCTTTTGACCGGGGGGAAGTGAGACTTCATTGTAGTGCAGATTTCCTTTGCAAGCTTGCTTGGTTGGCCAAAAAGGGCGTATGCGTTTTTTCCTGAATATATTCAGGAAAAAACGCATACGCCCTTTTTGGCCAAGTGCATCATTGTGGACGTTCTGCCTCTTTTCCTCTGCTTTAAATGCAATTCCAGTCTACCTCCTGAAATCGGTTTCCTGCAATTCTGCCCCGCTTTCAAGTCCTCTTGGCAGCCTTACTTCAGTATATTTTTGGACGAGAGCTGTCATTTATAACTCTGCAGGTTTGTGAATTACAGTGCCCCTGAGCTCCTTTCTTCAACTCGCTTTCTTGTGAGCTGGCCGCAACACCGCAGGATTGCTTCAGGCCCTAATCTTGTTCCGGCACGGCACGCTGAGCCTTTGGTTAATTCCTCTTCCTGGTGGGAAATGAGAGTTAAATTTGCCCGTGCAGACACCTCCAGCTAGTCTCTCATTGGTTCTCCCTATTCCTCTTCATCTTCCACAGAAATTGCAAACTGGGCCAAACAGGAGGTTAAAGGCACTGACTCTCCAAGTCGGGAGAGTGTTAGTAAAGCGTCTGGAATGTTGCACCCGAGTACCAGGGGACGAGAACTGAGACATATTGGAACACGTCTCCCGATCACACGGTTGATCATACTCTGGGTTCCACATGCATGTTTTAGCTGAAGGAAGAATCCCTTAAACCTGGAGAGTTGAGACCCGTGGAATGGGTACCATGCAATATGACTTCAAAGGGTCTTCATTTGCTCACCGAACCTCACCAATCCTATGAGCCCCAAGTGTCCAGCCTTATGTGTCACCCAGCTCTGGGTTTAGATGCTGTAAATCCAGGTTGCATCACAAGCCTTGAATGAATTACTTAACTATTGCTCTCTATTTCACTGTCATTGTGTTTTGTTCCAGAAATTAATTTTTATTATGGGATTTAGCTGATTTTCACAGATACGTTAATGCCGCTGTACAGACGCTTGAGTCTCTTATGGAGATATATAAATCCATAGGTTTTATGATTCTTACTAGTCAGGTATATTCCTAGGCATTGAATATGGGGTATTGAGTCCATTTCGTTGAGCAAGGACTAGCTCTTGTCTATTACATATTTGGCTTAAGGAACTTTATCTGTGCTCATTTCAATCTCTGGTTTTATGCAGCACCACAACTCACCTTTCCCCTTAAGCAAGCATACGTTGGTTTTCTAAATTTGAGACCCTGTTCTGTTTTGTAATCCAGTTCCTCTGTAGCCAAGATGACATTCCGTGTATTAGTGATATCTTATGATGTTTCTTTTTCTGTGTGACTTATTTCAGGTAGAATCATCATACCTGAAACCACTCATTATGCTGCTACGGGCCTGATGACATAGATGTCACTGCTGAGTGATACTGCATTGTACATAAATACCACAACTTCTTTATCCATTTTTCACTTTCTGCGATATTGAACTTGTCTCGTAAACGAGGTTCTTGTAAACAGAGTCATCCCAAACATTGGTGTGGCTGTGTCTTTTTGATTTTAATTTCCCTAAGCTATAGGACCATAAGTGGAAGTGCCCTAGGCTCTGTTGCTTTGTTTTTTAGATGTTTCAGGAAACACCATACACTTCTCCCGAGTGGCTGTTGGCAATTTACATCCCGCTCATCAGCATAACAAGGCTCCCAGTTCTCCATGGCCTGTCCTGCCTTCTGGATTTTACACTTTTTTCAGATGGCCCTTTTGACCGGGGGGAAGTGAGACTTCATTGTAGTGCAGATTTCCTTTGCAAGCTTGCTTGGTTGGCCAAAAAGGGCATATGCGTTTTTTCCTGAATATATTCAGGAAAAAACGCATATGCCCTTTTTGGCCAAGTGCATCATTGTGGACGTTCTGTCTCTTTTCCTATGCTTTAAATGCAATTCCAGTCTACCTCCTGAAATCGGTTTCCTGCAATTCTGCCCCGCTTTCAAGTCCTCTTGGCAGCCTTACTTCAGTATATTTTTGGACGATAGCTGTCATTTATAACTCTGCAGGTTTGTGAATTACAGTGCCCCTGAGCTCCTTTCTTCAACTCGCTTTCTTGTGAGCTGGCCGCAACACCGCAGGATTGCTTCAGGCCCTAATCTGGTTCCGGCACGGCACGCTGAGCCTTTGGTTAATTCCTCTTCCTGGTGGGAAATGAGAGTTAAATTTGCCCGTGCAGACACCTCCAGCTAGTCTCTCACTGGTTCTCCCTATTCCTCTTCATCTTCCACAGAAATTGCAAACTGGGCCAAACAGGAGGTTAAAGGCACTGACTCTCCAAGTCGGGAGAGTGTTAGTAAAGCATCTGGAATGTTGCACCCGAGTACCAGGGGACGAGAACTGAGACATATTGGAACACGTCTCCTGATCACACGGTTGATCATACTCTGGGTTCCACATGCATGTTTTAGCTGAAGGAAGAATCCCTTAAACCTGGAGAGTTGAGACCCGTGGAATGGGTACCATGCAATATGACTTCAAAGGGTCTTCATTTGCTCACCGAACCTCTCCAATCCTATCACTGCTGCGTTTATGCCCCTGTACACACGCTTGATTCTCTTTCGGAGACATAGCAATGCATAGGTTTTAAGATACTTACTAGTCAGGTACATTCTTAGGCGTTTAATATGAGGTGTTGAGTCCATTTCGTTGAGCAAGGAGTAGCTCTTGTCTATTCCATATTTGGCTTAAGGAACTTTATCTGTGCTCATTTCAATCTCTGGTTTTAGGCAGCACCCCAACTCACCTTTCCCCTTAGCAAGCATAAGTTGGTTTTCTAAATTTGAGACCCTGTTCTGTTTTGTAATTCAGTTCCTGTGTAGCCAAGTTTACATTCCGTGTATTAGTGATATCTTATGATGTTTCTTTTTCTGTGTGACTTATTTCAGTTAGAATCATCATACCTGAATCCACTCATTATGCTGCTACGGGCCTGATGACATAGATTTCATTGCTGAGTGATATTGCATTGTACGTAAGTACCACAACTTCTTTATCCATTACTCACTTTCTGCGATATTGAACTTGTACCGTAAACGAGGTTCTTGTAAACAGAGCCATCCCAA
Source organism: Grampus griseus (assembly GCF_964374135.1). Lineage (NCBI taxonomy): Eukaryota > Metazoa > Chordata > Mammalia > Artiodactyla > Delphinidae > Grampus > Grampus griseus. The sequence goes on from NW_028133320.1 coordinate 580,669, forward strand.
ACTTTGGGGTGGCTGTGTCTTTTTGGTTTTAATTTCCCTAAGCTATAGGACCATTAGTGGAAGTGCCCTAGGCTCTGTTGCTTTGTTTTTTAGATGTTTCAGGAAACACCATACACTTCTCCCGAGTGGCTGTTGGCAATTTACATCCCGCTCATCAGCATGACAAGGCTCCCAGTTCTCCATGGCCTGTCCTGCCTTCTGGATTTTACACTTTTTTCAGATGGCCCTTTTGACCGGGGGGAAGTGAGACTTCATTGTAGTGCAGATTTCCTTTGCAAGCTTGCTTGGTTGGCCAAAAAGGGCATATGCGTTTTTTCCTGAATATATTCAGGAAAAAACGCATATGCCCTTTTTGGCCAAGTGCATCATTGTGGACGTTCTGTCTCTTTTCCTATGCTTTAAATGCAATTCCAGTCTACCTCCTGAAATCGGTTTCCTGCAATTCTGCCCCGCTTTCAAGTCCTCTTGGCAGCCTTACTTCAGTATATTTTTGGACGATAGCTGTCATTTATCACTCTGCAGGTTTGTGAACTACAGTGCCCCTGAGCTCCTTTCTTCACCTCGCTTTCTTGTGAGCTGGCTGCAACACCGCAGGATTGCTTCAGGCCCTAACCTTGTTCCGGCACGGCACGCTGAGCCTTTGGTTAATTCCTCTTCCTGGTGGGAAATGAGAGTTAAATTTAGCCGTCCAGACACCTCCAGCTAGTCTCTCATTGGTTCTCCCTATTCCTGTTCATCTTCCGCAGAAATTGCAAACTGGGCCAAACAGGAGGTTAAAGGCACTGACTCTCCAAGTCGGGAGAGTGTTAGTAAAGCGTCTGGAATGTTGCACCCGAGTACCAGGGGACGAGAACTGAGACATATTGGAACACGTCTCCTGATCACACGGTTGATCATACTCTGGGTTCCACATGCATGTTTTAGCTGAAGAAATAATCCCTTTAACCTGGAGAGTTGAGACCCGTGGAATGGGTACCATGCAATATGACTTCAAAGGGTCTTCATTTGCTCACCGAACCTCACCAATCCTATGAGCCCCAAGTGTCCAGCCTTATGTGTCACCCAGCTCTGGGTTTAGATGCTGTAAATCCAGGTTGCATCACAAGCCTTGAATGAATTACTTAACTATTGCTCTCTATTTCACTGTCATTGTGTTTTGTTCCAGAAATTAATTTTTATTATGGGATTTAGCTGATTTTCACAGATACGTTAATGCCGCTGTACAGACGCTTGATTCTCTTATGGAGATATATAAATCCATAGGTTTTATGATTCTTACTAGTCAGGTATATTCCTAGGCATTGAATATGGGGTATTGAGTCCATTTCGTTGAGCAAGGACTAGCTCTTGTCTATTACATATTTGGCTTAAGGAACTTTATCTGTGCTCATTTCAATCTCTGGTTTTATGCAGCACCACAACTCACCTTTCCCCTTAAGCAAGCATACGTTGGTTTTCTAAATTTGAGACCCTGTTCTGTTTTGTAATCCAGTTCCTCTGTAGCCAAGATGACATTCCATGTATTAGTGATACCTTATGATGTTTCTTTTTCTGTGTGACTTATTTCAGGTAGAATCATCATACCTGAAACCACTCATTATGCTGTTACGGGCCTGATGACATAGATGTCACTGCTGAGTGATACTGCATTGTACATAAATACCACAACTTCTTTATCCATTTTTCACTTTCTGCGATATTGCACTTGTCTCGTAAACGAGGTTCTTGTAAACAGAGTCATCCCAAACATTGGTGTGGCTGTGTCTTTTTGATTTTAATTTCCCTAAGCTATAGGACCATAAGTGGAAGTGCCCTAGGCTCTGTTGCTTTGTTTTTTAGATGTTTCAGGAAACACCATACACTTCTCCCGGGTGGCTGTTGGCAATTTACATCCCGCCCATCAGCATAACAAGGCTCCCAGTTCTCCATGGCCTGTCCTGCCTTTCTGGATTTTACACTGTTTTCAGATGACCCTTTTGACCGGGGGGAAGTGAGACTTCATTGTAGTGCAGATTTCCTTTGCAAGCTTGCTTGGTTGGCCAAAAAGGGCGTATGCGTTTTTTCCTGAATATATTCAGGAAAAAACGCATATGCCCTTTTTGGCCAAGTGCATCATTGTGGACGTTCTGTCTCTTTTCCTCTGCTTTAAATGCAATTCCAGTCTACCTCCTGAAATCGGTTTCCTGCAATTCTGCCCCGCTTTCAAGTCCTCTTGGCAGCCTTACTTCAGTATATTTTTGGACGAGAGCTGTCATTTATAACTCTGCAGGTTTGTGAACTACAGTGCCCCTGAGCTCCTTTCTTCACCTCGCTTTCTTGTGAGCTGGCTGCAACACCGCAGGATTGCTTCAGGCCCTAATCTTGTTCCGGCACGGCACGCTGAGCCTTTGGTTAATTCCTCTTCCTGGTGGGAAATGAGAGTTAAATTTAGCCGTCCAGACACCTCCAGCTAGTCTCTCATTGGTTCTCCCTATTCCTGTTCATCTTCCGCAGAAATTGCAAACTGGGCCAAACAGGAGGTTAAAGGCACTGACTCTCCAAGTCGGGAGAGTGTTAGTAAAGCGTCTGGAATGTTGCACCCGAGTACCAGGGGACGAGAACTGAGACATATTGGAACACGTCTCCTGATCACACGGTTGATCATACTCTGGGTTCCACATGCATGTTTTAGCTGAAGGAAGAATCCCTTAAACCTGGAGAGTTGAGACCCGTGGAATGGGTACCATGCAATATGACTTCAAAGGGTCTTCATTTGCTCACCGAACCTCTCCAATCCTATCACTGCTGCGTTTATGCCCCTGTACACACGCTTGATTCTCTTTCGGAGACATAGCAATGCATAGGTTTTAAGATACTTACTAGTCAGGTACATTCTTAGGCGTTTAATATGAGGTGTTGAGTCCATTTCGTTGAGCAAGGAGTAGCTCTTGTCTATTCCATATTTGGCTTAAGGAATTTTATCTGTGCTCATTTCAATCTCTGGTTTTAGGCAGCACCCCAACTCACCTTTCCCCTTAGCAAGCATAAGTTGGTTTTCTAAATTTGAGACCCTGTTCTGTTTTGTAATTCAGTTCCTGTGTAGCCAAGTTTACATTCCGTGTATTAGTGATATCTTATGATGTTTCTTTTTCTGTGTGACTTATTTCAGTTAGAATCATCATACCTGAATCCACTCATTATGCTGCTACGGGCCTGATGACATAGATTTCATTGCTGAGTGATATTGCATTGTGCGTAAGTACCACAACTTCTTTATCCATTACTCACTTTCTGCGATATTGAACTTGTACCGTAAACGAGGTTCTTGTAAACAGAGCCATCCCAAACTTTGGGGTGGCTGTGTCTTTTTGGTTTTAATTTCCCTAAGCTATAGGACCATTAGTGGAAGTGCCCTAGGCTCTGTTGCTTTGTTTTTTAGATGTTTCAGGAAACACCATACACTTCTCCCGAGTGGCTGTTGGCAATTTACATCCCGCTCATCAGCATAACAAGGCTCCCAGTTCTCCATGGCCTGTCCTGCCTTCTGGATTTTACACTTTTTTCAGATGGCCCTTTTGACCGGGGGGAAGTGAGACTTCATTGTAGTGCAGATTTCCTTTGCAAGCTTGCTTGGTTGGCCAAAAAGGGCATATGCGTTTTTTCCTGAATATATTCAGGAAAAAACGCATATGCCCTTTTTGGCCAAGTGCATCATTGTGGATGTTCTGTCTCTTTTCCTCTGCTTTAAATGCAATTCCAGTCTACCTCCTGAAATCGGTTTCCTGCAATTCTGCCCCGCTTTCAAGTCCTCTTGGCAGCCTTACTTCAGTATATTTTTGGACGATAGCTGTCATTTATAACTCTGCAGGTTTGTGAACTACAGTGCCCCTGAGCTCCTTTCTTCACCTCGCTTTCTTGTGAGCTGGCTGCAACACCGCAGGATTGCTTCAGGCCCTAATCTTGTTCTGGCACGGCACGCTGAGCCTTTGGTTAATTCCTCTTCCTGGTGGGAAATGAGAGTTAAATTTAGCCGTCCAGACACCTCCAGCTAGTCTCTCATTGGTTCTCCCTATTCCTGTTCATCTTCCGCAGAAATTGCAAACTGGGCCAAACAGGAGGTTAAAGGCACTGACTCTCCAAGTCGGGAGAGTGTTAGTAAAGCGTCTGGAATGTTGCACCCGAGTACCAGGGGACGAGAACTGAGACATATTGGAACACGTCTCCCGATCACACGGTTGATCATACTCTGGGTTCCACATGCATGTTTTAGCTGAAGGAAGAATCCCTTAAACCTGGAGAGTTGAGACCTGTGGAATGGGTACCATGCAATATGACTTCAAAGGGTCTTCATTTGCTCACCGAACCTCTCCAATCCTTTCACTGCTGCGTTTATGTCCCTGTACACACGTTAAATTCTCTTTTGGAGACATAGCGATCCATATGTTTTAAGATACTTACTAGTCAGGTACGTTCTTAGGCGTTTCATATGGGGTGTTGAGTCCATTTCGTTGAGCAAGGAGTAGCTCTTGTCTATTACATATTTGGCTTAAGGAACTTTATCTGTGCTCATTTCAATCTCTGGTTTTATGCAGCACCACAACTCACCTTTCCCCTTAAGCAAGCATACGTTGGTTTTCTAAATTTGAGACCCTGTTCTGTTTTGTAATCCAGTTCCTGTGTAGCCAAGATGACATTCCGTGTATTAGTGATATCTTATGATGTTTCTTTTTCTGTGTGACTTATTTCAGTTAGAATCATCATACCTGAAACCACTCATTATGCTGCTACGGGCCTGATGACATAGATGTCACTGCTGAGTGATACTGCATTGTACATAAATACCACAACTTCTTTATCCATTTTTCACTTTCTGCGATATTGAACTTGTCTCGTAAACGAGGTTCTTGTAAACAGAGTCATCCCAAACATTGGTGTGGCTGTGTCTTTTTGATTTTAATTTCCCTAAGCTATAGGACCATAAGTGGAAGTGCCCTAGGCTCTGTTGCTTTGTTTTTTAGATGTTTCAGGAAACACCATACACTTCTCCCGAGTGGCTGTTGGCAATTTACATCCCGCCCATCAGCATAACAAGGCTCCCAGTTCTCCATGGCCTGTCCTGCCTTTCTGGATTTTACACTGTTTTCAGATGGCCCTTTTGACCGGGGGGAAGTGAGACTTCATTGTAGTGCAGATTTCCTTTGCAAGCTTGCTTGGTTGGCCAAAAAGGGCGTATGCGTTTTTTCCTGAATATATTCAGGAAAAAACGCATACGCCCTTTTTGGCCAAGTGCATCATTGTGGACGTTCTGCCTCTTTTCCTCTGCTTTAAATGCAATTCCAGTCTACCTCCTGAAATCGGTTTCCTGCAATTCTGCCCCGCTTTCAAGTCCTCTTGGCAGCCTTACTTCAGTATATTTTTGGACGAGAGCTGTCATTTATAACTCTGCAGGTTTGTGAATTACAGTGCCCCTGAGCTCCTTTCTTCAACTCGCTTTCTTGTGAGCTGGCCGCAACACCGCAGGATTGCTTCAGGCCCTAATCTGGTTCCGGCACGGCACGCTGAGCCTTTGGTTAATTCCTCTTCCTGGTGGGAAATGAGAGTTAAATTTGCCCGTGCAGACACCTCCAGCTAGTCTCTCATTGGTTCTCCCTATTCCTCTTCATCTTCCACAGAAATTGCAAACTGGGCCAAACAGGAGGTTAAAGGCACTGACTCTCCAAGTCGGGAGAGTGTTAGTAAAGCGTCTGGAATGTTGCACCCGAGTACCAGGGGACGAGAACTGAGACATATTTGAACACGTCTCCCGATCACACGGTTGATCATACTCTGTGTTCCACATGCATGTTTTAGCTGAAGGAAGAATCCCTTAAACCTGGAGAGTTGAGACCCGTGGAATGGGTACCATGCAATATGACTTCAAAGGGTCTTCATTTGCTCACCGAACCTCACCAATCCTATGAGCTCCAAGTGTCCAGCCTTATGTGTCACCCAGCTCTGGGTTTAGATGCTGTAAATCCAGGTTGCATCACAAGCCTTGAATGAATTACTTAACTATTGCTCTCTATTTCACTGTCATTGTGTTTTGTTCCAGAAATTAATTTTTATTATGGGATTCAGCTGATTTTCACAGATACGTTAATGCCGCTGTACAGACGCTTGATTCTCTTATGGAGATATATAAATCCATAGGTTTTATGATTCTTACTAGTCAGGTATATTCCTAGGCATTGAATATGGGGTATTGAGTCCATTTCGTTGAGCAAGGACTAGCTCTTGTCTATTACATATTTGGCTTAAGGAACTTTATCTGTGCTCATTTCAATCTCTGGTTTTATGCAGCACCACAACTCACCTTTCCCCTTAAGCAAGCATACGTTGGTTTTCTAAATTTGAGACCCTGTTCTGTTTTGTAATCCAGTTCCTCTGTAGCCAAGATGACATTCCGTGTATTAGTGATATCTTATGATGTTTCTTTTTCTGTGTGACTTATTTCAGGTAGAATCATCATACCTGAAACCACTCATTATGCTGCTACGGGCCTGATGACATAGATGTCACTGCTGAGTGATACTGCATTGTACATAAATACCACAACTTCTTTATCCATTTTTCACTTTCTGCGATATTGAACTTGTCTCGTAAACGAGGTTCTTGTAAACAGAGTCATCCCAAACATTGGTGTGGCTGTGTCTTTTTGATTTTAATTTCCCTAAGCTATAGGACCATAAGTGGAAGTGCCCTAGGCTCTGTTGCTTTGTTTTTTAGATGTTTCAGGAAACACCATACACTTCTCCCGAGTGGCTGTTGGCAATTTACATCCCGCTCATCAGCATAACAAGGCTCCCAGTTCTCCATGGCCTGTCCTGCCTTCTGGATTTTACACTTTTTTCAGATGGCCCTTTTGACCGGGGGGAAGTGAGACTTCATTGTAGTGCAGATTTCCTTTGCAAGCTTGCTTGGTTGGCCAAAAAGGGCATATGCGTTTTTTCCTGAATATATTCAGGAAAAAACGCATATGCCCTTTTTGGCCAAGTGCATCATTGTGGACGTTCTGTCTCTTTTCCTATGCTTTAAATGCAATTCCAGTCTACCTCCTGAAATCGGTTTCCTGCAATTCTGCCCCGCTTTCAAGTCCTCTTGGCAGCCTTACTTCAGTATATTTTTGGACGATAGCTGTCATTTATAACTCTGCAGGTTTGTGAACTACAGTGCCCCTGAGCTCCTTTCTTCACCTCGCTTTCTTGTGAGCTGGCTGCAAGACCGCAGGATTGCTTCAGGCCCTAATCTTGTTCCGGCACGGCACGCTGAGCCTTTGGTTAATTCCTCTTCCTGGTGGGAAATGAGAGTTAAATTTGCCCGTGCAGACACCTCCAGCTAGTCTCTCATTGGTTCTCCCTATTCCTGTTCATCTTCCGCAGAAATTGCAAACTGGGCCAAACAGGAGGTTAAAGGCACTGACTCTCCAAGTCGGGAGAGTGTTAGTAAAGCGTCTGGAATGTTGCACCCGAGTACCAGGGGACGAGAACTGAGACATATTGGAACACGTCTCCTGATCACACGGTTGATCATACTCTGGGTTCCACATGCATGTTTTAGCTGAAGAAATAATCCCTTTAACCTGGAGAGTTGAGACCCGTGGAATGGGTACCATGCAATATGACTTCAAAGGGTCTTCATTTGCTCACCGAACCTCACCAATCCTATGAGCCCCAAGTGTCCAGCCTTATGTGTCACCCAGCTCTGGGTTTAGATGCTGTAAATCCAGGTTGCATCACAAGCCTTGAATGAATTACTTAACTATTGCTCTCTATTTCACTGTCATTGTGTTTTGTTCCAGAAATTAATTTTTATTATGGGATTTAGCTGATTTTCACAGATACGTTAATGCCGCTGTACAGACGCTTGAGTCTCTTATGGAGATATATAAATCCATAGGTTTTATGATTCTTACTAGTCAGGTATATTCCTAGGCATTGAATATGGGGTATTGAGTCCATTTCGTTGAGCAAGGACTAGCTCTTGTCTATTACATATTTGGCTTAAGGAACTTTATCTGTGCTCATTTCAATCTCTGGTTTTATGCAGCACCACAACTCACCTTTCCCCTTAAGCAAGCATACGTTGGTTTTCTAAATTTGAGACCCTGTTCTGTTTTGTAATCCAGTTCCTCTGTAGCCAAGATGACATTCCATGTATTAGTGATATCTTATGATGTTTCTTTTTCTGTGTGACTTATTTCAGGTAGAATCATCATACCTGAAACCACTCTTTATGCTGTTACGGGCCTGATGACATAGATGTCACTGCTGAGTGATACTGCATTGTACATAAATACCACAACTTCTTTATCCATTTTTCACTTTCTGCGATATTGCACTTGTCTCGTAAACGAGGTTCTTGTAAACAGAGTCATCCCAAACATTGGTGTGGCTGTGTCTTTTTGATTTTAATTTCCCTAAGCTATAGGACCATAAGTGGAAGTGCCCTAGGCTCTGTTGCTTTGTTTTTTAGATGTTTCAGGAAACACCATACACTTCTCCCGGGTGGCTGTTGGCAATTTACATCCCGCCCATCAGCATAACAAGGCTCCCAGTTCTCCATGGCCTGTCCTGCCTTTCTGGATTTTACACTGTTTTCAGATGGCCCTTTTGACCGGGGGGAAGTGAGACTTCATTGTAGTGCAGATTTCCTTTGCAAGCTTGCTTGGTTGGCCAAAAAGGGCGTATGCGTTTTTTCCTGAATATATTCAGGAAAAAACGCATACGCCCTTTTTGGCCAAGTGCATCATTGTGGACGTTCTGTCTCTTTTCCTCTGCTTTAAATGCAATTCCAGTCTACCTCCTGAAATCGGTTTCCTGCAATTCTGCCCCGCTTTCAAGTCCTCTTGGCAGCCTTACTTCAGTATATTTTTGGACGATAGCTGTCATTTATAACTCTGCAGGTTTGTGAATTACAGTGCCCCTGAGCTCCTTTCTTCACCTCGCTTTCTTGTGAGCTGGCTGCAACACCGCAGGATTGCTTCAGGCCCTAATCTTGTTCCGGCACGGCACGCTGAGCCTTTGGTTAATTCCTCTTCCTGGTGGGAAATGAGAGTTAAATTTAGCCGTCCAGACACCTCCAGCTAGTCTCTCATTGGTTCTCCCTATTCCTGTTCATCTTCCGCAGAAATTGCAAACTGGGCCAAACAGGAGGTTAAAGGCACTGACTCTCCAAGTCGGGAGAGTGTTAGTAAAGCGTCTGGAATGTTGCACCCGAGTACCAGGGGACGAGAACTGAGACATATTGGAACACGTCTCCTGATCACACGGTTGATCATACTCTGGGTTCCACATGCATGTTTTAGCTGAAGGAAGAATCCCTTAAACCTGGAGAGTTGAGACCCGTGGAATGGGTACCATGCAATATGACTTCAAAGGGTCTTCATTTGCTCACCGAACCTCTCCAATCCTATCACTGCTGCGTTTATGCCCCTGTACACACGCTTGATTCTCTTTCGGAGACATAGCAATGCATAGGTTTTAAGATACTTACTAGTCAGGTACATTCTTAGGCGTTTAATATGAGGTGTTGAGTCCATTTCGTTGAGCAAGGAGTAGCTCTTGTCTATTCCATATTTGGCTTAAGGAACTTTATCTGTGCTCATTTCAATCTCTGGTTTTAGGCAGCACCCCAACTCACCTTTCCCCTTAGCAAGCATAAGTTGGTTTTCTAAATTTGAGACCCTGTTCTGTTTTGTAATTCAGTTCCTGTGTAGCCAAGTTTACATTCCGTGTATTAGTGATATCTTATGATGTTTCTTTTTCTGTGTGACTTATTTCAGTTAGAATCATCATACCTGAATCCACTCATTATGCTGCTACGGGCCTGATGACATAGATTTCATTGCTGATTGATATTGCATTGTACGTAAGTACCACAACTTCTTTATCCATTACTCACTTTCTGCGATATTGAACTTGTACCGTAAACGAGGTTCTTGTAAACAGAGCCATCCCAAACTTTGGGGTGGCTGTGTCTTTTTGGTTTTAATTTCCCTAAGCTATAGGACCATTAGTGGAAGTGCCCTAGGCTCTGTTGCTTTGTTTTTTAGATGTTTCAGGAAACACCATACACTTCTCCCGAGTGGCTGTTGGCAATTTACATCCCGCTCATCAGCATAACAAGGCTCCCAGTTCTCCATGGCCTGTCCTGCCTTCAGGATTTTACACTTTTTTCAGATGGCCCTTTTGACCGGGGGGAAGTGAGACTTCATTGTAGTGCAGATTTCCTTTGCAAGCTTGCTTGGTTGGCCAAAAAGGGCATATGCGTTTTTTCCTGAATATATTCAGGAAAAAACGCATATGCCCTTTTTGGCCAAGTGCATCATTGTGGACGTTCTGTCTCTTTTCCTATGCTTTAAATGCAATTCCAGTCTACCTCCTGAAATCGGTTTCCTGCAATTCTGCCCCGCTTTCAAGTCCTCTTGGCAGCCTTACTTCAGTATATTTTTGGACGATAGCTGTCATTTATAACTCTGCAGGTTTGTGAACTACAGTGCCCCTGAGCTCCTTTCTTCACCTCGCTTTCTTGTGAGCTGGCTGCAACACCGCAGGATTGCTTCAGGCCCTAATCTTGTTCCGGCACGGCACGCTGAGCCGTTGGTTAATTCCTCTTCCTGGTGGGAAATGAGAGTTAAATTTAGCCGTCCAGACACCTCCAGCTAGTCTCTCATTGGTTCTCCCTATTCCTGTTCATCTTCCGCAGAAATTGCAAACTGGGCCAAACAGGAGGTTAAAGGCACTGACTCTCCAAGTCGGGAGAGTGTTAGTAAAGCGTCTGGAATGTTGCACCCGAGTACCAGGGGACGAGAACTGAGACATATTGGAACACGTCTCCCGATCACACGGTTGATCATACTCTGGGTTCCACATGCATGTTTTAGCTGAAGGAAGAATCCCTTAAACCTGGAGAGTTGAGACCTGTGGAATGGGTACCATGCAATATGACTTCAAAGGGTCTTCATTTGCTCACCGAACCTCTCCAATCCTATCACTGCTGCGTTTATGTCCCTGTACACACGTTAAATTCTCTTTTGGAGACATAGCGATCCATATGTTTTAAGATACTTACTAGTCAGGTACGTTCTTAGGCGTTTCATATGGGGTGTTGAGTCCATTTCGTTGAGCAAGGAGTAGCTCTTGTCTATTACATATTTGGCTTAAGGAACTTTATCTGTGCTCATTTCAATCTCTGGTTTTATGCAGCACCCCAACTCACCTTTCCCCTTAAGCAAGCATACGTTGGTTTTCTAAATTTGAGACCCTGTTCTGTTTTGTAATCCAGTTCCTGTGTAGCCAAGATGACATTCCGTGTATTAGTGATATCTTATGATGTTTCTTTTTCTGTGTGACTTATTTCAGTTAGAATCATCATACCTGAAACCACTCATTATGCTGCTACGGGCCTGATGACATAGATGTCACTGCTGAGTGATACTGCATTGTACATAAATACCACAACTTCTTTATCCATTTTTCACTTTCTGCGATATTGAACTTGTCTCGTAAACGAGGTTCTTGTAAACAGAGTCATCCCAAACATTGGTGTGGCTGTGTCTTTTTGATTTTAATTTCCCTAAGCTATAGGACCATAAGTGGAAGTGTCCTAGGCTCTGTTGCTTTGTTTTTTAGATGTTTCAGGAAACACCATACACTTCTCCCGAGTGGCTGTTGGCAATTTACATCCCGCCCATCAGCATAACAAGGCTCCCAGTTCTCCATGGCCTGTCCTGCCTTTCTGGATTTTACACTGTTTTCAGATGGCCCTTTTGACCGGGGGGAAGTGAGACTTCATTGTAGTGCAGATTTCCTTTGCAAGCTTGCTTGGTTGGCCAAAAAGGGCGTATGCGTTTTTTCCTGAATATATTCAGGAAAAAACGCATACGCCCTTTTTGGCCAAGTGCATCATTGTGGACGTTCTGCCTCTTTTCCTCTGCTTTAACTGCAATTCCAGTCTACCTCCTGAAATCGGTTTCCTGCAATTCTGCCCCGCTTTCAAGTCCTCTTGGCAGCCTTACTTCAGTATATTTTTGGACGAGAGCTGTCATTTATAACTCTGCAGGTTTGTGAATTACAGTGCCCCTGAGCTCCTTTCTTCAACTCGCTTTCTTGTGAGCTGGCCGCAACACCGCAGGATTGCTTCAGGCCCTAATCTGGTTCCGGCACGGCACGCTGAGCCTTTGGTTAATTCCTCTTCCTGGTGGGAAATGAGAGTTAAATTTGCCCGTGCAGACACCTCCAGCTAGTCTCTCATTGGTTCTCCCTATTCCTCTTCATCTTCCACAGAAATTGCAAACTGGGCCAAACAGGAGGTTAAAGGCACTGACTCTCCAAGTCGGGAGAGTGTTAGTAAAGCGTCTGGAATGTTGCACCCGAGTACCAGGGGACGAGAACTGAGACATATTGGAACACGTCTCCCGATCACACGGTTGATCATACTCTGTGATCCACATGCATGTTTTAGCTGAAGGAAGAATCCCTTAAACCTGGAGAGTTGAGACCCGTGGAATGGGTACCATGCAATATGACTTCAAAGGGTCTTCATTTGCTCACCGAACCTCACCAATCCTATGAGCCCCAAGTGTCCAGCCTTATGTGTCACCCAGCTCTGGGTTTAGATGCTGTAAATCCAGGTTGCATCACAAGCCTTGAATGAATTACTTAACTATTGCTCTCTATTTCACTGTCATTGTGTTTTGTTCCAGAAATTAATTTTTATTATGGGATTTAGCTGATTTTCACAGATACGTTAATGCCGCTGTACAGACACTTGATTCTCTTATGGAGATATATAAATCCATAGGTTTTATGATTCTTACTAGTCAGGTATATTCCTAGGCATTGAATATGGGGTATTGAGTCCATTTCGTTGAGCAAGGACTAGCTCTTGTCTATTACATATTTGGCTTAAGGAACTTTATCTGTGCTCATTTCAATCTCTGGTTTTATGCAGCACCACAACTCACCTTTCCCCTTAAGCAAGCATACGTTGGTTTTCTAAATTTGAGACCCTGTTCTGTTTTGTAATCCAGTTCCTCTGTAGCCAAGATGACATTCCATGTATTAGTGATATCTTATGATGTTTCTTTTTCTGTGTGACTTATTTCAGGTAGAATCATCATACCTGAAACCACTCATTATGCTGCTACGGGCCTGATGACATAGATGTCACTGCTGAGTGATACTGCATTGTACATAAATACCACAACTTCTTTATCCATTTTTCACTTTCTGCGATATTGCACTTGTCTCGTAAACGAGGTTCTTGTAAACAGAGTCATCCCAAACATTGGTGTGGCTGTGTCTTTTTGATTTTAATTTCCCTAAGCTATAGGACCATAAGTGGAAGTGCCCTAGGCTCTGTTGCTTTGTTTTTTAGATGTTTCAGGAAACACCATACACTTCTCCCGGGTGGCTGTTGGCAATTTACATCCCGCCCATCAGCATAACAAGGCTCCCAGTTCTCCATGGCCTGTCCTGCCTTTCTGGATTTTACACTTTTTTCAGATGGCCCTTTTGACCGGGGGGAAGTGAGACTTCATTGTAGTGCAGATTTCCTTTGCAAGCTTGCTTGGTTGGCCAAAAAGGGCGTATGCGTTTTTTCCTGAATATATTCAGGAAAAAACGCATACGCCCTCTTTGGCCAAGTGCATCATTGTGGACGTTCTGTCTCTTTTCCTCTGCTTTAAATGCAATTCCAGTCTACCTCCTGAAATCGGTTTCCTGCAATTCTGCCCCGCTTTCAAGTCCTCTTGGCAGCCTTACTTCAGTATATTTTTGGACGATAGCTGTCATTTATAACTCTGCAGGTTTGTGAACTACAGTGCCCCTGAGCTCCTTTCTTCACCTCGCTTTCTTGTGAGCTGGCTGCAACACCGCAGGATTGCTTCAGGCCCTAATCTTGTTCCGGCACGTCACGCTGAGCCTTTGGTTAATTCCTCTTCCTGGTGGGAAATGAGAGTTAAATTTAGCCGTCCAGACACCTCCAGCTAGTCTCTCATTGGTTCTCCCTATTCCTGTTCATCTTCCGCAGAAATTGCAAACTGGGCCAAACAGGAGGTTAAAGGCACTGACTCTCCAAGTCGGGAGAGTGTTAGTAAAGCGTCTGGAATGTTGCACCCGAGTACCAGGGGACGAGAACTGAGACATATTGGAACACGTCTCCTGATCACACGGTTGATCATACTCTGGGTTCCACATGCATGATTTAGCTGAAGGAAGAATCCCTTAAACCTGGAGAGTTGAGACCCGTGGAATGGGTACCATGCAATATGACTTCAAAGGGTCTTCATTTGCTCACCGAACCTCTCCAATCCTATCACTGCTGCGTTTATGCCCCTGTACACACGCTTGATTCTCTTTCGGAGACATAGCAATGCATAGGTTTTAAGATACTTACTAGTCAGGTACATTCTTAGGCGTTTAATATGAGGTGTTGAGTCCATTTCGTTGAGCAAGGAGTAGCTCTTGTCTATTCCATATTTGGCTTAAGGAACTTTATCTGTGCTCATTTCAATCTCTGATTTCAGGCAGCACCCCAACTCACCTTTCCCCTTAGCAAGCATAAGTTGGTTTTCTAAATTTGAGACCCTGTTCTGTTTTGTAATTCAGTTCCTGTGTAGCCAAGTTTGCATTCCGTGTATTAGTGATATCTTATGTTGTTTCTTTTTCTGTGTGACTTATTTCAGTTAGAATCATCATACCTGAATCCACTCATTATGCTGCTACGGGCCTGATGACATAGATTTCATTGCTGAGTGATATTGCATTGTACGTAAGTACCACAACTTCTTTATCCATTACTCACTTTCTGCGATATTGAACTTGTACCGTAAACGAGGTTCTTGTAAACAGAGCCATCCCAAACTTTGGGGTGGCTGTGTATTTTTGGTTTTAATTTCCCTAAGCTATAGGACCATTAGTGGAAGTGCCCTAGGCTCTGTTGCTTTGTTTTTTAGATGTTTCAGGAAACACCATACACTTCTCCCGAGTGGCTGTTGGCAATTTACATCCCGCTCATCAGCATAACAAGGCTCCCAGTTCTCCATGGCCTGTCCTGCCTTCTGGATTTTACACTTTTTTCAGATGGCCCTTTTGACCGGGGGGAAGTGAGACTTCATTGTAGTGCAGATTTCCTTTGCAAGCTTGCTTGGTTGGCCAAAAAGGGCATATGCGTTTTTTCCTGAATATATTCAGGAAAAAACGCATATGCCCTTTTTGGCCAAGTGCATCATTGTGGACGTTCTGTCTCTTTTCCTATGCTTTAAATGCAATTCCAGTCTACCTCCTGAAATCGGTTTCCTGCAATTCTGCCCCGCTTTCAAGTCCTCTTGGCAGCCTTACTTCAGTATATTTTTGGACGATAGCTGTCATTTATAACTCTGCAGGTTTGTGAACTACAGTGCCCCTGAGCTCCTTTCTTCACCTCGCTTTCTTGTGAGCTGGCTGCAACACCGCAGGATTGCTTCAGGCCCTAATCTTGTTCCGGCACGGCACGCTGAGCCTTTGGTTAATTCCTCTTCCTGGTGGGAAATGAGAGTTAAATTTAGCCGTCCAGACACCTCCAGCTAGTCTCTCATTGGTTCTCCCTATTCCTGTTCATCTTCCGCAGAAATTGCAAACTGGGCCAAACAGGAGGTTAAAGGCACTGACTCTCCAAGTCGGGAGAGTGTTAGTAAAGCGTCTGGAATGTTGCACCCGAGTACCAGGGGACGAGAACTGAGACATATTGGAACACGTCTCCCGATCACACGGTTGATCATACTTTGGGTTCCACATGCATGTTTTAGCTGAAGGAAGAATCCCTTAAACCTGGAGAGTTGAGACCTGTGGAATGGGTACCATGCAATATGACTTCAAAGGGTCTTCATTTGCTCACCGAACCTCTCCAATCCTATCACTGCTGCGTTTATGTCCCTGTACACACGTTAAATTCTCTTTTGGAGACATAGCGATCCATATGTTTTAAGATACTTACTAGTCAGGTACGTTCTTAGGCGTTTCATATGGGGTGTTGAGTCCATTTCGTTAAGCAAGGAGTAGCTCTTGTCTATTACATATTTGGCTTAAGGAACTTTATCTGTGCTCATTTCAATCTCTGTTTTTATGCAGCACCACAACTCACCTTTCCCCTTAAGCAAGCATACGTTGGTTTTCTAAATTTGAGACCCTGTTCTGTTTTGTAATCCAGTTCCTGTGTAGCCAAGATGACATTCCGTGTATTAGTGATATCTTATGATGTTTCTTTTTCTGTGTGACTTATTTCAGTTAGAATCATCATACCTGAAACCACTCATTATGCTGCTACGGGCCTGATGACATAGATGTCACTGCTGAGTGATACTGCATTGTACATAAATACCACAACTTCTTTATCCATTTTTCACTTTCTGCGATATTGAACTTGTCTCGTAAACGAGGTTCTTGTAAACAGAGTCATCCCAAACATTGGTGTGGCTGTGTCTTTTTGATTTTAATTTCCCTAAGCTATAGGACCATAAGTGGAAGTGCCCTAGGCTCTGTTGCTTTGTTTTTTAGATGTTTCAGGAAACACCATACACTTCTCCCGAGTGGCTGTTGGCAATTTACATCCCGCCCATCAGCATAACAAGGCTCCCAGTTCTCCATGGCCTGTCCTGCCTTTCTGGATTTTACACTGTTTTCAGATGGCCCTTTTGACCGGGGGGAAGTGAGACTTCATTGTAGTGCAGATTTCCTTTGCAAGCTTGCTTGGTTGGCCAAAAAGGGCGTATGCGTTTTTTCCTGAATATATTCAGGAAAAAACGCATACGCCCTTTTTGGCCAAGTGCATCATTGTGGACGTTCTGCCTCTTTTCCTCTGCTTTAACTGCAATTCCAGTCTACCTCCTGAAATCGGTTTCCTGCAATTCTGCCCCGCTTTCAAGTCCTCTTGGCAGCCTTACTTCAGTATATTTTTGGACGAGAGCTGTCATTTATAACTCTGCAGGTTTGTGAATTACAGTGCCCCTGAGCTCCTTTCTTCAACTCGCTTTCTTGTGAGCTGGCCGCAACACCGCAGGATTGCTTCAGGCCCTAATCTGGTTCCGGCACGGCACGCTGAGCCTTTGGTTAATTCCTCTTCCTGGTGGGAAATGAGAGTTAAATTTGCCCGTGCAGACACCTCCAGCTAGTCTCTCATTGGTTCTCCCTATTCCTCTTCATCTTCCACAGAAATTGCAAACTGGGCCAAACAGGAGGTTAAAGGCACTGACTCTCCAAGTCGGGAGAGTGTTAGTAAAGCGTCTGGAATGTTGCACCCGAGTACCAGGGGACGAGAACTGAGACATATTGGAACACGTCTCCCGATCACACGGTTGATCATACTCTGGGTTCCACATGCATGTTTTAGCTGAAGGAAGAATCCCTTAAACCTGGAGAGTTGAGACCCGTGGAATGGGTACCATGCAATATGACTTCAAAGGGTCTTCATTTGCTCACCGAACCTCACCAATCCTATGAGCCCCAAGTGTCCAGCCTTATGTGTCACCCAGCTCTGGGTTTAGATGCTGTAAATCCAGGTTGCATCACAAGCCTTGAATGAATTACTTAACTATTGCTCTCTATTTCACTGTCATTGTGTTTTGTTCCAGAAATTAATTTTTATTATGGGATTTAGCTGATTTTCACAGATACGTTAATGCCGCTGTACAGACGCTTGATTCTCTTATGGAGATATATAAATCCATAGGTTTTATGATTCTTACTAGTCAGGTATATTCCTAGGCATTGAATATGGGGTATTGAGTCCATTTCGTTGAGCAAGGACTAGCTCTTGTCTATTACATATTTGGCTTAAGGAACTTTATCTGTGCTCATTTCAATCTCTGGTTTTATGCAGCACCACAACTCACCTTTCCCCTTAAACAAGCATACGTTGGTTTTCTAAATTTGAGACCCTGTTCTGTTTTGTAATCCAGTTCCTGTGTAGCCAAGATGACATTCCGTGTATTAGTGATATCTTATGATGTTTCTTTTTCTGTGTGACTTATTTCAGGTAGAATCATCATACCTGAAACCACTCATTATGCTGCTACGGGCCTGATGACATAGATGTCACTGCTGAGTGATACTGCATTGTACATAAATACCACAACTTCTTTATCCATTTTTCACTTTCTGCGATATTGCACTTGTCTCGTAAACGAGGTTCTTGTAAACAGAGTCATCCCAAACATTGGTGTGGCTGAGTCTTTTTGATTTTAATTTCCCTAAGCTATAGGACCATAAGTGGAAGTGCCCTAGGCTCTGTTGCTTTGTTTTTTAGATGTTTCAGGAAACACCATACACTTCTCCCGGGTGGCTGTTGGCAATTTACATCCCGCCCATCAGCATAACAAGGCTCCCAGTTCTCCATGGCCTGTCCTGCCTTTCTGGATTTTACACTTTTTTCAGATGGCCCTTTTGACCGGGGGGAAGTGAGACTTCATTGTAGTGCAGATTTCCTTTGCAAGCTTGCTTGGTTGGCCAAAAAGGGCGTATGCGTTTTTTCCTGAATATATTCAGGAAAAAACGCATATGCCCTTTTTGGCCAAGTGCATCATTGTGGACGTTCTGTCTCTTTTCCTCTGCTTTAAATGCAATTCCAGTCTACCTCCTGAAATCGGTTTCCTGCAATTCTGCCCCGCTTTCAAGTCCTCTTGGCAGCCTTACTTCAGTATATTTTTGGACGAGAGCTGTCATTTATAACTCTGCAGGTTTGTGAACTACAGTGCCCCTGAGCTCCTTTCTTCACCTCGCTTTCTTGTGAGCTGGCTGCAACACCGCAGGATTGCTTCAGGCCCTAATCTTGTTCCGGCACGGCACGCTGAGCCTTTGGTTAATTCCTCTTCCTGGTGGGAAATGAGAGTTAAATTTAGCCGTCCAGACACCTCCAGCTAGTCTCTCATTGGTTCTCCCTATTCCTGTTCATCTTCCGCAGAAATTGCAAACTGGGCCAAACAGGAGGTTAAAGGCACTGACTCTCCAAGTCGGGAGAGTGTTAGTAAAGCGTCTGGAATGTTGCACCCGAGTACCAGGGGACGAGAACTGAGACATATTGGAACACGTCTCCCGATCACACGGTTGATCATACTCTGGGTTCCACATGCATGTTTTAGCTGAAGGAAGAATCCCTTAAACCTGGAGAGTTGAGACCTGTGGAATGGGTACCATGCAATATGACTTCAAAGGGTCTTCATTTGCTCACCGAACCTCTCCAATCCTATCACTGCTGCGTTTATGTCCCTGTACACACGTTAAATTCTCTTTTGGAGACATAGCGATCCATATGTTTTAAGATACTTACTAGTCAGGTACGTTCTTAGGCGTTTCATATGGGGTGTTGAGTCCATTTCGTTGAGCAAGGAATAGCTCTTGTCTATTACATATTTGGCTTAAGGAACTTTATCTGTGCTCATTTCAATCTCTGGTTTTATGCAGCACCCCAACTCACCTTTCCCCTTAAGCAAGCATACGTTGGTTTTCTAAATTTGAGACCCTGTTCTGTTTTGTAATCCAGTTCCTGTGTAGCCAAGATGACATTCCGTGTATTAGTGATATCTTATGATGTTTCTTTTTCTGTGTGACTTATTTCAGTTAGTATCATCATACCTGAAACCACTCATTATGCTGCTACGGGCCTGATGACATAGATGTCACTGCTGAGTGATACTGCATTGTACATAAATACCACAACTTCTTTATCCATTTTTCACTTTCTGCGATATTGAACTTGTCTCGTAAACGAGGTTCTTGTAAACAGAGTCATCCCAAACATTGGTGTGGCTGTGTCTTTTTGATTTTAATTTCCCTAAGCTATAGGACCATAAGTGGAAGTGTCCTAGGCTCTGTTGCTTTGTTTTTTAGATGTTTCAGGAAACACCATAC
This sequence comes from Grampus griseus, assembly GCF_964374135.1. Lineage (NCBI taxonomy): Eukaryota > Metazoa > Chordata > Mammalia > Artiodactyla > Delphinidae > Grampus > Grampus griseus. Next base: position 600,570 of record NW_028133320.1, read on the forward strand.
ACTTCTCCCGAGTGGCTGTTGGCAATTTACATCCCGCCCATCAGCATAACAAGGCTCCCAGTTCTCCATGGCCTGTCCTGCCTTTCTGGATTTTACACTGTTTTCAGATGGCCCTTTTGACCGGGGGGAAGTGAGACTTCATTGTAGTGCAGATTTCCTTTGCAAGCTTGCTTGGTTGGCCAAAAAGGGCGTATGCGTTTTTTCCTGAATATATTCAGGAAAAAACGCATACGCCCTTTTTGGCCAAGTGCATCATTGTGGACGTTCTGCCTCTTTTCCTCTGCTTTAAATGCAATTCCAGTCTACCTCCTGAAATCGGTTTCCTGCAATTCTGCCCCGCTTTCAAGTCCTCTTGGCAGCCTTACTTCAGTATATTTTTGGACGAGAGCTGTCATTTATAACTCTGCAGGTTTGTGAATTACAGTGCCCCTGAGCTCCTTTCTTCAACTCGCTTTCTTGTGAGCTGGCCGCAACACCGCAGGATTGCTTCAGGCCCTAATCTGGTTCCGGCACGGCACGCTGAGCCTTTGGTTAATTCCTCTTCCTGGTGGGAAATGAGAGTTAAATTTGCCCGTGCAGACACCTCCAGCTAGTCTCTCATTGGTTCTCCCTATTCCTCTTCATCTTCCACAGAAATTGCAAACTGGGCCAAACAGGAGGTTAAAGGCACTGACTCTCCAAGTCGGGAGAGTGTTAGTAAAGCGTCTGGAATGTTGCACCCGAGTACCAGGGGACGAGAACTGAGACATATTGGAACACGTCTCCCGATCACACGGTTGATCATACTCTGTGATCCACATGCATGTTTTAGCTGAAGGAAGAATCCCTTAAACCTGGAGAGTTGAGACCCGTGGAATGGGTACCATGCAATATGACTTCAAAGGGTCTTCATTTGCTCACCGAACCTCACCAATCCTATGAGCCCCAAGTGTCCAGCCTTATGTGTCACCCAGCTCTGGGTTTAGATGCTGTAAATCCAGGTTGCATCACAAGCCTTGAATGAATTACTTAACTATTGCTCTCTATTTCACTGTCATTGTGTTTTGTTCCAGAAATTAATTTTTATTATGGGATTTAGCTGATTTTCACAGATACGTTAATGCCGCTGTACAGACACTTGATTCTCTTATGGAGATATATAAATCCATAGGTTTTATGATTCTTACTAGTCAGGTATATTCCTAGGCATTGAATATGGGGTATTGAGTCCATTTCGTTGAGCAAGGACTAGCTCTTGTCTATTACATATTTGGCTTAAGGAACTTTATCTGTGCTCATTTCAATCTCTGGTTTTATGCAGCACCACAACTCACCTTTCCCCTTAAGCAAGCATACGTTGGTTTTCTAAATTTGAGACCCTGTTCTGTTTTGTAATCCAGTTCCTCTGTAGCCAAGATGACATTCCATGTATTAGTGATATCTTATGATGTTTCTTTTTCTGTGTGACTTATTTCAGGTAGAATCATCATACCTGAAACCACTCATTATGCTGCTACGGGCCTGATGACATAGATGTCACTGCTGAGTGATACTGCATTGTACATAAATACCACAACTTCTTTATCCATTTTTCACTTTCTGCGATATTGCACTTGTCTCGTAAACGAGGTTCTTGTAAACAGAGTCATCCCAAACATTGGTGTGGCTGTGTCTTTTTGATTTTAATTTCCCTAAGCTATAGGACCATAAGTGGAAGTGCCCTAGGCTCTGTTGCTTTGTTTTTTAGATGTTTCAGGAAACACCATACACTTCTCCCGGGTGGCTGTTGGCAATTTACATCCCGCCCATCAGCATAACAAGGCTCCCAGTTCTCCATGGCCTGTCCTGCCTTTCTGGATTTTACACTTTTTTCAGATGGCCCTTTTGACCGGGGGGAAGTGAGACTTCATTGTAGTGCAGATTTCCTTTGCAAGCTTGCTTGGTTGGCCAAAAAGGGCGTATGCGTTTTTTCCTGAATATATTCAGGAAAAAACGCATACGCCCTTTTTGGCCAAGTGCATCATTGTGGACGTTCTGTCTCTTTTCCTCTGCTTTAAATGCAATTCCAGTCTACCTCCTGAAATCGGTTTCCTGCAATTCTGCCCCGCTTTCAAGTCCTCTTGGCAGCCTTACTTCAGTATATTTTTGGACGATAGCTGTCATTTATAACTCTGCAGGATTGTGAACTACAGTGCCCCTGAGCTCCTTTCTTCACCTCGCTTTCTTGTGAGCTGGCTGCAACACCGCAGGATTGCTTCAGGCCCTAATCTTGTTCCGGCACGTCACGCTGAGCCTTTGGTTAATTCCTCTTCCTGGTGGGAAATGAGAGTTAAATTTAGCCGTCCAGACACCTCCAGCTAGTCTCTCATTGGTTCTCCCTATTCCTGTTCATCTTCCGCAGAAATTGCAAACTGGGCCAAACAGGAGGTTAAAGGCACTGACTCTCCAAGTCGGGAGAGTGTTAGTAAAGCGTCTGGAATGTTGCACCCGAGTACCAGGGGACGAGAACTGAGACATATTGGAACACGTCTCCTGATCACACGGTTGATCATACTCTGGGTTCCACATGCATGATTTAGCTGAAGGAAGAATCCCTTAAACCTGGAGAGTTGAGACCCGTGGAATGGGTACCATGCAATATGACTTCAAAGGGTCTTCATTTGCTCACCGAACCTCTCCAATCCTATCACTGCTGCGTTTATGCCCCTGTACACACGTTAAATTCTCTTTTGGAGACATAGCGATCCATATGTTTTAAGATACTTACTAGTCAGGTACGTTCTTAGGCGTTTCATATGGGGTGTTGAGTCCATTTCGTTGAGCAAGGAATAGCTCTTGTCTATTACATATTTGGCTTAAGGAACTTTATCTGTGCTCATTTCAATCTCTGGTTTTATGCAGCACCCCAACTCACCTTTCCCCTTAAGCAAGCATACGTTGGTTTTCTAAATTTGAGACCCTGTTCTGTTTTGTAATCCAGTTCCTGTGTAGCCAAGATGACATTCCGTGTATTAGTGATATCTTATGATGTTTCTTTTTCTGTGTGACTTATTTCAGTTAGTATCATCATACCTGAAACCACTCATTATGCTGCTACGGGCCTGATGACATAGATGTCACTGCTGAGTGATACTGCATTGTACATAAATACCACAACTTCTTTATCCATTTTTCACTTTCTGCGATATTGAACTTGTCTCGTAAACGAGGTTCTTGTAAACAGAGTCATCCCAAACATTGGTGTGGCTGTGTCTTTTTGATTTTAATTTCCCTAAGCTATAGGACCATAAGTGGAAGTGTCCTAGGCTCTGTTGCTTTGTTTTTTAGATGTTTCAGGAAACACCATACACTTCTCCCGAGTGGCTGTTGGCAATTTACATCCCGCCCATCAGCATAACAAGGCTCCCAGTTCTCCATGGCCTGTCCTGCCTTTCTGGATTTTACACTGTTTTCAGATGGCCCTTTTGACCGGGGGGAAGTGAGACTTCATTGTAGTGCAGATTTCCTTTGCAAGCTTGCTTGGTTGGCCAAAAAGGGCGTATGCGTTTTTTCCTGAATATATTCAGGAAAAAACGCATACGCCCTTTTTGGCCAAGTGCATCATTGTGGACGTTCTGCCTCTTTTCCTCTGCTTTAAATGCAATTCCAGTCTACCTCCTGAAATCGGTTTCCTGCAATTCTGCCCCGCTTTCAAGTCCTCTTGGCAGCCTTACTTCAGTATATTTTTGGACGAGAGCTGTCATTTATAACTCTGCAGGTTTGTGAATTACAGTGCCCCTGAGCTCCTTTCTTCAACTCGCTTTCTTGTGAGCTGGCCGCAACACCGCAGGATTGCTTCAGGCCCTAATCTGGTTCCGGCACGGCACGCTGAGCCTTTGGTTAATTCCTCTTCCTGGTGGGAAATGAGAGTTAAATTTGCCCGTGCAGACACCTCCAGCTAGTCTCTCATTGGTTCTCCCTATTCCTCTTCATCTTCCACAGAAATTGCAAACTGGGCCAAACAGGAGGTTAAAGGCACTGACTCTCCAAGTCGGGAGAGTGTTAGTAAAGCGTCTGGAATGTTGCACCCGAGTACCAGGGGACGAGAACTGAGACATATTGGAACACGTCTCCCGATCACACGGTTGATCATACTCTGTGATCCACATGCATGTTTTAGCTGAAGGAAGAATCCCTTAAACCTGGAGAGTTGAGACCCGTGGAATGGGTACCATGCAATATGACTTCAAAGGGTCTTCATTTGCTCACCGAACCTCACCAATCCTATGAGCCCCAAGTGTCCAGCCTTATGTGTCACCCAGCTCTGGGTTTAGATGCTGTAAATCCAGGTTGCATCACAAGCCTTGAATGAATTACTTAACTATTGCTCTCTATTTCACTGTCATTGTGTTTTGTTCCAGAAATTAATTTTTATTATGGGATTTAGCTGATTTTCACAGATACGTTAATGCCGCTGTACAGACACTTGATTCTCTTATGGAGATATATAAATCCATAGGTTTTATGATTCTTACTAGTCAGGTATATTCCTAGGCATTGAATATGGGGTATTGAGTCCATTTCGTTGAGCAAGGACTAGCTCTTGTCTATTACATATTTGGCTTAAGGAACTTTATCTGTGCTCATTTCAATCTCTGGTTTTATGCAGCACCACAACTCACCTTTCCCCTTAAGCAAGCATACGTTGGTTTTCTAAATTTGAGACCCTGTTCTGTTTTGTAATCCAGTTCCTCTGTAGCCAAGATGACATTCCATGTATTAGTGATATCTTATGATGTTTCTTTTTCTGTGTGACTTATTTCAGGTAGAATCATCATACCTGAAACCACTCATTATGCTGCTACGGGCCTGATGACATAGATGTCACTGCTGAGTGATACTGCATTGTACATAAATACCACAACTTCTTTATCCATTTTTCACTTTCTGCGATATTGCACTTGTCTCGTAAACGAGGTTCTTGTAAACAGAGTCATCCCAAACATTGGTGTGGCTGTGTCTTTTTGATTTTAATTTCCCTAAGCTATAGGACCATAAGTGGAAGTGCCCTAGGCTCTGTTGCTTTGTTTTTTAGATGTTTCAGGAAACACCATACACTTCTCCCGGGTGGCTGTTGGCAATTTACATCCCGCCCATCAGCATAACAAGGCTCCCAGTTCTCCATGGCTTGTCCTGCCTTTCTGGATTTTACACTTTTTTCAGATGGCCCTTTTGACCGGGGGGAAGTGAGACTTCATTGTAGTGCAGATTTCCTTTGCAAGCTTGCTTGGTTGGCCAAAAAGGGCGTATGCGTTTTTTCCTGAATATATTCAGGAAAAAACGCATACGCCCTTTTTGGCCAAGTGCATCATTGTGGACGTTCTGTCTCTTTTCCTCTGCTTTAAATGCAATTCCAGTCTACCTCCTGAAATCGGTTTCCTGCAATTCTGCCCCGCTTTCAAGTCCTCTTGGCAGCCTTACTTCAGTATATTTTTGGACGATAGCTGTCATTTATAACTCTGCAGGATTGTGAACTACAGTGCCCCTGAGCTCCTTTCTTCACCTCGCTTTCTTGTGAGCTGGCTGCAACACCGCAGGATTGCTTCAGGCCCTAATCTTGTTCCGGCACGTCACGCTGAGCCTTTGGTTAATTCCTCTTCCTGGTGGGAAATGAGAGTTAAATTTAGCCGTCCAGACACCTCCAGCTAGTCTCTCATTGGTTCTCCCTATTCCTGTTCATCTTCCGCAGAAATTGCAAACTGGGCCAAACAGGAGGTTAAAGGCACTGACTCTCCAAGTCGGGAGAGTGTTAGTAAAGCGTCTGGAATGTTGCACCCGAGTACCAGGGGACGAGAACTGAGACATATTGGAACACGTCTCCTGATCACACGGTTGATCATACTCTGGGTTCCACATGCATGATTTAGCTGAAGGAAGAATCCCTTAAACCTGGAGAGTTGAGACCCGTGGAATGGGTACCATGCAATATGACTTCAAAGGGTCTTCATTTGCTCACCGAACCTCTCCAATCCTATCACTGCTGCGTTTATGCCCCTGTACACACGCTTGATTCTCTTTCGGAGACATAGCAATGCATAGGTTTTAAGATACTTACTAGTCAGGTACATTCTTAGGCGTTTAATATGAGGTGTTGAGTCCATTTCGTTGAGCAAGGAGTAGCTCTTGTCTATTCCATATTTGGCTTAAGGAACTTTATCTGTGCTCATTTCAATCTCTGGTTTTAGGCAGCACCCCAACTCACCTTTCCCCTTAGCAAGCATAAGTTGGTTTTCTAAATTTGAGACCCTGTTCTGTTTTGTAATTCAGTTCCTGTGTAGCCAAGTTTACATTCCGTGTATTAGTGATATCTTATGTTGTTTCTTTTTCTGTGTGACTTATTTCAGTTAGAATCATCATACCTGAATCCACTCATTATGCTGCTACGGGCCTGATGACATAGATTTCATTGCTGAGTGATATTGCATTGTACGTAAGTACCACAACTTCTTTATCCATTACTCACTTTCTGCGATATTGAACTTGTACCGTAAACGAGGTTCTTGTAAACAGAGCCATCCCAAACTTTGGGGTGGCTGTGTATTTTTGGTTTTAATTTCCCTAAGCTATAGGACCATTAGTGGAAGTGCCCTAGGCTCTGTTGCTTTGTTTTTTAGATGTTTCAGGAAACACCATACACTTCTCCCGAGTGGCTGTTGGCAATTTACATCCCGCTCATCAGCATAACAAGGCTCCCAGTTCTCCATGGCCTGTCCTGCCTTCTGGATTTTACACTTTTTTCAGATGGCCCTTTTGACCGGGGGGAAGTGAGACTTCATTGTAGTGCAGATTTCCTTTGCAAGCTTGCTTGGTTAGCCAAAAAGGGCGTATGCGTTTTTTCCTGAATATATTCAGGAAAAAACGCATACGCCCTTTTTGGCCAAGTGCATCATTGTGGACGTTCTGTCTCTTTTCCTATGCTTTAAATGCAATTCCAGTCTACCTCCTGAAATCGGTTTCCTGCAATTCTGCCCCGCTTTCAAGTCCTCTTGGCAGCCTTACTTCAGTATATTTTTGGACGATAGCTGTCATTTATAACTCTGCAGGTTTGTGAACTACAGTGCCCCTGAGCTCCTTTCTTCACCTCGCTTTCTTGTGAGCTGGCTGCAACACCGAAGGATTGCTTCAGGCCCTAATCTTGTTCCGGCACGGCACGCTGAGCCTTTGGTTAATTCCTCTTCCTGGTGGGAAATGAGAGTTAAATTTAGCCGTCCAGACACCTCCAGCTAGTCTCTCATTGGTTCTCCCTATTCCTGTTCATCTTCCGCAGAAATTGCAAACTGGGCCAAACAGGAGGTTAAAGGCACTGACTCTCCAAGTCGGGAGAGTGTTAGTAAAGCGTCTGGAATGTTGCACCCGAGTACCAGGGGACGAGAACTGAGACATATTGGAACACGTCTCCTGATCACACGGTTGATCATACTCTGGGTTCCACATGCATGTTTTAGCTGAAGAAATAATCCCTTTAACCTGGAGAGTTGAGACCCGTGGAATGGGTACCATGCAATATGACTTCAAAGGGTCTTCATTTGCTCACCGAACCTCTCCAATCCTATCACTGCTGCGTTTATGTCCCTGTACACACGTTAAATTCTCTTTTGGAGACATAGCGATCCATATGTTTTAAGATACTTACTAGTCAGGTACGTTCTTAGGCGTTTAATATGGGGTGTTGAGTCCATTTCGTTGAGCAAGGAGTAGCTCTTGTCTATTACATATTTGGCTTAAGGAACTTTATCTGTGCTCATTTCAATCTCTGGTTTTATGCAGCACCACAACTCACCTTTCCCCTTAAGCAAGCATACGTTGGTTTTCTAAATTTGAGACCCTGTTCTGTTTTGTAATCCAGTTCCTGTGTAGCCAAGATGACATTCCGTGTATTAGTGATATCTTATGATGTTTCTTTTTCTGTGTGACTTATTTCAGGTAGAATCATCATACCTGAAACCACTCATTATGCTGCTACGGGCCTGATGACATAGATGTCACTGCTGAGTGATACTGCATTGTACATAAATACCACAACTTCTTTATCCATTTTTCACTTTCTGCGATATTGAACTTGTCTCGTAAACGAGGTTCTTGTAAACAGAGTCATCCCAAACATTGGTGTGGCTGTGTCTTTTTGATTTTAATTTCCCTAAGCTATAGGACCATAAGTGGAAGTGCCCTAGGCTCTGTTGCTTTGTTTTTTAGATGTTTCAGGAAACACCATACACTTCTCCCGAGTGGCTGTTGGCAATTTACATCCCGCCCATCAGCATAACAAGGCTCCCAGTTCTCCATGGCCTGTCCTGCCTTTCTGGATTTTACACTGTTTTCAGATGGCCCTTTTGACCGGGGGGAAGTGAGACTTCATTGTAGTGCAGATTTCCTTTGCAAGCTTGCTTGGTTGGCCAAAAAGGGCGTATGCGTTTTTTCCTGAATATATTCAGGAAAAAACGCATACGCCCTTTTTGGCCAAGTGCATCATTGTGGACGTTCTGCCTCTTTTCCTCTGCTTTAAATGCAATTCCAGTCTACCTCCTGAAATCGGTTTCCTGCAATTCTGCCCCGCTTTCAAGTCCTCTTGGCAGCCTTACTTCAGTATATTTTTGGACGAGAGCTGTCATTTATAACTCTGCAGGTTTGTGAATTACAGTGCCCCTGAGCTCCTTTCTTCAACTCGCTTTCTTGTGAGCTGGCCGCAACACCGCAGGATTGCTTCAGGCCCTAATCTGGTTCCGGCACGGCACGCTGAGCCTTTGGTTAATTCCTCTTCCTGGTGGGAAATGAGAGTTAAATTTGCCCGTGCAGACACCTCCAGCTAGTCTCTCATTGGTTCTCCCTATTCCTCTTCATCTTCCACAGAAATTGCAAACTGGGCCAAACAGGAGGTTAAAGGCACTGACTCTCCAAGTCGGGAGAGTGTTAGTAAAGCGTCTGGAATGTTGCACCCGAGTACCAGGGGACGAGAACTGAGACATATTGGAACACGTCTCCCGATCACACGGTTGATCATACTCTGGGTTCCACATGCATGTTTTAGCTGAAGGAAGAATCCCTTAAACCTGGAGAGTTGAGACCCGTGGAATGGGTACCATGCAATATGACTTCAAAGGGTCTTCATTTGCTCACCGAACCTCACCAATCCTATGAGCCCCAAGTGTCCAGCCTTATGTGTCACCCAGCTCTGGGTTTAGATGCTGTAAATCCAGGTTGCATCACAAGCCTTGAATGAATTACTTAACTATTGCTCTCTATTTCACTGTCATTGTGTTTTGTTCCAGAAATTAATTTTTATTATGGGATTTAGCTGATTTTCACAGATACGTTAATGCCGCTGTACAGACGCTTGATTCTCTTATGGAGATATATAAATCCATAGGTTTTATGATTCTTACTAGTCAGGTATATTCCTAGGCATTGAATATGGGGTATTGAGTCCATTTCGTTGAGCAAGGACTAGCTCTTGTCTATTACATATTTGGCTTAAGGAACTTTATCTGTGCTCATTTCAATCTCTGGTTTTATGCAGCACCACAACTCACCTTTCCCCTTAAGCAAGCATACGTTGGTTTTCTAAATTTGAGACCCTGTTCTGTTTTGTAATCCAGTTCCTGTGTAGCCAAGATGACATTCCGTGTATTAGTGATATCTTATGATGTTTCTTTTTCTGTGTGACTTATTTCAGGTAGAATCATCATACCTGAAACCACTCATTATGCTGCTACGGGCCTGATGACATAGATGTCACTGCTGAGTGATACTGCATTGTACATAAATACCACAACTTCTTTATCCATTTTTCACTTTCTGCGATATTGAACTTGTCTCGTAAACGAGGTTCTTGTAAACAGAGTCATCCCAAACATTGGTGTGGCTGTGTCTTTTTGATTTTAATTTCCCTAAGCTATAGGACCATAAGTGGAAGTGCCCTAGGCTCTGTTGCTTTGTTTTTTAGATGTTTCAGGAAACACCATACACTTCTCCCGAGTGGCTGTTGGCAATTTACATCCCGCTCATCAGCATAACAAGGCTCCCAGTTCTCCATGGCCTGTCCTGCCTTCTGGATTTTACACTTTTTTCAGATGGCCCTTTTGACCGGGGGGAAGTGAGACTTCATTGTAGTGCAGATTTCCTTTGCAAGCTTGCTTGGTTGGCCAAAAAGGGCATATGCGTTTTTTCCTGAATATATTCAGGAAAAAACGCATATGCCCTTTTTGGCCAAGTGCATCATTGTGGACGTTCTGTCTCTTTTCCTATGCTTTAAATGCAATTCCAGTCTACCTCCTGAAATCGGTTTCCTGCAATTCTGCCCCGCTTTCAAGTCCTCTTGGCAGCCTTACTTCAGTATATTTTTGGACGATAGCTGTCATTTATAACTCTGCAGGTTTGTGAATTACAGTGCCCCTGAGCTCCTTTCTTCACCTCGCTTTCTTGTGAGCTGGCTGCAACACCGCAGGATTGCTTCAGGCCCTAATCTTGTTCCGGCACGGCACGCTGAGCCTTTGGTTAATTCCTCTTCCTGGTGGGAAATGAGAGTTAAATTTAGCCGTCCAGACACCTCCAGCTAGTCTCTCATTGGTTCTCCCTATTCCTGTTCATCTTCCGCAGAAATTGCAAACTGGGCCAAACAGGAGGTTAAAGGCACTGACTCTCCAAGTCAGGAGAGTGTTAGTAAAGCGTCTGGAATGTTGCACCCGAGTACCAGGGGACGAGAACTGAGACATATTGGAACACGTCTCCTGATCACACGGTTGATCATACTCTGGGTTCCACATGCATGTTTCAGCTGAAGGAAGAATCCCTTAAACCTGGAGAGTTGAGACCTGTGGAATGGGTACCATGCAATATGACTTCAAAGGGTCTTCATTTGCTCACCGAACCTCTCCAATCCTATCACTGCTGCGTTTATGTCCCTGTACACACGTTAAATTCTCTTTTGGAGACATAGCGATCCATATGTTTTAAGATACTTACTAGTCAGGTACGTTCTTAGGCGTTTAATATGGGGTGTTGAGTCCATTTCGTTGAGCAATGAGTAGCTCTTGTCTATTACATATTTGGCTTAAGGAACTTTATCTGTGCTCATTTCAATCTCTGGTTTTATGCAGCACCACAACTCACCTTTCCCCTTAAGCAAGCATACGTTGGTTTTCTAAATTTGAGACCCTGTTCTGTTTTGTAATCCAGTTCCTGTGTAGCCAAGATGACATTCCGTGTATTAGTGATATCTTATGATGTTTCTTTTTCTGTGTGACTTATTTCAGGTAGAATCATCATACCTGAAACCACTCATTATGCTGCTACGGGCCTGATGACATAGATGTCACTGCTGAGTGATACTGCATTGTACATAAATACCACAACTTCTTTATCCATTTTTCACTTTCTGCGATATTGAACTTGTCTCGTAAACGAGGTTCTTGTAAACAGAGTCATCCCAAACATTGGTGTGGCTGTGTCTTTTTGATTTTAATTTCCCTAAGCTATAGGACCATAAGTGGAAGTGCCCTAGGCTCTGTTGCTTTGTTTTTTAGATGTTTCAGGAAACACCATACACTTCTCCCGAGTGGCTGTTGGCAATTTACATCCCGCCCATCAGCATAACAAGGCTCCCAGTTCTCCATGGCCTGTCCTGCCTTTCTGGATTTTACACTGTTTTCAGATGGCCCTTTTGACCGGGGGGAAGTGAGACTTCATTGTAGTGCAGATTTCCTTTGCAAGCTTGCTTGGTTGGCCAAAAAGGGCGTATGCGTTTTTTCCTGAATATATTCAGGAAAAAACGCATACGCCCTTTTTGGCCAAGTGCATCATTGTGGACGTTCTGCCTCTTTTCCTCTGCTTTAAATGCAATTCCAGTCTACCTCCTGAAATCGGTTTCCTGCAATTCTGCCCCGCTTTCAAGTCCTCTTGGCAGCCTTACTTCAGTATATTTTTGGACGAGAGCTGTCATTTATAACTCTGCAGGTTTGTGAATTACAGTGCCCCTGAGCTCCTTTCTTCAACTCGCTTTCTTGTGAGCTGGCCGCAACACCGCAGGATTGCTTCAGGCCCTAATCTGGTTCCAGCACGGCACGCTGAGCCTTTGGTTAATTCCTCTTCCTGGTGGGAAATGAGAGTTAAATTTGCCCGTGCAGACACCTCCAGCTAGTCTCTCATTGGTTCTCCCTATTCCTCTTCATCTTCCACAGAAATTGCAAACTGGGCCAAACAGGAGGTTAAAGGCACTGACTCTCCAAGTCGGGAGAGTGTTAGTAAAGCGTCTGGAATGTTGCACACGAGTACCAGGGGACGAGAACTGAGACATATTGGAACACGTCTCCCGATCACACGGTTGATCATACTCTGTGATCCACATGCATGTTTTAGCTGAAGGAAGAATCCCTTAAACCTGGAGAGTTGAGACCCGTGGAATGGGTACCATGCAATATGACTTCAAAGGGTCTTCATTTGCTCACCGAACCTCACCAATCCTATGAGCCCCAAGTGTCCAGCCTTATGTGTCACCCAGCTCTGGGTTTAGATGCTGTAAATCCAGGTTGCATCACAAGTCTTGAATGAATTACTTAACTATTGCTCTCTATTTCACTGTCATTGTGTTTTGTTCCAGAAATTAATTTTTATTATGAGATTTAGCTGATTTTCACAGATACGTTAATGCCGCTGTACAGACGCTTGATTCTCTTATGGAGATATATAAATCCATAGGTTTTATGATTCTTACTAGTCAGGTATATTCCTAGGCATTGAATATGGGGTATTGAGTCCATTTCGTTGAGCAAGGACTAGCTCTTGTCTATTACATATTTGGCTTAAGGAACTTTATCTGTGCTCATTTCAATCTCTGGTTTTATGCAGCACCACAACTCACCTTTCCCCTTAAGCAAGCATACGTTGGTTTTCTAAATTTGAGACCCTGTTCTGTTTTGTAATCCAGTTCCTCTGTAGCCAAGATGACATTCCGTGTATTAGTGATATCTTATGATGTTTCTTTTTCTGTGTGACTTATTTCAGGTAGAATCATCATACCTGAAACCACTCATTATGCTGCTACGGGCCTGATGACATAGATGTCACTGCTGAGTGATACTGCATTGTACATAAATACCACAACTTCTTTATCCATTTTTCACTTTCTGCGATATTGCACTTGTCTCGTAAACGAGGTTCTTGTAAACAGAGTCATCCCAAACATTGGTGTGGCTGTGTCTTTTTGATTTTAATTTCCCTAAGCTATAGGACCATAAGTGGAAGTGCCCTAGGCTCTGTTGCTTTGTTTTTTAGATGTTTCAGGAAACACCATACACTTCTCCCGAGTGGCTGTTGGCAATTTACATCCCGCTCATCAGCATAACAAGGCTCCCAGTTCTCCATGGCCTGTCCTGCCTTTCTGGATTTTACACTGTTTTCAGATGGCCCTTTTGACCGGGGGGAAGTGAGACTTCATTGTAGTGCAGATTTCCTTTGCAAGCTTGCTTGGTTGGCCAAAAAGGGCGTATGCGTTTTTTCCTGAATATATTCAGGAAAAAACGCATATGCCCTTTTTGGCCAAGTGCATCATTGTGGACGTTCTGTCTCTTTTCCTCTGCTTTAAATGCAATTCCAGTCTACCTCCTGAAATCGGTTTCCTGCAATTCTGCCCCGCTTTCAAGTCCTCTTGGCAGCCTTACTTCAGTATATTTTTGGACGAGAGCTGTCATTTATAACTCTGCAGGTTTGTGAACTACAGTGCCCCTGAGCTCCTTTCTTCACCTCGCTTTCTTGTGAGCTGGCTGCAACACCGCAGGATTGCTTCAGGCCCTAAACTTGTTCCGGCACGGCACGCTGAGCCTTTGGTTAATTCCTCTTCCTGGTGGGAAATGAGAGTTAAATTTAGCCGTCCAGACACCTCCAGCTAGTCTCTCATTGGTTCTCCCTATTCCTGTTCATCTTCCGCAGAAATTGCAAACTGGGCCAAACAGGAGGTTAAAGGCACTGACTCTCCAAGTCGGGAGAGTGTTAGTAAAGCGTCTGGAATGTTGCACCCGAGTACCAGGGGACGAGAACTGAGACATATTGGAACACGTCTCCTGATCACACGGTTGATCATACTCTGGGTTCCACATGCATGTTTTAGCTGAAGGAAGAATCCCTTAAACCTGGAGAGTTGAGACCCGTGGAATGGGTACCATGCAATATGACTTCAAAGGGTCTTCATTTGCTCACCGAACCTCTCCAATCCTATCACTGCTGCGTTTATGCCCCTGTACACACGCTTGATTCTCTTTCGGAGACATAGCAATGCATAGGTTTTAAGATACTTACTAGTCAGGTACATTCTTAGGCGTTTAATATGAGGTGTTGAGTCCATTTCGTTGAGCAAGGAGTAGCTCTTGTCTATTCCATATTTGGCTTAAGGAACTTTATCTGTGCTCATTTCAATCTCTGGTTTTAGGCAGCACCCCAACTCACCTTTCCCCTTAGCAAGCATAAGTTGGTTTTCTAAATTTGAGACCCTGTTCTGTTTTGTAATTCAGTTCCTGTGTAGCCAAGTTTACATTCCGTGTATTAGTGATATCTTATGATGTTTCTTTTTCTGTGTGACTTATTTCAGTTAGAATCATCATACCTGAATCCACTCATTATGCTGCTACGGGCCTGATGACATAGATTTCATTGCTGAGTGATATTGCATTGTACGTAAGTACCACAACTTCTTTATCCATTACTCACTTTCTGCGATATTGAACTTGTACCGTAAACGAGGTTCTTGTAAACAGAGCCATCCCAAACTTTGGGGTGGCTGTGTCTTTTTGGTTTTAATTTCCCTAAGCTATAGGACCATTAGTGGAAGTGCCCTAGGCTCTGTTGCTTTGTTTTTTAGATGTTTCAGGAAACACCATACACTTCTCCCGAGTGGCTGTTGGCAATTTACATCCCGCTCATCAGCATAACAAGGCTCCCAGTTCTCCATGGCCTGTCCTGCCTTCTGGATTTTACACTTTTTTCAGATGGCCCTTTTGACCGGGGGGAAGTGAGACTTCATTGTAGTGCAGATTTCCTTTGCAAGCTTGCTTGGTTGGCCAAAAAGGGCATATGCGTTTTTTCCTGAATATATTCAGGAAAAAACGCATATGCCCTTTTTGGCCAAGTGCATCATTGTGGACGTTCTGTCTCTTTTCCTATGCTTTAAATGCAATTCCAGTCTACCTCCTGAAATCGGTTTCCTGCAATTCTGCCCCGCTTTCAAGTCCTTTTGGCAGCCTTACTTCAGTATATTTTTGGACGATAGCTGTCATTTATAACTCTGCAGGTTTGTGAACTACAGTGCCCCTGAGCTCCTTTCTTCACCTCGCTTTCTTGTGAGCTGGCTGCAACACCGCAGGATTGCTTCAGGCCCTAATCTTGTTCCGGCACGGCACGCTGAGCCTTTGGTTAATTCCTCTTCCTGGTGGGAAATGAGAGTTAAATTTAGCCGTCCAGACACCTCCAGCTAGTCTCTCATTGGTTCTCCCTATTCCTGTTCATCTTCCGCAGAAATTGCAAACTGGGCCAAACAGGAGGTTAAAGGCACTGACTCTCCAAGTCGGGAGAGTGTTAGTAAAGCGTCTGGAATGTTGCACCCGAGTACCAGGGGACGAGAACTGAGACATACTGGAACACGTCTCCTGATCACACGGTTGATCATACTCTGGGTTCCACATGCATGTTTTAGCTGAAGAAATAATCCCTTTAACCTGGAGAGTTGAGACCCGTGGAATGGGTACCATGCAATATGACTTCAAAGGGTCTTCATTTGCTCACCGAACCTCTCCAATCCTATCACTGCTGCGTTTATGTCCCTGTACACACGTTAAATTCTCTTTTGGAGACATAGCGATCCATATGTTTTAAGATACTTACTAGTCAGGTACGTTCTTAGGCGTTTAATATGGGGTGTTGAGTCCATTTCGTTGAGCAAGGAGTAGCTCTTGTCTATTACATATTTGGCTTAAGGAACTTTATCTGTGCTCATTTCAATCTCTGGTTTTATGCAGCACCACAACTCACCTTTCCCCTTAAGCAAGCATACGTTGGTTTTCTAAATTTGAGACCCTGTTCTGTTTTGTAATCCAGTTCCTGTGTAGCCAAGATGACATTCCGTGTATTAGTGATATCTTATGATGTTTCTTTTTCTGTGTGACTTATTTCAGGTAGAATCATCATACCTGAAACCACTCATTATGCTGCTACGGGCCTGATGACATAGATGTCACTGCTGAGTGATACTGCATTGTACATAAATACCACAACTTCTTTATCCATTTTTCACTTTCTGCGATATTGAACTTGTCTCGTAAACGAGGTTCTTGTAAACAGAGTCATCCCAAACATTGGTGTGGCTGTGTCTTTTTGATTTTAATTTCCCTAAGCTATAGGACCATAAGTGGAAGTGCCCTAGGCTCTGTTGCTTTGTTTTTTAGATGTTTCAGGAAACACCATACACTTCTCCCGAGTGGCTGTTGGCAATTTACATCCCGCCCATCAGCATAACAAGGCTCCCAGTTCTCCATGGCCTGTCCTGCCTTTCTGGATTTTACACTGTTTTCAGATGGCCCTTTTGACCGGGGGGAAGTGAGACTTCATTGTAGTGCAGATTTCCTTTGCAAGCTTGCTTGGTTGGCCAAAAAGGGCGTATGCGTTTTTTCCTGAATATATTCAGGAAAAAACGCATACGCCCTTTTTGGCCAAGTGCATCATTGTGGACGTTCTGCCTCTTTTCCTCTGCTTTAAATGCAATTCCAGTCTACCTCCTGAAATCGGTTTCCTGCAATTCTGCCCCGCTTTCAAGTCCTCTTGGCAGCCTTACTTCAGTATATTTTTGGACGATAGCTGTCATTTATAACTCTGCAGGTTTGTGAATTACAGTGCCCCTGAGCTCCTTTCTTCAACTCGCTTTCTTGTGAGCTGGCCGCAACACCGCAGGATTGCTTCAGGCCCTAATCTTGTTCCAGCACGGCACGCTGAGCCTTTGGTTAATTCCTCTTCCTGGTGGGAAATGAGAGTTAAATTTGCCCGTGCAGACACCTCCAGCTAGTCTCTCATTGGTTCTCCCTATTCCTCTTCATCTTCCACAGAAATTGCAAACTGGGCCAAACAGGAGGTTAAAGGCACTGACTCTCCAAGTCGGGAGAGTGTTAGTAAAGCGTCTGGAATGTTGCACCCGAGTACCAGGGGACGAGAACTGAGACATATTGGAACACGTCTCCCGATCACACAGTTGATCATACTCTGGGTTCCACATGCATGTTTTAGCTGAAGGAAGAATCCCTTAAACCTGGAGAGTTGAGACCCGTGGAATGGGTACCATGCAATATGACTTCAAAGGGTCTTCATTTGCTCACCGAACCTCACCAATCCTATGAGCCCCAAGTGTCCAGCCTTATGTGTCACCCAGCTCTGGGTTTAGATGCTGTAAATCCAGGTTGCATCACAAGCCTTGAATGAATTACTTAACTATTGCTCTCTATTTCACTGTCATTGTGTTTTGTTCCAGAAATTAATTTTTATTATGGGATTTAGCTGATTTTCACAGATACGTTAATGCCGCTGTACAGACGCTTGATTCTCTTATGGAGATATATAAATCCATAGGTTTTATGATTCTTACTAGTCAGGTATATTCCTAGGCATTGAATATGGGGTATTGAGTCCATTTCGTTGAGCAAGGACTAGCTCTTGTCTATTACATATTTGGCTTAAGGAACTTTATCTGTGCTCATTTCAATCTCTGGTTTTATGCAGCACCACAACTCACCTTTCCCCTTAAGCAAGCATACGTTGGTTTTCTAAATTTGAGACCCTGTTCTGTTTTGTAATCCAGTTCCTGTGTAGCCAAGATGACATTCCGTGTATTAGTGATATCTTATGATGTTTCTTTTTCTGTGTGACTTATTTCAGGTAGAATCATCATACCTGAAACCACTCATTATGCTGCTACGGGCCTGATGACATAGATGTCACTGCTGAGTGATACTGCATTGTACATAAATACCACAACTTCTTTATCCATTTTTCACTTTCTGCGATATTGAACTTGTCTCGTAAACGAGGTTCTTGTAAACAGAGTCATCCCAAACATTGGTGTGGCTGTGTCTTTTTGATTTTAATTTCCCTAAGCTATAGGACCATAAATGGAAGTGCCCTAGGCTCTGTTGCTTTGTTTTTTAGATGTTTCAGGAAACACCATACACTTCTCCCGAGTGGCTGTTGGCAATTTACATCCCGCCCATCAGCATAACAAGGCTCCCAGTTCTCCATGGCCTGTCCTGCCTTTCTGGATTTTACACTGTTTTCAGATGGCCCTTTTGACCGGGGGAAAGTGAGACTTCATTGTAGTGCAGATTTCCTTTGCAAGCTTGCTTGGTTGGCCAAAAAGGGCGTATGCGTTTTTTCCTGAATATATTCAGGAAAAAACGCATATGCCCTTTTTGGCCAAGTGCATCATTGTGGACGTTCTGTCTCTTTTCCTCTGCTTTAAATGCAATTCCAGTCTACCTCCTGAAATCGGTTTCCTGCAATTCTGCCCCGCTTTCAAGTCCTCTTGGCAGCCTTACTTCAGTATATTTTTGGACGAGAGCTGTCATTTATAACTCTGCAGGTTTGTGAACTACAGTGCCCCTGAGCTCCTTTCTTCACCTCGCTTTCTTGTGAGCTGGCTGCAACACCGCAGGATTGCTTCAGGCCCTAATCTTGTTCCGGCACGGCACGCTGAGCCTTTGGTTAATTCCTCTTCCTGGTGGGAAATGAGAGTTAAATTTAGCCGTCCAGACACCTCCAGCTAGTCTCTCATTGGTTCTCCCTATTCCTGTTCATCTTCCGCAGAAATTGCAAACTGGGCCAAACAGGAGGTTAAAGGCACTGACTCTCCAAGTCGGGAGAGTGTTAGTAAAGCGTCTGGAATGTTGCACCCGAGTACCAGGGGACGAGAACTGAGACATATTGGAACACGTCTCCTGATCACACGGTTGATCATACTCTGGGTTCCACATGCATGTTTTAGCTGAAGGAAGAATCCCTTAAACCTGGAGAGTTGAGACCCGTGGAATGGGTACCATGCAATATGACTTCAAAGGGTCTTCATTTGCTCACCGAACCTCTCCAATCCTATCACTGCTGCGTTTATGCCCCTGTACACACGCTTGATTCTCTTTCGGAGACATAGCAATGCATAGGTTTTAAGATACTTACTAGTCAGGTACATTCTTAGGCGTTTAATATGAGGTGTTGAGTCCATTTCGTTGAGCAAGGAGTAGCTCTTGTCTATTCCATATTTGGCTTAAGGAACTTTATCTGTGCTCATTTCAATCTCTGGTTTTAGGCAGCACCCCAACTCACCTTTCCCCTTAAGCAAGCATACGTTGGTTTTCTAAATTTGAGACCCTGTTCTGTTTTGTAATCCAGTTCCTGTGTAGCCAAGATGACATTCCGTGTATTAGTGATATCTTATGATGTTTCTTTTTCTGTGTGACTTATTTCAGGTAGAATCATCATACCTGAAACCACTCATTATGCTGCTACGGACCTGATGACATAGATGTCACTGCTGAGTGATACTGCATTGTACATAAATACCACAACTTCTTTATCCATTTTTCACTTTCTGCGATATTGCACTTGTCTCGTAAACGAGGTTCTTGTAAACAGAGTCATCCCAAACATTGGTGTGGCTGTGTCTTTTTGATTTTAATTTCCCTAAGCTATAGGACCATAAGTGGAAGTGCCCTAGGCTCTGTTGCTTTGTTTTTTAGATGTTTCAGGAAACACCATACACTTCTCCCGAGTGGCTGTTGGCAATTTACATCCCGCCCATCAGCATAACAAGGCTCCCAGTTCTCCATGGCCTGTCCTGCCTTTCTGGATTTTACACTGTTTTCAGATGGCCCTTTTGACCGGGGGGAAGTGAGACTTCATTGTAGTGCAGATTTCCTTTGCAAGCTTGCTTGGTTGGCCAAAAAGGGCGTATGTGTTTTTTCCTGAATATATTCAGGAAAAAACGCATACGCCCTTTTTGGCCAAGTGCATCATTGTGGACGTTCTGCCTCTTTTCCTCTGCTTTAAATGCAATTCCAGTCTACCTCCTGAAATCGGTTTCCTGCAATTCTGCCCCGCTTTCAAGTCCTCTTGGCAGCCTTACTTCAGTATATTTTTGGACGATAGCTGTCATTTATAACTCTGCAGGTTTGTGAATTACAGTGCCCCTGAGCTCCTTTCTTCAACTCGCTTTCTTGTGAGCTGGCCGCAACACCGCAGGATTGCTTCAGGCCCTAATCTTGTTCCGTCACGGCACGCTGAGCCTTTGGTTAATTCCTCTTCCTGGTGGGAAATGAGAGTTAAATTTGCCCGTGCAGACACCTCCAGCTAGTCTCTCATTGGTTCTCCCTATTCCTCTTCATCTTCCACAGAAATTGCAAACTGGGCCAAACAGGAGGTTAAAGGCACTGACTCTCCAAGTCGGGAGAGTGTTAGTAAAGTGTCTGGAATGTTGCACCCGAGTACCAGGGGACGAGAACTGAGACATATTGGAACACGTCTCCCGATCACACGGTTGATCATACTCTGGGTTCCACATGCATGTTTTAGCTGAAGGAAGAATCCCTTAAACCTGGAGAGTTGAGACCCGTGGAATGGGTACCATGCAATATGACTTCAAAGGGTCTTCATTTGCTCACCGAACCTCACCAATCCTATGAGCCCCAAGTGTCCAGCCTTATGTGTCACCCAGCTCTGGGTTTAGATGCTGTAAATCCAGGTTGCATCACAAGCCTTGAATGAATTACTTAACTATTGCTCTCTATTTCACTGTCATTGTGTTTTGTTCCAGAAATTAATTTTTATTATGGGATTTAGCTGATTTTCACAGATACGTTAATGCCGCTGTACAGACGCTTGATTCTCTTATGGAGATATATAAATCCATAGGTTTTATGATTCTTACTAGTCAGGTATATTCCTAGGCATTGAATATGGGGTATTGAGTCCATTTCGTTGAGCAAGGACTAGCTCTTGTCTATTACATATTTGGCTTAAGGAACTTTATCTGTGCTCATTTCAATCTCTGGTTTTATGCAGCACCACAACTCACCTTTCCCCTTAAGCAAGCATACGTTGGTTTTCTAAATTTGAGACCCTGTTCTGTTTTGTAATCCAGTTCCTGTGTAGCCAAGATGACATTCCGTGTATTAGTGATATCTTATGATGTTTCTTTTTCTGTGTGACTTATTTCAGGTAGAATCATCATACCTGAAACCACTCATTATGCTGCTACGGGCCTGATGACATAGATGTCACTGCTGAGTGATACTGCATTGTACATAAATACCACAACTTCTTTATCCATTTTTCACTTTCTGCGATGTTGAACTTGTCTCGTAAACGAGGTTCTTGTAAACAGAGTCATCCCAAAAATTGGTGTGGCTGTGTCTTTTTGATTTTAATTTCCCTAAGCTATAGGACCATAAATGGAAGTGCCGTAGGCTCTGTTGCTTTGTTTTTTAGATGTTTCAGGAAACACCATACACTTCTCCCGAGTGGCTGTTGGCAATTTACATCCCGCTCATCAGCATAACAAGGCTCCCAGTTCTCCATGGCCTGTCCTGCCTTCTGGATTTTACACTTTTTGCAGATGGCCCTTTTGACCGGGGGGAAGTGAGACTTCATTGTAGTGCAGATTTCCTTTGCAAGCTTGCTTGGTTGGCCAAAAAGGGCATATGCGTTTTTTCCTGAATATATTCAGGAAAAAACGCATATGCCCTTTTTGGCCAAGTGCATCATTGTGGACGTTCTGTCTCTTTTCCTATGCTTTAAATGCAATTCCAGTCTACCTCCTGAAATCTGTTTCCTGCAATTCTGCCCCGCTTTCAAGTCCTCTTGGCAGCCTTACTTCAGTATATTTTTGGACGATAGCTGTCATTTATAACTCTGCAGGTTTGTGAATTACAGTGCCCCTGAGCTCCTTTCTTCACCTCGCTTTCTTGTGAGCTGGCTGCAACACCGCAGGATTGCTTCAGGCCCTAATCTTGTTCCGGCACGGCACGCTGAGCCTTTGGTTAATTCCTCTTCCTGGTGGGAAATGAGAGTTAAATTTAGCCGTCCAGACACCTCCAGCTAGTCTCTCATTGGTTCTCCCTATTCCTGTTCATCTTCCGCAGAAATTGCAAACTGGGCCAAACAGGAGGTTAAAGGCACTGACTCTCCAAGTCGGGAGAGTGTTAGTAAAGCGTCTGGAATGTTGCACCCGAGTACCAGGGGACGAGAACTGAGACATATTGGAACACGTCTCCTGATCACACGGTTGATCATACTCTGGGTTCCACATGCATGTTTCAGCTGAAGGAAGAATCCCTTAAACCTGGAGAGTTGAGACCTGTGGAATGGGTACCATGCAATATGACTTCAAAGGGTCTTCATTTGCTCACCGAACCTCTCCAATCCTATCACTGCTGCATTTATGTCCCTGTACACACGTTAAATTCTCTTTTGGAGACATAGCGATCCATATGTTTTAAGATACTTACTAGTCAGGTACGTTCTTAGGCGTTTAATATGGGGTGTTGAGTCCATTTCGTTGAGCAAGGAGTAGCTCTTGTCTATTACATATTTGGCTTAAGGAACTTTATCTGTGCTCATTTCAATCTCTGGTTTTAGGCAGCACCCCAACTCACCTTTCCCCTTAGCAAGCATAAGTTGGTTTTCTAAATTTGAGACCCTGTTCTGTTTTGTAATCCAGTTCCTGTGTAGCCAAGATGACATTCCGTGTATTAGTGATATCTTATGATGTTTCTTTTTCTGTGTGACTTATTTCAGGTAGAATCATCATACCTGAAACCACTCATTATGCTGCTACGGGCCTGATGACATAGATGTCACTGCTGAGTGATACTGCATTGTACATAAATACCACAACTTCTTTATCCATTTTTCACTTTCTGTGATATTGAACTTGTCTCGTAAACGAGGTTCTTGTAAACAGAGTCATCCCAAACATTGGTGTGGCTGTGTCTTTTTGATTTTAATTTCCCTAAGCTATAGGACCATAAGTGGAAGTGCCCTAGGCTCTGTTGCTTTGTTTTTTAGATGTTTCAGGAAACACCATACACTTCTCCCGAGTGGCTGTTGGCAATTTACATCCCGCCCATCAGCATAACAAGGCTCCCAGTTCTCCATGGCCTGTCCTGCCTTTCTGGATTTTACACTGTTTTCAGATGGCCCTTTTGACCGGGGGGAAGTGAGACTTCATTGTAGTGCAGATTTCCTTTGCAAGCTTGCTTGGTTGGCCAAAAAGGGCGTATGCGTTTTTTCCTGAATATATTCAGGAAAAAACGCATACGCCCTTTTTGGCCAAGTGCATCATTGTGGACGTTCTGCCTCTTTTCCTCTGCTTTAACTGCAATTCCAGTCTACCTCCTGAAATCGGTTTCCTGCAATTCTGCCCCGCTTTCAAGTCCTCTTGGCAGCCTTACTTCAGTATATTTTTGGACGATAGCTGTCATTTATAACTCTGCAGGTTTGTGAATTACAGTGCCCCTGAGCTCCTTTCTTCAACTCGCTTTCTTGTGAGCTGGCCGCAACACCGCAGGATTGCTTCAGGCCCTAATCTGGTTCCGGCACGGCACGCTGAGCCTTTGGTTAATTCCTCTTCCTGGTGGGAAATGAGAGTTAAATTTGCCCGTCCAGACACCTCCAGCTAGTCTCTCATTGGTTCTCCCTATTCCTGTTCATCTTCCGCAGAAATTGCAAACTGGGACAAACAGGAGGTTAAAGGCACTGGAATGTTGCACCCGAGTACCAGGGGACGAGAACTGAGACATATTTGAACACGTCTCCCGATCACACGGTGGATCATACTCTGGGTTCCACATGCATGTTTTAGCTGAAGGAAGAATCCCTTAAACCTGGAGAGTTGAGACCCGTGGAATGGGTACCATGCAATATGACTTCAAAGGGTCTTCATTTGCTCACCGAACCTCTCCAATCCTATCACTACTGCGTTTATGCCCCTGTACACACGTTTGATTCTCTTTCGGAGACATAGCAATCCATAGGTTTTAAGATACTTACTAGTCAGGTACATTCTTAGGCGTTTAATATGGGGTGTTGAATCGATCTCGTTGAGCAAGGAGTAGCTCTTGTCTATTCCATATTTGGCTTAAGGAACTTTATCTGTGCTCATTTCAATCTCTGGTTTTAGGCAGCACCCCAACTCACCTTTCCCCTTAAGCAAGCATAAGTTGGTTTTCTCAATTTGAGACCCTGTTCTGTTTTGTAATTCAGTTCCTGTGTAGCCAAGTTTACATTCCGTGTATTAGTGATATCTTATGATGTTTCTTTTTCTGTGTGACTTATTTCAGTTAGAATCATCATACCTGAATCCACTCATTATGCTGCTACGGGCCTGATGACATAGATTTCATTGCTGAGTGATATTGCATTGTACGTAAGTACCACAACTTCTTTATCCATTACTCACTTTCTGCGATATTGAACTTGTACCGTAAACGAGGTTCTTGTAAACAGAGCTGTCCCAAACTTTGGGGTGGCTGTGTCTTTTTGATTTTAATTTCCCTAAGCTATAGGACCATAAGTGGAAGTGCCCTAGGCTCTGTTGCTTTGTTTTTTAGATGTTTCAGGAAACACCATACACTTCTCCCAAGTGACTGTTGGCAAATTACATCCCACCCATCAGCATAACAAGGCTCCCAGTTCTCCATGGCCTGTCCTGCCTTTCTGGATTTTACACTTTTTTCAGAAGGCCCTTTTGACCGGGGGGAAGTGAGACTTCATTGTAGTGCAGATTTCCTTTGCAAGCTTGCTTGGTTGGCCAAAAAGGGCGTATGCGTTTTTTCCTGAATATATTCAGGAAAAAACGCATACGCCCTTTTTGGCCAAGTGCATCATTGTGGACGTTCTGCCTCTTTTCCTATGCTTTAAATGCAATTCCAGTCTACCTCCTGAAATCGGTTTCCTGCAATTCTGCCCCGCTTTCAAGTCCTCTTGGCAGCCTTACTTCAGTATATTTTTGGACGATTGCTGTCATTTCTAACTCTGCAGGTTTGTGAATTACAGTGCCCCTGAGCTCCTTTCTTCAACTCGCTTTCTTGTGAGCTGGCCGCAACACCGCAGGATTGCTTCAGGCCCTAATCTGGTTCCGGCAAGGCACGCTGAGCCTTTGGTTAATTCCTCTTCCTGGTGGGAAATGAGAGTTAAATTTACCCGTCCAGACACTTCCAGCTAGTCTCTCATTGGTTCTCCCTATTCCTGTTCATCTTCCACAGAAATTGCAAACTGGGCCAAACAGGAGGTTAAAGGCACTGACTCTCCAAGTCGGGAGAGTGTTAGTAAAGCGTCTGGAATATTGCACCCGAGTACCAGGGGTCGAAAACTGAGACATATTTGAACACGTCTCCCGATCACACGGTTGATCATACTCTGGGTTCCACATGCATGTTTTAGCTGAAGGAAGAATCCCTTAAACCTGGAGAGTTGAGACCCGTGGAATGGGTACCATGCAATATGACTTCAAAGGGTCTTCATTTGCTCACTGAACCTCTCCAATCCTATCACTGCTGCGTTTATGCCCCTGTACACATGCTTGATTCTCTTTCGGAGACATAGCAATCCATAGGTTTTAAGATACTTACTAGTCAGGTACATTCTTAGGCATTTAATATGAGGTGTTGAGTCCATTTCGTTGAGCAAGGTGTAGCTCTTGTCTATTACATATTTGGCTTAAGGAACTTTATCTGTGCTCATTTCAATCTCTGGTTTTAGGCAGCACCCCAACTCACCTTTCCCCTTAGCAAGCATAAGTTGGTTTTCTAAATTTGAGACCCTGTTCTGTTTTGTAATTCAGTTCCTGTGTAGCCAAGTTTACATTCCGTGTATTAGTGATATCTTATGATGTTTCTTTTTGTGTGTGACTTATTTCAGTTAGAATCATCATACCAGAATCCACTCATTATGCTGCTACGGGCCTGATGACATAGATTTCATTGCTGAGTGATATTGCATTGTACGTAAGTACCACAAATTGTTTATCCATTACTCACTTTCTGCGATATTGAACTTGTACCGCAAACGAGGTTCTTGTAAACAGAGCCGTTCCAAACTTTGGGGTGGCTGTGTCTTTTTGATTTTAATTTCTCTAAGCTATAGGACCATAAGTGGAAGTGCCCTAGGCTCTGTTGCTTTGTTTTTTTGATGTTTCAGGAAACACCATACACTTCTCCCGAGTGGCTGTTGGCAATTTATATCCCGCCCATCAGCATAACAAGGCTCCCAGTTCTCCATGGCCTGTCCTGCCTTCTGGATTTTACACTTTTTTCAGATGGCCCTTTTGACCGGGGGGAAGTGAGACTTCATTGTAGTGCAGATTTCCTTTGCAAGCTTGCTTGGTTGGCCAAAAAGGGCGTATGCGTTTTTTCCTGAATATATTCAGGAAAAAACGCATACGCCCTTTTTGGCCAAGTGCATCATTGTGGACGTTCTGCCTCTTTTCCTATACTTTAACTGCAATTCAAGTCTACCTCCTGAAATCGGTTTCCTGCAATTCTGCCCCGCTTTCAAGTCCTCTTGGCAGCCTTACTTCAGTATATTTTTGGACGATAGCTGTCATTTATAACTCTGCAGGTTTGTGAATTACAGTGCCCCTGAGCTCCTTTCTTCAACTCGCTTTCTTGTGAGCTGGCCGCAACAGCGCAGGATTGCTTCAGGCCCTAATCTGGTTCCGGTACGGCACGCTGAGCCTTTGGTTAATTCCTCTTCCTGGTGGGAAATGAGAGTTAAATTTGCCCGTCCAGACACCTCCAGCTAGTCTCTCATTGGTTCTCCCTATTCCTGTTCATCTTCCGCAGAAATTGCAAACTGGGCCAAACAGGAGGTTAAAGGCACTGACTCTCCAAGTCGGGAGAGTGTTACTAAAGCGTCTGGAATGTTGCACCCGAGTACCAGGGGACGAGAACTGAGACATATTTGAACACGTCTCCCGATCGCACAGTGGATCATACTCTGGGTTCCACATGCATGTTTTAGCTGAAGGAAGAATCCCTTAAACCTGGAGAGTTGAGACCCGTGGAATGGGTACCATGCAATATGACTTCAAAGGGTCTTCATTTGCTCACCGAACCTCTCCAATCCTATCACTGCTGTGTTTATGCCCCTGTACACACGCTTGATTCTCTTTCGGAGACATAGCAATCCATAGGTTTTAAGATACTTACTAGTCAGGTACATTCTTAGGCGTTTAATATGGGGTGTTGAGTCCATTTCGTTGAGCAAGGAGTAGCTCTTGTCTATTCCATATTTGGCTTAAGGAACTTTATCTGTGCTCATTTCAATCTCTGGTTTTAGGCAGCACCCCAACTCACCTTTTCCCTTAGCAAGCATAAGTTGGTTTTCTAAATTTGAGACCCTGTTCTGTTTTGTAATTCAGTTCCTGTGTAGCCAAGTTTACATTCCGTGTATTAGTGATATCTTATGATGTTTCTTTTTCTGTGTGACTTATTTCAGTTAGAATCATCATACCTGAATCCCCTCATTATGCTGCTACGGGCCTGATGACATAGATTTCATTGCTGAGTGATATTGCATTGTACGTAAGTACCACAACTTCTTTATCCATTACTCACTTTCTGAGATATTGAACTTGTTCCGTAAACGAGGTTCTTGTAAACAGAGCCGTCCCAAACTTTGGGGTGGCTGTGTCTTTTTGATTTTAATTTCCTTAAGCTATAGGACCATAAGTGGAAGTGCCCTAGGCTCTGTTGCTTTGTTTTTTAGATGTTTCAGGAAACACCATACACTTCTCCCGAGTGGCTGTTGGCAATTTACATCCCGCCCATCAGCATAACAAGGCTCCCAGTTCTCCATGGCCTGTCCTGCCTTCTGGATTTTACACTTTTTTCTGATGGCCCTTTTGACCGGGGGGAAGTGAGACTTCATTGTAGTGCAGATTTCCTTTGCAAGCTTGCTTGGTTGGCCAAAAAGGGCGTATGCGTTTTTTCCTGAATATATTCAGGAAAAAACGCATACGCCCTTTTTGGCCAAGTGCATCATTGTGGACGTTCTGCCTCTTTTCCTATGCTTTAACTGCAATTCCAGTCTACCTCCTGAAATCGGTTTCCTGCAATTCTGCCCCGCTTTCAAGTCCTCTTGGCAGCCTTACTTCAGTATATTTTTGGACGATAGCTGTCATTTGTAACTCTGCAGTTTTGTGAATTACAGTGCCCCTGAGCTCCTTTCTTCAACTCGCTTTCGTGTGAGCTGTTCGCAACACCGCAGGATTGCTTCAGGCCCTAATCTGGTTCCGGCACGGCACGCTGAGCCTTTGGTTAATACCTCTTCCTGGTGGGAAATGAGAGTTAAATTTGCCCGTCCAGACACCTCCAGCTAGTCTCTCATTGGTTCTCCCTATTCCTGTTCATCTTCCGCAGAAATTGCAAACTGGGCCAAACAGGAGGTTAAAGGCACTGACTCTCCAAGTCGGGAGAGTGTTAGTAAAGCGTCTGGAATGTTGCACCCGAGTACCAGGGGATGAGAACTGAGACATATTTGAACACGTCTCCCGATCGCACAGTGGATCATACTCTGGGTTCCACATGCATGTTTTAGCTGAAGGAAGAATCCCTTAAACCTGGAGAGTTGAGACCCGTGGAATGGGTACCATGCAATATGACTTCAAAGGGTCTTCATTTGCTCACCGAACCTCTCCAATCCTATCACTGCTGCGTTTATGCCCCTGTACACACGCTTGATTCTCTTTCGGAGACATAGCAATCCATAGGTTTTAAGATACTTACTAGTCAGGTACATTCTTAGGCGTTTAATATGGGGTGTTGAGTCCATTTCGTTGAGCAAGGAGTAGCTCTTGTCTATTCCATATTTGGCTTAAGGAACTTTATCTGTGCTCATTTCAATCTCTGGTTTTAGGCAGCACCCCAACTCACCTTTTCCCTTAGCAAGCATAAGTTGGTTTTCTAAATTTGAGACCCTGTTCTGTTTTGTAATTCAGTTCCTGTGTAGCCAAGTTTACATTCCGTGTATTAGTGATATCTTATGATGTTTCTTTTTCTGTGTGACTTATTTCAGTTAGAATCATCATACCTGAATCCCCTCATTATGCTGCTACGGGCCTGATGACATAGATTTCATTGCTGAGTGATATTGCATTGTACGTAAGTACCACAACTTCTTTATCCATTACTCACTTTCTGCGATATTGAACTTGTACCGTAAACGAGGTTCTTGTAAACAGAGCCATCCCAAACTTTGGGGTGGCTGTGTCTTTTTGGTTTTAATTTCCCTAAGCTATAGGACCATTAGTGGAAGTGCCCTAGGCTCTGTTGCTTTGTTTTTTAGATGTTTCAGGAAACACCATACACTTCTCCCGAGTGGCTGTTGGCAATTTACATCCCGCTCATCAGCATAACAAGGCTCCCAGTTCTCCATGGCCTGTCCTGCCTTCTGGATTTTACACTTTTTTCAGATGGCCCTTTTGACCGGGGGGAAGTGAGACTTCATTGTAGTGCAGATTTCCTTTGCAAGCTTGCTTGGTTGGCCAAAAAGGGCGTATGCGTTTTTTCCTGAATATATTCAGGAAAAAACGCATACGCCCTTTTTGGCCAAGTGCATCATTGTGGACGTTCTGCCTCTTTTCCTATGCTTTAACTGCAATTCCAGTCTACCTCCTGAAATCGGTTTCCTGCAATTCTGCCCCGCTTTCAAGTCCTCTTGGCAGCCTTACTTCAGTATATTTTTGGAAGATAGCTGTCATTTGTAACTCTGCAGTTTTGTGAATTACAGTGCCCCTGAGCTCCTTTCTTCAACTCGCTTTCTTGTGAGCTGGTCGCAACACCGCAGGATTGCTTCAGGCCCTAATCTGGTTCCGGCACGGCACGCTGAGCCTTTGGTTAATACCTCTTCCTGGTGGGAAATGAGAGTTAAATTTGCCCGTCCAGACACCTCCAGCTAGTCTCTCATTGGTTCTCCCTATTCCTGTTCATCTTCCGCAGAAATTGCAAACTGGGCCAAACAGGAGGTTAAAGGCACTGACTCTCCAAGTCGGGAGAGTGTTAGTAAAGCGTCTGGAATGTTGCACCCGAGTACCAGGGGATGAGAACTGAGACATATTTGAACACGTCTCCCGATCGCACAGTGGATCATACTCTGGGTTCCACATGCATGTTTTAGCTGAAGGAAGAATCCCTTAAACCTGGAGAGTTGAGACCCGTGGAATGGGTACCATGCAATATGACTTCAAAGGGTCTTCATTTGCTCACCGAACCTCTCCAATCCTATCACTGCTGCGTTTATGCCCCTGTACACATGCTTGATTCTCTTTTGGAGACATAGCAATCCATAGGTTTTAAGATACTTACTAGTCAGGTACATTCTTAGGCGTTTAATATGGGGTGTTGAGTCCATTTCGTTGAGCAAGGAGTAGCTCTTGTCTATTCTATATTTGGCTTAAGGAACTTTATCTGTGCTCATTTCAATCTCTGGTTTTAGGCAGCACCCCAACTCACCTTTTCCCTTAGCAAGCATAAGTTGGTTTTCTAAATTTGAGACCCTGTTCTGTTTTGTAATTCTGTTCCTGTGTAGCCAAGTTTACATTCCGTGTATTAGTGATATCTTATGATGTTTCTTTTTCTGTGTGACTTATTTCAGTTAGAATCATCATACCTGAATCCCCTCATTATGCTGCTACGGTCCTGATGACATAGATTTCATTGCTGAGTGATATTGCATTGTACGTAAGTACCACAACTTCTTTATCCATTACTCACTTTCTGCGATATTGAACTTGTACCGTAAACGAGGTTCTTGTAAACAGAGCCGTCCCAAACTTTAGGGTGGCTGTGTCTTTTTGATTTTAATTTCCCTAATCTAATAGACCTTAAGTGGAAGTGCCCTAGGCTCTGTTGCTTTGTTTTTTAGATGTTTCAGGAAACACCATACACTTCTCCCGAGTGGCTGTTGGCAAATTACATCCCGCCCATCAGCATAACAAGGCTCCCAGTTCTCCATGGCCTGTCCTGCCTTTCTGGATTTTACACTTTTTTCAGATGGCCCTTTTGACCGGGGGGAAGTGAGACTTCATTGTAGTGCAGATTTCCTTTGCAAGCTTGCTTGGTTGGCCAAAAAGGGCGTATGCGTTTTTTCCTGAATATATTCAGGAAAAAACGCATACGCCCTTTTTGGCCAAGTGCATCTCTGTGGACGTTCTGCCTCTTTTCCTATGCTTTAAATGCAATTCCAGTCTACCTCCTGAAATCGGTTTCCTGCAATTCTGCCCCGCTTTCAAGTCCTCTTGGCAGCCTTACTTCAGTATATTTTTGGACGATAGCTGTCATTTATAAGTCTGCAGGTTTGTGAATTACAGTGCCCCTGAGCTCCTTTCTTCAACTCGCTTTCTTGTGAGCTGGCCGCAACAGCGCAGGATTGCTTCAGGCCCTAATCTGGTTCCGGCACGGCACGCTGAGCCTTTGGTTAATTCCTCTTCCTGGTGGGAAATGAGAGTTAAATTTGCCCGTCCAGACACCTCCAGCTGGTCTCTCATTGGTTCTCCCTATTCCTGTTCATCTTCCACAGAAATTGCAAACTGGGCCAAACAGGAGGTTAAAGGCACTGACTCTCCAAGTCAGGAGAGTGTTAGTAAAGCGTCTGGAATGTTGCACCCGAGTACCAGGGGTCAAAAACTGAGACATATTTGAACACGTCTCCCGATCACATGGTGGATCATATCTGGGTTCCACATGCATGTTTTAGCTGAAGGAAGAATCCCTTAAACCTGGAGAGTTGAGACCCGTGGAATGGGTACCATGCAATATGACTTCAAAGGGTCTTCATTTGCTCACCGAACCTCTCCAATCCTATCACTGCTGTGTTTATGCCCCTGTACACATGCTTGATTCTCTTTCGGAGACATAGCAATCCATAGGTTTTAAGATACTTACTAGTCAGGTACATTCTTTGGCGTTTAATATGGGGTGTTGAGTCCATTTCGTTGAGCAAGGAGTAGCTCTTGTCTATTCCATATTTGGCTTAAGGAACTTTATCTGTGTTCATTACAATCTCTGGTTTTAGGCAGCACCCCAACTCACCTTTCCCCTTAGCAAGCATAAGTTGGTTTTCTAAATTTGAGACCCTGTTCTGTTTTGTCATTCAGTTCCTGTTTAGCCAAGTTTACATTCCGTGTATTAGTGATATCTTATGATGTTTCTTTTCCTGTGTGACTTATTTCAGTTAGAATCATCATACCTGAATC
Organism: Grampus griseus; assembly: GCF_964374135.1. NCBI lineage: Eukaryota > Metazoa > Chordata > Mammalia > Artiodactyla > Delphinidae > Grampus > Grampus griseus. The sequence continues at coordinate 632,851 of NW_028133320.1, forward strand.
CACTCATTATGCTGCTACGGGCCTGATGACATAGATTTCATTGCTGAGTGATATTGCATTGTACGTAAGTACCACAACTTGTTTATCCATTACTCACTTTCTGCGATATTGAGCTTGTACCGTAAATGAGGTTCTTGTAAACAGAGCCGTCCCAAACTTTGGGGTGGCTGTGTCTTTTTGATTTTAATTTCCCTAAGCTATAGGACCATAAGTGGAAGTGCCCTAGGCTCTGTTGCTTTGTTTTTTAGATGTTTCAGGAAACACCATACACTTCTCCCGAGTGGCTGTTGGCAACTTACATCCCGCCCATCAGCATAACAAGGCTCCCAGTTCTCCATGGCCTGTCCTGCCTTCTGGATTTTACACTTTTTTCTGATGGCCCTTTTTACCGGGGGGAAGTGAGACTTCATTGTAGTGCAGATTTCCTTTGCAAGCTTGCTTGGTTGGTCAAAAAGGGCGTATGCGTTTTTTCCTGAATATATTCAGGAAAAAACGCATACGCCCTTTTTGGCCAAGTGCATCATTGTGGACGTTCTGCCTCTTTTCCTATGCTTTAACTGCAATTCGAGTCTACCTCCTGAAATCGGTTTCCTGCAATTCTGCCCCGCTTTCAAGTCCTCTTGGCAGCCTTACTTCAGTATATTTTTGGACGATAGCTGTCATTTATAACTCTGCAGGTTTGTGAATTACAGTGCCCCTGAGCTCCTTTCTTCAACTCGCTTTCTTGTGAGCTGGCCGCAACACCGCAGGATTGCTTCAGGCGCTAATCTGTTTCCGGCACGGCACGCTGAGCCTTTGGTTAATTCCTCTTCCTGGTGGGAAATGCGAGTTAAATTTGCCCGTCCAGACACCTCCAGCTAGTCTCTCATTGGTTCTCCCTATTCCTGTTCATCTTCCGCAGAAATTGCAAACTGGGCCAAACAGGAGGTTAAAGGCACTGACTCTCCAAGTCGGGAGAGTGTTAGTAAAGCGTCTGGAATGTTGCACCCGAGTACCAGGGGACGAGAACTGAGACATATTTGAACACGTCTCCCGATCGCACGGTGGATCATACTCTGGGTTCCACATGCATGTTTTAGCTGAAGGAAGAATCCCTTAAACCTGGAGAGTTGAGACCCGTGGAATGGGTACCATGCAATATGACTTCAAAGGGTCTTCATTTGCTCACCGAACCTCTCCAATCCTATCACTGCTGCGTTTATGCCCCTGTACACACGCTTGATTCTCTTTCAGAGACATAGCAATCCATAGGTTTTAAGATACTTACTAGTCAGGTACATTCTTAGGCGTTTAATATGGGGTGTTGAGTCCATTTCGTTGAGCAAGGAGTAACCCTTGTCTATTCTATATTTGGCTTAAGGAACTTTATCTGTGTTCATTTCAATCTCTGGTTTTAGGCAGCACCCCATCTCACCTTTACCCTTAGCAAGCATAAGTTGGTTTTCTAAATTTGAGACCCTGTTCTGTTTTGTAATTCAGTTCCTGTGTAGCCAAGTTTACATTCCATGTATTAGTGATATCTTATGATGTTTCTTTTTCTGTGTGACTTATTTCAGTTAGAATCATCATACCTGAATCCACTCATTATGCTGTTATGGGCCTGATGACATAGATTTCATTGCTGAGTGATATTGCATTGTACGTAAGTACCACAACTTCTTTATCCATTACTCACTTTCTGCGATATTGAACTTGTACCGTAAACGAGGTTCTTGTAAACAGAGCCGTCCCAAACTTTGGGGTGGCTGTGTCTTTTTGATTTTAATTTCCCTAAGCTATAGGACCATAAGTGGAAGTGCCCTAGGCTCTGTTGCTTTGTTTTTTAGATGTTTCAGGAAACACCATACACTTCTCCCGAGTGGCTGTTGGCAATTTACATCCCGCCCATCAGCATAACAAGGCTCTCAGTTCTCCATGGCCTGTCCTGCCTTCTGGATTTTACACTTTTTTCAGATGGCCCTTTTGACCGGGGGGAAGTGAGACTTCATTGTAGTGCAGATTTCCTTTGCAAGCTTGCTTGGTTGGCCAAAAAGGGCGTATGCGTTTTTTCCTGAATATATTCAGGAAAAAACGCATACGCCCTTTTTGGCCAAGTGCATCATTGTGGACGTTCTGCCTCTTTTCCTATGCTTTAACTGCAATTCCAGTCTACCTCCTGAAATCGGTTTCCTGCAATTCTGCCCCGCTTTCAAGTCCTCTTGGCAGCCTTACTTCAGTATATTTTTGGACGATAGCTGTCATTTATAAGTCTGCAGGTTTGTGAATTACAGTGCCCCTGAGCTCCTTTCTTCAACTCGCTTTCTTGTGAGCTGGCCGCAACACCGCAGGATTGCTTCAGGCCCTAATCTGGTTCCGGCACGGCACGCTGAGCCTTTGGTTAATTCCTCTTCCTGGTGGGAAATGAGAGTTAAATTTGCCCGTCCAGACACCTCCAGCTGGTCTCTCATTGGTTCTCCCTATTCCTGTTCATCTTCCACAGAAATTGCAAACTGGGCCAAACAGGAGGTTAAAGGCACTGACTCTCCAAGTCAGGAGAGTGTTAGTAAAGCGTCTGGAATGTTGCACCCGAGTACCAGGGGTCAAAAACTTAGACATATTTGAACACGTCTCCCGATCACACGGTGGATCATACTCTGGGTTCCACATGCATGTTTTAGCTGAAGGAAGAATCCCTTAAACCTGGAGAGTTGAGACCCGTGGAATGGGTACCATGCAATATGACTTCAAAGGGTCTTCATTTGCTCACCGAACCTCTCCAATCCTATCACTGCTGTGTTTATGCCCCTGTACACACGCTTGATTCTCTTTCGGAGACATAGCAATCCATAGGTTTTAAGATACTTACTAGTCAGGTACATTCTTAGGCGTTTAATATGGGGTGTTGAGTCCATTTCGTTGAGCAAGGAGTAGCTCTTGTCTATTCCATATTTGGCTTAAGGAACTTTATCTGTGTTCATTACAATCTCTGGTTTTAGGCAGCACCCCAACTCACCTTTACTCTTAGCAAGCATATGTTGGTTTTCTAAATTTGAGACCCTGTTCTGTTTTGTCATTCAGTTCCTGTGTAGCCAAGTTTACATTCCGTGTATTAGTGATATCTTATGATGTTTCTTTTCCTGTGTGACTTATTTCAGTTAGAATCATCATACCTGAATCCACTCATTATGCTGCTACGGGCCTGATGACATAGATTTCATTGCTGAGTGATATTGCATTGTACGTAAGTACCACAACTTGTTTATCCATTACTCACTTTCTGCGATATTGAGCTTGTACCTTAAATGAGGTTCTTGTAAACAGAGCCGTCCCAAACTTTGGGGTGGCTGTGTCTTTTTGATTTTAATTTCCCTAAGCTATAGGACCATAAGTGGAAGTGCCCTAGGCTCTGTTGCTTTGTTTTTTAGATGTTTCAGGAAACACCATACACTTCTCCCGAGTGGCTGTTGGCAATTTACATCCCGCCCATCAGCATAACAAGGCTCTCAGTTCTCCATGGCCTGTCCTGCCTTCTGGATTTTACACTTTTTTCAGATGGCCCTTTTGACCGGGGGGAAGTGAGACTTCATTGTAGTGCAGATTTCCTTTGCAAGCTTGCTTGGTTGGCCAAAAAGGGCGTATGCGTTTTTTCCTGAATATATTCAGGAAAAAACGCATACGCCCTTTTTGGCCAAGTGCATCATTGTGGACGTTCTGCCTCTTTTCCTATGCTTTAACTGCAATTCCAGTCTACCTCCTGAAATCGGTTTCTTGCATTTCTGCCCCGCTTTCAAGTCCTCTTGGCAGCCTTACTTCAGTATATTTTTGGACGATAGCTGTCATTTATAACTCTGCAGGTTTGTGAATTACAGTGCCCCTGAGCTCCTTTCTTCAACTCGCTTTCTTGTGAGCTGGTCGCAACACCGCAGGATTGCTTCAGGCCCTAATCTGGTTCCGGCACGGCACGCTGAGCCTTTGGTTAATTCCTCTTCCTGGTGGGAAATGAGAGTTAAATTTGCCCGTCCAGACACCTCCAGCTAGTCTCTCATTGGTTCTCCCTATTCCTGTTCATCTTCCGCAGAAATTGCAAACTGGGCCAAACAGGAGGTTAAAGGCACTGACTCTCCAAGTTGGGAGAGTGTTAGTAAAGCGTCTGGAATGTTGCACCCGAGTACCAGGGGACGAGAACTGAGACATATTTGAACACGTCTCCCGATCACATGGTTGATCATACTCTGGGTTCCACATGCATGTTTTAGCTGAAGGAAGAATCCCGTAAACCTGGAGAGTTGAGACCCGTGGAATGGGTACCATGCAATATGACTTCAAAGGGTCTTCATTTGCTCACTGAACCTCTCCAATCCTGTCACTGCTGCGTTTATGCCCCTGTACACACGCTTGATTCTCTTTCGGAGACACAGCAATCCATAGGTTTTAAGATACTTTCTAGTCAGGTACATTCTTAGGCATTTAATATGAGGTGTTGAGTCCATTTCGTTGAGCAAGGTGTAGCTCTTGTCTATTACATATTTGGCTTAAGGAACTTTATCTGTGCTCATTTCAATCTCTGGTTTTAGGCAGCACCCCAACTCACCTTTCCCCTTAGCAAGCATAAGTTGGTTTTCTAAATTTGAGATCCTGTTCTGTTTTGTAATTCAGTTCCTGTGTAGCCAAGTTTACATTCCGTGTATTAGTGATATCTTATGATGTTTCTTTTTCTGTGTAACTTATTTCAGTTAGAATCATCATACCTGAATCCCCTCATTATGCTGCTACGGGCCTGATGACATAGATTTCATTGCTGAGTGATATTGCATTGTACGTAAGTACCACAACTTCTTTATCCATTACTCACATTCTGCGATATTGAACTTGTACCGTAAACGAGGTTCTTGTAAACAGAGCCGTCCCAAACTTTGGGGTGGCTGTGTCTTTTTGATTTTAATTTCCCTAAGCTATAGGACCATAAGTGGAAGTGCCCTAGGCTCTGTTGCTTTGTTTTTTAGATGTTTCAGGAAACACTATACACTTCTCCCGAGTGGCTGTTGGCAATTTACATCCCGCCCATCAGCATAACAAGGCTCCCAGTTCTCCATGGCCTGTCCTGCCTTCTGGATTTTACACTTTTTTCAGATGGCCCTTTTGACCGGGGGGAAGTGAGACTTCATTGTAGTGCAGATTTCCTTTGCAAGCTTGCTTGGTTGGCCAAAAAGGGCGTATGCGTTTTTTCCTGAATATATTCAGGAAAAAACGCATACGCCCTTTTTGGCCAAGTGCATCATTGTGGACGTTCTGCCTCTTTTCCTATGCTTTAAATGCAATTCCAGTCTACCTCCTGAAATCGGTTTCCTGCAATTCTGCCCCGCTTTCAAGTCCTCTTGGCAGCCTTACTTCAGTATATTTTTGGACGATAGCTGTCATTTGTAACTCTGCAGGTTTGTGAATTACAGTGCCCCTGAGCTCCTTTCTTCAACTCGCTTTCTTGTGAGCTGGTCGCAACACCGCAGGATTGCTTCAGGCCCTAATCTGGTTCCGGCACGGCACGCTGAGCCTTTGGTTAATTCCTCTTCCTGGTGGGAAATGAGAGTTAAATTTGCCCGTCCAGACACCTCCAGCTAGTCTCTCATTGGTTCTCCCTATTCCTGTTCATCTTCCGCAGAAATTGCAAACTGGGCCAAACAGGAGGTTAAAGGCCCTGACTCTCCAAGTCGGGAGAGTGTTAGTAAAGCGTCTGGAATGTTGCACCTGAGTACCAGGGGACGAGAACTGAGACATATTTGAACACGTCTCCCGATCGCACAGTGGATCATACTCTGGGTTCCACATGCATGTTTTAGCTGAAGGAAGAATCCCTTAAACCTGGAGAGTTGAGACCCGTGGAATGGGTACCATGCAATATGACTTCAAAGGGTCTTCATTTGCTCACCGAACCTCTCCAATCCTATCACTGCTGCGTTTATGCCCCTGTACACACGCTTGATTCTCTTTCGGAGACATAGCAATCCATAGGTTTTAAGATACTTACTAGTCAGGTACATTCTTAGGCGTTTAATATGGGGTGTTGAGTCCATTTCGTTGAGCAAGGAGTAGCTCTTGTCTATTCTATATTTGGCTTAAGGAACTTTATCTGTGTTCATTTCAATCTCTGGTTTTAGGCAGCACCCCAACTCACCTTTCCCCTTGGCAAGCATAAGTTGGTTTTCTAAATTTGAGACCCTGTTCTGTTTTGTAATTCAGTTCCTGTGTAGCCAAGTTTACATTCCGTGTATTAGTGATATCTTATGATGTTTCTTTTTCTGTGTGACTTATTTCAGTTAGAATCATCATACCTGAATCCACTCATTATGCTGCTACGGGCCTGATGACATAGATTTCATTGCTGAGTGATATTGCATTGTACGTAAGTACCACAACTTCTTTATCCATTACTCACTTTCTGCGATATTGAACTTGTACCGTAAACGAGGTTCTTGTAAACAGAGCCGTCCCAAACTTTGGGGTGGCTGTGTCTTTTTGATTTTAATTTCCCTAAGCTATAGGACCATAAGTAGAAGTGCCCTAGGCTCTGTTGCTTTGTTTTTTAGATGTTTCAGGAAACACTATACACTTATCCCGAGTGGCTGTTGGCAATTTACATCCCGCCCATCAGCATAACAAGGCTCCCAGTTCTCCATGGCCTGTCCTGCCTTCTGGATTTTACACTTTTTTCAGATGGCCCTTTTGACCGGGGGGAAGTGAGACATCATTTTAGTGCAGATTTCCTTTGCAAGCTTGCTTGGTTGGCCAAAAAGGGCGTATGCATTTTTTCCTGAATATATTCAGGAAAAAACGCATACGCCCTTTTTGGCCAAGTGCATCATTGTGGACGTTCTGCCTCTTTTCCTATGCTTTAACTGCAATTCCAGTCTACCTCCTGAAATCGGTTTCCTGCAATTCTGCCCCGCTTTCAAGTCCTCTTGGCAGCCTTACTTCAGTATATTTTTGGACGATAGCTGTCATTTATAACTCTGCAGGTTTGTGAATTACAGTGCCCCTGAGCTCCTTTCTTCAACTCGCTTTCTTGTGAGCTGGTCGCAACACCGCAGGATTGCTTCAGGCCCTAATCTGGTTCCGGCACGGCACGCTGAGCCTTTGGTTAATTCCTCTTCCTGGTGGGAAATGAGAGTTAAATTTGCCCGTCCAGACACCTCCAGCTAGTCTCTCATTGGTTCTCCCTATTCCTGTTCATCTTCCGCAGAAATTGCAAACTGGGCCAAACAGGAGGTTAAAGGCACTGACTCTCCAAGTCGGGAGAGTGTTAGTAAAGCGTCTGGAATGTTGCACCCGAGTACCAGGGGACGAGAACTGAGACATATTTGAACACGTCTCCCGATCGCACAGTGGATCATACTCTGGGTTCCACATGCATGTTTTAGCTGAAGGAAGAATCCCTTAAACCTGGAGAGTTGAGACCCGTGGAATGGGTACCATGCAATATGACTTCAAAGGGTCTTCATTTGCTCACCGAACCTCTCCAATCCTATCACTGCTGTGTTTATGCCCCTGTACACACGCTTGATTCTCTTTCGGAGACATAGCAATCCATAGGTTTTAAGATACTTTCTAGTCAGGTACATTCTTAGGCGTTTAATATGGGGTGTTGAGTCCATTTCGTTGAGCAAGGAGTAGCTCTTGTCTATTCTATATTTGGCTTAAGGAACTTTATCTGTGTTCATTTCAATCTCTGGTTTTAGGCAGCACCCCAACTCACCTTTCCCCTTAGCAAGCATAAGTTGGTTTTCTAAATTTGAGACCCTGTTCTGTTTTGTAATTCAGTTCCTGTGTAGCCAAGTTTACATTCCGTGTATTAGTGATATCTTATGATGTTTCTTTTTCTGTGTGACTTATTTCAGTTAGAATCATCATACCTGAATCCACTCATTATGCTGCTACGGGCCTGATGACATAGATTTCATTGCTGAGTGATATTGCATTGTACGTAAGTACCACAACTTCTTTATCCATTACTCACTTTCTGCGATATTGAACTTGTACCGTAAACGAGGTTCTTGTAAACAGAGCCGTCCCAAACTTTGGGGTGGCTGTGTCTTTTTGATTTTAATTTCCCTAAGCTATAGGACCATAAGTGGAAGTGTCCTAGGCTCTGTTGCTTTGTTTTTTAGATGTTTCAGGAAACACCATACACTTCTCCCGAGTGGCTGTTGGCAATTTACATCCCGCCCATCAGCATAACAAGGCTCCCAGTTCTCCATGGCCTGTCCTGCCTTCTGGATTTTACACTTTTTTCAGATGGCCCTTTTGACCGGGGGGAAGTGAGACTTCATTGTAGTGCAGATTTCCTTTGCAAGCTTGCTTGGTTGGCCAAAAAGGGCATATGCGTTTTTTCCTGAATATATTCAGGAAAAAACGCATACGCCCTTTTTGGCCAAGTGCATTATTGTGGACGTTCTGCCTCTTTTCCTATGCTTTAACTGCAATTCCAGTCTACCTCCTGAAATCGGTTTCTTGCAATTCTGCCCCGCTTTCAAGTCCTCTTGGCAGCCTTACTTCAGTATATTTTTGGACGATAGCTGTCATTTATAACTCTGCAGGTTTGTGAATTACAGTGCCCCTGAGCTCCTTTCTTCAACTCGCTTTCTTGTGAGCTGGCCGCAACACCACAGGATTGCTTCAGGCCCTAATCTGGTTCCGGCACGGCACGCTGAGCCTTTGGTTAATTCCTCTTCCTGGTGGGAAATGAGAGTTAAATTTGCCCTTCCAGACACCTCCAGCTAGTCTCTCATTGGTTCTCCCTATTCCTGTTCATCTTCCGCAGAAATTGCAAACTGGGCCAAACAGGAGGTTAAAGGCACTGACTCTCCAAGTTGGGAGAGTGTTAGTAAAGCGTCTGGAATGTTGCACCCGAGTACCAGGGGACGAGAACTGAGACATATTTGAACACGTCTCCCGATCACACGGTTGATCATACTCTGGGTTCCACATGCATGTTTTAGCTGAAGGAAGAATCCCGTAAACCTGGAGAGTTGAGACCCGTGGAATGGGTACCATGCAATATGACTTCAAAGGGTCTTCATTTGCTCACTGAACCTCTCCAGTCCTTTCACTGCTGCGTTTATGCCCCTGTACACACGCTTGATTCTCTTTCGGAGACACAGCAATCCATAGGTTTTAAGATACTTTCTAGTCAGGTACATTCTTAGGCATTTAATATGAGGTGTTGAGTCCATTTCGTTGAGCAAGGTGTAGCTCTTGTCTATTACATATTTGGCTTAAGGAACTTTATCTGTGTTCATTTCAATCTCTGGTTTTAGGCAGCACCCCAAATCACCTTTCCCCTTAGCAAGCATAAGTTGGTTTTCTAAATTTGAGACCCTGTTCTGTTTTGTAATTCACTTCCTGTGTAGCCAAGTTTACATTCCGTGTATTAGTGATATCTTATGATGTTTCTTTTTCTGTGTGACTTATTTCAGTTAGAATCATCATACCTGAATCCACTCATTATGCTGCTACGGGCCTGATGACATAGATTTCATTGCTGAGTGATATTGCATTGTACGTAAGTACCACAACTTCTTTATCCATTACTCACTTTCTGCGATATTGAACTTGTACCGTAAACGAGGTTCTTGTAAACAGAGCCGTCCCAAACTTTGGGGTGGCTGTGTCTTTTTGATTTTAATTTCCCTAAGCTATAGGACCATAAGTGGAAGTGTCCTAGGCTCTGTTGCTTTGTTTTTTAGATGTTTCAGGAAACACCATACACTTCTCCCGAGTGGCTGTTGGCAATTTACATCCCGCCCATCAGCATAACAAGGCTCCCAGTTCTCCATGGCCTGTCCTGCCTTCTGGATTTTACACTTTTTTCAGATGGCCCTTTTGACCGGGGGGAAGTGAGACTTCATTGTAGTGCAGATTTCTTTTGCAAGCTTGCTTGGTTGGCCAAAAAGGGCGTATGCGTTTTTTCCTGAATATATTCAGGAAAAAACGCATACGCCCTTTTTGGCCAAGTGCATCATTGTGGACGTTCTGCCTCTTTTCCTATGCTTTAACTGCAATTCCAGTCTACCTCCTGAAATCGGTTTCCTGCAATTCTGCCCCGCTTTCAAGTCCTCTTGGCAGCCTTACTTCAGTATATTTTTGGACGATAGCTGTCATTTGTAACTCTGCAGGTTTGTGAATTACAGTGCCCCTGAGCTCCTTTCTTCAACTCGCTTTCTTGTGAGCTGGTCGCAACACCGCAGGATTGCTTCAGGCCCTAATCTGGTTCCGGCACGGCACGCTGAGCCTTTGGTTAATTCCTCTTCCTGGTGGGAAATGAGAGTTAAATTTGCCCGTCCAGACACCTCCAGCTAGTCTCTCATTGGTTCTCCCTATTCCTGTTCATCTTCCGCAGAAATTGCAAACTGGGCCAAACAGGAGGTTAAAGGCACTGACTCTCCAAGTCGGGAGAGTGTTAGTAAAGCGTCTGGAATGTTGCACCCGAGTACCAGGGGACGAGAACTGAGACATATTTGAACACGTCTCCCCATCGCACAGTGGATCATACTCTGGGTTCCACATGCATGTTTTAGCTGAAGGAAGAATCCCTTAAACCTGGAGAGTTGAGACCCGTGGAATGGGTACCATGCAATATGACTTCAAAGGGTCTTCATTTGCTCACCGAACCTCTCCAATCCTATCACTGCTGCGTTTATGCCCCTGTACACACGCTTGATTCTCTTTCGGAGACATAGCAATCCATAGGTTTTAAGATACTTACTAGTCAGGTACATTCTTAGGCGTTTAATATGGGGTGTTGAGTCCATTTCGTTGAGCAAGGAGTAGCTCTTGTCTATTCTATATTTGGCTTAAGGAACTTTATCTGTGTTCATTTCAATCTCTGGTTTTAGGCAGCACCCCAACTCACCATTCCCCTTAGCAAGCATAAGTTGGTTTTCTAAATTTGAGACCCTGTTCTGTTTTGTAATTCACTTCCTGTGTAGCCAAGTTTACATTCCGTGTATTAGTGATATCTTATGATGTTTCTTTTTCTGTGTGACTTATTTCAGTTAGAATCATCATACCTGAATCCACTCATTATGCTGCTACGGGCCTGATGACATAGATTTCATTGCTGAGTGATATTGCATTGTACGTAAGTACCACAACTTCTTTATCCATTACTCACTTTCTGCGATATTGAACTTGTACCGTAAATGAGGTTCTTGTAAACAGAGCCGTCCCAAACTTTGGGGTGGCTGTGTCTTTTTGATTTTAATTTCCCTAAGCTATAGGACCATAAGTGGAAGTGCCCTAGGCTCTGTTGCTTTGTTTTTTAGATGTTTCAGGAAACACCATACACTTCTCCCGAGTGGCTGTTGGCAATTTACATACCGCCCATCAGCATAACAAGGCTCCCAGTTCTCCATGGCCTGTCCTGCCTTCTGGATTTTACACTTTTTTCAGATGGCCCTTTTGACCGGGGGGAAGTGAGACTTCATTGTAGTGCAGATTTCCTTTGCAAGCTTGCTTGGTTGGCCAAAAAGGGCATATGCGTTTTTTCCTGAATATATTCAGGAAAAAACGCATACGCCCTTTTTGGCCAAGTGCATCATTGTGGACGTTCTGCCTCTTTTCCTATGCTTTAACTGCAATTCCAGTCTACCTCCTGAAATCGGTTTCTTGCAATTCTGCCCCGCTTTCAAGTCCTCTTGGCAGCCTTACTTCAGTATATTTTTGGACGATAGCTGTCATTTATAACTCTGCAGGTTTGTGAATTACAGTGCCCCTGAGCTCCTTTCTTCAACTCGCTTTCTTGTGAGCTGGCCGCAACACCACAGGATTGCTTCAGGCCCTAATCTGGTTCCGGCACGGCACGCTGAGCCTTTGGTTAATTCCTCTTCCTGGTGGGAAATGAGAGTTAAATTTGCCCTTCCAGACACCTCCAGCTAGTCTCTCATTGGTTCGCCCTATTCCTGTTCATCTTCCGCAGAAATTGCAAACTGGGCCAAACAGGAGGTTAAAGGCACTGACTCTCCAAGTCGTGAGAGTGTTAGTAAAGCATCTGGAATGTTGCACCCGAGTACCAGGGGACGACAACTGAGACATATTTGAACACGTCTCCCGATCGCACAGTGGATCATACTCTGGGTTCCACATGCATGTTTTAGCTGAAGGAAGAATCCCGTAAACCTGGAGAGTTGAGACCCGTGGAATGGGTACCATGCAATATGACTTCAAAGGGTCTTCATTTGCTCACTGAACCTCTCCAATCCTGTCACTGCTGCGTTTATGCCCCTGTACACACGCTTGATTCTCTTTCGGAGACACAGCAATCCATAGGTTTTAAGATACTTTCTAGTCAGGTACATTCTTAGGCATTTAATATGAGGTGTTGAGTCCATTTCGTTGAGCAAGGTGTAGCTCTTGTCTATTACATATTTGGCTTAAGGAACTTTATCTGTGCTCATTTCAATCTCTGGTTTTAGGCAGCACCCCAACTCACCTTTCCCCTTAGCAAGCATAAGTTGGTTTTCTAAATTTGAGACCCTGTTCTGTTTTGTAATTCAGTTCCTGTGTAGCCAAGTTTACATTCCGTGTATTAGTGATATCTTATGATGTTTCTTTTTCTGTGTGACTTATTTCAGTTAGAATCATCATACCTGAATCCCCTCATTATGCTGCTACGGACCTGATGACATAGATTTCATTGCTGAGTGATATTGCATTGTACGTAAGTACCACAACTTCTTTATCCATTACTCACTTTCTGCGATATTGAACTTGTACCGTAAACGAGGTTCTTGTAAACAGAGCCGTCCCAAACTTTGGGGTGGCTGTGTCTTTTTGATTTTAATTTCCCTAAGCTATAGGACCATAAGTGGAAGTGCCCTAGGCTCTGTTGCTTTGTTTTTTAGATGTTTCAGGAAACACTATACACTTCTCCCGAGTGGCTGTTGGCAATTTACATCCCGCCCATCAGCATAACAAGGCTCCCAGTTCTCCATGGCCTGTCCTGCCTTCTGGATTTTACACTTTTTTCAGATGGCCCTTTTGACCGGGGGGAAGTGAGACTTCATTGTAGTGCAGATTTCCTTTGCAAGCTTGCTTGGTTGGCCAAAAAGGGCGTATGCGTTTTTTCCTGAATATATTCAGGAAAAAACGCATACGCCCTTTTTGGCCAAGTGCATCATTGTCGACGTTCTGCCTCTTTTCCTATGCTTTAACTGCAATTCCAGTCTACCTCCTGAAATCGGTTTCCTGCAATTCTGCCCCGCTTTCAAGTCCTCTTGGCAGCCTTACTTCAGTATATTTTTGGACGATAGCTGTCATTTATAACTCTGCAGGTTTGTGAATTACAGTTCCCCTGAGCTCCTTTCTTCAACTCGCTTTCTTGTGAGCTGGTCGCAACACCGCAGGATTGCTTCAGGCCCTAATCTGGTTCCGGCACGGCACGCTGAGCCTTTGGTTAATTCCTCTTCCTGGTGGGAAATGAGAGTTAAATTTGCCCGTCCAGACACCTCCAGCTAGTCTCTCATTGGTTCTCCCTATTCCTGTTCATCTTCCGCAGAAATTGCAAACTGGGCCAAACAGGAGGTTAAAGGCACTGACTCTCCAAGTCGGGAGAGTGTTAGTAAAGCGTCTGGAATGTTGCACCCGAGTACCAGGGGACGACAATTGAGACATATTTGAACACGTCTCCCGATCGCACAGTGGATCATACTCTGGGTTCCACATGCATGTTTTAGCTGAAGGAAGAATCCCTTAAACCTGGAGAGTTGAGACCCGTGGAATGGGTACCATGCAATATGACTTCAAAGGGTCTTCATTTGCTCACCGAACCTCTCCAATCCTATCACTGCTGCGTTTATGCCCCTGTACACACACTTGATTCTCTTTCGGAGACATAGCAATCCATAGGTTTTAAGATACTTACTAGTCAGGTACATTCTTAGGCGTTTAATATGGGGTGTTGAGTCCATTTCGTTGAGCAAGGAGTAGCTCTTGTCTATTCTATATTTGGCTTAAGGAACTTTATCTGTGTTCATTTCAATCTCTGCTTTTAGGCGGGACCCCAACTCACCTTTACGCTTAGCAAGCATAAGTTGGTTTTCTAAATTTGAGACCCTGTTCTGTTTTGTAATTCAGTTCCTGTGTAGCCAAGTTTACATTCCGTGTATTAGTGATATCTTGTGATGTTTTTTTTTCTGTGTGACTTATTTTAGTTAGAATCATCATACCTGAATCCACTCATTATGCTGCTACGGGCCTGATGACATAGATTTCATTGCTGAGTGATATTGCATTGTACGTAAGTACCACAACTTCTTTATCCATTACTCACTTTCTGCGATATTGAACTTGTACCGTAAACGAGGTTCTTGTAAACAGAGCCGTCCCAAACTTTGGGGTGGCTGTGTCTTTTTGATTTTAATTTCCCTAAGCTATAGGACCATAAGTGGAAGTGCCCTAGGCTTTGTTGCTTTGTTTTTTAGATGTTTCAGGAAACACCATACACTTCTCCCGAGTGGCTGTTGGCAATTTACATCCCGCCCATCAGCATAACAAGGCTCCCAGTTCTCCATGGCCTGTCCTGCCTTCTGGATTTTACACTTTTTTCAGATGGCCCTTTTGACCGGGGGGAAGTGAGACTTCATTGTAGTGCAGATTTCCTTTGCAAGCTTGCTTGGTTGGCCAAAAAGGGCGTATGCGTTTTTTCCTGAATATATTCAGGAAAAAACGCATACGCCCTTTTTGGCCAAGTGCATCATTGTGGACGTTCTGCCTCTTTTCCTATGCTTTAACTGCAATTCCAGTCTACCTCCTGAAATCGGTTTCTTGCAATTCTGCCCCGCTTTCAAGTCCTCTTGGCAGCCTTACTTCAGTATATTTTTGGACGATAGCTGTCATTTATAACTCTGCAGGTTTGTGAATTACAGTGCCCCTGAGCTCCTTTCTTCAACTCGCTTTCTTGTGAGCTGGCCGCAACACTGCAGGATTGCTTCAGGCCCTAATCTGGTTCCGGCACGGCACGCTGAGCCTTTGGTTAATTCCTCTTCCTGGTGGGAAATGAGAGTTAAATTTGCCCGTCCAGACACCTCCAGCTAGTCTCTCATTGGTTCTCCCTATTCCTGTTCATCTTCCACAGAAATTGCAAACTGGGCCAAACAGGAGGTTAAAGGCACTGACTCTCCAAGTCGGGAGAGTGTTATTAAAGCGTCTGGAATGTTGCACCCGAGTACCAGGGGTCGAAAACTGAGACATATTTGAACACGTCTCCCGATCACACGGTGGATCATATTCTGGGTTCCACATGCATGTTTTAGCTGAAGGAAGAATCCCTTAAACCTGGAGAGTTGAGACCCTTGGAATGGGTGCCATGCAATAAGACTTCAAAGGGTCTTCATTTGCTCACCGAACCTCTCCAATCCTATCACTGCTGCATTTATGCCCCTGTACACACGCTTGATCCTCTTTCGGAGACATAGCAATCCATAGGTTTTAAGATACTTACTAGTCAGGTGCATTCTTAGGCGTTTAATATGGGGTGTTGAGCCCATTTCGTTGAGCAAGGAGTAGCTCTTATCTATTACATATTTGGCTTAAGGAACTTTATCTGTGCTCATTTCAATCTCTGGTTTTATGCAACACGCCAACTCACATTTCCCCTTAGCAAGCATAAGTTGGTTTTCTAAATTTGAGACCCTGTTCTGTTTTGTAATTCAGTTCCAGTGTAGCCAAGTTTACATTCCGTGTATTAGTGATATCTTATGATGTTTCTTTTTCTGTGTGACTTATTTCAGTTAGAATCATCATACCTGAATCCCCTCATTATGCTGCTACGGGCCTGATGACATAGATTTCATTGCTGAGTGATATTGCATTGTACGTAAGTACCACAACTTCTTTATCCATTACTCACTTTCTGCAATATTGAACTTGTACCGTAAACGAGGTTCTTGTAAACAGAGCCGTCCCAAACTTTGGGGTGGCTGTGTCTTTTTGATTTTAATTTCCCTAACCAAAAGACCTTAAGTGGAAGTGCCCTAGGCTCTGTTGCTTTGTTTTTTAGATGTTTCAGGAAACACCATACACTTCTCCCGAGTGGCTGTTGGCAATTTACATCCCGCCCATCAGCATAACAAGGCTCCCAGTTCTCCATGGCCTGTCCTGCCTTTCTGGATTTTACACTTTCTTCAGATGGCCCTTTTGACCAGGGGGAAGTGAGACTTCATTGTAGTGCAGATTTCCTTTGCAAGCTTGCTTGGTTGGCCAAAAAGGGCGTATGCGTTTTTTCCTGAATATATTCAGGAATAAACGCATACGCCCTTTTTGGCCAAGTGCATCATTGTGGACGTTCTGCCTCTTTTCCTATGCTTTAACTGCCATTCCAGTCTACCTCCTGAAATCGGTTTCCTGCAATTCTGCCCCACTTTCAAGTCCTCTTGGCAGCCTTACTTCAGTATATTTTTGGACGATAGCTGTCATTTATAACTCTGCAGGTTTGTGAATTACAGTGCCCCTGAGCTCCTTTCTTCAACTCGCTTTCTTGTGAGCTGGCCGCAACACCGCAGGATTGCTTCAGGCCCTAATCTGGTTCCGGCATGGCACGCTGAGCCTTTGGTTAATTCCTCTTCCTGGTGGGAAATGAGAGTTAAATTTGCCCGTCCAGACACCTCCAGCTGGTCTCTCATTGGTTCTCCCTATTCCTGTTCATCTTCCACAGAAATTGCAAACTGGACCAAACAGGAGGTTAAAGGCACTGACTCTCCAAGTCAGGAGAGTGTTAGTAAAGCATCTGGAATGTTGCACCCGAGTACCAGGGGTCAAAAACTGAGACATATTTGAACACGTCTCCCGATCACACGGTGGATCATACTCTGGGTTCCACACGCATGTTTTAGCTGAAGGAAGAATCCCTAAAACCTGGAGAGTTGAGACCCGTGGAATGGGTACCATGCAATATGACTTCAAAGGGTCTTCATTTGCTCACTGAACCTCTCCAATCCTATCACTGCTGTGTTTATGCCCCTGTACACACGCTTGATTCTCTTTCGGAGACATAGCAATCCATAGGTTTTAAGATACTTACTAGTCAGGTACATTCTTAGGCGTTTAATATGGGGTGTTGAGTCCATTTCGTTGAGCAAGGAGTAGCTCTTGTCTATTCCATATTTGGCTTAAGGAACTTTATCTGTGTTCATTACAATCTCTGGTTTTAGGCAGCACCCCAACTCACCTTTCCCCTTAGCAAGCATAAGTTGGTTTTCTAAATTTGAGACCCTGTTCTGTTTTGTCATTCAGTTCCTGTGTAGCCAAGTTTACATTCCGTGTATTAGTGATATCTTATGATGTTTCTTTTTCTGTGTGACTTATTTCAGTTAGAATCATCATACCTGAATCCACTCATTATGCTGCTACGGGCCTGATGACATAGATTTCATTGCTGAGTGATATTGCATTGTACGTAAGTACCACAACTTCTTTATCCATTACTCACTTTCTGCGATATTGAACTTGTACCGTAAACGAGGTTCTTGTAAACAGAGCCGTCCCAAACTTTGGGGTGGTTGTGTCTTTTTGATTTTAATTTCCCTAAGCTATAGGACCATAAGTGGAAGTGCCCTAGGCTCTGTTGCTTTGTTTTTTAGATGTTTCAGGAAACACCATACACTTCTCCCGAGTGGCTGTTGGCAATTTACATCCCGCCCATCAGCATAACAAGGCTCCCAGTTCTCCATGGCCTGTCCTGCCTTCTAAATTTTACACTTTTTTCAGATGGCCCTTTTGACCAGGGGGAAGTGAGACTTCATTGTAGTGCAGATTTCCTTTGCAAGCTTGCTTGGTTGGCCAAAAAGGGCATATGCGTTTTTTCCTGAATATATTCAGGAAAAAACGCATACGCCCTTTTTGGCCAAGTGCATCATTGTGGACGTTCTGCCTCTTTTCCTATGCTTTAACTGCAATTCCAGTCTACCTCCTGAAATCGGTTTCCTGCAATTCTGCCCCGCTTTCAAGTCCTCTTGACAGCCTTACTTCAGTATATTTTTGGACGATAGCTGTCATTTATAACTCTGCAGGTTTGTGAATTACAGTGCCCCTGAGCTCCTTTCTTCAACTCGCTTTCTTGTGAGCTGGCCACAACACCTCAGGATTGCTTCAGGCCCTAATCTGGTTCCGGCACGGCACGCTGAGCCTTTGGTTAATTCCTCTTCCTGGTGGGAAATGAGAGTTAAATTTGCCCGTCCAGACACCTCCAGCTAGTCTCTCATTGGTTCTCCCTATTCCTGTTCATCTTCCGCAGAAATTGCAAACTGGGCCAAACAGGAGGTTAAAGGCACTGACTCTCCAAGTCGGGAGAGTGTTAGTAAAGCGTCTGGAATGTTGCACCCGAGTACCAGGGGACGAGAACTGAGACATATTTGAACACGTCTCCAGATTACACGGTTGATCATACTCTGGGTTCCACATGCATGTTTTAGCTGAAGGAAGAATCCCTTAAACCTGGAGAGTTGAGACCCGTGGAATGGGTACCATGCAATATGACTTCAAAGGGTCTTCATTTGCTCACCGAACCTCTCCAATCCTATCACTGCTGCGTTTATGCCCCTGTACACACGCTTGATTCCCTTTCGGAGACACAGCAATCCATAGGTTTTAAGATACTTACTAGTCAGGTACATTCTTAGGCATTTAATATGAGGTGTTGAGTCCATTTCGTTGAGCAAGGAGAAGCTCTTGTCTATTCCATATTTGGCTTAAGGAACTTTATCTGTGTTCATTACAATCTCTGGTTTTAGGCAGCACCCCAACTCACCTTTCCCCTTAGCAAGCATAAGTTGGTTTTATAAATTTGAGACCCTGTTCTGTTTTGTCATTCAGTTCCTGTGTAGCCAAGTTTACATTCCGTGTATTAGTGATATCTTATGATGTTTCTTTTTCTGTGTGACTTATTTCAGTTAGAATCATCATACCTGAATCCCCTCATTATGCTGCTACGGGCCTGATGACATAGATTTCATTGCTGAGTGATATTGCATTGTACGTAAGTACCACAACTTCTTTATCCATTACTCACTTTCTGCGATATTGAACTTGTACCGTAAACGAGGTTCTTGTAAACAGAGCCGTCCCAAACTTTGGGGTGGCTGTGTCTTTTTGATTTTCATTTCCCTAAGCTATAGGACCATAAGTGGAAGTGCCCTAGGCTCTGTTGCTTTGTTTTTTAGATGTTTCAGGAAACACTATACACTTCTCCCGAGTGGCTGTTGGCAATTTACATCCCGCCCATCAGCATAACAAGGCTCCCAGTTCTCCATGGCCTGTCCTGCCTTCTGGATTTTACACTTTTTTCAGATGGCCCTTTTGACCGGGGGGAAGTGAGACTTCATTGTAGTGCAGATTTCCTTTGCAAGCTTGCTTGGTTGGCCAAAAAGGGCGTATGCGTTTTTTCCTGAATATATTCAGGAAAAACGCATACGCCCTTTTTGGCCAAGTGCATCATTGTGGACGTTCTGCCTCTTTTCCTATGCTTTAACTGCAATTCCAGTCTACCTCCTGAAATCGGTTTCCTGCAATTCTGCCCCGCTTTCAAGTCCTCTTGGCAGCCTTACCTCAGTATATTTTTGGACGATAGCTGTCATTTATAACTCTGCAGGTTTGTGAATTACAGTGCCCCTGAGCTCCTTTCTTCCACTCGCTTTCTTGTGAGCTGGTCGCAACACCGCAGGATTGCTTCAGGCCCTAATCTGGTTCCGGCACGGCACGCTGAGCCTTTGGTTAATTCCTCTTCCTGGTGGGAAATGAGAGTTAAATTTGCCCGTCCAGACACCTCCAGCTAGTCTCTCATTGGTTCTCCCTATTCCTGTTCATCTTCCGCAGAAATTGCAAACTGGGCCAAACAGGAGGTTAAAGGCACTGACTCTCAAAGTCGGGAGAGTGTTAGTAAAGCGTCTGGAATGTTGCACCCGAGTACCAGGGGACGAGAACTGAGACATATTTGAACACGTCTCCCGATCGCACAGTGGATCATACTCTGGGTTCCACATGCATGTTTTAGCTGAAGGAAGAATCCCTTAAACCTGGAGAGTTGAGACCCGTGGAATGGGTACCATGCAATATGACTTCAAAGGGTCTTCATTTGCTCACCGAACCTCTCCAATCCTATCACTGCTGCGTTTATGCCCCTGTACACACGCTTGATTCTCTTTCGGAGACATAGCAATCCATAGGTTTTAAGATACTTACTAGTCAGGTACATTCTTAGGCGTTTAATATGGGGTGTTGAGTCCATTTCGTTGAGCAAGGAGTAGCTCTTGTCTATTCTATATTTGGCTTAAGGAACTTTATCTGTGTTCATTTCAATCTCTGGTTTTAGGCAGCACCCCAACTCACCTTTTCCCTTAGCAAGCATAAGTTGGTTTTCTAAATTTGAGACCCTGTTCTGTTTTGTAATTCAGTTCCTGTGTAGCCAAGTTTACATTCCGTGTATTAGTGATATCTTATGACGTTTCTTTTTCTGTGTGACTTATTTCAGTTAGAATCATCATACCTGAATCCACTCATTATGCTGCTACGGGCCTGATGACATAGATTTCATTGCTGAGTGATATTGCATTGTACGTAAGTACCACAACTTCTTTATCCATTACTCACTTTCTGCGATATTGAACTTGTACCGTAAACGAGGTTCTTGTAAACAGAGCCGTCCCAAACTTTGGGGTGGCTGTGTCTTTTTGATTTTAATTTCCCTAAGCTATAGGACCTTAAGTGGAAGTGCCCTAGGCTCTGTTGCTTTGTTTTTTAGATGTTTCAGGAAACACCATACACTTCTCCCGAGTGACTGTTGGCAATTTACATCCCGCCCATCAGCATAACAAGGCTCCCAGTTCTCCATGGCCTGTCCTGCCTTCTGGATTTTACACTTTTTTCAGATGGCCCTTTTGACCAGGGGGAAGTGAGACTTCATTGTAGTGCAGATTTCCTTTGCAAGCTTGCTTGGTTGGCCAAAAAGGGCGTATGCGTTTTTTCTTGAATATATTCAGGAAAAAACGCATACGCCCTTTTTGGCCAAGTGCATCATTGTGGACGTTCTGCCTCTTTTCCTATGCTTTAACTGCAATTCGAGTCTACCTCCTGAAATCGGTTTCTTGCAATTCTGCCCAGCTTTCAAGTCCTCTTGGCAGCCTTACTTCAGTATATTTTTGGACGATAGCTGTCATTTATAACTCTGCAGGTTTGTGAATTACAGTGCCCCTGAGCTCCTTTCTTCAACTCGCTTTCTTGTGAGCTGGCCGCAACACCGCAGGATTGCTTCAGGCCCTAATCTGGTTCCGGCACGGCACGCTGAGCCTTTGGTTAATTCCTCTTCCTGGTGGGAAATGAGAGTTAAATTTGCCCGTCCAGACACCTCCAGCTAGTCTCTCATTGGTTCTCCCTATTCCTGTTCATCTCCCGCAGAAATTGCAAACTGGGCCAAACAGGAGGTTAAAGGCACTGACTCTCCAAGTTGGGAGAGTGTTAGTAAAGCGTCTGGAATGTTGCACCCGAGTACCAGGGGACGAGAACTGAGACATATTTGAACACGTCTCCCGATCACACGGTTGATCATACTCTGGGTTCCACATGCATGTTTTAGCTGAAGGAAGAATCCCTTAAACCTGGAGAGTTGAGACCCGTGGAATGGGTACCATGCAATATGACTTCAAAGGGTCTTCATTTGCTCACTGAACCTCTCCAATCCTGTCACTGCTGCGTTTATGCCCCTGTACACACGCTTGATTGTCTTTCGGAGACACAGCAATCCATAGGTTTAAAGATACTTTCTAGTCAGGTACATTCTTAGGCATTTAATATGAGGTGTTGAGTCCATTTCGTTGAGCAAGGTGTAGCTCTTGTCTATTACATATTTGGCTTAAGGAACTTTATCTGTGCTCATTTCAATCTCTGGTTTTAGGCAGCACCCCAACTCACCTTTCCCCTTAGCAAGCATAAGTTGCTTTTCTAAATTTGAGATCCTGTTCTGTTTTGTAATTCAGTTCCTGTGTAGCCAAGTTTACATTCCGTGTATTAGTGATATCTTATGATGTTTCTTTTTCTGTGTGACTTATTTCAGTTAGAATCATCATACCTGAATCCCCTCATTATGCTGCTACGGGCCTGATGACATAGATTTCATTGCTGAGTGATATTGCATTGTACGTAAGTACCACAACTTCTTTATCCATTACTCACTTTCTGCGATATTGAACTTGTACCGTAAACGAGGTTCTTGTAAACAGAGCCGTCCCAAACTTTGGGGTGGCTGTGTCTTTTTGATTTTCATTTCCCTAAGCTATAGGACCATAAGTGGAAGTGCCCTAGGCTCTGTTGCTTTGTTTTTTAGATGTTTCAGGAAACACTATACACTTCTCCCGAGTGGCTGTTGGCAATTTACATCCCGCCCATCAGCATAACAAGGCTCCCAGTTCTCCATGGCCTGTCCTGCCTTCTGGATTTTACACTTTTTTCAGATGGCCCTTTTGACCGGGGGGAAGTGAGACTTCATTGTAGTGCAGATTTCCTTTGCAAGCTTGCTTGGTTGGCCAAAAAGGGCGTATGCGTTTTTTCCTGAATATATTCAGGAAAAACGCATACGCCCTTTTTGGCCAAGTGCATCATTGTGGACGTTCTGCCTCTTTTCCTATGCTTTAACTGCAATTCCAGTCTACCTCCTGAAATCGGTTTCCTGCAATTCTGCCCCGCTTTCAAGTCCTCTTGGCAGCCTTACTTCAGTATATTTTTGGACGATAGCTGTCATTTATAACTCTGCAGGTTTGTGAATTACAGTGCCCCTGAGCTCCTTTCTTCAACTCGCTTTCTTGTGAGCTGGTCGCAACACCGCAGGATTGCTTCAGGCCCTAATCTGGTTCCGGCACGGCACGCTGAGCCTTTGGTTAATTCCTCTTCCTGGTGGGAAATGAGAGTTAAATTTGCCCGTCCAGACACCTCCAGCTAGTCTCTCATTGGTTCTCCCTATTCCTGTTCATCTTCCGCAGAAATTGCAAACTGGGCCAAACAGGAGGTTAAAGGCACTGACTCTCCAAGTCGGGAGAGTGTTAGTAAAGCGTCTGGAATGTTGCACCCGAGTACCAGGGGACGAGAACTGAGACATATTTGAACACGTCTCCCGATCGCACAGTGGATCATACTCTGGGTTCCACATGCATGTTTTAGCTGAAGGAAGAATCCCTTAAACCTGGAGAGTTGAGACCCGTGGAATGGGTACCATGCAATATGACTTCAAAGGGTCTTCATTTGCTCACCGAACCTCTCCAATCCTATCACTGCTGCGTTTATGCCCCTGTACACACGCTTGATTCTCTTTCGGAGACATAGCAATCCATAGGTTTTAAGATACTTACTAGTCAGGTACATTCTTAGGCGTTTAATATGGGGTGTTGAGTCCATTTCGTTGAGCAAGGAGTAGCTCTTGTCTATTCTATATTTGGCTTAAGGAACTTTATCTGTGTTCATTTCAATCTCTGGTTTTAGGCAGCACCCCAACTCACCTTTCCCCTTAGCAAGCATAAGTTGGTTTTCTAAATTTGAGACCCTGTTCTGTTTTGTAATTCACTTCCTGTGTAGCCAAGTTTACATTCCGTGTATTAGTGATATCTTATGATGTTTCTTTTTCTGTGTGACTTATTTCAGTTAGAATCATCATACCTGAATCCACTCATTATGCTGCTACGGGCCTGATGACATAGATTTCATTGCTGAGTGATATTGCATTGTACGTAAGTACCACAACTTCTTTATCCATTACTCACTTTCTGCGATATTGAACTTGTACCGTAAACGAGGTTCTTGTAAACAGAGCCGTCCCAAACTTTGGGGTGGCTGTGTCTTTTTGATTTTAATTTCCCTAAGCTATAGGACCATAAGTGGAAGTGCCCTAGGCTCTGTTGCTTTGTTTTTTAGATGTTTCAGGAAACACTATACACTTCTCCCGAGTGGCTGTTGGCAATTTACATCCCACCCATCAGCATAACAAGGCTCCCAGTTCTCCATGGCCTGTCCTGCCTTCTGGATTTTACACTTTTTTCAGATGGCCCTTTTGACCGGGGGGAAGTGAGACTTCATTGTAGTGCAGATTTCCTTTGCAAGCTTGCTTGGTTGGCCAAAAAGTGCGTATGCGTTTTTTGCTGAATATATTCAGGAAAAAACGCATACGCCCTTTTTGGCCAAGTGCATCATTGTGGACGTTCTGCCTCTTTTCCTATGCTTTAACTGCAATTCCAGTCTACCTCCTGAAATCGGTTTCCTGCAATTCTGCCCCGCTTTCAAGTCCTCTTGGCAGCCTTACTTCAGTATATTTTTGGACGATAGCTGTCATTTGTAACTCTGCAGGTTTGTGAATTACAGTGCCCCTGAGCTCCTTTCTTCAACTCGCTTTCTTGTGAGCTGGTCGCAACACTGCAGGATTGCTTCAGGCCCTAATCTGGTTCCGGCACGGCACGCTGCGCCTTTGGTTAATTCCTCTTCCTGGTGGGAAATGAGAGTTAAATTTGCCCGTCCAGACACCTCCAGCTAGTCTCTCATTGGTTCTCCCTATTCCTGTTCATCTTCTGCAGAAATTGCAAACTGGGCCAAACAGGAGGTTAAAGGCCCTGACTCTCCAAGTCGGGAGAGTGTTAGTAAAGCGTCTGGAATGTTGCACCCGAGTACCAGGGGACGAGAACTGAGACATATTTGAACACGTCTCCCGATCGCACGGTGGATCATACTCTGGGTTCCACATGCATGTTTTAGCTGAAGGAAGAATCCCTTAAACCTGGAGAGTTGAGACCCGTGGAATGGGTACCATGCAATATGACTTCAAAGGGTCTTCATTTGCTCACTGAACCTCTCCAATCCTATCACTGCTGCGTTTATGCCCCTGTACACACGCTTGATTCTCTTTCGGAGACACAGCAATCCATAGGTTTTAAGATACTTTCTAGTCAGGTACATTCTTAGGCATTTAATATGAGGTGTTGAGTCCATTTCGTTCAGCAAGGTGTAGCTCTTGTCTATTACATATTTGGCTTAAGGAACTTTATCTGTGCTCATTTCAATCTCTGGTTTTAGGCAGCACCCCAACTCACCTTTTCCCTTAGCAAGCATAAGTTGGTTTTCTAAATTTGAGACCCTGTTCTGTTTTGTAATTCAGTTCCTGTGTAGCCAAGTTTACATTCCGTGTATTAGTGATATCTTATGATGTTTCTTTTTCTGTGTGACTTATTTCAGTTAGAATCATCATAACTGAATCCCCTCATTATGCTGCTACGGGCCTGATGACATAGATTTCATTGCTGAGTGATATTGCATTGTACGTAAGTACCACAACTTCTTTATCCATTACTCACTTTCTGCGATATTGAACTTGTACCGTAAACGAGGTTCTTGTAAACAGAGCCGTCCCAAACTTTGGGGTGGCTGTGTCTTTTTGATTTTAATTTCCCTAAGCTATAGGACCATAAGTGGAAGTGCCCTAGGCTCTGTTGCTTTGTTTTTTAGATGTTTCAGGAAACACCATACACTTCTCCCGAGTGGCTGTTGGCAATTTACATCCCGCCCATCAGCATAACAAGGCTCCCAGTTCTCCATGGCCTGTCCTGCCTTCTGGATTTTACACTTTTTTCAGATGGCCCTTTTGACCGGGGGGAAGTGAGACTTCATTGTAGTGCAGATTTCCTTTGCAAGCTTGCTTGGTTGGCCAAAAAGGGCGTATGCGTTTTTTCCTGAATATATTCAGGAAAAAACGCATACGCCCTTTTTGGCCAAGTGTATCATTGTGGACGTTCTGCCTCTTTTCCTATGCTTTAAATGCAATTCCAGTCTACCTCCTGAAATCGGTTTTCTGCAATTCTGCCCCGCTTTCAGGTCCTCTTGGCAGCCTTACTTCAGTATATTTTTGGACGATAGCTGTCATTTATAAGTCTGCAGGTTTGTGAATTACAGTGCCCCTGAGCTCCTTTCTTCAACTCGCTTTCTTGTGAGCTGGCCGCAACACTGCAGGATTGCTTCAGGGCCTAATCTGGTTCCGGCACGGCACGCTGAGCCTTTGGTTAATTCCTCTTCCTGGTGGGAAATGAGAGTTAAATTTGCCCGTCCAGACACCTCCAGCTGGTCTCTCATTGGTTCTCCCTATTCCTGTTCATCTTCCACAAAAATTGCAAACTGGGCCAAACAGGAGGTTAAAGGCACTGACTCTCCAAGTCGGGAGAGTGTTAGTAAAGTGTCTGGAATGTTGCACCCGAGTACCAGGGGACGAGAACTGAGACATATTTGAACACGTCTCCCGATCGCACAGTGGATCATACTCTGGGTTCCACATGCATGTTTTAGCTGAAGGAAGAATCCCTTAAACCTGGAGAGTTGAGACCCGTGGAATGGGTACCATGCAATATGACTTCAAAGGGTCTTCATTTGCTCACCGAACCTCTCCAATCCTATCACTGCTGCGTTTATGCCCCTGTACACATGCTTGATTCTCTTTCGGAGACATAGCAATCCATAGGTTTTAAGATACTTACTAGTCAGGTACATTCTTAGGCGTTTAATATGGGGTGTTGAGTCCATTTCGTTGAGCAAGGAGTAGCTCTTGTCTATTCTATATTTAGCTTAAGGAACTTTATCTGTGTTCATTTCAATCTCTGCTTTCAGGCAGCACCCCAACTCACCTTTACCCTTAGCAAGCATAAGTTGGTTTTCTAAATTTGAGACCCTGTTCTGTTTTGTAATTCAGTTCCTGTGTAGCCAAGTTTACATTCCGTGTATTAGTGATATCTTATGATGTTTCTTTTTCTGTGTGACTTATTTCAGTTAGAATCATCATACCTGAATCCACTCATTATGCTGCTACGGGCCTGATGACATAGATTTAATTACTGAGTGATATTGCATTGTACGTAAGTACCACAACTTCTTTATCCATTACTCACTTTCTGCGATATTGAACTTGTACCGTAAACGAGGTTCTTGTAAACAGAGCCGTCCCAAACTTTGGGGTGGCTGTGTCTTTTTGATTTTAATTTCCCTAAGCTATAGGACCATAAGTGGAAGTGCCCTAGGCTCTGTTGCTTTGTTTTTTAGATGTTTCAGGAAACACTATACACTTATCCCGAGTGGCTGTTGGCAATTTACATCCCGCCCATCAGCATAACAAGGCTCCCAGTTCTCCATGGCCTGTCCTGCCTTCTGGATTTTACACTTTTTTCAGATGGCCCTTTTGACCAGGGGGAAGTGAGACTTCATTGTAGTGCAGATTTCCTTTGCAAGCTTGCTTGGTTGGCCAAAAAGGGCGTATGCGTTTTTTCCTGAATATATTCAGGAAAAAACGCATACGCCCTTTTTGGCCAAGTGCATCATTGTGGACGTTCTGCCTCTTTTCCTATGCTTTAACTGCAATTCGAGTCTACCTCCTGAAATCGGTTTCTTTCAATTCTGCCCAGCTTTCAAGTCCTCTTGGCAGCCTTACTTCAGTATATTTTTGCACGATAGCTGTCATTTATAACTCTGCAGGTTTGTGAATTACAGTGCCCCTGAGCTCCTTTCTTCAACTCGCTTTCTTGTGAGCTGGCCGCAACACCGCAGGATTGCTTCAGGCCCTAATCTGGTTCCGGCACGGCACGCTGAGCCTTTGGTTAATTCCTCTTCCTGGTGGGAAATGAGAGTTAAATTTGCCCGTCCAGACACCTCCAGCTAGTCTCTCATTGGTTCTCCCTATTCCTGTTCATCTCCCGCAGAAATTGCAAACTGGGCCAAACAGGAGGTTAAAGGCACTGACTCTCCAAGTTGGGAGAGTGTTAGTAAAGCGTCTGGAATGTTGCACCCGAGTACCAGGGGACGAGAACTGAGACATATTTGAACACGTCTCCCGATCACACGGTTGATCATACTCTGGGTTCCACATGCATGTTTTAGCTGAAGGAAGAATCCCTTAAACCTGGAGAGTTGAGACCCGTGGAATGGGTACCATGCAATATGACTTCAAAGGGTCTTCATTTGCTCACTGAACCTCTCCAATCCTGTGACTGCTGCGTTTATGCCCCTGTACACACGCTTGATTCTCTTTCGGAGACACAGCAATCCATAGGTTTAAAGATACTTTCTAGTCAGGTACATTCTTAGGCATTTAATATGAGGTGTTGAGTCCATTTCGTTGAGCAAGGTGTAGCTCTTGTCTATTACATATTTGGCTTAAGGAACTTTATCTGTGCTCATTTCAATCTCTGGTTTTAGGCAGCACCCCAACTCACCTTTCCCCTTAGCAAGCATAAGTTGGTTTTCTAAATTTGAGATCCTGTTCTGTTTTGTAATTCAGTTCCTGTGTAGCCAAGTTTACATTCCGTGTATTAGTGATATCTTATGATGTTTCTTTTTCTGTGTGACTTATTTCAGTTAGAATCATCATACCTGAATCCCCTCATTATGCTGCTACGGGCCTGATGACATAGATTTCATTGCTGAGTGATATTGCATTGTACGTAAGTACCACAACTTCTTTATCCATTACTCACTTTCTGCGATATTGAACTTGTACCGTAAACGAGGTTCTTGTAAACAGAGCCGTCCCAAACTTTGGGGTGGCTGTGTCTTTTTGATTTTCATTTCCCTAAGCTATAGGACCATAAGTGGAAGTGCCCTAGGCTCTGTTGCTTTGTTTTTTAGATGTTTCAGGAAACACTATACACTTCTCCCGAGTGGCTGTTGGCAATTTACATCCCGCCCATCAGCATAACAAGGCTCCCAGTTCTCCATGGCCTGTCCTGCCTTCTGGATTTTACACTTTTTTCAGATGGCCCTTTTGACCGGGGGGAAGTGCGACTTCATTGTAGTGCAGATTTCCTTTGCAAGCTTGCTTGGTTGGCCAAAAGGGGCGTATGCGTTTTTTCCTGAATATATTCAGGAAAAACGCATACGCCCTTTTTGGCCAAGTGCATCATTGTGGACGTTCTGCCTCTTTTCCTATGCTTTAACTGCAATTCCAGTCTACCTCCTGAAATCGGTTTCCTGCAATTCTGCCCCGCTTTCAAGTCCTCTTGGCAGCCTTACTTCAGTATATTTTTGGACGATAGCTGTCATTTATAACTCTGCAGGTTTGTGAATTACAGTGCCCCTGAGCTCCTTTCTTCAACTCGCTTTCTTGTGAGCTGGTCGCAACACCGCAGGATTGCTTCAGGCCCTAATCTGGTTCCGGCACGGCACGCTGAGCCTTTGGTTAATTCCTCTTCCTGGTGGGAAATGAGAGTTAAATTTGCCCGTCCAGACACCTCCAGCTAGTCTCTCATTGGTTCTCCCTATTCCTGTTCATCTTCCGCAGAAATTGCAAACTGGGCCAAACAGGAGGTTAAAGGCACTGACTCTCCAAGTCGGGAGAGTGTTAGTAAAGCGTCTGGAATGTTGCACCCGAGTACCAGGGGACGAGAACTGAGACATATTTGAACACGTCTCCCGATCGCACAGTGGATCATACTCTGGGTTCCACATGCATGTTTTAGCTGAAGGAAGAATCCCTTAAACCTGGAGAGTTGAGACCCGTGGAATGGGTACCATGCAATATGACTTCAAAGGGTCTTCATTTGCTCACCGAACCTCTCCAATCCTATCACTGCTGCGTTTATGCCCCTGTACACACGCTTGATTCTCTTTCGGAGACATAGCAATCCATAGGTTTTAAGATACTTACTAGTCAGGTACATTCTTAGGCGTTTAATATGGGGTGTTGAGTCCATTTCATTGAGCAAGGAGTAGCTCTTGTCTATTCTATATTTGGCTTAAGGAACTTTATCTGTGTTCATTTCAATCTCTGGTTTTAGGCAGCACCCCAACTCACCTTTCCCCTTAGCAAGCATAAGTTGGTTTTCTAAATTTGAGACCCTGTTCTGTTTTGTAATTCACTTCCTGTGTAGCCAAGTTTACATTCCGTGTATTAGTGATATCTTATGATGTTTCTTTTTCTATGTGACTTATTTCAGTTAGAATCATCATA
Organism: Grampus griseus; assembly: GCF_964374135.1. Classification (NCBI taxonomy): domain Eukaryota; kingdom Metazoa; phylum Chordata; class Mammalia; order Artiodactyla; family Delphinidae; genus Grampus; species Grampus griseus. The sequence goes on from NW_028133320.1 coordinate 662,822, forward strand.
CCTGAATCCACTCATTATGCTGCTACGGGCCTGATGACATAGATTTCATTGCTGAGTGATATTGCATTGTACGTAAGTACCACAACTTCTTTATCCATTACTCACTTTCTGCGATATTGAACTTGTACCGTAAACGAGGTTCTTGTAAACAGAGCCGTCCCAAACTTTGGGGTGGCTGTGTCTTTTTGATTTTAATTTCCCTAAGCTATAGGACCATAAGTGGAAGTGCCCTAGGCTCTGTTGCTTTGTTTTTTAGATGTTTCAGGAAACACTATACACTTCTCCCGAGTGGCTGTTGGCAATTTACATCCCACCCATCAGCATAACAAGGCTCCCAGTTCTCCATGGCCTGTCCTGCCTTCTGGATTTTACACTTTTTTCAGATGGCCCTTTTGACCGGGGGGAAGTGAGACTTCATTGTAGTGCAGATTTCCTTTGCAAGCTTGCTTGGTTGGCCAAAAAGGGCGTATGCGTTTTTTCCTGAATATATTCAGGAAAAAATGCATACGCCCTTTTTGGCCAAGTGCATCATTGTGGACGTTCTGCCTCTTTTCCTATGCTTTAACTGCAATTCCAGTCTACCTCCTGAAATCGGTTTCCTGCAATTCTGCCCTGCTTTCAAGTCCTCTTGGCAGCCTTACTTCAGTATATTTTTGGACGATAGCTGTCATTTGTAACTCTGCAGGTTTGTGAATTACAGTGCCCCTGAGCTCCTTTCTTCAACTCGCTTTCTTGTGAGCTGGTCGCAACACCGCAGGATTGCTTCAGGCCCTAATCTGGTTCCGGCACGGCACGCTGCGCCTTTGGTTAATTCCTCTTCCTGGTGGGAAATGAGAGTTAAATTTGCCCGTCCAGACACCTCCATCTAGTCTCTCATTGGTTCTCCCTATTCCTGTTCATCTTCTGCAGAAATTGCAAACTGGGCCAAACAGGAGGTTAAAGGCCCTGACTCTCCAAGTCGGGAGAGTGTTAGTAAAGCGTCTGGAATGTTGCACCCGAGTACCAGGGGACGAGAACTGAGACATATTTGAACACGTCTCCCGATCACACAGTTGATCATACTCTGGGTTCCACATGCATGTTTTAGCTGAAGGAAGAATCCCTTAAACCTGGAGAGTTGAGACCCGTGGAATGGGTACCATGCAATATGACTTCAAAGGGTCTTCATTTGCTCACTGAACCTCTCCAATCCTATCACTGCTGCGTTTATGCCCCTGTACACATGCTTGATTCTCTTTCGGAGACATAGCAATCCATAGGTTTTAAGATACTTACTAGTCAGGTACATTCTTAGGCGTTTAATATGGGGTGTTGAGTCCATTTCGTTGAGCAAGGAGTAGCTCTTGTCTATTCCATATTTGGCTTAAGGAACTTTATCTGTGTTCATTACAATCTCTGGTTTTAGGCAGCACCCCAACTCACCTTTACCCTTAGCAAGCATAAGTTGGTTTTCTAAATTTGAGACCCTGTTCTGTTTTGTCATTCAGTTCCTGTGTAGCCAAGTTTACATTCCGTGTATTAGTGATATCTTATGATGTTTCTTTTTCTGTGTGACTTATTTCAGTTAGAATCATCATACCTGAATCCCCTCATTATGCTGCTACGGGCCTGATGACATAGATTTCATTGCTGAGTGATATTGCATTGTACGTAAGTACCACAACTTGTTTATCCATTACTCACTTTCTGCGATATTGAGCTTGTACCGTAAATGAGGTTCTTGTAAACAGAGCCGTCCCAAACTTTGGGGTGGCTGTGTCTTTTTGATCTTCATTTCCCTAAGCTATAGGACCATAAGTGGAAGTGCCCTAGGCTCTGTTGCTTTGTTTTTTAGATGTTTCAGGAAACACCATACACTTCTCCCGAGTGGCTGTTGGCAATTTACATCCCGCCCATCAGCATAACAAGGCTCCCAGTTCTCCATGGCCTGTCCTGCCTGCTGGATTTTACACTTTTTTCAGATGGCCCTTTTAACCGGGGGGAAGTGAGACTTCATTGTAGTGCAGATTTCCTTTGCAAGCTTGCTTGGTTGGCCAAAAAGGGCGTATGCGTTTTTTCCTGAATATATTCAGGAAAAAACGCATACGCCCTTTTTGGCCAAGTGCATCATTGTGGACGTTCTGCCTCTTTTCCTATGCTTTAACTGCAATTCCAGTCTACCTCCTGAAATCGGTTTCCTGCAATTCTGCCCTGCTTTCAAGTCCTCTTGGCAGCCTTACTTCAGTATATTTTTGGACGATAGCTGTCATTTGTAACTCTGCAGGTTTGTGAATTACAGTGCCCCTGAGCTCCTTTCTTCAACTCGCTTTCTTGTGAGCTGGTCGCAACACCGCAGGATTGCTTCAGGCCCTAATCTGGTTCCGGCACGGCACGCTGCGCCTTTGGTTAATTCCTCTTCCTGGTGGGAAATGAGAGTTAAATTTGCCCGTCCAGACACCTCCATCTAGTCTCTCATTGGTTCTCCCTATTCCTGTTCATCTTCTGCAGAAATTGCAAACTGGGCCAAACAGGAGGTTAAAGGCCCTGACTCTCCAAGTCGGGAGAGTGTTAGTAAAGCGTCTGGAATGTTGCACCCGAGTACCAGGGGACGAGAACTGAGACATATTTGAACACGTCTCCCGATCACACAGTTGATCATACTCTGGGTTCCACATGCATGTTTTAGCTGAAGGAAGAATCCCTTAAACCTGGAGAGTTGAGACCCGTGGAATGGGTACCATGCAATATGACTTCAAAGGGTCTTCATTTGCTCACTGAACCTCTCCAATCCTATCACTGCTGCGTTTATGCCCCTGTACACATGCTTGATTCTCTTTCGGAGACATAGCAATCCATAGGTTTTAAGATACTTACTAGTCAGGTACATTCTTAGGCGTTTAATATGGGGTGTTGAGTCCATTTCGTTGAGCAAGGAGTAGCTCTTGTCTATTCCATATTTGGCTTAAGGAACTTTATCTGTGTTCATTACAATCTCTGGTTTTAGGCAGCACCCCAACTCACCTTTCCCCTTAGCAAGCATAAGTTGGTTTTCTAAATTTGAGACCCTGTTCTGTTTTGTCATTCAGTTCCTGTGTAGCCAAGTTTACATTCCGTGTATTAGTGATATCTTATGATGTTTCTTTTTCTGTGTGACTTATTTCAGTTAGAATCATCATACCTGAATCCCCTCATTATGCTGCTACGGGCCTGATGACATAGATTTCATTGCTGAGTGATATTGCATTGTACGTAAGTACCACAACTTGTTTATCCATTACTCACTTTCTGCGATATTGAGCTTGTACCGTAAATGAGGTTCTTGTAAACAGAGCTGTCCCAAACTTTGGGGTGGCTGTGTCTTTTTGATCTTCATTTCCCTAAGCTATAGGACCATAAGTGGAAGTGCCCTAGGCTCTGTTGCTTTGTTTTTTAGATGTTTCAGGAAACACCATACACTTCTCCCGAGTGGCTGTTGGCAATTTACATCCCGCCCATCAGCATAACAAGGCTCCCAGTTCTCCATGGCCTGTCCTGCCTGCTGGATTTTACACTTTTTTCAGATGGCCCTTTTAACCGGGGGGAAGTGAGACTTCATTGTAGTGCAGATTTCCTTTGCAAGCTTGCTTGGTTGGCCAAAAAGGGCGTATGCGTTTTTTCCTGAATATATTCAGGAAAAAACGCATACGCCCTTTTTGGCCAAGTGCATCATTGTGGACGTTCTGCCTCTTTTCCTATGCTTTAACTGCAATTCCAGTCTACCTCCTGAAATCGGTTTCCTGCAATTCTGCCCCGCTTTCAAGTCCTCTTGGCAGCCTTACTTCAGTATATTTTTGGACGATAGCTGTCATTTATAAGTCTGCAGGTTTGTGAATTACAGTGCCCCTGAGCTCCTTTCTTCAACTCGCTTTCTTGTGAGCTGGCCGCAACACCGCAGGATTGCTTCAGGCCCTAATCTGGTTCCGGCACGGCACGCTGAGCCTTTGGTTAATTCCTCTTCCTGGTGGGAAATGAGAGTTAAATTTGCCCGTCCAGACACCTCCAGCTAGTCTCTCATTGGTTCTCCCTATTCCTGTTCATCTTCCGCAGAAATTGCAAACTGGGCCAAACAGGAGGTTAAAGGCACTGACTCTCCAAGTCGGGAGAGTGTTAGTAAAGCGTCTGGAATGTTGCACCCGAGTACCAGGGGACGAGAACTGAGACATATTTGAACACGTCTCCCGATCACACGGTTGATCATACTCTGGGTTCCACATGCATGTTTTAGCTGAAGGAAGAATCCCTTAAACCTGGAGAGTTGAGACCCGTGGAATGGGTACCATGCAATATGACTTCAAAGGGTCTTCATTTGCTCACCGAACCTCTCCAATCTTATCACTGCTGTGTTTATGCCCCTGTACACACGCTTGATTCTCTTTCGGAGACATAGCAATCCATAGGTTTTAAGATACTTACTAGTCAGGTACATTCTTAGACGTTTAATATGGGGTGTTGAGTCCATTTCGTTGAGCAAGGAGTAGCTCTTGTCTATTCCATATTTGGCTTAAGGAACTTTATCTGTGTTCATTACAATCTCTGGTTTTAGGCAGCACCCCATCTCACCTTTCCCCTTAGCAAGCATAAGTTGGTTTTCTAAATTTGAGACCCTGTTCTGTTTTGTCATTCATTTCCTGTGTAGCCAAGTTTACATTCCGTGTATTAGTGATATCTTATGATGTTTCTTTTTCTGTGTGACTTATTTCAGTTAGAATCATCATACCTGAATCCACTCATTATGCTGCTACGGGCCTGATGACATAGATTTCATTGCTGAGTGATATTGCATTGTACGTAAGTACCACAACTTCTTTATCCATTACTCACTTTCTGCGATATTGAACTTGTACCGTAAACGAGGTTCTTGTAAACAGAGCCGTCCCAAACTTTGGGGTGGCTGTGTCTTTTTGATTTTAATTTCCCTAAGCTATAGGACCATAAGTGGAAGTGCCCTAGGCTCTGTTGCTTTGTTTTTTAGATGTTTCAGGAAACACTATACACTTCTCCCGAGTGGCTGTTGGCAATTTACATCCCACCCATCAGCATAACAAGGCTCCCAGTTCTCCATGGCCTGTCCTGCCTTCTGGATTTTACACTTTTTTCAGATGGCCCTTTTGACCGGGGGGAAGTGAGACTTCATTGTAGTGCAGATTTCCTTTGCAAGCTTGCTTGGTTGGCCAAAAAGGGCGTATGCGTTTTTTCCTGAATATATTCAGGAAAAAACGCATACGCCCTTTTTGGCCAAGTGCATCATTGTGGACGTTCTGCCTCTTTTCCTATGCTTTAACTGCAATTCCAGTCTACCTCCTGAAATCGGTTTCCTGCAATTCTGCCCTGCTTTCAAGTCCTCTTGGCAGCCTTACTTCAGTATATTTTTGGACGATAGCTGTCATTTGTAACTCTGCAGGTTTGTGAATTACAGTGCCCCTGAGCTCCTTTCTTCAACTCGCTTTCTTGTGAGCTGGTCGCAACACCGCAGGATTGCTTCAGGCCCTAATCTGGTTCCGGCACGGCACGCTGCGCCTTTGGTTAATTCCTCTTCCTGGTGGGAAATGAGAGTTAAATTTGCCCGTCCAGACACCTCCATCTAGTCTCTCATTGGTTCTCCCTATTCCTGTTCATCTTCTGCAGAAATTGCAAACTGGGCCAAACAGGAGGTTAAAGGCCCTGACTCTCCAAGTCGGGAGAGTGTTAGTAAAGCGTCTGGAATGTTGCACCCGAGTACCAGGGGACGAGAACTGAGACATATTTGAACACGTCTCCCGATCACACAGTTGATCATACTCTGGGTTCCACATGCATGTTTTAGCTGAAGGAAGAATCCCTTAAACCTGGAGAGTTGAGACCCGTGGAATGGGTACCATGCAATATGACTTCAAAGGGTCTTCATTTGCTCACTGAACCTCTCCAATCCTATCACTGCTGCGTTTATGCCCCTGTACACATGCTTGATTCTCTTTCGGAGACATAGCAATCCATAGGTTTTAAGATACTTACTAGTCAGGTACATTCTTAGGCGTTTAATATGGGGTGTTGAGTCCATTTCGTTGAGCAAGGAGTAGCTCTTGTCTATTCCATATTTGGCTTAAGGAACTTTATCTGTGTTCATTACAATCTCTGGTTTTAGGCAGCACCCCAACTCACCTTTACCCTTAGCAAGCATAAGTTGGTTTTCTAAATTTGAGACCCTGTTCTGTTTTGTCATTCAGTTCCTGTGTAGCCAAGTTTACATTCCGTGTATTAGTGATATCTTATGATGTTTCTTTTTCTGTGTGACTTATTTCAGTTAGAATCATCATACCTGAATCCCCTCATTATGCTGCTACGGGCCTGATGACATAGATTTCATTGCTGAGTGATATTGCATTGTACGTAAGTACCACAACTTGTTTATCCATTACTCACTTTCTGCGATATTGAGCTTGTACCGTAAATGAGGTTCTTGTAAACAGAGCCGTCCCAAACTTTGGGGTGGCTGTGTCTTTTTGATCTTCATTTCCCTAAGCTATAGGACCATAAGTGGAAGTGCCCTAGGCTCTGTTGCTTTGTTTTTTAGATGTTTCAGGAAACACCATACACTTCTCCCGAGTGGCTGTTGGCAATTTACATCCCGCCCATCAGCATAACAAGGCTCCCAGTTCTCCATGGCCTGTCCTGCCTGCTGGATTTTACACTTTTTTCAGATGGCCCTTTTAACCGGGGGGAAGTGAGACTTCATTGTAGTGCAGATTTCCTTTGCAAGCTTGCTTGGTTGGCCAAAAAGGGCGTATGCGTTTTTTCCTGAATATATTCAGGAAAAAACGCATACGCCCTTTTTGGCCAAGTGCATCATTGTGGACGTTCTGCCTCTTTTCCTATGCTTTAACTGCAATTCCAGTCTACCTCCTGAAATCGGTTTCCTGCAATTCTGCCCCGCTTTCAAGTCCTCTTGGCAGCCTTACTTCAGTATATTTTTGGACGATAGCTGTCATTTATAAGTCTGCAGGTTTGTGAATTACAGTGCCCCTGAGCTCCTTTCTTCAACTCGCTTTCTTGTGAGCTGGCCGCAACACCGCAGGATTGCTTCAGGCCCTAATCTGGTTCCGGCACGGCACGCTGAGCCTTTGGTTAATTCCTCTTCCTGGTGGGAAATGAGAGTTAAATTTGCCCGTCCAGACACCTCCAGCTAGTCTCTCATTGGTTCTCCCTATTCCTGTTCATCTTCCGCAGAAATTGCAAACTGGGCCAAACAGGAGGTTAAAGGCACTGACTCTCCAAGTCGGGAGAGTGTTAGTAAAGCGTCTGGAATGTTGCACCCGAGTACCAGGGGACGAGAACTGAGACATATTTGAACACGTCTCCCGATCACACGGTTGATCATACTCTGGGTTCCACATGCATGTTTTAGCTGAAGGAAGAATCCCTTAAACCTGGAGAGTTGAGACCCGTGGAATGGGTACCATGCAATATGACTTCAAAGGGTCTTCATTTGCTCACCGAACCTCTCCAATCTTATCACTGCTGTGTTTATGCCCCTGTACACACGCTTGATTCTCTTTCGGAGACATAGCAATCCATAGGTTTTAAGATACTTACTAGTCAGGTACATTCTTAGACGTTTAATATGGGGTGTTGAGTCCATTTCGTTGAGCAAGGAGTAGCTCTTGTCTATTCCATATTTGGCTTAAGGAACTTTATCTGTGTTCATTACAATCTCTGGTTTTAGGCAGCACCCCATCTCACCTTTCCCCTTAGCAAGCATAAGTTGGTTTTCTAAATTTGAGACCCTGTTCTGTTTTGTCATTCATTTCCTGTGTAGCCAAGTTTACATTCCGTGTATTAGTGATATCTTATGATGTTTCTTTTTCTGTGTGACTTATTTCAGTTAGAATCATCATACCTGAATCCACTCATTATGCTGCTACGGGCCTGATGACATAGATTTCATTGCTGAGTGATATTGCATTGTACGTAAGTACCACAACTTCTTTATCCATTACTCACTTTCTGCGATATTGAACTTGTACCGTAAACGAGGTTCTTGTAAACAGAGCCGTCCCAAACTTTGGGGTGGCTGTGTCTTTTTGATTTTAATTTCCCTAAGCTATAGGACCATAAGTGGAAGTGCCCTAGGCTCTGTTGCTTTGTTTTTTAGATGTTTCAGGAAACACTATACACTTCTCCCGAGTGGCTGTTGGCAATTTACATCCCACCCATCAGCATAACAAGGCTCCCAGTTCTCCATGGCCTGTCCTGCCTTCTGGATTTTACACTTTTTTCAGATGGCCCTTTTGACCGGGGGGAAGTGAGACTTCATTGTAGTGCAGATTTCCTTTGCAAGCTTGCTTGGTTGGCCAAAAAGGGCGTATGCGTTTTTTCCTGAATATATTCAGGAAAAAACGCATACGCCCTTTTTGGCCAAGTGCATCATTGTGGACGTTCTGCCTCTTTTCCTATGCTTTAACTGCAATTCCAGTCTACCTCCTGAAATCGGTTTCCTGCAATTCTGCCCTGCTTTCAAGTCCTCTTGGCAGCCTTACTTCAGTATATTTTTGGACGATAGCTGTCATTTGTAACTCTGCAGGTTTGTGAATTACAGTGCCCCTGAGCTCCTTTCTTCAACTCGCTTTCTTGTGAGCTGGTCGCAACACCGCAGGATTGCTTCAGGCCCTAATCTGGTTCCGGCACGGCACGCTGCGCCTTTGGTTAATTCCTCTTCCTGGTGGGAAATGAGAGTTAAATTTGCCCGTCCAGACACCTCCATCTAGTCTCTCATTGGTTCTCCCTATTCCTGTTCATCTTCTGCAGAAATTGCAAACTGGGCCAAACAGGAGGTTAAAGGCCCTGACTCTCCAAGTCGGGAGAGTGTTAGTAAAGCGTCTGGAATGTTGCACCCGAGTACCAGGGGACGAGAACTGAGACATATTTGAACACGTCTCCCGATCACACAGTTGATCATACTCTGGGTTCCACATGCATGTTTTAGCTGAAGGAAGAATCCCTTAAACCTGGAGAGTTGAGACCCGTGGAATGGGTACCATGCAATATGACTTCAAAGGGTCTTCATTTGCTCACTGAACCTCTCCAATCCTGTCACTGCTGCGTTTATGCCCCTGTACACATGCTTGATTCTCTTTCGGAGACATAGCAATCCATAGGTTTTAAGATACTTACTAGTCAGGTACATTCTTAGGCGTTTAATATGGGGTGTTGAGTCCATTTCATTGAGCAATGAGTAGCTCTTGTCTATTCCATATTTGGCTTAAGAACTTTATCTGTGCTCATTTCAATCTCTGGTTTTAGGCAGCACCCCAACTCACCTTTCCCCTTAGCAAGCATAAGTTGGTTTTCTAAATTTGAGACCCTGTTCTGTTTTGTAATTCAGTTCCTGTGTAGCCAAGTTTACATTCCGTGTATTAGTGATATCTTATGATGTTTCTTTTTCTGTGTGACTTATTTTAGTTAGAATCATCATACCTGAATCCACTCATTATGCTGCTACGGGCCTGATGACATAGATTTCATTGCTGAGTGATATTGCATTGTACATAAGTACCACAACTTCTTTATCCATTACTCACTTTCTGCGATATTGAACTTATACCGTAAACGAGGTTCTTGTAAACAGAGCCGTCCCAAACTTTGGGGTGGCTGTGTCTTTTTGATTTTAATTTCCCTAATCTATAGGACCTTAAGTGGAAGTGCCCTAGGCTCTGTTGCTTTGTTTTTTAGATGTTTCAGGAAACACCATACACTTCTCCCGAGTGGCTGTTGGCAATTTACATCCCGCCCATCAGCATAACAAGGCTCCCAGTTCTCCATGGCCTGTCCTGCCTTCTGGATTTTACACTTTTTTCATATGGCCCTTTTGACCGGGGGGAAGTGAGACTTCATTGTAGTGCAGATTTCCTTTGCAAGCTTGCTTGGTTGGCCAAAAAGGGCGTATGCGTTTTTTCCTGAATATATTCAGGAAAAAACGCATACGCCCTTTTTGGCCAAGTGCATCATTGTGGACGTTCTGCCTCTTTTCCTATGCTTTAACTGCAATTCCAGTCTACCTCCTGAAATCGGTTTCCTGCAATTCTGCCCCGCTTTCAAGTCCTCTTGGCTGCCTTACTTCAGTATATTTTTGGACGATAGCTGTCATTTGTAACTCTGCAGGTTTGTGAATTACAGTGCCCCTGAGCTCCTTTCTTCAACTCGCTTTCTTGTGAGCTGGTCGCAACACCGCAGGATTGCTTCAGGCCCTAATCTGGTTCCGGCACGGCACGCTGAGCCTTTGGTTAATTCCTCTTCCTGGTGGGAAATGAGAGTTAAATTTGCCCGTCCAGACACCTCCAGCTAGTCTCTCATTGGTTCTCCCTATTCCTGTTCATCTTCCGCAGAAATTGCAAACTGGGCCAAACAGGAGGTTAAAGGCACTGACTCTCCAAGTCGGGAGAGTGTTAGTAAAGCATCTGGAATGTTGCACCCGAGTACCAGGGGACGAGAACTGAGACATATTTGAACACATCTCCCGATCGCACAGTGAATCATACTCTGGGTTCCACATGCATGTTTTAGCTGAAGGAAGAATCCCTTAAACCTGGAGAGTTGAGACCCGTGGAATTGGTACCATGCAATATGACTTCAAAGGGTCTTCATTTGCTCACCGAACCTCTCCAATCCTATCACTGCTGTGTTTATGCCCCTGTACACACGCTTGATTCTCTTTCGGAGACATAGCAATCCATAGGTTTTAAGATACTTACTAGTCAGGTACATTCTTAGGCGTTTAATATGGGGTGTTGAGTCCATTTCGTTGAGCAAGGAGTAGCTCTTGTCTATTCCATATTTGGCTTAAGGAACTTTATCTGTGTTCATTACAATCTCTGGTTTTAGGCAGCACCCCAACTCACCTTTACCCTTAGCAAGCATAAGTTGATTTTCTAAATTTGAGACCCTGTTCTGTTTTGTCATTCAGTTCCTGTGTAGCCAAGTTTACATTCCGTGTATTAGTGATATCTTATGATGTTTCTTTTTCTGTGTGACTTATTTCAGTTAGAATCATCATACCTGAATCCCCTCATTATGCTGCTACGGGCCTGATGACATAGATTTCATTGCTGAGTGATATTGCATTGTACGTAAGTACCACAACTTGTTTATCCATTACTCACTTTCTGCGATATTGAGCTTGTACCGTAAATGAGGTTCTTGTAAACAGAGCCATCCCAAACTTTGGGGTGGCTGTGTCTTTTTGATCTTAATTTCCCTAAGCTATAGGACCATAATTGGAAGTGCCCTAGGCTCTGTTGCTTTGTTTTTTAGATGTTTCAGGAAACACCATACACTTCTCCCGAGTGGCTGTTGGCAATTTACATCCCGCCCATCAGCATAACAAGGCTCCCAGTTCTCCATGGCCTGTCCTGCCTTCTGGATTTTACACTTTTTTCTGATGGCCCTTTTTACCGGGGGGAAGTGAGACTTCATTGTAGTGCAGATTTCCTTTGCAAGCTTGCTTGGTTGGCCAAAAAGGGCGTATGCGTTTTTTCCTGAATATATTCAGGAAAAAACGCATACGCCCTTTTTGGCCAAGTGCATCATTGTGGACGTTCTGCCTCTTTTCCTATGCTTTAACTGCAATTCCAGTCTACCTCCTGAAATCGGTTTCCTGCAATTCTGCCCCGCTTTCAAGTCCTCTTGGCAGCCTTACTTCAGTATATTTTTGGACGATAGCTGTCATTTATAAGTCTGCAGGTTTGTGAATTACAGTGCCCCTGAGCTCCTTTCTTCAACTCGCTTTCTTGTGAGCTGGCCGCAACACCGCAGGATTGCTTCAGGCCCTAATCTGGTTCCGGCACGGCACGCTGAGCCTTTGGTTAATTCCTCTTCCTGGTGGGAAATGAGAGTTAAATTTGCCCGTCCAGACACCTCCAGCTAGTCTCTCATTGGTTCTCCCTATTCCTGTTCATCTTCCGCAGAAATTGCAAACTGGGCCAAACAGGAGGTTAAAGGCACTGACTCTCCAAGTCGGGAGAGTGTTAGTAAAGCGTCTGGAATGTTGCACCCGAGTACCAGGGGACGAGAACTGAGACATATTTGAACACGTCTCCCGATCACACGGTTGATCATACTCTGGGTTCCACATGCATGTTTTAGCTGAAGGAAGAATCCCTTAAACCTGGAGAGTTGAGACCCGTGGAATGGGTACCATGCAATATGACTTCAAAGGGTCTTCATTTGCTCACCGAACCTCTCCAATCTTATCACTGCTGTGTTTATGCCCCTGTACACACGCTTGATTCTCTTTCGGAGACATAGCAATCCATAGGTTTTAAGATACTTACTAGTCAGGTACATTCTTAGGCGTTTAATATGGGGTGTTGAGTCCATTTCGTTGAGCAAGGAGTAGCTCTTGTCTATTCCATATTTGGCTTAAGGAACTTTATCTGTGTTCATTACAATCTCTGGTTTTAGGCAGCACCCCAACTCACCTTTCCCCTTAGCAAGCATAAGTTGGTTTTCTAAATTTGAGACCCTGTTCTGTTTTGTCATTCATTTCCTGTGTAGCCAAGTTTACATTCCGTGTATTAGTGATATCTTATGATGTTTCTTTTTCTGTGTGACTTATTTCAGTTAGAATCATCATACCTGAGTCCACTCATTATGCTGCTACGGGCCTGATGACATAGATTTCATTGCTGAGTGATATTACATTGTATGTAAGTACCACAACTTGTTTATCCATTACTCACTTTCTGTGATATTGAGCTTGTACCGTAAATGAGGTTCTTGTAAACAGAGCCGTCCCAAACTTTGGGGTGGCTGTGTCTTTTTGATTTTAATTTCCCTAAGCTATAGGACCATAAGTGGAAGTGCCCTAGGCTCTGTTGCTTTGTTTTTTAGATGTTTCAGGAAACACCATACACTTCTCCCGAGTGACTGTTGGCAATTTACATCCCGCCCATCAGCATAACAAGGCTCCCAGTTCTCCATGGCCTGTCCTGCCTTCTGGATTTTACACTTTTTTCTGATGGCCCTTCTTACCGGGGGGAAGTGAGACTTCATTGTAGTGCAGATTTCCTTTGCAAGCTTGCTTGGTTGGCCAAAAAGGGCGTATGCGTATTTTCCTGAATATATTCAGGAAAAAACGCATACGCCCTTTTTGGCCAAGTGCATCATTGTGGACGTTCTGCCTCTTTTCCTATGCTTTAACTGCAATTCCAGTCTACCTCCTGAAATCGGTTTCCTGCAATTCTGCCCCGCTTTCAAGTCCTCTTGGCAGCCTTACTTCAGTATATTTTTGGACGATAGCTGTCATTTGTAACTCTGCAGGTTTTTGAATTACAGTGCCCCTGAGCTCCTTTCTTCAACTCGCTTTCTTGTGAGCTGGTCGCAACACCGCAGGATTGCTTCAGGCCCTAATCTGGTTCCGGCACGGCACGCTGAGCCTTTGGTTAATTCCTCTTCCTGGTGGGAAATGAGAGTTAAATTTGCCCGTCCAGACACCTCCAGCTAGTCTCTCATTGGTTCTCCCTATTCCTGTTCATCTTCCGCAGAAACTGCAAACTGGGCCAAACAGGAGGTTAAAGGCACTGACTCTCCAAGTTGGGAGAGTGTTAGTAAAGCGTCTGGAATGTTGCACCCGAGTACCAGGGGACGAGAACTGAGACATATTTGAACACGTCTCCCGATCACACGGTGGATCATACTCTGGGTTCCACATGCATGGTTTAGCTGAAGGAAGAATCCCTTAACCCTGGAGAGTTGAGAACCGTGGAATGGGTACTATGCAATATGACTTCAAAGGGTCTTCATTTGCTCACCGAACCTCTCCAGTCCTATCACTGCTGTGTTTATGCCCCTGTACACACGCTTGATTCTCTTTCGGAGACATAGCAATCCATAGGTTTTAAGATACTTACTAGTCAGGTACATTCTTAGGCGTTTAATATGGGGTGTTGAGTCCATTTCGTTGAGCAAGGAGTAGCTCTTGTCTATTCCATATTTGGCTTAAGGAACTTTATCTGTGTTCATTTCAATCTCTGGTTTTAGGCAACACGCCAACTCCCCTTTACCCTTAGCAAGCATAAGTTGGTTTTCTAAATTTGAGACCCTGTTCTGTTTTGTTATTCAGTTCCTGTGTAGCCAAGTTTACATTCCGTGTATTAGTGATATCTTATGATGTTTCTTTTTCTCTGTGACTTATTTCAGTTAGAATCATCATACCTGAATCCACTCATTATGCTGCTACGGGCCTGATGACATAGATTTCATTGCTGAGTGATATTGCATTGTACGTAAGTACCACAACTTCTTTATCCATTACTCACTTTCTGCGATATTGAACTTGTACCGTAAACGAGGTTCTTGTAAACAGAGCCGTCCCAAATTTTGGGGTGGCTGTGTCTTTTTGATTTTAATTTCCCTAAGCTATAGGACCATAAGTGGAAGTGCCCTAGGCTCTGTTGCTTTGTTTTTTAGATGTTTCAGGAAACACCATACACTTCTCCCGAGTGGCTCTTGGCAATTTACATCCCGCTCATCAGCATAACAAGGCTCCCAGTTCTCCATGGCCTGTCCTGCCTTCTGGATTTTACACTTTTTTCAGATGGCCCTTTTGACCGGGGGGAAGTGAGACTTCATTGTAGTGCAGATTTCCTTTGCAAGCTTGCTTGGTTGGCCAAAAAGGGCGTATGCGTTTTTTCCTGAATATATTCAGGAAAAAACGCATACGCCCTTTTTGGCCAAGTGCATCATTGTGGACGTTCTGCCTCTTTTCCTATGCTTTAACTGCAATTCCAGTCTACCTCCTGAAATCTGTTTCTTGCAATTCTGCCCCGCTTTCAAGTCCTCTTGGCAGCCTTACTTCAGTATATTTTTGCACGATAGCTGTCATTTATAACTCTGCAGGTTTGTGAATTACAGTGCCCCTGAGCTCCTTTCTTCAACTCGCTTTCTTGTGAGCTGGCCGCAACACCGCAGGATTGCTTCAGGCCCTAATCTGGTTCCAGCACGGCACGCTGAGCCTTTGGTTAATTCCTCTTCCTGGTGGGAAATGAGAGTTAAATTTGCCCGTTCAGACACCTCCAGCTAGTCTCTCATTGGTTCTCCCTATTCCTGTTCATCTTCCGCAGAAATTGCAAACTGGGCCAAACAGGAGGTTAAAGGCACTGACTCTCCAAGTCGGGAGAGTGTTAGTAAAGCGTCTGGAATGTTGCACCCGAGTACCAGGGGACGAGAACTGAGACATATTTGAACACGTCTCCCGATCACACGGTTGATCATACTCTGGGTTCCACATGCATGTTTTAGCTGAAGGAAGAATCCCTTAAACCTGGAGAGTTGAGACCCGTGGAATGGGTACCATGCAATATGACTTCAAAGGGTCTTCATTTGCTCACTGAACCTCTCCAATCCTATCACTGCTGCGTTTATGCCCCAGTACACACGCTTGATTCTCTTTCGGAGACATAGCAATCCATAGGTTTTAAGATACTCACTAGTCAGGTACAATCTTAGGCATTTAATATGAGGTGTTGAGTCCATTTCGTTGAGCACGGTGTAGCTCTTGTCTATTACATATTTGGCTTAAGGAACTTTATCTGTGCTCATTTCAATCTCTGGTTTTAGGCAGCACCCCAACTCACCTTTCCCCTTAGCAAGCATATGTTGGTTTTCTAAATTTGAGACCCTGTTCTGTTTTGTAATTCAGTTCCTGTGTAGCCAAGTTTACATTCCGTGTATTAGTGATATCTTATGATGTTTCTTTTTCTGTGTGACTTATTTCAGTTAGAATCATCATACCTGAATCCACTCATTATGCTGCTACTGGCCTGATGACATAGATTTCATTGCTGAGTGATATTGCATTGTACGTAAGTACCACAACTTCTTTATCCATTACTCACTTTCTGCGATATTGAACTTGTACCGTAAACGAGGTTCTTGTAAACAGAGCCGTCCCAAAGTTTGGGGTGGCTGTGTCTTTTTGATTTTAATTTCTCTAAGCTATAGGACCATAAGTGGAAGTGCCCTAGGCTCTGTTGCTTTGTTTTTTAGATGTTTCAGGAAACACCATACACTTCTCCCGAGTGGCTGTTGGCAATTTACATCCTGCCCATCAGCATAACAAGGCTCCCAGTTCTCCATGGCCTGTCCTGCCTTCTGGATTTTACACTTTTTTCAGATGGCCCTTTTGACCGG
The DNA here is from genome assembly GCF_964374135.1 of Grampus griseus. Lineage (NCBI taxonomy): Eukaryota > Metazoa > Chordata > Mammalia > Artiodactyla > Delphinidae > Grampus > Grampus griseus. The sequence continues at coordinate 679,001 of NW_028133320.1, forward strand.
GGGGAAGTGAGACTTCATTGTAGTGCAGATTTCCTTTGCAAGCTTGCTTGGTTGGCCAAAAAGGGCGTATGCGTTTTTTCCTGAATATATTCAGGAAAAAACGCATACGCCCTTTTTGGCCAAGTGCATCATTGTGGACGTTCTGCCCCTTTTCCTATGCTTTAACTGCAATTCCAGTCTACCTCCTGAAATCGGTTTCCTGCAATTCTGCCCCGCTTTCAAGTCCTCTTGGCAGCCTTACTTCAGTATATTTTTGGACGATAGCTGTCATTTATAACTCTGCATGTTTGTGAATTACAGTGCCCCTGAGCTCCTTTCTTCAACTCGCTTTCTTGTGAGCTGGCCGCAACACCGCAGGATTGCTTCAGGCCCTAATCTGGTTCCGGCACGGCACGCTGAGCCTTTGGTTAATTCCTCTTCCTGGTGGGAAATGAGAGTTAAATTTGCCCGTCCAGACACCTCCTGCTAGTCTCTCATTGGTTCTCCCTATTCCTGTTCATCTTCCACAGAAATTGCAAACTGGGCCAAACAGGAGGTTAAAGGCACTGACTCTCCAAGTCGGGAGAGTGTTAGTAAAGCATCTGGAATGTTGCACCCGAGTACCAGGGGACGAGAATTGGGACATATTTGAACTCGTCTCCCGATCACACGGTTGATCATACTCTGGGTTCCACATGCATGTTTTAGCTGAAGGAAGAATCCCTTAAACCTGGAGAGTTGAGACCCGTGGAATGGTTACCATGCAATATGACTTCAAAGGGTCTTCATTTGCTCACCGAACCTCTCCAATCCTATCACTGCTGCGTTTATGCCCCTGTACACATGCTTGATTCTCTTTCGGAGACATAGCAATCCATAGGTTTTAAGATACTTACTAGTCAGGTACATTCTTAGGTGTTTAATATGGGGCGTTGAGTCCATTTCGTTGAGCAAGGAGTAGCTCTTGTCTATTCCATATTTGGCTTAAGGAACTTTATCTGTGTTCATTTCAATCTCTGGTTTTAGGCAGCACCCCAACTCCCCTTTACCCTTAGCAAGCATAAGTTGGTTTTCTAAATTTGAGACCCTGTTCTGTTTTGTTATTCAGTTCCTGTGTAGCCAAGTTTACATTCCGTGTATTAGTGATATCTTATGATGTTTCTTTTTCTCTGTGACTTATTTCAGTTAGAATCATCATACCTGAATCCACTCATTATGCTGCTACGGGCCTGATGACATAGATTTCATTGCTGAGTGATATTGCATTGTACGTAAGTACCACAACTTCTTTATCCATTACTCACTTTCTGCGATATTGAACTTGTACCGTAAACGAGGTTCTTGTAAACAGAGCCGTCCCAAACTTTGGGGTGGCTGTGTCTTTTTGATTTTAATTTCCCTAAGCTATAGGACCATAAGTGGAAGTGCCCTACGCTCTGTTGCTTTGGTTTTTAGATGTTTCAGGAAACACCATACACTTCTCCTGAGTGGCTGTTGGCAATTTACATCCCGCCCATCAGCATAACAAGGCTCCCAGTTCTCCATGGCCTGTCCTTCCTTCTGGATTTTACACTTTTTTCAGATGGCCCTTTTGACCGGGGGGAAGTGAGACTTCATTGTAGTTCAGATTTCTTTGCAAGCTTGCTTGGTTGGCCAAAAAGGGCGTATGCGTTTTTTCCTGAATATATTCAGGAAAAAACGCATACGCCCTTTTTGGCCAAGTGCATCATTGTGGACGTTCTGCCTCTTTTCCTATGCTTTAACTGCAATTCCAGTCTACCTCCTGAAATCGGTTTCCTGCAATTCTGCCCCGCTTTCAAGTCCTCTTGGCAGCCTTACTTCAGTATATTTTTGGACGATAGCTGTCATTTATAACTCTGCAGGTTTGTGAATTACAGTGCCCCTGAGCTCCTTTCTTCAACTCGCTTTCTTGTGAGCTGGCCGCAACAGCGCAGTATTGCTTCAGGCCCTAATCTGGTTCCGGCACGGCACGCTGAGCCTTTGGTTAATTCCTCTTCCTGGTGGGAAATGTGAGTTAAATTTGCCCGACCAGACACCTCCAGCTAGTCTCTCATTGGTTCTCCCTATTCCTGTTCATCTTCCGCAGAAATTGCAAACTGGGCCAAACAGGAGTTTAAAGGCACTGACTCACCAAGTCGGGAGAGTGTTAGTAAAGCTTCTGGAATGTTGCACCCGAGTACCAGGGGACGAGAACTGAGACATATTTGAACACGTCTCCCGATCACACGGTTGATCATACTCTGGGTTCCACATGCATGTTTTAGCTGAAGGAAGAATCCCTTAAACCTGGAGAGTTGAGACCCGTGGAATGAGTACCATGCAATATGACTTCAAAGGGTCTTCATTTGCTCACCGAACCTCTCCAATCCTAACACTGCTGCGTTTATGCCCCTGTACACACATTTGATTCTCTTTCGGAGACATAGCAATCCATAGGTTTTAAGATACTTACTAGTCAGGTACATTCTTAGGCGTTTAATATGGGGTGTTGAGTCGATTTCGTTGAGCAAGGAGTAGCTCTTGTCTATTCCATATTTGGATTAAGGAACTTTATCTGTGCTCATTTCAATCTCTGGTTTTAGGCAGCACCCCAACTCACCTTTCTTCTTAAGCAAGCATAAGTTGGTTTTCTAAATTTGAGACCCTGTTCTGTTTTGTAATTCAGTTCCTGTGTAGCCAAGTTTACATTCCGTGTATTAGTGATATCTTATGATGTTTCTTTTTCTGTGTGACTTATTTCAGTTAGAATCATCATACCTGAATCCACTCATTATGCTGCTATGGGCCTGATGACATAGATTTCATTGCTGAGTGATATTGCATTGTACGTAAGTACCACAACTTCTTTATCCATTATTCACTTTCTGCGATATTGAACTTGTACCGTAAACGAGGTTCTTGTAAACAGAGCCGTCCCAAACTTTGGGGTGGCTGTGTCTTTTTGATTTTAATTTCCCTAAGCTATAGGACCATAAGTGGAAGTGCCCTAGGCTCTGTTGCTTTGTTTTTTAGATGTTTCAGGAAACACCATACAATTCTCTGGAGTGTCTGTTGGCAATTTACATCCCGCCCATCAGCATAACAAGGCTCCCAGTTCTCCATGGCCTGTCCTGCCTTCTGTATTTTACACTTTTTTCATATGGCCCTTTTGACCGGGGGGATGTGAGACTTCATTGTAGTGCAGATTTCCTTTGCAAGCTTGCTTGGTTGGCCAAAAAGGGCGTATGCGTTTTTTCCTGAATATATTCAGGAAAAAACGCATACGCCCTTTTTGGCTAAGTGCATCATTGTGGACGTTCTGCCTCTTTTCCTATGCTTTAACTGCAATTCCAGTCTACCTCCTGAAATCGGTTTCCTGCATTTCTACCCCGCTTTCAAGTCCTCTTGGCAGCCTTACTTCAGTATATTTTTGGACGATAGCTGTCATTTATAACTCTGCAGGTTTGTGAATTACAGTGCCCCTGAGCTCCTTTCTTCAACTCGCTTTCTTGTGAGCTGGCCGCAACACCACAGGATTGCTTCAGGCCATAATCTGGTTCCGGCACGGCACGCTGAGCCTTTGGTTAATTCCTCTTCCTGGTGGGAAATGAGAGTTAAATTTGCCCGTCCAGACACCTCCAGCTAGTCTCTCATTGGTTCTCCCTATTCCTGTTCATCTTCCGCAGAAATTGCAAACTGGGACAAACAGGAGGTTAAAGGCACTGGAATGTTGCACCCGAGTACCAGGGGACGAGAACTGAGACATATTTGAACACGTCTCCCGATCACACGGTGGATCATACTCTGGGTTCCACATGCATGTTTTAGCTGAAGGAAGAATCCCTTAAACCTGGAGAGTTGAGACCCGTGGAATGGGTACCATGCAATATGACTTCAAAGGGTCTTCATTTGCTCACCGAACCTCTCCAATCCTATCACTGCTGCGTTTATGCCCCTGTACACACGTTTGATTCTCTTTCGGAGACATAGCAATCCATAGGTTTTAAGATACTTACTAGTCAGGTACATTCTTAGGCGTTTAATATGGGGTGTTGAATTGATCTCGTTGAGCAAGGAGTAGCTCTTGTCTATTCCATATTTGGCTTAAGGAACTTTATCTGTGCTCATTTCAATCTCTGGTTTTAGGCAGCACCCCAACTCACCTTTCCCCTTAAGCAAGCATAAGTTGGTTTTCTCAATTTGAGACCCTGTTCTGTTTTGTAATTCAGTTCCTGTGTAGCCAAGTTTACATTCCGTGTATTAGTGATATCTTATGACGTTTCTTTTTCTGTGTGACTTATTTCAGTTAGAATCATCATACCTGAATCCACTCATTATGCTGCTACGGGCCTGATGACATAGATTTCATTGCTGAGTGATATTGCATTGTACGTAAGTACCACAACTTCTTTATCCATTACTCACTTTCTGCGATATTGAACTTGTACCGTAAACGAGGTTCTTGTAAACAGAGCCGTCCCAAACTTTGGGGTGGCTGTGTCTTTTTGATTTTAATTTCCCTAAGCTATAGGACCATAAGTGGAAGTGCCCTAGGCTCTGTTGCTTTGTTTTTTAGATGTTTCAGGAAACACCATACACTTCTCCCAAGTGGCTGTTGGCAAATTACATCCCACCCATCAGCATAACAAGGCTCCCAGTTCTCCATGGCCTGTCCTGCCTTTCTGGATTTTACACTTTTTTCAGAAGGCCCTTTTGACCAGGGGGAAGTGAGACTTCATTGTAGTGCAGATTTCCTTTGCAAGCTTGCTTGGTTGGCCAAAAAGGGCGTATGCGTTTTTTCCTGAATATATTCAGGAAAAAACGCATACGCCCTTTTTGGCCAAGTGCATCATTGTGGACGTTCTGCCTCTTTTCCTATGCTTTAAATGCAATTCCAGTCTACCTCCTGAAATCGGTTTCCTGCAATTCTGCCCCGCTTTCAAGTCCTCTTGGCAGCCTTACTTCAGTATATTTTTGGACGATTGCTGTCATTTCTAACTCTGCAGGTTTGTGAATTACAGTGCCCCTGAGCTCCTTTCTTCAACTCGCTTTCTTGTGAGCTGGCCGCAACACCGCAGGATTGCTTCAGGCCCTAATATGGTTCCGGCAAGGCACGCTGAGCCTTTGGTTAATTCCTCTTCCTGGTGGGAAATGAGAGTTAAATTTACCCGTCCAGACACTTCCAGCTAGTCTCTCATTGGTTCTCCCTATTCCTGTTCATCTTCCACAGAAATTGCAAACTGGGCCAAACAGGAGGTTAAAGGCACTGACTCTCCAAGTCGGGAGAGTGTTAGTAAAGCGTCTGGAATATTGCACCCGAGTACCAGGGGTCGAAAACTGAGACATATTTGAACACGTCTCCCGATCACACGGTTGATCATACTCTGGGTTCCACATGCATGTTTTAGCTGAAGGAAGAATCCCTTAAACCTGGAGACTTGAGACCCGTGGAATGGGTACCATGCAATATGACTTCAAAGCGTCTTCATTTGCTCACTGAACCTCTCCAATCCTATCACTGCTGCGTTTATGCCCCTGTACACATGCTTGATTCTCTTTCGGAGACATAGCAATCCATAGGTTTTAAGATACTTACTAGTCAGGTACATTCTTAGGCATTTAATATGAGGTGTTGAGTCCATTTCGTTGAGCAAGGTGTAGCTCTTGTCTATTACATATTTGGCTTAAGGAACTTTATCTGTGCTCATTTCAATCTCTGGTTTTAGGCAGCACCCCAACTCACCTTTCCCCTTAGCAAGCATAAGTTGGTTTTCTAAATTTGAGACCCTGTTCTGTTTTGTAATTCAGTTCCTGTGTAGCCAAGTTTACATTCCGTGTATTAGTGATATCTTATGATGTTTCTTTTTGTGTGTGACTTATTTCAGTTAGAATCATCATACCAGAATCCACTCATTATGCTGCTACGGGCCTGATGACATAGATTTCTTTGCTGAGTGATATTGCATTGTACGTAAGTACCACAACTTCTTTATCCATTACTCACTTTCTGCGATATTGAACTTGTACCGCAAACGAGGTTCTTGTAAACAGAGCCGTTCTAAACTTTGGGGTGGCTGTGTCTTTTTGATTTTAATTTCTCTAAGCTATAGGACCATAAGTGGAAGTGCCCTAGGCTCTGTTGCTTTGTTTTTTTGATGTTTCAGGAAACACCATACACTTCTCCCGAGTGGCTGTTGGCAATTTATATCCCGCCCATCAGCATAACAAGGCTCCCAGTTCTCCATGGCCTGTCCTGCCTTCTGTATTTTACACTTTTTTCATATGGCCCTTTTGACCGGGGGTAAGTGAGACTTCATTGTAGTGCAGATTTCCTTTGCAAGCTTGCTTGGTTGGCCAAAAAGGGCGTATGCGTTTTTTCCTGAATATATTCAGGAAAAAACGCATACGCCCTTTTTGGCCAAGTGCATCATTGTGGACGTTCTGCCTCTTTTCCTATGCTTTAACTGCAATTCCAGTCTACCTCCTGAAATCGGTTTCCTGCATTTCTACCCCGCTTTCAAGTCCTCTTGGCAGCCTTACTTCAGTATATTTTTGGACGATAGCTGTCATTTATAACTCTGCAGGTTTGTGAATTACAGTGCCCCTGAGCTCCTTTCTTCAACTCGCTTTCTTGTGAGCTGGCCGCAACACCACAGGATTGCTTCAGGCCCTAATCTGGTTCCGGCACGGCACGCTGAGCCTTTGGTTAATTCCTCTTCCTGGTGGGAAATGAGAGTTAAATTTGCCCGTCCAGACACCTCCAGCTAGTCTCTCATTGGTTCTCCCTATTCCTGTTCATCTTCCGCAGAAATTGCAAACTGGGACAAACAGGAGGTTAAAGGCACTGGAATGTTGCACCCGAGTACCAGGGGACGAGAACTGAGACATATTTGAACACGTCTCCTGATCACACGGTGGATCATACTCTGGGTTCCACATGCATGTTTTAGCTGAAGGAAGAATCCCTTAAACCTGGAGAGTTGAGACCCGTGGAATGGGTACCATGCAATATGACTTCAAAGGGTCTTCATTTGCTCACCGAACCTCTCCAATCCTATCACTGCTGCGTTTATGCCCCTGTACACATGCTTGATTCTCTTTCGGAGACATAGCAATCCATAGGTTTTAAGATACTTACTAGTCAGGTACATTCTTAGGCATTTAATATGAGGTGTTGAGTCCATTTCGTTGAGCAAGGTGTAGCTCTTGTCTATTACATATTTGGCTTAAGGAACTTTATCTGTGCTCATTTCAATCTCTGGTTTTAGGCAGCACCCCAACTCACCTTTCCCCTTAGCAAGCATAAGTTGGTTTTCTAAATTTGAGACCCTGTTCTGTTTTGTAATTCAGTTCCTGTGTAGCCAAGTTTACATTCCGTGTATTAGTGATATCTTATGATGTTTCTTTTTCTGTGTGACTTATTTCAGTTAGAATCATCATACCAGAATCCACTCATTATGCTGCTACGGGCCTGATGACATAGATTTCTTTGCTGAGTGATATTGCATTGTACGTAAGTACCACAACTTCTTTATCCATTACTCACTTTCTGCGATATTGAACTTGTACCGCAAACGAGGTTCTTGTAAACAGAGCCGTTCCAAACTTTGGGGTGGCTGTGTCTTTTTGATTTTAATTTCTCTAAGCTATAGGACCATAAGTGGAAGTGCCCTAGGCTCTGTTGCTTTGTTTTTTTGATGTTTCAGGAAACACCATACACTTCTCCCGAGTGGCTGTTGGCAATTTATATCCCGCCCATCAGCATAACAAGGCTCCCAGTTCTCCATGGCCTGTCCTGCCTTCTGGATTTTACACTTTTTTCAGATGGCCCTTTTGACCGGGGGGAAGTGAGACTTCATTGTAGTGCAGATTTCCTTTGCAAGCTTGCTTGGTTGGCCAAAAAGGGCGTATGCGTTTTTTCCTGAATATATTCAGGAAAAAACGCATACGCCCTTTTTAGCCAAGTGCATCATTGTGGACGTTCTGCCTCTTTTCCTATGCTTTAAATGCAATTCCAGTCTACCTCCTGAAATCGGTTTCCTGCAATTCTGCCCCGCTTTCAAGTCCTCTTGGCAGCCTTACTTCAGTATATTTTTGGACGATTGCTGTCATTTATAACTCTGCAGGTTTGTGAATTACAGTGCCCCTGAGCTCCTTTCTTCAACTCGCTTTCTTGTGAGCTGGCCGCAACACCGCAGGATTGCTTCAGGCCCTAATCTGGTTCCGGCAAGGCACGCTGAGCCTTTGGTTAATTCCTCTTCCTGGTGGGAAATGAGAGTTAAATTTACCCGTCCAGACACTTCCAGCTAGTCTCTCATTGGTTCTCCCTATTCCTGTTCATCTTCCACAGAAATTGCAAACTGGGCCAAACAGGAGGTTAAAGGCACTGACTCTGCAAGTCGGGAGAGTGTTAGTAAAGCGTCTGGAATATTGCACCCGAGTACCAGGGGTCGAAAACTGAGACATATTTGAACACGTCTCCCGATCACACGGTTGATCATACTCTGGGTTCCACATGCATGTTTTAGCTGAAGGAAGAATCCCTTAAACCTGGAGAGTTGAGACCCATGGAATGGGTACCATGCAATATGACTTCAAAGGGTCTTCATTTGCTCACTGAACCTCTCCAATCCTATCACTGCTGCGTTTATGCCCCTGTACACATGCTTGATTCTCTTTCGGAGACATAGCAATCCATAGGTTTTAAGATACTTACTAGTCAGCTACATTCTTAGGCATTTAATATGAGGTGTTGAGTCCATTTCGTTGAGCAAGGAGTAGCTCTTGTCTATTCCATATTTGGCTTAAGGAACTTTATCTGTGTTCATTTCAATCTCTGGTTTTAGGCAGCACCCCAACTCACCTTTCCCCTTAGCAAGCATAAGTTGGTTTTCTAAATTTGAGACCCTGTTCTGTTTTGTAATTCAGTTCCTGTGTAGCCAAGTTTACATTCCGTGTATTAGTGATATCTTATGATGTTTCTTTTTCTGTGTGACTTATTTCAGTTAGAATCATCATACCTGAATCCCCTCATTATGCTGCTACGGGCCTGATGACATAGATTTCATTGCTGAGTGATATTGCATTGTACGTAAGTACCACAACTTCTTTATCCATTACTCACTTTCTGCGATATTGAACTTGCACCGTAAACGAGGTTCTTGTAAACAGAGCCATTCCAAACTTTGGGGTGGCTGTGTATTTTTTATTTTAATTTCCCTAAGCTATAGGACCATAAGTGGAAGTGCCCTAGGCTCTGTTGCTTTGTTTTTTTGATGTTTCAGGAAACACCATACACTTCTCCCGAGTGGCTGTTGGCAATTTACATCCCACCCATCAGCATAACAAGGCTCCCAGTTCTCCATGGCCTGTCCTGCCTTCTGGATTTTACACTTTTTTCAGATGGCCCTTTTGACCGGGGGGAAGTGAGACTTCATTGTAGTGCAGATTTCCTTTGCAAGCTTGCTTGGTTGGCCAAAAAGGGCGTATGCGTTTTTTCCTGAATATATTCAGGAAAAAACGCATACGCCCTTTTTGGCCAAGTGCATCATTGTGGACGTTCTGCCTCTTTTCCTATGCTTTAACTGCAATTCCAGTCTACCTCCTGAAATCGGTTTCTTGCAATTCTGCCCCGCTTTCAAGTCCTCTTGGCAGCCTTACTTCAGTATATTTTTGGACGAGAGCTGTCATTTATAACTCTGCAGGTTTGTGAATTACAGTGCCCCTGAGCTTCTTTCTTCAACTCGCTTTCTTGTGAGCTGGCCGCAACACCGCAGGATTGCTTCAGGCCCTAATCTGGTTCCGGCACGGCACGCTGAGCCTTTGGTTAATTCCTCTTCCTGGTGGGAAATGAGAGTTAAATTTGCCCGTCCAGACACCTCCAGCTAGTCTCTCTTTGGTTCTCCCTATTCCTGTTCATCTTCCGCAGAAATTGCAAACTGGGCCAAACAGGAGGTTAAAGGCACTGACTCTCCAAGTCGGGAGAGTGTTAGTAAAGCGTCTGGAATGTTGCACCCGAGTACCAGGGGACGAGAACTGAGACATATTTGAACACGTCTCCCGATCACACGGTGGATCATACTCTGGGTTCCACATGCATGTTTTACCTGAAGGAAGAATCCCTTAAACCTGGAGAGTTGAGACCCGTGGAATGGGTACCATGCAATATGACTTCAAAGGGTCTTCATTTGCTCACTGAACCTCTCCAATCCTATCACTGCTGCGTTTATGCCCCTGTACACACGCTTGATTCTCTTTCGGAGACATAGCAATCCATAGGTTTTAAGATACTTTCTAGTCAGGTACATTCTTAGGCATTTAATATGAGGTGTTGAGTCCATTTCATTGAGCAAGGTGTAGCTCTTGTCTATTACATATTTGGCTTAAGGAACTTTATCTGTGCTCATTTCAATCTCTGGTTTTAGGCAGCACCCCAACTCACCTTTCCCCTTAGCAAGCATAAGTTGGTTTTCTAAATTTGAGACCCTGTTCTATTTTGTAATTCAGTTCCTGTGTAGCCAAGTTTACATTCCGTGTATTAGTGATATCTTATGATGTTTCTTTTTCTGTGTGACTTATTTCAGTTAGAATCATCATACCTGAATCCACTCATTATGCTGCTACGGGCCTGATGACATAGATTTCATTGCTGAGTGATATTGCATTGTACGTAAGTACCACAACTTCTTTATCCATTACTCACTTTCTGCGATATTGAACTTGTACCGTAAACGAGGTTCTTGTAAACAGAGCCGTCCCAAACTTTGGGGTGGCTGTGTCTTTTTGATTTTAATTTCCCTAAGCTATAGGACCATAAGTGGAAGTGCCCTACGCTCTGTTGCTTTGGTTTTTAGGTGTTTCAGGAAACACCATACACATCTCCCGAGTGGCTGTTGGCAATTTACATCCCGCCCATCAGCATAACAAGGCTCCCAGTTCTCCATGGCCTGTCCTGCCTTCTGGATTTTACACTTTTTTCAGATGGCCCTTTTGACCGGGGGGAAGTGAGACTTCATTGTAGTGCAGATTTCCTTTGCAAGCTTGCTTGGTTGGCCAAAAAGGGCGTATGCGTTTTTTCCTGAATATATTCAGGAAAAAACGCATACGCCCTTTTTGGCCAAGTGCATCATTGTGGACGTTCTGCCTCTTTTCCTATGCTTTAACTGCAATTCCAGTCTACCTCCTGAAATCGGTTTCTTGCAATTCTGCCCCGCTTTCAAGTCCTCTTGGCAGCCTTACTTCAGTATATTTTTGGACGATAGCTGTCATTTATAACTCTGCAGCTTTGTGAATTACAGTGCCCCTGAGCTCCTTTCTTCAACTCGCTTTCTTGTGAGCTGGCCGCAACACCGCAGGATTGCTTCAGGCCCTAATCTGGTTCCGGCACGGCACGCTGAGCCTTTGGTTAATTCCTCTTCCTGGTGGGAAATGAGAGTTAAATTTGCCCGTCCAGACACCTCCAGCTAGTCTCTCATTGGTTCTCCCTATTCCTGTTCATCTTCCACAGAAATTGCAAACTCGGCCAAACAGGAGGTTAAAGGCACTGACTCTCCAAGTCGGGAGAGTGTTATTAAAGCGTCTGGAATGTTGCACCCGAGTACCAGAGGTCGAAAACTGAGACATATTTGAACACGTCTCCCGATCACACGGTGGATCATATTCTGGGTTCCACATGCATGTTTTAGCTGAAGGAAGAATCCCTTAAACCTGGAGAGTTGAGACCCGTGGAATGGGTACCATGCAATATGACTTCAAAGGGTCTTCATTTGCTCACCGAACCTCACCAATCCTATGAGCCCCAAGTGTCCAGCCTTATGTGTCACCCAGCTCTGGGTTTAGATGCTGTAAATCCAGGTTGCATCACAAGCCTTGAATGAATTACTTAACTATTGCTCTCTATTTCACTGTCATTGTGTTTTGTTCCAGAAATTAATTTTTATTATGGTATTTAGCTGATTTTCACAGATACGTTAATGCCGCTGTACAGACGCTTGATTCTCTTATGGAGATATATAAATCCATAGGTTTTATGATTCTTACTAGTCAGGTATATTCCTAGGCATTGAATATGGGGTATTGAGTCCATTTCGTTGAGCAAGGACTAGCTCTTGTCTATTACATATTTGGCTTAAGGAACTTTATCTGTGCTCATTTCAATCTCTGGTTTTATGCAGCACCACAACTCACCTTTCCCCTTAAGCAAGCATACGTTGGTTTTCTAAATTTGAGACCCTGTTCTGTTTTGTAATCCAGTTCCTGTGTAGCCAAGATGACATTCCGTGTATTAGTGATATCTTATGATGTTTCTTTTTCTGTGTGACTTATTTCAGTTAGAATCATCATACCTGAAACCACTCATTATGCTGCTACGGGCCTGATGACATAGATGTCACTGCTGAGTGATACTGCATTGTACATAAATACCACAACTTCTTTATCCATTTTTCACTTTCTGCGATATTGAACTTGTCTCGTAAACGAGGTTCTTGTAAACAGAGTCATCCCAAACATTGGTGTGGCTGTGTCTTTTTGATTTTAATTTCCCTAAGCTATAGGACCATAAGTGGAAGTGCCCTAGGCTCTGTTGCTTTGTTTTTTAGATGTTTCAGGAAACACCATACACTTCTCCCGAGTGGCTGTTGGCAATTTACATCCCGCTCATCAGCATAACAAGGCTCCCAGTTCTCCATGGCCTGTCCTGCCTTCTGGATTTTACACTTTTTTCAGATGGCCCTTTTGACCGGGGGGAAGTGAGACTTCATTGTAGTGCAGATTTCCTTTGCAAGCTTGCTTGGTTGGCCAAAAAGGGCATATGCGTTTTTTCCTGAATATATTCAGGAAAAAACGCATATGCCCTTTTTGGCCAAGTGCATCATTGTGGACGTTCTGTCTCTTTTCCTATGCTTTAAATGCAATTCCAGTCTACCTCCTGAAATTGGTTTCCTGCAATTCTGCCCCGCTTTCAAGTCCTCTTGGCAGCCTTACTTCAGTATATTTTTGGACGATAGCTGTCATTTATAACTCTGCAGGTTTGTGAATTACAGTGCCCCTGAGCTCCTTTCTTCACCTCGCTTTCTTGTGAGCTGGCTGCAACACCGCAGGATTGCTTCAGGCCCTAATCTTGTTCCGGCACGGCACGCTGAGCCTTTGGTTAATTCCTCTTCCTGGTGGGAAATGAGAGTTAAATTTAGCCGTCCAGACACCTCCAGCTAGTCTCTCATTGGTTCTCCCTATTCCTGTTCATCTTCCGCAGAAATTGCAAACTGGGCCAAACAGGAGGTTAAAGGCACTGACTCTCCAAGTCGGGAGAGTGTTAGTAAAGCGTCTGGAATGTTGCACCCGAGTACCAGGGGACGAGAACTGAGACATATTGGAACACGTCTCCCGATCGCACGGTTTATCATACTCTGGGTTCCACATGCATGTTTTAGCTGAAGGAAGAATCCCTTTAACCTGGAGAGTTGAGACCCGTGGAATGGTTACCATGCAATATGACTTCAAAGGGTCTTCATTTGCTCACCGAACCTCTCCAATCCTATCACTGCTGCGTTTATGCCCCTGTACACACGCTTGATACTCTTTTGGAGACATAGCGATCCATATGTTTTAAGATACTTACTAGTCAGGTACGTTCTTAGGCGTTTAATATGGGGTGTTGAGTCCATTTCGTTGAGCAAGGAGTAGCTCTTGTCTATTACATATTTGGCTTAAGGAACTTTATCTGTGCTCATTTCAATCTCTGGTTTTATGCAGCACCACAACTCACCTTTCCCCTTAAGCAAGCATACGTTGGTTTTCTAAATTTGAGACCCTGTTCTGTTTTGTAATCCAGTTCCTGTGTAGCCAAGATGACATTCCGTGTATTAGTGATATCTTATGATGTTTCTTTTTCTGTGTGACTTATTTCAGGTAGAATCATCATACCTGAAACCACTCATTATGCTGCTACGGGCCTGATGACATAGATGTCACTGCTGAGTGATACTGCATTGTACATAAATACCACAACTTCTTTATCCATTTTTCACTTTCTGCGATATTGAACTTGTCTCGTAAACGAGGTTCTTGTAAACAGAGTCATCCCAAACATTGGTGTGGCTGTGTCTTTTTGATTTTAATTTCCCTAAGCTATAGGACCATAAGTGGAAGTGCCCTAGGCTCTGTTGCTTTGTTTTTTAGATGTTTCAGGAAACACCATACACTTCTCCCGAGTGGCTGTTGGCAATTTACATCCCGCCCATCAGCATAACAAGGCTCCCAGTTCTCCATGGCCTGTCCTGCCTTTCTGGATTTTACACTGTTTTCAGATGGCCCTTTTGACCGGGGGGAAGTGAGACTTCATTGTAGTGCAGATTTCCTTTGCAAGCTTGCTTGGTTGGCCAAAAAGGGCGTATGCGTTTTTTCCTGAATGAAAAAACGCATACGCCCTTTTTGGCCAAGTGCATCATTGTGGACGTTCTGCCTCTTTTCCTCTGCTTTAAATGCAATTCCAGTCTACCTCCTGAAATCGGTTTCCTGCAATTCTGCCCCGCTTTCAAGTCCTCTTGGCAGCCTTACTTCAGTATATTTTTGGACGAGAGCTGTCATTTATAACTCTGCAGGTTTGTGAATTACAGTGCCCCTGAGCTCCTTTCTTCAACTCGCTTTCTTGTGAGCTGGCCGCAACACCGCAGGATTGCTTCAGGCCCTAATCTGGTTCCGGCACGGCACGCTGAGCCTTTTGTTAATTCCTCTTCCTGGTGGGAAATGAGAGTTAAATTTGCCTGTGCAGACACCTCCAGCTAGTCTCTCATTAGTTCTCCCTATTCCTCTTCATCTTCCACAGAAATTGCAAACTGGGCCAAACAGGAGGTTAAAGGCACTGACTCTCCAAGTCGGGAGAGTGTTAGTAAAGCGTCTGGAATGTTGCACCCGAGTACCAGGGGACGAGAACTGAGACATATTGGAACACGTCTCCCGATCACACGGTTGATCATACTCTGGGTTCCACATGCATGTTTTAGCTGAAGGAAGAATCCCTTAAACCTGGAGAGTTGAGACCCGTGGAATGGGTACCATGCAATATGACTTCAAAGGGTCTTCATTTGCTCACCGAACCTCACCAATCCTATGAGCCCCAAGTGTCCAGCCTTATGTGTCACCCAGCTCTGGGTTTAGATGCTGTAAATCCAGGTTGCATCACAAGCCTTGAATGAATTACTTAACTATTGCTCTCTATTTCACTGTCATTGTGTTTTGTTCCAGAAATTAATTTTTATTATGGTATTTAGCTGATTTTCACAGATACGTTAATGCCGCTGTACAGACGCTTGATTCTCTTATGGAGATATATAAATCCATAGGTTTTATGATTCTTACTAGTCAGGTATATTCCTAGGCATTGAATATGGGGTATTGAGTCCATTTCGTTGAGCAAGGACTAGCTCTTGTCTATTACATATTTGGCTTAAGGAACTTTATCTGTGCTCATTTCAATCTCTGGTTTTATGCAGCACCACAACTCACCTTTCCCCTTAAGCAAGCATACGTTGGTTTTCTAAATTTGAGACCCTGTTCTGTTTTGTAATCCAGTTCCTGTGTAGCCAAGATGACATTCCGTGTATTAGTGATATCTTATGATGTTTCTTTTTCTGTGTGACTTATTTCAGTTAGAATCATCATACCTGAAACCACTCATTATGCTGCTACGGGCCTGATGACATAGATGTCACTGCTGAGTGATACTGCATTGTACATAAATACCACAACTTCTTTATCCATTTTTCACTTTCTGCGATATTGAACTTGTCTCGTAAACGAGGTTCTTGTAAACAGAGTCATCCCAAACATTGGTGTGGCTGTGTCTTTTTGATTTTAATTTCCCTAAGCTATAGGACCATAAGTGGAAGTGCCCTAGGCTCTGTTGCTTTGTTTTTTAGATGTTTCAGGAAACACCATACACTTCTCCCGAGTGGCTGTTGGCAATTTACATCCCGCTCATCAGCATAACAAGGCTCCCAGTTCTCCATGGCCTGTCCTGCCTTCTGGATTTTACACTTTTTTCAGATGGCCCTTTTGACCGGGGGGAAGTGAGACTTCATTGTAGTGCAGATTTCCTTTGCAAGCTTGCTTGGTTGGCCAAAAAGGGCATATGCGTTTTTTCCTGAATATATTCAGGAAAAAACGCATATGCCCTTTTTGGCCAAGTGCATCATTGTGGACGTTCTGTCTCTTTTCCTATGCTTTAAATGCAATTCCAGTCTACCTCCTGAAATCGGTTTCCTGCAATTCTGCCCCGCTTTCAAGTCCTCTTGGCAGCCTTACTTCAGTATATTTTTGGACGATAGCTGTCATTTATAACTCTGCAGGTTTGTGAATTACAGTGCCCCTGAGCTCCTTTCTTCACCTCGCTTTCTTGTGAGCTGGCTGCAACACCGCAGGATTGCTTCAGGCCCTAATCTTGTTCCGGCACGGCACGCTGAGCCTTTGGTTAATTCCTCTTCCTGGTGGGAAATGAGAGTTAAATTTAGCCGTCCAGACACCTCCAGCTAGTCTCTCATTGGTTCTCCCTATTCCTGTTCATCTTCCGCAGAAATTGCAAACTGGGCCAAACAGGAGGTTAAAGGCACTGACTCTCCAAGTCGGGAGAGTGTTAGTAAAGCGTCTGGAATGTTGCACCCGAGTACCAGGGGACGAGAACTGAGACATATTGGAACACGTCTCCCGATCGCACGGTTTATCATACTCTGGGTTCCACATGCATGTTTTAGCTGAAGGAAGAATCCCTTTAACCTGGAGAGTTGAGACCCGTGGAATGGTTACCATGCAATATGACTTCAAAGGGTCTTCATTTGCTCACCGAACCTCTCCAATCCTATCACTGCTGCGTTTATGTCCCTGTACACACGTTAAATTCTCTTTTGGAGACATAGCGATCCATATGTTTTAAGATACTTACTAGTCAGGTACGTTCTTAGGCGTTTAATATGGGGTGTTGAGTCCATTTCGTTGAGCAAGGAGTAGCTCTTGTCTATTACATATTTGGCTTAAGGAACTTTATCTGTGCTCATTTCAATCTCTGGTTTTATGCAGCACCACAACTCACCTTTCCCCTTAAGCAAGCATACGTTGGTTTTCTAAATTTGAGACCCTGTTCTGTTTTGTAATCCAGTTCCTCTGTAGCCAAGATGACATTCCGTGTATTAGTGATATCTTATGATGTTTCTTTTTCTGTGTGACTTATTTCAGTTAGAATCATCATACCTGAAACCACTCATTATGCTGCTACGGGCCTGATGACATAGATGTCACTGCTGAGTGATACTGCATTGTACATAAATACCACAACTTCTTTATCCATTTTTCACTTTCTGCGATATTGAACTTGTCTCGTAAACGAGGTTCTTGTAAACAGAGTCATCCCAAACATTGGTGTGGCTGTGTCTTTTTGATTTTAATTTCCCTAAGCTATAGGACCATAAGTGGAAGTGCCCTAGGCTCTGTTGCTTTGTTTTTTAGATGTTTCAGGAAACACCATACACTTCTCCCGAGTGGCTGTTGGCAATTTACATCCCGCCCATCAGCATAACAAGGCTCCCAGTTCTCCATGGCCTGTCCTGCCTTC
Source organism: Grampus griseus (assembly GCF_964374135.1). Taxonomy (NCBI): domain Eukaryota; kingdom Metazoa; phylum Chordata; class Mammalia; order Artiodactyla; family Delphinidae; genus Grampus; species Grampus griseus. Next base: position 696,582 of record NW_028133320.1, read on the forward strand.
TGGATTTTACACTTTTTTCAGATGGCCCTTTTGACCGGGGGGAAGTGAGACTTCATTGTAGTGCAGATTTCCTTTGCAAGCTTGCTTGGTTGGCCAAAAAGGGCATATGCGTTTTTTCCTGAATATATTCAGGAAAAAACGCATATGCCCTTTTTGGCCAAGTGCATCATTGTGGACGTTCTGTCTCTTTTCCTATGCTTTAAATGCAATTCCAGTCTACCTCCTGAAATCGGTTTCCTGCAATTCTGCCCCGCTTTCAAGTCCTCTTGGCAGCCTTACTTCAGTATATTTTTGGATGAGAGCTGTCATTTATAACTCTGCAGGTTTGTGAATTACAGTGCCCCTGAGCTCCTTTCTTCACCTCGCTTTCTTGTGAGCTGGCTGCAACACCGCAGGATTGCTTCAGGCCCTAATCTTGTTCCGGCACGGCACGCTGAGCCTTTGGTTAATTCCTCTTCCTGGTGGGAAATGAGAGTTAAATTTAGCCGTCCAGACACCTCCAGCTAGTCTCTCATTGGTTCTCCCTATTCCTGTTCATCTTCCGCAGAAATTGCAAACTGGGCCAAACAGGAGGTTAAAGGCACTGACTCTCCAAGTCGGGAGAGTGTTAGTAAAGCGTCTGGAATGTTGCACCCGAGTACCAGGGGACGAGAACTGAGACATATTGGAACACGTCTCCCGATCACACGGTTGATCATACTCTGGGTTCCACATGCATGTTTCAGCTGAAGGAAGAATCCCTTAAACCTGGAGAGTTGAGACCTGTGGAATGGGTACCATGCAATATGACTTCAAAGGGTCTTCATTTGCTCACCGAACCTCTCCAATCCTATCACTGCTGCGTTTATGTCCCTGTACACACGTTAAATTCTCTTTTGGAGACATAGCGATCCATATGTTTTAAGATACTTACTAGTCAGGTACGTTCTTAGGCGTTTAATATGGGGTGTTGAGTCCATTTCGTTGAGCAAGGAGTAGCTCTTGTCTATTACATATTTGGCTTAAGGAACTTTATCTGTGCTCATTTCAATCTCTGGTTTTATGCAGCACCACAACTCACCTTTCCCCTTAAGCAAGCATACGTTGGTTTTCTAAATTTGAGACCCTGTTCTGTTTTGTAATCCAGTTCCTGTGTAGCCAAGATGACATTCCGTGTATTAGTGATATCTTATGATGTTTCTTTTTCTGTGTGACTTATTTCAGGTAGAATCATCATACCTGAAACCACTCATTATGCTGCTACGGGCCTGATGACATAGATGTCACTGCTGAGTGATACTGCATTGTACATAAATACCACAACTTCTTTATCCATTTTTCACTTTCTGCGATATTGAACTTGTCTCGTAAACGAGGTTCTTGTAAACAGAGTCATCCCAAACATTGGTGTGGCTGTGTCTTTTTGATTTTAATTTCCCTAAGCTATAGGACCATAAGTGGAAGTGCCCTAGGCTCTGTTGCTTTGTTTTTTAGATGTTTCAGGAAACACCATACACTTCTCCCGAGTGGCTGTTGGCAATTTACATCCCGCCCATCAGCATAACAAGGCTCCCAGTTCTCCATGGCCTGTCCTGCCTTTCTGGATTTTACACTGTTTTCAGATGGCCCTTTTGACCGGGGGGAAGTGAGACTTCATTGTAGTGCAGATTTCCTTTGCAAGCTTGCTTGGTTGGCCAAAAAGGGCGTATGCGTTTTTTCCTGAATGAAAAAACGCATACGCCCTTTTTGGCCAAGTGCATCATTGTGGACGTTCTGCCTCTTTTCCTCTGCTTTAAATGCAATTCCAGTCTACCTCCTGAAATCGGTTTCCTGCAATTCTGCCCCGCTTTCAAGTCCTCTTGGCAGCCTTACTTCAGTATATTTTTGGACGAGAGCTGTCATTTATAACTCTGCAGGTTTGTGAATTACAGTGCCCCTGAGCTCCTTTCTTCAACTCGCTTTCTTGTGAGCTGGCCGCAACACCGCAGGATTGCTTCAGGCCCTAATCTGGTTCCGGCACGGCACGCTGAGCCTTTTGTTAATTCCTCTTCCTGGTGGGAAATGAGAGTTAAATTTGCCTGTGCAGACACCTCCAGCTAGTCTCTCATTGGTTCTCCCTATTCCTCTTCATCTTCCACAGAAATTGCAAACTGGGCCAAACAGGAGGTTAAAGGCACTGACTCTCCAAGTCGGGAGAGTGTTAGTAAAGCGTCTGGAATGTTGCACCCGAGTACCAGGGGACGAGAACTGAGACATATTGGAACACGTCTCCCGATCACACGGTTGATCATACTCTGGGTTCCACATGCATGTTTTAGCTGAAGGAAGAATCCCTTAAACCTGGAGAGTTGAGACCCGTGGAATGGGTACAATGCAATATGACTTCAAAGGGTCTTCATTTGCTCACCGAACCTCACCAATCCTATGAGCCCCAAGTGTCCAGCCTATGTGTCACCCAGCTCTGGGTTTAGATGCTGTAAATCCAGGTTGCATCACAAGCCTTGAATGAATTACTTAACTATTGCTCTCTATTTCACTGTCATTGTGTTTTGTTCCAGAAATTAATTTTTATTATGGTATTTAGCTGATTTTCACAGATACGTTAATGCCGCTGTACAGACGCTTGATTCTCTTATGGAGATATATAAATCCATAGGTTTTATGATTCTTACTAGTCAGGTATATTCCTAGGCATTGAATATGGGGTATTGAGTCCATTTCGTTGAGCAAGGACTAGCTATTGTCTATTACATATTTGGCTTAAGGAACTTTATCTGTGCTCATTTCAATCTCTGGTTTTATGCAGCACCACAACTCACCTTTCCCCTTAAGCAAGCATACGTTGGTTTTCTAAATTTGAGACCCTGTTCTGTTTTGTAATCCAGTTCCTGTGTAGCCAAGATGACATTCCGTGTATTAGTGATATCTTATGATGTTTCTTTTTCTGTGTGACTTATTTCAGTTAGAATCATCATACCTGAAACCACTCATTATGCTGCTACGGGCCTGATGACATAGATGTCACTGCTGAGTGATACTGCATTGTACATAAATACCACAACTTCTTTATCCATTTTTCACTTTCTGCGATATTGAACTTGTCTCGTAAACGAGGTTCTTGTAAACAGAGTCATCCCAAACATTGGTGTGGCTGTGTCTTTTTGATTTTAATTTCCCTAAGCTATAGGACCATAAGTGGAAGTGCCCTAGGCTCTGTTGCTTTGTTTTTTAGATGTTTCAGGAAACACCATACACTTCTCCCGAGTGGCTGTTGGCAATTTACATCCCGCTCATCAGCATAACAAGGCTCCCAGTTCTCCATGGCCTGTCCTGCCTTCTGGATTTTACACTTTTTTCAGATGGCCCTTTTGACCGGGGGGAAGTGAGACTTCATTGTAGTGCAGATTTCCTTTGCAAGCTTGCTTGGTTGGCCAAAAAGGGCATATGCGTTTTTTCCTGAATATATTCAGGAAAAAACGCATATGCCCTTTTTGGCCAAGTGCATCATTGTGGACGTTCTGTCTCTTTTCCTATGCTTTAAATGCAATTCCAGTCTACCTCCTGAAATCGGTTTCCTGCAATTCTGCCCCGCTTTCAAGTCCTCTTGGCAGCCTTACTTCAGTATATTTTTGGACGATAGCTGTCATTTATAACTCTGCAGGTTTGTGAATTACAGTGCCCCTGAGCTCCTTTCTTCACCTCGCTTTCTTGTGAGCTGGCTGCAACACCGCAGGATTGCTTCAGGCCCTAATCTTGTTCCGGCACGGCACGCTGAGCCTTTGGTTAATTCCTCTTCCTGGTGGGAAATGAGAGTTAAATTTAGCCGTCCAGACACCTCCAGCTAGTCTCTCATTGGTTCTCCCTATTCCTGTTCATCTTCCGCAGAAATTGCAAACTGGGCCAAACAGGAGGTTAAAGGCACTGACTCTCCAAGTCGAGAGAGTGTTAGTAAAGCGTCTGGAATGTTGCACCCGAGTACCAGGGGACGAGAACTGAGACATATTGGAACACGTCTCCCGATCACACGGTTGATCATACTCTGGGTTCCACATGCATGTTTCAGCTGAAGGAAGAATCCCTTAAACCTGGAGAGTTGAGACCTGTGGAATGGGTACCATGCAATATGACTTCAAAGGGTCTTCATTTGCTCACCGAACCTCTCCAATCCTATCACTGCTGCGTTTATGTCCCTGTACACACGTTAAATTCTCTTTTGGAGACATAGCGATCCATATGTTTTAAGATACTTACTAGTCAGGTACGTTCTTAGGCGTTTAATATGGGGTGTTGAGTCCATTTCGTTGAGCAAGGAGTAGCTCTTGTCTATTACATATTTGGCTTAAGGAACTTTATCTGTGCTCATTTCAATCTCTGGTTTTATGCAGCACCACAACTCACCTTTCCCCTTAAGCAAGCATACGTTGGTTTTCTAAATTTGAGACCCTGTTCTGTTTTGTAATCCAGTTCCTCTGTAGCCAAGATGACATTCCGTGTATTAGTGATATCTTATGATGTTTCTTTTTCTGTGTGACTTATTTCAGTTAGAATCATCATACCTGAAACCACTCATTATGCTGCTACGGGCCTGATGACATAGATGTCACTGCTGAGTGATACTGCATTGTACATAAATACCACAACTTCTTTATCCATTTTTCACTTTCTGCGATATTGAACTTGTCTCGTAAACGAGGTTCTTGTAAACAGAGTCATCCCAAACATTGGTGTGGCTGTGTCTTTTTGATTTTAATTTCCCTAAGCTATAGGACCATAAGTGGAAGTGCCCTAGGCTCTGTTGCTTTGTTTTTTAGATGTTTCAGGAAACACCATACACTTCTCCCGAGTGGCTGTTGGCAATTTACATCCCGCCCATCAGCATAACAAGGCTCCCAGTTCTCCATGGCCTGTCCTGCCTTCTGGATTTTACACTTTTTTCAGATGGCCCTTTTGACCGGGGGGAAGTGAGACTTCATTGTAGTGCAGATTTCCTTTGCAAGCTTGCTTGGTTGGCCAAAAAGGGCATATGCGTTTTTTCCTGAATATATTCAGGAAAAAACGCATATGCCCTTTTTGGCCAAGTGCATCATTGTGGACGTTCTGTCTCTTTTCCTATGCTTTAAATGCAATTCCAGTCTACCTCCTGAAATCGGTTTCCTGCAATTCTGCCCCGCTTTCAAGTCCTCTTGGCAGCCTTACTTCAGTATATTTTTGGACGAGAGCTGTCATTTATAACTCTGCAGGTTTGTGAATTACAGTGCCCCTGAGCTCCTTTCTTCACCTCGCTTTCTTGTGAGCTGGCTGCAACACCGCAGGATTGCTTCAGGCCCTAATCTTGTTCCGGCACGGCACGCTGAGCCTTTGGTTAATTCCTCTTCCTGGTGGGAAATGAGAGTTAAATTTAGCCGTCCAGACACCTCCAGCTAGTCTCTCATTGGTTCTCCCTATTCCTGTTCATCTTCCGCAGAAATTGCAAACTGGGCCAAACAGGAGGTTAAAGGCACTGACTCTCCAAGTCGGGAGAGTGTTAGTAAAGCGTCTGGAATGTTGCACCCGAGTACCAGGGGACGAGAACTGAGACATATTGGAACACGTCTCCCGATCACACGGTTGATCATACTCTGGGTTCCACATGCATGTTTTAGCTGAAGGAAGAATCCCTTAAATCTGGAGAGTTGAGACCCGTGGAATGGGTACAATGCAATATGACTTCAAAGGGTCTTCATTTGCTCACCGAACCTCACCAATCCTATGAGCCCCAAGTGTCCAGCCTATGTGTCACCCAGCTCTGGGTTTAGATGCTGTAAATCCAGGTTGCATCACAAGCCTTGAATGAATTACTTAACTATTGCTCTCTATTTCACTGTCATTGTGTTTTGTTCCAGAAATTAATTTTTATTATGGTATTTAGCTGATTTTCACAGATACGTTAATGCCGCTGTACAGACGCTTGATTCTCTTATGGAGATATATAAATCCATAGGTTTTATGATTCTTACTAGTCAGGTATATTCCTAGGCATTGAATATGGGGTATTGAGTCCATTTCGTTGAGCAAGGACTAGCTATTGTCTATTACATATTTGGCTTAAGGAACTTTATCTGTGCTCATTTCAATCTCTGGTTTTATGCAGCACCACAACTCACCTTTCCCCTTAAGCAAGCATACGTTGGTTTTCTAAATTTGAGACCCTGTTCTGTTTTGTAATCCAGTTCCTGTGTAGCCAAGATGACATTCCGTGTATTAGTGATATCTTATGATGTTTCTTTTTCTGTGTGACTTATTTCAGTTAGAATCATCATACCTGAAACCACTCATTATGCTGCTACGGGCCTGATGACATAGATGTCACTGCTGAGTGATACTGCATTGTACATAAATACCACAACTTCTTTATCCATTTTTCACTTTCTGCGATATTGAACTTGTCTCGTAAACGAGGTTCTTGTAAACAGAGTCATCCCAAACATTGGTGTGGCTGTGTCTTTTTGATTTTAATTTCCCTAAGCTATAGGACCATAAGTGGAAGTGCCCTAGGCTCTGTTGCTTTGTTTTTTAGATGTTTCAGGAAACACCATACACTTCTCCCGAGTGGCTGTTGGCAATTTACATCCCGCTCATCAGCATAACAAGGCTCCCAGTTCTCCATGGCCTGTCCTGCCTTCTGGATTTTACACTTTTTTCAGATGGCCCTTTTGACCGGGGGGAAGTGAGACTTCATTGTAGTGCAGATTTCCTTTGCAAGCTTGCTTGGTTGGCCAAAAAGGGCATATGCGTTTTTTCCTGAATATATTCAGGAAAAAACGCATATGCCCTTTTTGGCCAAGTGCATCATTGTGGACGTTCTGTCTCTTTTCCTATGCTTTAAATGCAATTCCAGTCTACCTCCTGAAATCGGTTTCCTGCAATTCTGCCCCGCTTTCAAGTCCTCTTGGCAGCCTTACTTCAGTATATTTTTGGACGATAGCTGTCATTTATAACTCTGCAGGTTTGTGAATTACAGTGCCCCTGAGCTCCTTTCTTCACCTCGTTTTCTTGTGAGCTGGCTGCAACACCGCAGGATTGCTTCAGGCCCTAATCTTGTTCCGGCACGGCACGCTGAGCCTTTGGTTAATTCCTCTTCCTGGTGGGAAATGAGAGTTAAATTTAGCCGTCCAGACACCTCCAGCTAGTCTCTCATTGGTTCTCCCTATTCCTGTTCATCTTCCGCAGAAATTGCAAACTGGGCCAAACAGGAGGTTAAAGGCACTGACTCTCCAAGTCGAGAGAGTGTTAGTAAAGCGTCTGGAATGTTGCACCCGAGTACCAGGGGACGAGAACTGAGACATATTGGAACACGTCTCCCGATCACACGGTTGATCATACTCTGGGTTCCACATGCATGTTTCAGCTGAAGGAAGAATCCCTTAAACCTGGAGAGTTGAGACCTGTGGAATGGGTACCATGCAATATGACTTCAAAGGGTCTTCATTTGCTCACCGAACCTCTCCAATCCTATCACTGCTGCGTTTATGTCCCTGTACACACGTTAAATTCTCTTTTGGAGACATAGCGATCCATATGTTTTAAGATACTTACTAGTCAGGTACGTTCTTAGGCGTTTAATATGGGGTGTTGAGTCCATTTCGTTGAGCAAGGAGTAGCTCTTGTCTATTACATATTTGGCTTAAGGAACTTTATCTGTGCTCATTTCAATCTCTGGTTTTATGCAGCACCACAACTCACCTTTCCCCTTAAGCAAGCATACGTTGGTTTTCTAAATTTGAGACCCTGTTCTGTTTTGTAATCCAGTTCCTCTGTAGCCAAGATGACATTCCGTGTATTAGTGATATCTTATGATGTTTCTTTTTCTGTGTGACTTATTTCAGGTAGAATCATCATACCTGAAACCACTCATTATGCTGCTACGGGCCTGATGACATAGATGTCACTGCTGAGTGATACTGCATTGTACATAAATACCACAACTTCTTTATCCATTTTTCACTTTCTGCGATATTGAACTTGTCTCGTAAACGAGGTTCTTGTAAACAGAGTCATCCCAAACATTGGTGTGGCTGTGTCTTTTTGATTTTAATTTCCCTAAGCTATAGGACCATAAGTGGAAGTGCCCTAGGCTCTGTTGCTTTGTTTTTTAGATGTTTCAGGAAACACCATACACTTCTCCCGAGTGGCTGTTGGCAATTTACATCCCGCCCATCAGCATAACAAGGCTCCCAGTTCTCCATGGCCTGTCCTGCCTTCTGGATTTTACACTTTTTTCAGATGGCCCTTTTGACCGGGGGGAAGTGAGACTTCATTGTAGTGCAGATTTCCTTTGCAAGCTTGCTTGGTTGGCCAAAAAGGGCATATGCGTTTTTTCCTGAATATATTCAGGAAAAAACGCATATGCCCTTTTTGGCCAAGTGCATCATTGTGGACGTTCTGTCTCTTTTCCTATGCTTTAAATGCAATTCCAGTCTACCTCCTGAAATCGGTTTCCTGCAATTCTGCCCCGCTTTCAAGTCCTCTTGGCAGCCTTACTTCAGTATATTTTTGGACGAGAGCTGTCATTTATAACTCTGCAGGTTTGTGAATTACAGTGCCCCTGAGCTCCTTTCTTCACCTCGCTTTCTTGTGAGCTGGCTGCAACACCGCAGGATTGCTTCAGGCCCTAATCTTGTTCCGGCACGGCACGCTGAGCCTTTGGTTAATTCCTCTTCCTGGTGGGAAATGAGAGTTAAATTTAGCCGTCCAGACACCTCCAGCTAGTCTCTCATTGGTTCTCCCTATTCCTGTTCATCTTCCGCAGAAATTGCAAACTGGGCCAAACAGGAGGTTAAAGGCACTGACTCTCCAAGTCGGGAGAGTGTTAGTAAAGCGTCTGGAATGTTGCACCCGAGTACCAGGGGACGAGAACTGAGACATATTGGAACACGTCTCCCGATCACACGGTTGATCATACTCTGGGTTCCACATGCATGTTTCAGCTGAAGGAAGAATCCCTTAAACCTGGAGAGTTGAGACCTGTGGAATGGGTACCATGCAATATGACTTCAAAGGGTCTTCATTTGCTCACCGAACCTCTCCAATCCTATCACTGCTGCGTTTATGTCCCTGTACACACGTTAAATTCTCTTTTGGAGACATAGCGATCCATATGTTTTAAGATACTTACTAGTCAGGTACGTTCTTAGGCGTTTAATATGGGGTGTTGAGTCCATTTCGTTGAGCAAGGAGTAGCTCTTGTCTATTACATATTTGGCTTAAGGAACTTTATCTGTGCTCATTTCAATCTCTGGTTTTATGCAGCACCACAACTCACCTTTCCCCTTAAGCAAGCATACGTTGGTTTTCTAAATTTGAGACCCTGTTCTGTTTTGTAATCCAGTTCCTGTGTAGCCAAGATGACATTCCGTGTATTAGTGATATCTTATGATGTTTCTTTTTCTGGGTGACTTATTTCAGGTAGAATCATCATACCTGAAACCACTCATTATGCTGCTACGGGCCTGATGACATAGATGTCACTGCTGAGTGATACTGCATTGTACATAAATACCACAACTTCTTTATCCATTTTTCACTTTCTGCGATATTGAACTTGTCTCGTAAACGAGGTTCTTGTAAACAGAGTCATCCCAAACATTGGTGTGGCTGTGTCTTTTTGATTTTAATTTCCCTAAGCTATAGGACCATAAGTGGAAGTGCCCTAGGCTCTGTTGCTTTGTTTTTTAGATGTTTCAGGAAACACCATACACTTCTCCCGAGTGGCTGTTGGCAATTTACATCCCGCCCATCAGCATAACAAGGCTCCCAGTTCTCCATGGCCTGTCCTGCCTTCTGGATTTTACACTTTTTTCAGATGGCCCTTTTGACCGGGGGGAAGTGAGACTTCATTGTAGTGCAGATTTCCTTTGCAAGCTTGCTTGGTTGGCCAAAAAGGGCATATGCGTTTTTTCCTGAATATATTCAGGAAAAAACGCATATGCCCTTTTTGGCCAAGTGCATCATTGTGGACGTTCTGTCTCTTTTCCTATGCTTTAAATGCAATTCCAGTCTACCTCCTGAAATCGGTTTCCTGCAATTCTGCCCCGCTTTCAAGTCCTCTTGGCAGCCTTACTTCAGTATATTTTTGGACGAGAGCTGTCATTTATAACTCTGCAGGTTTGTGAATTACAGTGCCCCTGAGCTCCTTTCTTCACCTCGCTTTCTTGTGAGCTGGCTGCAACACCGCAGGATTGCTTCAGGCCCTAATCTTGTTCCGGCACGGCACGCTGAGCCTTTGGTTAATTCCTCTTCCTGGTGGGAAATGAGAGTTAAATTTAGCCGTCCAGACACCTCCAGCTAGTCTCTCATTGGTTCTCCCTATTCCTGTTCATCTTCCGCAGAAATTGCAAACTGGGCCAAACAGGAGGTTAAAGGCACTGACTCTCCAAGTCGGGAGAGTGTTAGTAAAGCGTCTGGAATGTTGCACCCGAGTACCAGGGGACGAGAACTGAGACATATTGGAACACGTCTCCCGATCACACGGTTGATCATACTCTGGGTTCCACATGCATGTTTTAGCTGAAGGAAGAATCCCTTAAACCTGGAGAGTTGAGACCCGTGGAATGGGTACAATGCAATATGACTTCAAAGGGTCTTCATTTGCTCACCGAACCTCACCAATCCTATGAGCCCCAAGTGTCCAGCCTATGTGTCACCCAGCTCTGGGTTTAGATGCTGTAAATCCAGGTTGCATCACAAGCCTTGAATGAATTACTTAACTATTGCTCTCTATTTCACTGTCATTGTGTTTTGTTCCAGAAATTAATTTTTATTATGGTATTTAGCTGATTTTCACAGATACGTTAATGCCGCTGTACAGACGCTTGATTCTCTTATGGAGATATATAAATCCATAGGTTTTATGATTCTTACTAGTCAGGTATATTCCTAGGCATTGAATATGGGGTATTGAGTCCATTTCGTTGAGCAAGGACTAGCTATTGTCTATTACATATTTGGCTTAAGGAACTTTATCTGTGCTCATTTCAATCTCTGGTTTTATGCAGCACCACAACTCACCTTTCCCCTTAAGCAAGCATACGTTGGTTTTCTAAATTTGAGACCCTGTTCTGTTTTGTAATCCAGTTCCTGTGTAGCCAAGATGACATTCCGTGTATTAGTGATATCTTATGATGTTTCTTTTTCTGTGTGACTTATTTCAGTTAGAATCATCATACCTGAAACCACTCATTATGCTGCTACGGGCCTGATGACATAGATGTCACTGCTGAGTGATACTGCATTGTACATAAATACCACAACTTCTTTATCCATTTTTCACTTTCTGCGATATTGAACTTGTCTCGTAAACGAGGTTCTTGTAAACAGAGTCATCCCAAACATTGGTGTGGCTGTGTCTTTTTGATTTTAATTTCCCTAAGCTATAGGACCATAAGTGGAAGTGCCCTAGGCTCTGTTGCTTTGTTTTTTAGATGTTTCAGGAAACACCATACACTTCTCCCGAGTGGCTGTTGGCAATTTACATCCCGCTCATCAGCATAACAAGGCTCCCAGTTCTCCATGGCCTGTCCTGCCTTCTGGATTTTACACTTTTTTCAGATGGCCCTTTTGACCGGGGGGAAGTGAGACTTCATTGTAGTGCAGATTTCCTTTGCAAGCTTGCTTGGTTGGCCAAAAAGGGCATATGCGTTTTTTCCTGAATATATTCAGGAAAAAACGCATATGCCCTTTTTGGCCAAGTGCATCATTGTGGACGTTCTGTCTCTTTTCCTATGCTTTAAATGCAATTCCAGTCTACCTCCTGAAATCGGTTTCCTGCAATTCTGCCCCGCTTTCAAGTCCTCTTGGCAGCCTTACTTCAGTATATTTTTGGACGATAGCTGTCATTTATAACTCTGCAGGTTTGTGAATTACAGTGCCCCTGAGCTCCTTTCTTCACCTCGCTTTCTTGTGAGCTGGCTGCAACACCGCAGGATTGCTTCAGGCCCTAATCTTGTTCCGGCACGGCACGCTGAGCCTTTGGTTAATTCCTCTTCCTGGTGGGAAATGAGAGTTAAATTTAGCCGTCCAGACACCTCCAGCTAGTCTCTCATTGGTTCTCCCTATTCCTGTTCATCTTCCGCAGAAATTGCAAACTGGGCCAAACAGGAGGTTAAAGGCACTGACTCTCCAAGTCGAGAGAGTGTTAGTAAAGCGTCTGGAATGTTGCACCCGAGTACCAGGGGACGAGAACTGAGACATATTGGAACACGTCTCCCGATCACACGGTTGATCATACTCTGGGTTCCACATGCATGTTTCAGCTGAAGGAAGAATCCCTTAAACCTGGAGAGTTGAGACCTGTGGAATGGGTACCATGCAATATGACTTCAAAGGGTCTTCATTTGCTCACCGAACCTCTCCAATCCTATCACTGCTGCGTTTATGTCCCTGTACACACGTTAAATTCTCTTTTGGAGACATAGCGATCCATATGTTTTAAGATACTTACTAGTCAGGTACGTTCTTAGGCGTTTAATATGGGGTGTTGAGTCCATTTCGTTGAGCAAGGAGTAGCTCTTGTCTATTACATATTTGGCTTAAGGAACTTTATCTGTGCTCATTTCAATCTCTGGTTTTATGCAGCACCACAACTCACCTTTCCCCTTAAGCAAGCATACGTTGGTTTTCTAAATTTGAGACCCTGTTCTGTTTTGTAATCCAGTTCCTCTGTAGCCAAGATGACATTCCGTGTATTAGTGATATCTTATGATGTTTCTTTTTCTGTGTGACTTATTTCAGTTAGAATCATCATACCTGAAACCACTCATTATGCTGCTACGGGCCTGATGACATAGATGTCACTGCTGAGTGATACTGCATTGTACATAAATACCACAACTTCTTTATCCATTTTTCACTTTCTGCGATATTGAACTTGTCTCGTAAACGAGGTTCTTGTAAACAGAGTCATCCCAAACATTGGTGTGGCTGTGTCTTTTTGATTTTAATTTCCCTAAGCTATAGGACCATAAGTGGAAGTGCCCTAGGCTCTGTTGCTTTGTTTTTTAGATGTTTCAGGAAACACCATACACTTCTCCCGAGTGGCTGTTGGCAATTTACATCCCGCCCATCAGCATAACAAGGCTCCCAGTTCTCCATGGCCTGTCCTGCCTTCTGGATTTTACACTTTTTTCAGATGGCCCTTTTGACCGGGGGGAAGTGAGACTTCATTGTAGTGCAGATTTCCTTTGCAAGCTTGCTTGGTTGGCCAAAAAGGGCATATGCGTTTTTTCCTGAATATATTCAGGAAAAAACGCATATGCCCTTTTTGGCCAAGTGCATCATTGTGGACGTTCTGTCTCTTTTCCTATGCTTTAAATGCAATTCCAGTCTACCTCCTGAAATCGGTTTCCTGCAATTCTGCCCCGCTTTCAAGTCCTCTTGGCAGCCTTACTTCAGTATATTTTTGGACGAGAGCTGTCATTTATAACTCTGCAGGTTTGTGAATTACAGTGCCCCTGAGCTCCTTTCTTCACCTCGCTTTCTTGTGAGCTGGCTGCAACACCGCAGGATTGCTTCAGGCCCTAATCTTGTTCCGGCACGGCACGCTGAGCCTTTGGTTAATTCCTCTTCCTGGTGGGAAATGAGAGTTAAATTTAGCCGTCCAGACACCTCCAGCTAGTCTCTCATTGGTTCTCCCTATTCCTGTTCATCTTCCGCAGAAATTGCAAACTGGGCCAAACAGGAGGTTAAAGGCACTGACTCTCCAAGTCGGGAGAGTGTTAGTAAAGCGTCTGGAATGTTGCACCCGAGTACCAGGGGACGAGAACTGAGACATATTGGAACACGTCTCCCGATCACACGGTTGATCATACTCTGGGTTCCACATGCATGTTTCAGCTGAAGGAAGAATCCCTTAAACCTGGAGAGTTGAGACCTGTGGAATGGGTACCATGCAATATGACTTCAAAGGGTCTTCATTTGCTCACCGAACCTCTCCAATCCTATCACTGCTGCGTTTATGTCCCTGTACACACGTTAAATTCTCTTTTGGAGACATAGCGATCCATATGTTTTAAGATACTTACTAGTCAGGTACGTTCTTAGGCGTTTAATATGGGGTGTTGAGTCCATTTCGTTGAGCAAGGAGTAGCTCTTGTCTATTACATATTTGGCTTAAGGAACTTTATCTGTGCTCATTTCAATCTCTGGTTTTATGCAGCACCACAACTCACCTTTCCCCTTAAGCAAGCATACGTTGGTTTTCTAAATTTGAGACCCTGTTCTGTTTTGTAATCCAGTTCCTGTGTAGCCAAGATGACATTCCGTGTATTAGTGATATCTTATGATGTTTCTTTTTCTGTGTGACTTATTTCAGGTAGAATCATCATACCTGAAACCACTCATTATGCTGCTACGGGCCTGATGACATAGATGTCACTGCTGAGTGATACTGCATTGTACATAAATACCACAACTTCTTTATCCATTTTTCACTTTCTGCGATATTGAACTTGTCTCGTAAACGAGGTTCTTGTAAACAGAGTCATCCCAAACATTGGTGTGGCTGTGTCTTTTTGATTTTAATTTCCCTAAGCTATAGGACCATAAGTGGAAGTGCCCTAGGCTCTGTTGCTTTGTTTTTTAGATGTTTCAGGAAACACCATACACTTCTCCCGAGTGGCTGTTGGCAATTTACATCCCGCCCATCAGCATAACAAGGCTCCCAGTTCTCCATGGCCTGTCCTGCCTTTCTGGATTTTACACTGTTTTCAGATGGCCCTTTTGACCGGGGGGAAGTGAGACTTCATTGTAGTGCAGATTTCCTTTGCAAGCTTGCTTGGTTGGCCAAAAAGGGCGTATGCGTTTTTTCCTGAATGAAAAAACGCATACGCCCTTTTTGGCCAAGTGCATCATTGTGGACGTTCTGCCTCTTTTCCTCTGCTTTAAATGCAATTCCAGTCTACCTCCTGAAATCGGTTTCCTGCAATTCTGCCCCGCTTTCAAGTCCTCTTGGCAGCCTTACTTCAGTATATTTTTGGACGAGAGCTGTCATTTATAACTCTGCAGGTTTGTGAATTACAGTGCCCCTGAGCTCCTTTCTTCAACTCGCTTTCTTGTGAGCTGGCCGCAACACCGCAGGATTGCTTCAGGCCCTAATCTGGTTCCGGCACGGCACGCTGGGCCTTTGGTTAATTCCTCTTCCTGGTGGGAAATGAGAGTTAAATTTGCCCGTGCAGACACCTCCAGCTAGTCTCTCATTGGTTCTCCCTATTCCTCTTCATCTTCCACAGAAATTGCAAACTGGGCCAAACAGGAGGTTAAAGGCACTGACTCTCCAAGTCGGGAGAGTGTTAGTAAAGCATCTGGAATGTTGCACCCGAGTACCAGGGGACGAGAACTGAGACATATTTGAACACGTCTCCCGATCACACGGTTGATCATACTCTGGGTTCCACATGCATGTTTTAGCTGAAGGAAGAATCCCTTAAACCTGGAGAGTTGAGACCCGTGGAATGGGTACCATGCAATATGACTTCAAAGGGTCTTCATTTGCTCACCGAACCTCACCAATCCTATGAGCCCCAAGTGTCCAGCCTTATGTGTCACCCAGCTCTGGGTTTAGATGCTGTAAATCCAGGTTGCATCACAAGCCTTGAATGAATTACTTAACTATTGCTCTCTATTTCACTGTCATTGTGTTTTGTTCCAGAAATTAATTTTTATTATGAGATTTAGCTGATTTTCACAGATACGTTAATGCCGCTGTACAGACGCTTGATTCTCTTATGGAGATATATAAATCCATAGGTTTTATGATTCTTACTAGTCAGGTATATTCCTAGGCATTGAATATGGGGTATTGAGTCCATTTCGTTGAGCAAGGACTAGCTCTTGTCTATTACATATTTGGCTTAAGGAACTTTATCTGTGCTCATTTCAATCTCTGGTTTTATGCAGCACCACAACTCACCTTTCCCCTTAAGCAAGCATACGTTGGTTTTCTAAATTTGAGACCCTGTTCTGTTTTGTAATCCAGTTCCTCTGTAGCCAAGATGACATTCCGTGTATTAGTGATATCTTATGATGTTTCTTTTTCTGTGTGACTTATTTCAGGTAGAATCATCATACCTGAAACCACTCATTATGCTGCTACGGGCCTGATGACATAGATGTCACTGCTGAGTGATACTGCATTGTACATAAATACCACAACTTCTTTATCCATTTTTCACTTTCTGCGATATTGAACTTGTCTCGTAAACGAGGTTCTTGTAAACAGAGTCATCCCAAACATTGGTGTGGCTGAGTCTTTTTGATTTTAATTTCCCTAAGCTATAGGACCATAAGTGGAAGTGCCCTAGGCTCTGTTGCTTTGTTTTTTAGATGTTTCAGGAAACACCATACACTTCTCCCGAGTGGCTGTTGGCAATTTACATCCCGCCCATCAGCATAACAAGGCTCCCAGTTCTCCATGGCCTGTCCTGCCTTTCTGGATTTTACACTTTTTTCAGATGGCCCTTTTGACCGGGGGGAAGTGAGACTTCATTGTAGTGCAGATTTCCTTTGCAAGCTTGCTTGGTTGGCCAAAAAGGGCGTATGCGTTTTTTCCTGAATATATTCAGGAAAAAACGCATACGCCCTTTTTGGCCAAGTGCATCATTGTGGACGTTCTGTGTCTTTTCCTCTGCTTTAAATGCAATTCCAGTCTACCTCCTGAAATCGGTTTCCTGCAATTCTGCCCCGCTTTCAAGTCCTCTTGGCAGCCTTACTTCAGTATATTTTTGGACGAGAGCTGTCATTTATAACTCTGCAGGTTTGTGAACTACAGTGCCCCTGAGCTCCTTTCTTCACCTCGCTTTCTTGTGAGCTGGCTGCAACACCGCAGGATTGCTTCAGGCCCTAATCTTGTTCCGGCACGGCACGCTGAGCCTTTGGTTAATTCCTCTTCCTGGTGGGAAATGAGAGTTAAATTTAGCCGTCCAGACACCTCCAGCTAGTCTCTCATTGGTTCTCCCTATTCCTGTTCATCTTCCGCAGAAATTGCAAACTGGGCCAAACAGGAGGTTAAAGGCACTGACTCTCCAAGTCGGGAGAGTGTTAGTAAAGCGTCTGGAATGTTGCACCCGAGTACCAGGGGACGAGAACTGAGACATATTGGAACACGTCTCCTGATCACACGGTTGATCATACTCTGGGTTCCACATGCATGTTTTAGCTGAAGGAAGAATCCCTTAAACCTGGAGAGTTGAGACCCGTGTAATGGGTACCATGCAATATGACTTCAAAGGGTCTTCATTTGCTCACCGAACCTCTCCAATCCTATCACTGCTGCGTTTATGCCCCTGTACACACGCTTGATTCTCTTTCGGAGACATAGCAATGCATAGGTTTTAAGATACTTACTAGTCAGGTACATTCTTAGGCGTTTAATATGAGGTGTTGAGTCCATTTCGTTGAGCAAGGAGTAGCTCTTGTCTATTCCATATTTGGCTTAAGGAACTTTATCTGTGCTCATTTCAATCTCTGGTTTTAGGCAGCACCCCAACTCACCTTTCCCCTTAGCAAGCATAAGTTGGTTTTCTAAATTTGAGACCCTGTTCTGTTTTGTAATTCAGTTCCTGTGTAGCCAAGTTTACATTCCGTGTATTAGTGATATCTTATGATGTTTCTTTTTCTGTGTGACTTATTTCAGTTAGAATCATCATACCTGAATCCACTCATTATGCTGCTACGGGCCTGATGACATAGATTTCATTGCTGAGTGATATTGCATTGTACGTAAGTACCACAACTTCTTTATCCATTACTCACTTTCTGCGATATTGAACTTGTACCGTAAACGAGGTTCTTGTAAACAGAGCCATCCCAAACTTTGGGGTGGCTGTGTCTTTTTGGTTTTAATTTCCCTAAGCTATAGGACCATTAGTGGAAGTGCCCTAGGTTCTGTTGCTTTGTTTTTTAGATGTTTCAGGAAACACCATACACTTCTCCCGAGTGGCTGTTGGCAATTTACATCCCGCTCATCAGCATAACAAGGCTCCCAGTTCTCCATGGCCTGTCCTGCCTTCTGGATTTTACACTTTTTTCAGATGGCCCTTTTGACCGGGGGGAAGTGAGACTTCATTGTAGTGCAGATTTCCTTTGCAAGCTTGCTTGGTTGGCCAAAAAGGGCATATGCGTTTTTTCCTGAATATATTCAGGAAAAAACGCATATGCCCTTTTTGGCCAAGTGCATCATTGTGGACGTTCTGTCTCTTTTCCTATGCTTTAAATGCAATTCCAGTCTACCTCCTGAAATCGGTTTCCTGCAATTCTGCCCCGCTTTCAAGTCCTCTTGGCAGCCTTACTTCAGTATATTTTTGGACGATAGCTGTCATTTATAACTCTGCAGGTTTGTGAACTACAGTGCCCCTGAGCTCCTTTCTTCACCTCGCTTTCTTGTGAGCTGGCTGCAACACCGCAGGATTGCTTCAGGCCCTAATCTTGTTCCGGCACGGCACGCTGAGCCTTTGGTTAATTCCTCTTCCTGGTGGGAAATGAGAGTTAAATTTAGCCGTCCAGACACCTCCAGCTAGTCTCTCATTGGTTCTCCCTATTCCTGTTCATCTTCCGCAGAAATTGCAAACTGGGCCAAACAGGAGGTTAAAGGCACTGACTCTCCAAGTCGGGAGAGTGTTAGTAAAGCGTCTGGAATGTTGCACCCGAGTACCAGGGGACGAGAACTGAGACATATTGGAACACGTCTCCTGATCACACGGTTGATCATACTCTGGGTTCCACATGCATGTTTTAGCTGAAGAAATAATCCCTTTAACCTGGAGAGTTGAGACCCGTGGAATGGGTACCATGCAATATGACTTCAAAGGGTCTTCATTTGCTCACCGAACCTCTCCAATCCTATCACTGCTGCGTTTATGTCCCTGTACACACGTTAAATTCTCTTTTGGAGACATAGCGATCCATATGTTTTAAGATACTTACTAGTCAGGTACGTTCTTAGGCGTTTAATATGGGGTGTTGAGTCCATTTCGTTGAGCAAGGAGTAGCTCTTGTCTATTACATATTTGGCTTAAGGAACTTTATCTGTGCTCATTTCAATCTCTGGTTTTATGCAGCACCCCAACTCACCTTTCCCCTTAAGCAAGCATACGTTGGTTTTCTAAATTTGAGACCCTGTTCTGTTTTGTAATCCAGTTCCTGTGTAGCCAAGATGACATTCCGTGTATTAGTGATATCTTATGATGTTTCTTTTTCTGTGTGACTTATTTCAGGTAGAATCATCATACCTGAAACCACTCATTATGCTGCTACGGGCCTGATGACATAGATGTCACTGCTGAGTGATACTGCATTGTACATAAATACCACAACTTCTTTATCCATTTTTCACTTTCTGCGATATTGAACTTGTCTCGTAAACGAGGTTCTTGTAAACAGAGTCATCCCAAACATTGGTGTGGCTGTGTCTTTTTGATTTTAATTTCCCTAAGCTATAGGACCATAAGTGGAAGTGCCCTAGGCTCTGTTGCTTTGTTTTTTAGATGTTTCAGGAAACACCATACACTTCTCCCGAGTGGCTGTTGGCAATTTACATCCCACCCATCAGCATAACAAGGCTCCCAGTTCTCCATGGCCTGTCCTGCCTTTCTGGATTTTACACTGTTTTCAGATGGCCCTTTTGACCGGGGGGAAGTGAGACTTCATTGTAGTGCAGATTTCCTTTGCAAGCTTGCTTGGTTGGCCAAAAAGGGCGTATGCGTTTTTTCCTGAATATATTCAGGAAAAAACGCATACGCCCTTTTTGGCCAAGTGCATCATTGTGGACGTTCTGCCTCTTTTCCTCTGCTTTAACTGCAATTCCAGTCTACCTCCTGAAATCGGTTTCCTGCAATTCTGCCCCGCTTTCAAGTCCTCTTGGCAGCCTTACTTCAGTATATTTTTGGACGAGAGCTGTCATTTATAACTCTGCAGGTTTGTGAATTACAGTGCCCCTGAGCTCCTTTCTTCAACTCGCTTTCTTGTGAGCTGGCCGCAACACCGCAGGATTGCTTCAGGCCCTAATCTGGTTCCGGCACGGCACGCTGAGCCTTTGGTTAATTCCTCTTCCTGGTGGGAAATGAGAGTTAAATTTGCCCGTGCAGACACCTCCAGCTAGTCTCTCATTGGTTCTCCCTATTCCTCTTCATCTTCCACAGAAATTGCAAACTGGGCCAAACAGGAGGTTAAAGGCACTGACTCTCCAAGTCGGGAGAGTGTTAGTAAAGCGTCTGGAATGTTGCACCCGAGTACCAGGGGACGAGAACTGAGACATATTGGAACACGTCTCCCGATCACACGGTTGATCATACTCTGGGTTCCACATGCATGTTTTAGCTGAAGGAAGAATCCCTTAAACCTGGAGAGTTGAGACCCGTGGAATGGGTACCATGCAATATGACTTCAAAGGGTCTTCATTTGCTCACCGAACCTCACCAATCCTATGAGCCCCAAGTGTCCAGCCTTATGTGTCACCCAGCTCTGGGTTTAGATGCTGTAAATCCAGGTTGCATCACAAGCCTTGAATGAATTACTTAACTATTGCTCTCTATTTCACTGTCATTGTGTTTTGTTCCAGAAATTAATTTTTATTATGGGATTTAGCTGATTTTCACAGATACGTTAATGCCGCTGTACAGACGCTTGATTCTCTTATGGAGATATATAAATCCATAGGTTTTATGATTCTTACTAGTCAGGTATATTCCTAGGCATTGAATATGGGGTATTGAGTCCATTTCGTTGAGCAAGGACTAGCTCTTGTCTATTACATATTTGGCTTAAGGAACTTTATCTGTGCTCATTTCAATCTCTGGTTTTATGCAGCACCACAACTCACCTTTCCCCTTAAGCAAGCATACGTTGGTTTTCTAAATTTGAGACCCTGTTCTGTTTTGTAATCCAGTTCCTCTGTAGCCAAGATGACATTCCATGTATTAGTGATATCTTATGATGTTTCTTTTTCTGTGTGACTTATTTCAGGTAGAATCATCATACCTGAAACCACTCATTATGCTGCTACGGGCCTGATGACATAGATGTCACTGCTGAGTGATACTGCATTGTACATAAATACCACAACTTCTTTATCCATTTTTCACTTTCTGCGATATTGCACTTGTCTCGTAAACGAGGTTCTTGTAAACAGAGTCATCCCAAACATTGGTGTGGCTGTGTCTTTTTGATTTTAATTTCCCTAAGCTATAGGACCATAAGTGGAAGTGCCCTAGGCTCTGTTGCTTTGTTTTTTAGATGTTTCAGGAAACACCATACACTTCTCCCGAGTGGCTGTTGGCAATTTACATCCCGCTCATCAGCATAACAAGGCTCCCAGTTCTCCATGGCCTGTCCTACCTTCTGGATTTTACACTTTTTTCAGATGGCCCTTTTGACCGGGGGGAAGTGAGACTTCATTGTAGTGCAGATTTCCTTTGCAAGCTTGCTTGGTTGGCCAAAAAGGGCATATGCGTTTTTTCCTGAATATATTCAGGAAAAAACGCATATGCCCTTTTTGGCCAAGTGCATCATTGTGGACGTTCTGTCTCTTTTCCTATGCTTTAAATGCAATTCCAGTCTACCTCCTGAAATCGGTTTCCTGCAATTCTGCCCCGCTTTCAAGTCCTCTTGGCAGCCTTACTTCAGTATATTTTTGGACGAGAGCTGTCATTTATAACTCTGCAGGTTTGTGAATTACAGTGCCCCTGAGCTCCTTTCTTCACCTCGCTTTCTTGTGAGCTGGCTGCAACACCGCAGGATTGCTTCAGGCCCTAATCTTGTTCCGGCACGGCATGCTGAGCCTTTGGTTAATTCCTCTTCCTGGTGGGAAATGAGAGTTAAATTTAGCCGTCCAGACACCTCCAGCTAGTCTCTCATTGGTTCTCCCTATTCCTGTTCATCTTCCGCAGAAATTGCAAACTGGGCCAAACAGGAGGTTAAAGGCACTGACTCTCCAAGTCGGGAGAGTGTTAGTAAAGCGTCTGGAATGTTGCACCCGAGTACCAGGGGACGAGAACTGAGACATATTGGAACACGTCTCCCGATCACACGGTTGATCATACTCTGGGTTCCACATGCATGTTTCAGCTGAAGGAAGAATCCCTTAAACCTGGAGAGTTGAGACCTGTGGAATGGGTACCATGCAATATGACTTCAAAGGGTCTTCATTTGCTCACCGAACCTCTCCAATCCTATCACTGCTGCGTTTATGTCCCTGTACACACGTTAAATTCTCTTTTGGAGACATAGCGATCCATATGTTTTAAGATACTTACTAGTCAGGTACGTTCTTAGGCGTTTAATATGGGGTGTTGAGTCCATTTCGTTGAGCAAGGAGTAGCTCTTGTCTATTACATATTTGGCTTAAGGAACTTTATCTGTGCTCATTTCAATCTCTGGTTTTATGCAGCACCACAACTCACCTTTCCCCTTAAGCAAGCATACGTTGGTTTTCTAAATTTGAGACCCTGTTCTGTTTTGTAATCCAGTTCCTGTGTAGCCAAGATGACATTCCGTGTATTAGTGATATCTTATGATGTTTCTTTTTCTGTGTGACTTATTTCAGTTAGAATCATCATACCTGAAACCACTCATTATGCTGCTACGGGCCTGATGACATAGATGTCACTGCTGAGTGATACTGCATTGTACATAAATACCACAACTTCTTTATCCATTTTTCACTTTCTGCGATATTGAACTTCTTGCAAAGGAAATCAGCACTACAATGAACTCTCACTTCCACCGGGTCAAAAGGGCCATCTGAAAAAAGTGTAAAATCCAGAAAGGCAGGACAGGCCATGGAGAACTGGGAGCCTTGTTATGCTGATGGGCGGGATGTAAATTGCCAACAGACACTCGGGAGAAGTGTCTGTTGGCAATTTACATCCCGCCCATCAGCATAACAAGGCTCCCAGTTCTCCATGGCCTGTCCTGCCTTTCTGGATTTTACACTGTTTTCAGATGGCCCTTTTGACCGGGGGGAAGTGAGACTTCATTGTAGTGCAGATTTCCTTTGCAAGCTTGCTTGGTTGGCCAAAAAGGGCGTATGCGTTTTTTCCTGAATATATTCAGGAAAAAACGCATACGCCCTTTTTGGCCAAGTGCATCATTGTGGACGTTCTGCCTCTTTTCCTCTGCTTTAAATGCAATTCCAGTCTACCTCCTGAAATCGGTTTCCTGCAATTCTGCCCCGCTTTCAAGTCCTCTTGGCAGCCTTACTTCAGTATATTTTTGGACGAGAGCTGTCATTTATAACTCTGCAGGTTTGTGAATTACAGTGCCCCTGAGCTCCTTTCTTCAACTCGCTTTCTTGTGAGCTGGCCGCAACACCGCAGGATTGCTTCAGGCCCTAATCTGGTTCCGGCACGGCACGCTGAGCCTTTGGTTAATTCCTCTTCCTGGTGGGAAATGAGAGTTAAATTTGCCCGTGCAGACACCTCCAGCTAGTCTCTCATTGGTTCTCCCTATTCCTCTTCATCTTCCACAGAAATTGCAAACTGGGCCAAACAGGAGGTTAAAGGCACTGACTCTCCAAGTCGGGAGAGTGTTAGTAAAGCGTCTGGAATGTTGCACCCGAGTACCAGGGGACGAGAACTGAGACATATTGGAACACGTCTCCCGATCACACGGTTGATCATACTCTGGGTTCCACATGCATGTTTTAGCTGAAGGAAGAATCCCTTAAACCTGGAGAGTTGAGACCCGTGGAATGGGTACCATGCAATATGACTTCAAAGGGTCTTCATTTGCTCACCGAACCTCACCAATCCTATGAGCCCCAAGTGTCCAGCCTTATGTGTCACCCAGCTCTGGGTTTAGATGCTGTAAATCCAGGTTGCATCACAAGCCTTGAATGAATTACTTAACTATTGCTCTCTATTTCACTGTCATTGTGTTTTGTTCCAGAAATTAATTTTTATTATGGGATTTAGCTGATTTTCACAGATACGTTAATGCCGCTGTACAGACGCTTGATTCTCTTATGGAGATATATAAATCCATAGGTTTTATGATTCTTACTAGTCAGGTATATTCCTAGGCATTGAATATGGGGTATTGAGTCCATTTCGTTGAGCAAGGACTAGCTCTTGTCTATTACATATTTGGCTTAAGGAACTTTATCTGTGCTCATTTCAATCTCTGGTTTTATGCAGCACCACAACTCACCTTTCCCCTTAAGCAAGCATACGTTGGTTTTCTAAATTTGAGACCCTGTTCTGTTTTGTAATCCAGTTCCTCTGTAGCCAAGATGACATTCCATGTATTAGTGATATCTTATGATGTTTCTTTTTCTGTGTGACTTATTTCAGGTAGAATCATCATACCTGAAACCACTCATTATGCTGCTACGGGCCTGATGACATAGATGTCACTGCTGAGTGATACTGCATTGTACATAAATACCACAACTTCTTTATCCATTTTTCACTTTCTGCGATATTGCACTTGTCTCGTAAACGAGGTTCTTGTAAACAGAGTCATCCCAAACATTGGTGTGGCTGTGTCTTTTTGATTTTAATTTCCCTAAGCTATAGGACCATAAGTGGAAGTGCCCTAGGCTCTGTTGCTTTGTTTTTTAGATGTTTCAGGAAACACCATACACTTCTCCCGAGTGGCTGTTGGCAATTTACATCCCGCTCATCAGCATAACAAGGCTCCCAGTTCTCCATGGCCTGTCCTGCCTTCTGGATTTTACACTTTTTTCAGATGGCCCTTTTGACCGGGGGGAAGTGAGACTTCATTGTAGTGCAGATTTCCTTTGCAAGCTTGCTTGGTTGGCCAAAAAGGGCATATGCGTTTTTTCCTGAATATATTCAGGAAAAAACGCATATGCCCTTTTTGGCCAAGTGCATCATTGTGGACGTTCTGTCTCTTTTCCTATGCTTTAAATGCAATTCCAGTCTACCTCCTGAAATCGGTTTCCTGCAATTCTGCCCCGCTTTCAAGTCCTCTTGGCAGCCTTACTTCAGTATATTTTTGGACGAGAGCTGTCATTTATAACTCTGCAGGTTTGTGAATTACAGTGCCCCTGAGCTCCTTTCTTCACCTCGCTTTCTTGTGAGCTGGCTGCAACACCGCAGGATTGCTTCAGGCCCTAATCTTGTTCCGGCACGGCACGCTGAGCCTTTGGTTAATTCCTCTTCCTGGTGGGAAATGAGAGTTAAATTTAGCCGTCCAGACACCTCCAGCTAGTCTCTCATTGGTTCTCCCTATTCCTGTTCATCTTCCGCAGAAATTGCAAACTGGGCCAAACAGGAGGTTAAAGGCACTGACTCTCCAAGTCGGGAGAGTGTTAGTAAAGCGTCTGGAATGTTGCACCCGAGTACCAGGGGACGAGAACTGAGACATATTGGAACACGTCTCCCGATCACACGGTTGATCATACTCTGGGTTCCACATGCATGTTTCAGCTGAAGGAAGAATCCCTTAAACCTGGAGAGTTGAGACCTGTGGAATGGGTACCATGCAATATGACTTCAAAGGGTCTTCATTTGCTCACCGAACCTCTCCAATCCTATCACTGCTGCGTTTATGTCCCTGTACACACGTTAAATTCTCTTTTGGAGACATAGCGATCCATATGTTTTAAGATACTTACTAGTCAGGTACGTTCTTAGGCGTTTAATATGGGGTGTTGAGTCCATTTCGTTGAGCAAGGAGTAGCTCTTGTCTATTACATATTTGGCTTAAGGAACTTTATCTGTGCTCATTTCAATCTCTGGTTTTATGCAGCACCACAACTCACCTTTCCCCTTAAGCAAGCATACGTTGGTTTTCTAAATTTGAGACCCTGTTCTGTTTTGTAATCCAGTTCCTGTGTAGCCAAGATGACATTCCGTGTATTAGTGATATCTTATGATGTTTCTTTTTCTGTGTGACTTATTTCAGTTAGAATCATCATACCTGAAACCACTCATTATGCTGCTACGGGCCTGATGACATAGATGTCACTGCTGAGTGATACTGCATTGTACATAAATACCACAACTTCTTTATCCATTTTTCACTTTCTGCGATATTGAACTTGTCTCGTAAACGAGGTTCTTGTAAACAGAGTCATCCCAAACATTGGTGTGGCTGTGTCTTTTTGATTTTAATTTCCCTAAGCTATAGGACCATAAGTGGAAGTGCCCTAGGCTCTGTTGCTTTGTTTTTTAGATGTTTCAGGAAACACCATACACTTCTCCCGAGTGGCTGTTGGCAATTTACATCCCGCCCATCAGCATAACAAGGCTCCCAGTTCTCCATGGCCTGTCCTGCCTTTCTGGATTTTACACTGTTTTCAGATGGCCCTTTTGACCGGGGGGAAGTGAGACTTCATTGTAGTGCAGATTTCCTTTGCAAGCTTGCTTGGTTGGCCAAAAAGGGCGTATGCGTTTTTTCCTGAATATATTCAGGAAAAAACGCATACGCCCTTTTTGGCCAAGTGCATCATTGTGGACGTTCTGCCTCTTTTCCTCTGCTTTAAATGCAATTCCAGTCTACCTCCTGAAATCGGTTTCCTGCAATTCTGCCCCGCTTTCAAGTCCTCTTGGCAGCCTTACTTCAGTATATTTTTGGACGAGAGCTGTCATTTATAACTCTGCAGGTTTGTGAATTACAGTGCCCCTGAGCTCCTTTCTTCAACTCGCTTTCTTGTGAGCTGGCCGCAACACCGCAGGATTGCTTCAGGCCCTAATCTGGTTCCGGCACGGCACGCTGAGCCTTTGGTTAATTCCTCTTCCTGGTGGGAAATGAGAGTTAAATTTGCCCGTGCAGACACCTCCAGCTAGTCTCTCATTGGTTCTCCCTATTCCTCTTCATCTTCCACAGAAATTGCAAACTGGGCCAAACAGGAGGTTAAAGGCACTGACTCTCCAAGTCGGGAGAGTGTTAGTAAAGCGTCTGGAATGTTGCACCCGAGTACCAGGGGACGAGAACTGAGACATATTGGAACACGTCTCCCGATCACACGGTTGATCATACTCTGGGTTCCACATGCATGTTTTAGCTGAAGGAAGAATCCCTTAAACCTGGAGAGTTGAGACCCGTGGAATGGGTACCATGCAATATGACTTCAAAGGGTCTTCATTTGCTCACCGAACCTCACCAATCCTATGAGCCCCAAGTGTCCAGCCTTATGTGTCACCCAGCTCTGGGTTTAGATGCTGTAAATCCAGGTTGCATCACAAGCCTTGAATGAATTACTTAACTATTGCTCTCTATTTCACTGTCATTGTGTTTTGTTCCAGAAATTAATTTTTATTATGGGATTTAGCTGATTTTCACAGATACGTTAATGCCGCTGTACAGACGCTTGATTCTCTTATGGAGATATATAAATCCATAGGTTTTATGATTCTTACTAGTCAGGTATATTCCTAGGCATTGAATATGGGGTATTGAGTCCATTTCGTTGAGCAAGGACTAGCTCTTGTCTATTACATATTTGGCTTAAGGAACTTTATCTGTGCTCATTTCAATCTCTGGTTTTATGCAGCACCACAACTCACCTTTCCCCTTAAGCAAGCATACGTTGGTTTTCTAAATTTGAGACCCTGTTCTGTTTTGTAATCCAGTTCCTCTGTAGCCAAGATGACATTCCATGTATTAGTGATATCTTATGATGTTTCTTTTTCTGTGTGACTTATTTCAGGTAGAATCATCATACCTGAAACCACTCATTATGCTGCTACGGGCCTGATGACATAGATGTCACTGCTGAGTGATACTGCATTGTACATAAATACCACAACTTCTTTATCCATTTTTCACTTTCTGCGATATTGCACTTGTCTCGTAAACGAGGTTCTTGTAAACAGAGTCATCCCAAACATTGGTGTGGCTGTGTCTTTTTGATTTTAATTTCCCTAAGCTATAGGACCATAAGTGGAAGTGCCCTAGGCTCTGTTGCTTTGTTTTTTAGATGTTTCAGGAAACACCATACACTTCTCCCGAGTGGCTGTTGGCAATTTACATCCCGCTCATCAGCATAACAAGGCTCCCAGTTCTCCATGGCCTGTCCTGCCTTCTGGATTTTACACTTTTTTCAGATGGCCCTTTTGACCGGGGGGAAGTGAGACTTCATTGTAGTGCAGATTTCCTTTGCAAGCTTGCTTGGTTGGCCAAAAAGGGCATATGCGTTTTTTCCTGAATATATTCAGGAAAAAACGCATATGCCCTTTTTGGCCAAGTGCATCATTGTGGACGTTCTGTCTCTTTTCCTATGCTTTAAATGCAATTCCAGTCTACCTCCTGAAATCGGTTTCCTGCAATTCTGCCCCGCTTTCAAGTCCTCTTGGCAGCCTTACTTCAGTATATTTTTGGACGAGAGCTGTCATTTATAACTCTGCAGGTTTGTGAATTACAGTGCCCCTGAGCTCCTTTCTTCACCTCGCTTTCTTGTGAGCTGGCTGCAACACCGCAGGATTGCTTCAGGCCCTAATCTTGTTCCGGCACGGCACGCTGAGCCTTTGGTTAATTCCTCTTCCTGGTGGGAAATGAGAGTTAAATTTAGCCGTCCAGACACCTCCAGCTAGTCTCTCATTGGTTCTCCCTATTCCTGTTCATCTTCCGCAGAAATTGCAAACTGGGCCAAACAGGAGGTTAAAGGCACTGACTCTCCAAGTCGGGAGAGTGTTAGTAAAGCGTCTGGAATGTTGCACCCGAGTACCAGGGGACGAGAACTGAGACATATTGGAACACGTCTCCCGATCACACGGTTGATCATACTCTGGGTTCCACATGCATGTTTCAGCTGAAGGAAGAATCCCTTAAACCTGGAGAGTTGAGACCTGTGGAATGGGTACCATGCAATATGACTTCAAAGGGTCTTCATTTGCTCACCGAACCTCTCCAATCCTATCACTGCTGCGTTTATGTCCCTGTACACACGTTAAATTCTCTTTTGGAGACATAGCGATCCATATGTTTTAAGATACTTACTAGTCAGGTACGTTCTTAGGCGTTTAATATGGGGTGTTGAGTCCATTTCGTTGAGCAAGGAGTAGCTCTTGTCTATTACATATTTGGCTTAAGGAACTTTATCTGTGCTCATTTCAATCTCTGGTTTTATGCAGCACCACAACTCACCTTTCCCCTTAAGCAAGCATACGTTGGTTTTCTAAATTTGAGACCCTGTTCTGTTTTGTAATCCAGTTCCTGTGTAGCCAAGATGACATTCCGTGTATTAGTGATATCTTATGATGTTTCTTTTTCTGTGTGACTTATTTCAGTTAGAATCATCATACCTGAAACCACTCATTATGCTGCTACGGGCCTGATGACATAGATGTCACTGCTGAGTGATACTGCATTGTACATAAATACCACAACTTCTTTATCCATTTTTCACTTTCTGCGATATTGAACTTGTCTCGTAAACGAGGTTCTTGTAAACAGAGTCATCCCAAACATTGGTGTGGCTGTGTCTTTTTGATTTTAATTTCCCTAAGCTATAGGACCATAAGTGGAAGTGCCCTAGGCTCTGTTGCTTTGTTTTTTAGATGTTTCAGGAAACACCATACACTTCTCCCGAGTGGCTGTTGGCAATTTACATCCCGCCCATCAGCATAACAAGGCTCCCAGTTCTCCATGGCCTGTCCTGCCTTTCTGGATTTTACACTGTTTTCAGATGGCCCTTTTGACCGGGGGGAAGTGAGACTTCATTGTAGTGCAGATTTCCTTTGCAAGCTTGCTTGGTTGGCCAAAAAGGGCGTATGCGTTTTTTCCTGAATATATTCAGGAAAAAACGCATACGCCCTTTTTGGCCAAGTGCATCATTGTGGACGTTCTGCCTCTTTTCCTCTGCTTTAAATGCAATTCCAGTCTACCTCCTGAAATCGGTTTCCTGCAATTCTGCCCCGCTTTCAAGTCCTCTTGGCAGCCTTACTTCAGTATATTTTTGGACGATAGCTGTCATTTATAACTCTGCAGGTTTGTGAATTACAGTGCCCCTGAGCTCCTTTCTTCAACTCGCTTTCTTGTGAGCTGGCCGCAACACCGCAGGATTGCTTCAGGCCCTAATCTGGTTCCGGCACGGCACGCTGAGCCTTTGGTTAATTCCTCTTCCTGGTGGGAAATGAGAGTTAAATTTGCCCGTGCAGACACCTCCAGCTAGTCTCTCATTGGTTCTCCCTATTCCTCTTCATCTTCCACAGAAATTGCAAACTGGGCCAAACAGGAGGTTAAAGGCACTGACTCTCCAAGTCGGGAGAGTGTTAGTAAAGCGTCTGGAATGTTGCACCCGAGTACCAGGGGACGAGAACTGAGACATATTGGAACACGTCTCCCGATCACACGGTTGATCATACTCTGTGATCCACATGCATGTTTTAGCTGAAGGAAGAATCCCTTAAACCTGGAGAGTTGAGACCCGTGGAATGGGTACCATGCAATATGACTTCAAAGGGTCTTCATTTGCTCACCGAACCTCACCAATCCTATGAGCCCCAAGTGTCCAGCCTTATGTGTCACCCAGCT